>NC_143577.1:49319155-50519155 GCF_048544385.1 Mastigoproctus giganteus
GGTCCATTAATTACTTGTACACAGTTTCCGTTGTTTTTTCATGTTAATGTGTAAGCTTATTGGAATTCTGAGAAAAAACCCGAGAACGGTATAATCATTATTAATCCCCTTGAGTTGGTGATGACGCTCTATATATTTTTGAATCATGAGGCTTTAATCTGCTGGGACACCGTAATCCTCTTGTGTGGGTGGTGGGGCGTCTCGATCTTAAATAAATGTTGAAAAACATTTTATTAAGATTTTTTACATAATTTTTCTTACATTTTCCGAGGTTTGGGTGTATTTGTTTGAGTTTTACGCTATTCGGGGATGTTTTTTATGATTTGAGCTGTTCAGGTTCAAATTTATCTTATATTATTTTATGAGCTGTTCAGGTTCAAATTTATCTTATAGTACACGGAAAATGCTTAAAATCAAGAATTTTAAGTTGCTTTTTTCACGTTTCAACCTTTTGAAAAGGTTACAGAGTGTTGATGGATAACTGAAAATTTATTAAAACACATTTTACTAAGATTTTTTACATAATTTTTTCTTAGATTTTCCGAGGTTTGGCTGTATTTGTTGGAGTTTTACGCTATTTGGGGATGTTTTTTATGATTTGAATGAGCTGTTCAGGTTAAAATTTATCTTATAGTACACGAAAAATGCTTAAAATTAAGAATTTTAAGTTGATTTTTTCATGTTTGTTTTGAAAAGGTTACAAAGTGTTCATGGATAACTGAAAATTTATTAAAAATCTCAGCTTTTAACTGTTTTGGATCCATTCGCAGTTGCTGAGATTGAATGTTATTTTTCCCCTCCATCAGCTTGTCAACAAGTGTTGATTTCAAACTACCAGTCAATGTAGCTTTACGATATTTATTTTTCATAATTTCAATAATTCCAACTAGTCGGATGCGAACCGTTTTACAGTCGTTTTGCGTAATTTTTTGAGTTGGAATGCATAAAAAAACCTGAGGGTTGGATTGAAAAGTGGGCGAAATCGTTTAAGGACAATTTCTCTATCTCGAAAGAGAAACTGTCACAAAAAGTTCGATTTTACAAATTCTAGCAATTGAAAATGATATAACGGGACAAATTTTCCGGTTGGACACGCAAAATATCTAAAGGTGACATGTGATTTTTCTCAAATTTCCCCATTTTCAGTGAAGATCTTATGGACAAACAAAGGCTATCTTTCGTAAACTTTGTGAAGTTCCAAGCTGTGCTATCCCCTAACGGCTAAAATATACATTTGACACCTACAAATAGGTTGTGAAAATTATAAAATCTGTTAATTTTTAGGTGTATATATCTGCATTTTCTCATTTCTATTACCATAACAGAACGTTCACTCATGAAGTTTTAAAATTATATCAGAAAAATATGTTCTAAATTTTTTATTTCTTCATGCTACTCTCACGTTTGTGTTCAGGGTCAAGTGTCTGTTATGATAAAAGTTCAGAGTGTTGTGACCCGTGGGTTTCCTGCAACGACGTAGACCTTTTGGAAGTTGCTGACTGTTGTGAGACCTTTGACTGGAACGCCTTGACATATTTTCCGAAAATACGGAGTTCAACTCCCTTCGATTCCTGCGACGACATAGACCTTTCGGACGTTGCTAACCGTTATGAGGTCTTTGACTGGAATGCCTCGACATATTTTCCAAAAACACGGAGCTCAACTCCCATTAGTACGGGGCAGTCCTGTATCGATTACACCAATTCATCTCTATCGCTGGATAATAGCCTCTGTTCATGGGAAGTGTCTATGAAATTTTCAACCTCTGCAAGTTTGCATCTTTCATACGATGGTGATACATCCGCATCCAACTCCTCACGGTCGGCATCGGAAGTATCAATAGGATCGGCATACGTTGATCGTGAGGTTCATTCACCGGACATAATTATTGTCAGGGAGTATGAAGAAGACAATGTAAATGTTGGTGGTCCTCGGAATCCCTATGCCGTTGACGAGAGCGGTTTTTCCACGTCCGGTGCTTCCACCGTGCCCATCATCTGGCGCGATTGGAGTAACGATGCTTTAACAACAGATGGTTGTTACAGTAGCTTGATTTATTTAGATTAGGGAATCTTTAGTTGTAAGTATTTTGTATCTTTCTTTAGTTTTTTTTAAGAATAAAATAGAATATTCTTTTTCGAATTTTATCTGTGTCTTAGTACTATTATTGAGAGAGAAAATAAGTTCATACTAACGATTGTGTTTTGGGAAAAACGCAATCGCAGGATCACAATAATTATTATTTCGTTCATATAGACATGCAATTACAGTATTTTCTATTGGCTACAGAGACATGTTACAATTATGTAAAAACTATGTTGTTTAATTGGGAATTGTGTTCCTGGAATTAAACCAAAGGATTATGACATAAACGGAATTTTATGGCACTGCTGTTTTGGGGGTTTTTCTCAGAGTTCTACCTATCTTGCCTTTTCAGGCTTATGGACATATTAGTATACAGATTACGTTTCGCACAAATGTTGGAAACATTTTTGAAAAAATATTGTGGATATCACTTAAATTTTTGCTTGTTATCGTGCAAAGTTGGTTTATGATTGGTCAAACTCCCACGTGATAATTATAGCATTTCAGTTGCCTTTAGCCGTGGGGTTGGTGTCATTACAATTTCTATATCTTCAAATGGATTGCTCGTGTTGGTTTTGTGAATTTTTCAACCCTCCATTCAGATTCTTGTGTTGTAGTTATCAAAGTGGAGAAGAAATGTCCAGAATTGATAAAATATTCGCAGCAAAAGGAAGACAACGTGTCCAGGATTGTGGCTCTGGGTAACATACAATTTCAAATGCAAACCATTCTCGTTCAGCTGTATGTGTGTAAAAATTTCGCTCACTGGAAAGACAAAATTTTAGAGGTGGAAACTTTATCAATTAAAACCATATCCATTCAAAAACGACTACAGCTTTTACAGGAGGAAGCGGCTATCTTCAAACTTATGGGTGATATCATAGTTTCACGTTTATATCAAGCTCGTGATGTGTTCCTAAAAAGGAAACTCTTCCAAACCAATACTTTCTTGAACGGCGCCGAGGATGAAAATTTCATCGATATTTATGAATTATATTTAAAGACTGTATATCCTTATGATGTTGTTCGTGAATTCGATGGGAAAAAGAAAGGTAAAGGACTCTTCTCACAATTCGATTCTTATCAAATATTCAATGCTGTAAATTCAATGTTATCTGAACTGAGATCCATGTTGTTAGATCAAGCACGTGCTCATTTTTATTATTAGTTTCCCTTGTGCATATTGAAGAGAGAGCTGTGTCAAGATTTTATCAGAATAATGATTCCTTTGTAAATAATTTTGTTAACAGTGTTCAATAAAAGACTTCGTTCATTATAATTCTGTGTCTTCATTAAAAGTTATATTTAAAAGCACTTTCAACTGGCAAAATACTATTGATTTCTTCATGAATACTTTAATTATGTTCAAATAATACCATTGATTTGTTCATGAATACTTTAATTTATTGCCTAAAAATAACATGTTGGTTATGAGTACTTAAAAATACCATTGGTTAAAAATATTGTTCATGAATACTTTAATTATATTCAAATAATACCTTTTATTTCATCATGAATACTTAAAAAAAACCATTGATTTGCTCATGAATACTTAAAAAATACCATTGATTTGCTCATGAATACTTAAAAAATACCACTGATTTGCTCATGAATACTTAAAAAATACCATTGATTTGCTCATGAATACTTTAAAAAATACCATAGGTTAAACTACTTTAATTATGTTCAAATAATACCACTGATTTGTTCATGAATACTTTAATTTATTGCCTAAAATTAACACGTTTAAAATATTGGTCATGAATGCTTAAAATAATACCATTGATTTGTTCATGAATACTTTAATTTATTGCCTGTTGTTTAAAATAGTCTTCTCATTTAAAATTCTTTTAAAAATATACCAACCAGCAGTAAAATTAAAAAAACCCTCTCTTTGAATTCCAAGAATTACCTCAAAGGACTATGACGTCATAAGACATGTTACACTATGCATGTTTTAACAGTGTGCGACGGTACCGCCGCCTATCGGCGGGGGTGAGAAGGGGGAGGGTGGAAAACTGCCCATGGTCAGCTAGGTTAAATGGGTTTCTATGGCAGCCCCACCTGGCGGCGTATGTAGGGAGCGGGAGGGTGGAAGACCACCCGCTGACAAAATCGGTTCAAAATGTTTCGGGGGTAGGGGAGGGGGAAGGTCGCCAGACCATCCGCTGGAAATTGTTCAAAGTGTTTCGATGGCAGCGCCACCTAGTGGTGAGGGGTAGGTCGACGGACCACCCGCTGACAAAATTGGTTCAAAGTGTTTCGGGGGTAGGGGAGGGAGGGGGGAAGCAGACCGCGAGCGCGGAGAGGGGAGGGTTGGCGGGGTGGGGGAAGGGAGGATTGACAGACCGCCCCCCCCTGGTCAGTTTGGTTCAAAGTGCCCCCTCTCCTGCTTCGGTGGTGTTATTACGTGACCATTTTCATAATTTTTGGGTTCTTCCCATTGCCTTAAACCGTTTATAGATACTTCAACAACGAAATTTGCCAACATGAAGAAATAAAATACACTGATAGAATATAAGACTGAAAGTGATTTTGATACGTACATCTATTTAAGATCGTTATAGCTACGAGGGATGTTTGAAAAGGTCGTGGCCTGAGTATGAAAGGTAGTGGTACAATGTTAAAAAATTTCTGTACTTATCATGCAGTTTCAATAACGTCTTTTTTTTTTTTTTTTTTTTTTATTAAAGGTCCTGAAGTTAACAAAGTTGTGTGAATGAGGAACGATCGACAAATTCAGTCGCCGTGCAGTCATCTAATATTTGGGAAAAAAGGAACTAACGCGATACCCCTTCCTGTTCCATGGTTAAGAAGAAGTGGGTAGCAGAATTTAAACGAGAGAGGGCGAGTCTGGCAGAGGACCCACGCTATGGAAGATCTGCAATGTCCATCACTCCAGAAGTTGTTGACAATGTGTATGATCTGGCGATGAGTGATCGACGAATGACAGTTCAGTACATTTCCAGCATCTTGGGTGTCTTATCTGAATGTGTGTACGACATAATAACAGAAGGTATCAGCACGATGGGTCCCAAAGTTGTTGACAGCAGATCAAAAAGAGCACAAGAGTTGTCAAATGAAGTGAAGTGAACATTTGCATCGTTTTTAAGCAGATTTCCTTACAAAGTTTGGGACCATGGATGAGACGTGGGTCCATCACTTTCAGCCAGACACAAAAGAGCAAATAAAACAGTGGAAACACTGCTCTTCTCCCCCTACAAAGGAAGCTAAGTCGATTATTTCTGCTGGTAGGGTGATGACATCGGGTTTTTTGGGATGCTGATGGAGTGTTGCTAGTGTATTGCCTTCAGAAAGGTCAGAGGGGCATATTATGCAGCCCTCTTGTAAGGCGTTTGCGTGAAAACATCAAAGACAAATGCCCAGGAAAACTCAGCAAAGGAGTCTTGTTCCACCAGGACAAGGTGCCTGCTTACAGTTCTGTCACTGCCATGGCTGCAGTACATGAACACGGTTTTGAAATATTGGACTAGCACCACTGGACTTTCACCTATTTCTTAATTTGAAAATATACCTGGCTAGCATCCTTATTTCCACTGACAGTGATAACATTGTTGTAGTGGATGCATTTTTGGAGGCCCAAAAGAAAACTTTCTTCGCAACTGTAATAAACGCATTGCAGTATCAATTGGCTGTGTTAAAAAGTAACATGTTACTACTCCTCAAACACACCCTTCATATTCAGACCACGAACTTTCAGTGTTCAACGACTTTAAGGGTTCCTTTCAGCGGCGCGTTTGCGCATATAAATAAATAAATAAATTTTCTGTTTATACTCCCGGACGACCACACGATCAGAGGAGTTCACAAGGTAGAGAGAACAGAAGAAACAGCACCGTATTTAGCAGTCATGAGCTTGAACCCCGGTCACTCAAAGCACGTGTACTTATGCACTCTTCTGCCACCACTGGGCTACGGCGGCTATGCTGGGTTTACAACGATATCTGAGCATGCGCGGGGCTTGCGACTTTTGAACATTTACATACCAAGTTTTAACTTCTTAATGCGCTAGTCTAGCGGAAAGCTGCTTTGAGTGTAGACTTTTTTCCCAGTTTGTCTCGTGTTTGGAAAATGAAATTTGACAACGCGAACGTGAAATTTTGTTGTAAACTTGAAAAAATTAGCCACAAAAACATGAAATGCTCGCTACAGTTTATGGGATGATGCTATTGTGAAAAAATAGGGGAAAAAACATCGTCACCAAGGCCAAAATCCTGCTGATTTCATTTTTAGATAAGAGGATGGCTTTATCAGAATTCATTACAAGAGACATCACTGCTAACGTAGCCTGTTATTATTATAACTATTACTAAGAAGTTTTAAAGCGATTGAGAGACGCAATCTGTTGTAAGTGATCCTAAAAAAAAAATGTCAAAATGGTGTGTCCCTTTATCACGACAATGCTCTGTATTACACGTCACTCGCCATCCGGCAATTTTTGACCAACAAAAATATTCCCGAAATATTCCCAATAGGTCTCCCTACAAGGAACACCTACAAGGAACTCCAGAAAGTCGCAATCTTGAACACCTGTAGGATAGTCAGAGAGTTCCTCGACCAACCAACAGTAACACCAGACATAACGACAACCACCCTGTGTACTCGGTAGCAATACCCGTCACGAGGTGGAACCCCCCAATCAGGGAGAAATAATATAAGAGCAGCAATAATAATAATAAATGCTCAAATAAATTATATACTAACATGTCATAGTGATTTTTTTTTTTTTTTTTTATTATTGAAAACCCCAAACACGAAAGGTATTAGAACCTGTAGTACTCAATACTATAAAGCCTGAGAAGACGGAAGATACTTATTGATATTGGATTTCAATTTCTGTATATTATAATTTTTAGAGTATTACGTATGAAGAAAGTAGAAAGGATAAATGAGGAAAAGTTAATTCTGCGAGTTCAGGGGTTGTACAATGAATGGATGTTAACTAGTCGAGACATGTCTTTGGACTAAGTTGGAAAAGAGCAGTGGAATTTCTGATGCTGATTCAGAAGAACAGTGCCCGTGTAAATTTCTATAGTAAAGGCAAGCAGCAGAGACGTTCACGTCTATGAGACAAAGAGTGGAGAGACTTCGTTAAGAGAGAGAGCGAGCGAGCGCCTAGAAGCATTAATTAACCTGACTGTCCCCCTTTACTTTTGAATAGGTTCAAGGAACTTGAGATATTAACCCCGGGGGCTCACATCTGGTGAGTATGGGCTTGGCAAACCCAGGGTCCTGAGCTGGATATCATCATTCTTCTCTTTCTTGGTGATTCCTTTATACTTCTCTCTCTCTCTCTCTCTCTCTCTCTCTCTCTCTCTCTCTCTCTCTCTCTCTCTCTCTCTCTCTCAGGGGGGTAACTCGGGGAATTTTTTTTTTTTTTTTTTGGCTGGTGCAGCATAAGCCTCAGGCTTCCTTGTACCATATGGCTAATAATAATAATAATAATAATAATAATAATAATAATAATAATAATATGTTTTGGGGACACCACCCGATATATGAGAACAATATTCCATGGTAGGGTGTATTTTGGATTTGTTTAGAGTCAGTAACTGTTTAGAAGAAAAGTAATGCCCAGAGTGAAAAATGTCCCTTTTTTTTTTTTTTTTTTTTTTTATGCATAGAAATCATTTGAGATGTATTTATGCAGAGAGAGAGAGAGAGAGAGAGAGAGATTAGAAGTCAGGGTGATTCCCAATAGAGATATGTGATCGTATCCGGAAATCTGAGTCATTAGAAGAAATACTCTTTTATGCCAGGAATAAGACAGGACTAAGTTTTGAAAAGATTGTTAACTAAGTTTTCTTTGCCCCCATTGTAGAATTATCTGGAGATTGATGGCAGATATTTGAGAAGTTCGGCTCTTTGTGTACGGCAAAGTTTCTCAAACTGGAAAGTGAAATACAGTATGTTATCATCAGTAAAGCTATGGATAGGATTTCCAGTCAGTGGAACAAGATCGTTAATATTAACTGGCTACCGAGTTGCAAAAAAAAAAAAAAAAAAAAAAAAAGGTCCACAAGGTGGGAGCCTGTTTAGAAGACTTTTATGACAAACACGATCAAAAGTCGTCGTAGAGATATATCAAGAATAACTGCTTGAGTTTCAGCAAATTTTTCCATCGAATCTTTCCAAAGATGAATAACATAAGTCAATATGTCACCAGTGGATCGATACTGACAGAAGTCATATTGGCGATAATTAATCAGATGGAAGGTTTCGAGATAGTGTAAGAGCTGGAGGTTTATGGATTTCCCCATTACTTACTTTGGTAAGAGTAGAGGTAAGTGCAATGGAAGGAAAGTGTGGTGGGGGGATTTTTTAATCTGTAAGAATGCCTATATTCTGTTTAAACCTTTACTCTATTCTCGTTTCCTTACCCCACATTCCGCATTCTGACTCGCGTACCTCACAGAAGAATCGAGTTCGTATGCATATTTATTCTTTCCTGTCAGATCTTTGAGAATTGTTGTATTAAGTAAAATTCCTCCTTCGGACTAGGCTTATGTATTCAAATTGACTAGTTACAACTTCATTAAAGGCTATATACAATTCTTTATTACATGTATATACATGAAATGAAGTTAAAGATAATTATGCACATTATATGGTAAGATAACACAAAATATATGGTACATTAAATGAACCGTTCCGTTATATTAATTGATATTCATAACATCATTTAGTTAGAACAAGGATACTTAACACTTTCAATGAATCTCCATTATTATAGCTTCTCTAATATATAACCATTTAGGGATCACACTCAATTCCTTATTCGACATTCTTATACAATTTAATTTATAGCTGCACTAAACACAAAACCTTTTCTCTGGCTTAGTTACCAAAATACAATTGGAACCACCTTATGTTTTAGTATTTATCCTAATTATCTGTTTTATACCTGCACTAAACACAAAACCTTTTCTGTCTTAGTCGCCATAATACATTTGGATCATCTTATATGCTAGTATTCACCTTAATTATCTCTTTGATTTAACCCGTCTAATATAGCTACTTTACATCCGTTCATTCATATTTAATTTGACTATCTCCGTCTATTTCTCTGTTCATTACTATGTTCTAATAACAATACTCAACTCATCTACATATACATATATATCTTAGGGTATATTAATCATATGACCTTCCTCTTTAATTTTCTTATTATCTCCCTATAATCCTTCTAATAATCTATAGTATGCTTATTCTAACTTGGCACTTACTTCTGTATTCTGGCTGGATGTTTTCGTAAGGGCCTTCTACTTCTTCCTCATTCAGGACTGCTATCTTCCGCCATCCAGAACTATTTCTTACTGCATCCAGGGCTGCTACTCTGCTTTTAAAGACTGCTGCTTTCTGTTTCCAGGGCTGCTACTCTGCTTTTCAAGACTGCTGCTTTCTGTTTCCAGGGCTGCTACTTTCTGTTTCCAGGGCTGCTTCTAGGATATTATCGCCTTCCTCGGTGAACTTTGTCATCTATGTAAATCTTCTTCTTTCATTCTTACTGTTTAACGAACTCCCTTACACGTTCATTCCTTTTTCTCACAACCTTACATTTCCGATAAACTCACTTCGACTCATCACTTCAACTCTATCCCCTCACTTAATTCCACCCAATTCTTTCTCCCCGCTGACCACACCACACAGAAGTCTGACACAGAATGCTCCTCTCTCTCTCTCTCTCAATTTTTTCTCTCCCCGAACTTCACTCTTCCCCTCAATTTTGGCACCCCCCAAGGACTTCAACCAATCTTCTTTTTCTGTTTAAATTTACGTTCCTTTCGTTAACACCATTCTCCCAAGCTGTCTCTAGCGCGCGTTGGGCGCCTCCGTAGCCAAGTGGGAAGGAACAGCAGTGCGTAGCACACGCTTCTTGATTAGACCGGGGTTCGAGCCCATCACCACCGGATGCGGAAAGGTCAAGGGAATGACCACCGCATTTTCCCGGAGCAATATGGCCTTAGTTGATAATGCTCCTAAAAACCAAATAACAAACAACAAACAAACCCTAGCGCGCAAGCCAGCCCCTTTTTCGAACTTTCTTATTTTTTTTTTTCACAGGCGCCTGACCCGTTCATGTCCACCGGCAACCTCCAACAACCCTCATTTGCGTTTCACACCTTTCTTTCTCCAAGTATCCCAACACCCAAAGTTTCCATCAGCCTGACGCCGTTTAATTGTGACCCGAACCCTGGACGTCCACTCACTTCCTGTTTTGGTCTAACTGTGTTATAGATCAAAGGAGGCGCTTCGTCTAATCCCGTCTCCCGTCCTATTGTTCGTTCTCAAGCAACCCTTTTTCACGCCTATTCTCAAATGGCACCCCTTTACCTAATCTTGCTGTCCCTGTTTGCTCTCTTGTATTATGGGAATTGATAGTTTACCCCTTTGCTACTATTCCTAATTCTCACGCTTAAACCATCCCATTACTAAATCTAACGTTCTTCAATTTTAATCTTACTTCTAGCAAACCACACATTTTTTAATTTAATTTGTAAGATTTTACATCTTACAAAAGTCGGAAGGGAGGAATTTTCGCCCTTTTTTTGGAACTGGCTGGATGTGAGCAAATTTTCATGCAGAAGTAACAACACTATAAGTGTAAAAAAAGGTATCACAAAACAGGACCATGCCGAGAAACACAGGTTTTGAGAACAAGGAAGAAAGTGCCAATGCATGAAGTGGAGCATCGAAATGAATACGTTCATCGTGCGAGCATACTACAAAATAACCAAGCAGGAGAACCACCCTGTGCACTTGGTAACAGTACCCGTCAAGGGGTGGAACCTCCCAACCAAGGAGAAATAACACGAGAGAGCAACAGTAATAATAAGGAGGAAAATAAACAACCGAATCTTCGATGAGGACCAAAGAGCCTTCTACAGGAGTCTCCGAGAAGACGTGAAAGAAGGGAACGGACCACCCGATCAGAAGATGATCGAGGAGTTTGGACAATAACATATGGACAATAATAATAACAGTCCTGAACACCTGTAGGACAGTCAGAGAGTTCCTCCACCAACAGTAACACCAGACATAACAATAACCACCCTGTGTGCTTGTTAGCAATACCCGTTACAAGGTGGAACCCCCAATCAGGGAGTAATAATAATAATAAGAAGAATAATGTACCCACATAACTTTTCTTGAGTATTAGTATTAGTATTAGTAACGGCCGCATGGTGCAAGAAAGCCTATGGCTTATGCTGCACCAGCCAAAAAAAAAAAAAAAAAAAAAACAATGGTAAAAACAAAATAAAATAAATAACTAAATAATAATAATTAATAAAAAAAAGGAAATTAAACCTATCATCCTATGCGCTTCCCTTACCCGAAAGTACTATCCAGATGACCTTTGAATTTCCCCAAACTATCGGCCTCTACCACCCATGAAGGCAACTTATTCCAGTAATTTATAACTCGCTGGCTAAAATAAAACTTCCTGCAGTCCAATCTAAACATTTCCCCCCCGTAACTTGAATTTATGTCCCCTAGTTCTAGCATCATTTATAATCTTGAAAATTTTGTCCTCATTCATTTTACTGATGCCTCTCAGAGCCTTAAACACCTCAATCAAATCTCCTCTAAGGTATCTAGTTTCCAAACTCTGCAACCCACATATTCAAAGTCTTTCTTCATAAGGACGCCCTTGTGCCGATCTCACCAGGCGAGTTACCCGTCTTTGCACCCTTTCAAGAAGCTCGATGTCTTTCTTTAGGTGCGGTCTCCATATTTGAACACAGTATTCCAAGTGTGGTCTAACATAAGCCTTATATAATGGGATTATCACGTCCCTATCTCTACTTGCAAAAGTTCGATAGATCATCGATAGGACACCATGGGCCTTCCTTGCAACCTGTTTACAATGCTCAGAGAATTTCATGTCTGACCGTATCGTAACACCCAAGTCCCTTTCCTCCAGTACTGGGTTTAATTGAACTCCACCAAGTGAATAAGTTTTTTTGGGATTACTGTTTCCCAGGTGTAATACCTTACACTTTGTTGGATTAAAGCACAGCTGCCATTTTTCTGACCATTCCTGAAGTCTGTCTAGGTCTCTCTGAAGAAGCTCAGCTTGACAGTGATCATTAACCACTCTACCAATTTTAACATCATCTGCAAATTTAGACATCATGCCCTCTATCCCTTCATCAATGTCGTTTATGAAAATTGAAAACAACAGTGGTCCTAATACTGATCCTTGGGGAACCCCACTTCTTACATCAACCCAATCTGAGGAATAGCCATTTATCACAACCCTCTGCCTCCTGCCCTGAAGCCATCCTTCTATCCATCTAAGGATTTTCCCAGTGATTCCAACCTGTTCCAGCTTATAAAGCAACCGCTCATGTGGGACTGAGTCAAAAGCTTTGCTGAAATCTAAATAAACAATGTCGAAATTATTCCCTAAATCCAGCTCGTGAGTGACCCTTTCGAAATAGCGAACCAGATTTGTTAAACATGATTTTCCCTTTACAAAACCATACTGAGTATCCTTGAGAATTTCAATTCGATCCAAATGATCCTGAATTCCACCCTTGATCATTGCCTCCATGATTTTCCCTACTACTGAAGTCAGACTGACAGGTCGATAATTTCCAACTTCACTTTTAGAGCCACCCTTATGTATGGGAGATACATTGCACTTTTCTAATCCAAGGGAATCTCCCCAGAGTCTAGTGATGCTCGCATAATTAGCCTCAATGGTTCAATGCACTCGCTTGCCGCCTCTCTTAAGATTATAGGGTATATTCCATCAACTCCAGGAGCCTTACTGGTCTGTAGGCTCGAAAGTTTTTTCATTAAATAATCTTGCGAAATTTCAATATCATTAATTACATATTTTTTAACTTCGCTCCCACAATTTCCCATTGCCACTAAAGGCTTTTCATTTGTAAATATCGATGCAAAATAACTGTTGAGTTCATCTGCAACGGCAGCTGGTGTATTTATTACTATCCCCTTTCCCTTACATAAAGGTCCGATCTGGTTTGTCCTGCTCTTCTTGGCATTTATATATGTGAAGAATTCTTTATCCCCCCCCCCTCTTTGCTCTGTTTGCTAGTGATTTCTCATAAACTACCTTTGCATGTCGAACCTTTTCTGTGGCTCTATTACACATCACCTTGTAGCTGTTATAGGCTTCAGTACTTTTTATTGCTCTGTACCCTTTCCATGCCACCTTTTTCTGCTCAAGTAATGTGGCAACGTCACTATTCATCCAACTTGGAACCCTTCTCGTGGAGTATTTTTTTAATGGAATATACGCATTCAAGGCATCTGTGATTAATGTTTTAAAAGCGTACCACAGTTCAATTGTATTCATTCTCTGCGCGATATCTACCCAGTTAATAGAGGCCATGTAGTACCTTAAGGCATCGTAATTTCCTTTTCTGAAATTAAAACCCATTCTTTTGCCTTTTACTTCTGCTACCTCTCTCGTTATCATCCACCGTAGAACTCCGTGATCACTTCCTGCTACTGGTTCCTCTACTGTCAGCCCTGTTATGTCATCTGATTCATGTGTGATGATGAGGTCTAGGATATTTTTTTCTCTAGTACTTTCCCTGACATGTTGATACAAATAAAAGTCATCTAGTTGATTTAAAAATTTTGTTCCCCATGTCAAATTTCCTTCCCATTTACTCCAATCAATTAGAGGCAAATTGAAATCACCCATAATAAGGCATTGACGCTTACTTGCCCATTCCATTTGCATGTAGAGGCTTTTATCATAATCTTCACAATCACCTGGTCTGTAGATTACTGCTACTCGCATTATACCTTTGTTTCCAACTATCTCACACCATACAGACTCTATACTAGCATGTGAAATGTCTGAATCCGGGAAAGCTATCGTTGCACCCAGGCTGCTTCTGATAAGAAGCATTACCCCACCACCCCTTCTATCTAACCTATCCTTCCTAAATACATTATACAAGCCGTACTGAAACTCATCATCCCCAATTCCCGGGTGGCACCACGTCTCTGTAAGCCCTATTATGTCCGCGTTACTTGTTTTAACCAGCAGTTCGAATTCGCTCATTTTATTGACGACACTTCTAACGTTACTGTATAAACAATTAAGATTTACTGTTCTTGTATATTTAACAACCCTAACACAACCCTTGAAGTTTTTTAGGCTCTCTTCCCTGATATTAGCTACCCGCTCACGTGAAACGTCTTTGCCCCCAGAACATTTAGATAATACGTCCAGTTGGGGTAACAGATAAGAACTCTTAAGGTACGTGCAAGAGTTACTTTGACCAATATTATCAGATAAACGCGTGTCAGTATTACCCACATCCCCCCCTAACTAGCAGTTTCCCTGAACCTTTAAGGTATCCTCAATAATACTGGCAAAAACTTTTGCACCACCTTTGTTTAAGTATATCCCGTCTCTACAAAACAAATTATCAAGTATTGATAAGTTTCTACTTTATGCTTGTAATGTCAGGCGCCTCCGTAGCCAGGTGGGAAGGAGCAGCAGTGCGTAGCACACGCTTCTTGATTAGACCGGGGTTTGAACCCGTCACCACCAAAAACGGAGGATGTGGAAAGGTCAAGGGAATGACCACCGCATATTCCCCGAGCAATATGGCCTTAGTTGCTAATGCTCCTAAAAACCAAACAACAACAGCTTGTAATGTGTATGCGATTATTTTTTATCATATATGTTAATCTATTTGGCATGCGGCGCCTATTAGATCCGAAAGGACTGAAGCTAATTTTTGCCTGTTTTTTTTATTTTATTTTATTTTATTTATTATTATTTTTTAAATAAAATTTGCATGGAATACATGTTATAATAATTATTATTGAACTTTTTTTTTTCTTTTTTTTTTTTTATGAAAACTCCAAACACGAAAGGTATCAAAACCTATAGTACTTAGTACCGTGCATGGGTTTAAGGAGAAGTATGGGGGGAGGGGGGGTGCCGGAAACTTTGCTCTAGAGACTAAACATGGGTTTCTGGTCAGCGCCTTTGCACCATGTTTTGTTCGTAGTGAACTGTCCAAGTCAATAATTGGCATCGTTTTAATTGTATCTCATATTGTGAATACCTTCACAATGAGTGGCCGAGGTATTGCACTGCTTTGAATAAGCATCGCTTCACCAATGGAGAAGACTAACGTTACTTATTCTCGGCGGATACCACCGCCCAAACGGCACCTTTTTGAAGCTGAATGGCTTATCATCGGTGAGTGGGCTGGTACCCTGGTGTTGCAATAGTAGAGTATAAGTAACATTAATCTTCTCTACTGGCAGGACCGGCCCGAGCTACGGTCGAGCCGGGCGATTGCCCGGGACGTTGACTCTTTGGGGGAACATAACATTGGGGGTGTCGAAGGTGTGAGAGGGCACATATGCTTCATGGATGAGGGGAAAACGAAAGATTTAGGGCGGTGTTTCCCAACCTTTTTTTTACCATGCCCCACCTAAGTCTTTCTAAAATTCTGATGCCCCCTATGTTTAACGTTGGGAAACACCGATATACATATTTTTTATATTCAAAAATTGAATTATTCCCTAAATGAAGCCTAATTACAACTTGTTCAGGATACGAGACTTAGGTTTTAGGAAGAAATCATTAGGAAAAATTAAGAAAAAAATAGGAAGTAAATTTTCAAAACATATAATAGACATTGTGATATCCAGTCGATTTCTTTTCTTTAGTAACAAATCATTTATGGCACTAAATCCACATTCAGCTAAATATGAAGATGGAAACGGTAACAATAGCTCTCTTGCAAAGTTGGTTGAATTTGGGTATTTAATTTCTGTTTCATCACAAAGCCATGCCATCGCTTCTTTTATATTGAATAAAGTTTTAACTGACTCATCATTTTGCATTTCTGAGAATTCTTCTTGGTACTGCATTGATACATCAGACAAATCCACTAACATTGGTTGCATCATCCAGGTTGGAAAATCAATTTGTTTTAAATCAAAAAACCTTTCTTTTAAATCATCGGACAGAATTTTCAGATGATCAACAATAACAAATACAGTACAGCGGTATCAGTCACTTCACATTTTTGCAGACAACGAAACTGTTCAAACTTTTTTTTACAAATATATTTTTGACATAATTTAATAAATGTAATGAAACCAAATGTCTTCGCTTTTGCATCGACGAGAGTTTTATTTGTTCCTTGAAGTTGTTTATTCAATATATTTAGTTTTTCAAAGATATCGGCTAAATAACTCACAAATGCTTTACCATCGACCGTTAACAGATGCTTCATTTTAGGTTTGTCACTTAAAAAATCACTAATAGTATCAAATAGTTCCATAAATCTTTTCAAGCAGTTCCTTTTCGAGAGCCACCTTACTTCAGTGTGAAGTAAAAGTCTCACATGGTCTTCATTTTGTTCTTCACAAAAAAGCTTGAAGAGACACAAGTTTTCCCTAACACAATGCACAAGAAGCATTTCTGGATTCTCGTCTTTCATCAATTTTAAGCAGCCATTTTTCTTGCCCATCATATTAGGAGCACCATCTGCAGCGCAAGATGTTATATTTTTCATTGGTATATTATTGCCATCTAAGTAATTTTTTAGCTTATTATATATATCTTTGGAGGTAGTGGTGCTCTCTAACGATTTACAGAATAACATTTCTTCAGCAAAATTACCTTTATCAATATATCTTGCATAAGTTATCAGTACGGCTTCACTGTCTCTCAAAGTTGAGTCATCCATTTGCACTGAGAATTTTCTTGTTTTCAGCTTTCCAACAAGTTGTATTTCAATATCTTCACTCATTTCATCTATTCTTTCGCTAACAGTATTGTTATTGAGTAGCATAGCTTTCACGTCTTTGTCATCTTTTTCCAGAACTGTTTTAAGAAATGCTGATATTGATGGTTTGATTAAATTCTCTCCTATAGTATGATTTTTCCCAGATTTAGCAATGAGTAAAGAAATTTCATAACTAGCCTCAAGAGTACGATTGATAGTTGCGGTATGAGCAATAAACAGAGACTTTACCAACAATTCTTCTTTTGTACAAGTTAAGTCATAGTAGGCGGTTGTTTTAAACTCTAGACGAGCAATTTTTGAATTGCCCCCCTGAACAATCAAATTTCCCCCATGTGGGGCGTAGGACCCACGTTGGGAAACACCGATTTAGGGAAAGATGTGGAGGCCTTTCTCTGTCCCTTTCTTTCTCTATAGTGCAGTAAACAGTCGAAAATGCATCAGCCACGTGGCATGCGTCAGATGCAAAGGCCCTCCGCCTTTCAAAGATTTTAGCAAAAGTGGATAGAGAACCTGGGAATACCAGACTAACCGAAAATTTTCTCTCACAAACCTCAGAGATGGACTGACTTTGCAAAACAATGGCGGCTCCCTTGAAAGGGGCGCTTTTATTGTCTTCTTCCAGGCTCTACCATAAAAGAGACATCATGATTAATATATATGTCTTGAGAAAAACATATATCCACCCTTCCATTTGTATTTCAACCTATTTGTAGCCAGGAGGATTTTATTTTTCAAGTATCCTTACTGCGGACTAGAGTTTATTGCTCCCATTTGGTTCCTTCCTGCATTTCTGTTTACATTTTTGCTGAAATAGCGATCACTTCTTTCCGTGCATTCGTTCAAGAAGCTTCTAAATATAAGTGTGTTGGTTGTCAGCAAGAAGGAAGCGCTCTTTTTTGGTTTGTGTTTAGGAGTCTGCAGTAAAAACGTCATATTCTTTCACTGCTAAGAATCAATATTGATACGTGATAAAGACTTTAGTATTTTGATGTGGCTGCAAGTTTGGATTTTACCGATGTCATTAATAAATTTTCTGATATAAAATCAAGGAAAGGAATGTATTAAAGGAATTTCGTTTGACACTCGATAAAAATATGACATTTAGTGTTAATAACAAAAAAATTCTTAAATTTTTGTTCTATATTTTTAAATAGCTTTTATGTAACTTCTAATGTAACGTAACGCCTGACGTAGCCGAGTGGTCAAGAGCAAGGGTGTGTATAGCACGCTTTTCTTGAATGGTCCGGGGTTCAAGCCCGTGACTACTAAATACGATAAATATTTTTATCGACGATTATTATTATTAGCCATATAATAAGTGCAAGGAAGCCTGAGGCTTATTCTGCATCGGCCAAAAAAAAAATTTCCCTATTACCCTGAGAGAGAGAGAGAAGTAGAAAGGAATCACCAAGAAAGGGAAGAATGATGATATCCAGCTCAGGACCCTGGGTGTGCCAAGCCCATACTCACCAGACGTGAGACCCTGGGGGAATTTATTGTAAACTCTACTGACTTGGTTGTCGTGCCGGAGTATAAGCAGAAAGTTTAATTTAATTTTAATTTTTTAAAAATCTATATTTATTCTGAAAGCATCTACTATTAAGTATTGCCAAGTGTCAGTCTATCTCCAAATCCTTCCGCTTCCAAATGGGATACCGATTTGAATTTTTTTTTTTTTTTTTATGAAAACCCCAAACACGAGCTGTATTAGAACCTATAGTACTTAGTACCGTGCTTGGGTTGGAGGTTGAGAAGACTAAACAAGATATTTGTTGACAATAGACTTGAACTTCTGTAGACTAATATTCAGGAAATATGTATGAAGGAAACGGCAGTCGAAGGAATAAACGAAGAAGATAAAAAGTTGGTTCTGTGCGTTTGAAGTTGGACAGTAAATGGATGTTGGCTGGTGGCGGCACGTGACTGTTTTCAAAGAGAGAGGGGGAATTATAGAAGCCAGTTCAGAAGAACAGTGCCCATGGAAGTATCTGTAGAAAAGGCATGCAGCAGAAACAGTACGTCTATGAGACAGCGAATAGAGAGACTCTGTTAGAGATGAGTCATTAATTAACCTACCTGCCCTCTTCTGAATGTAATCTAGAAGCCTGAGAGAGGTTTAGCCCCAGATGTGGAACAATATTCCATGGTCGGACGGATTTGCGATTTCTACAGAGCGAACAGCTAGCTGTTTGGAAGAAAAGTAACGCCGAGAGCGAAAGAGAAAACCAAGTTTTTTAGATGCAGAGGAAGCAATATTTGTAATGTGCTTGTGCCCCGTAGCCGAGTGGGCAGGAGCGGGAGTGCAGTAGTACACGCTCTTTGAGTAGACCGGGGTTCAAGCCCCTGACTGCTGAATACGGTCGATCTGCCAACCCGCACTGGACCAGCGTGGCAGATTATGGTCCATTTCCCTCAGCATGAATTGTTGAGGAGGCTTCTATCTTGCAGTGGGTTGATAATGGCTGCACTTTACTTTTTTTTTTACTTTTTGTGCCAAGAGAGATTAGAAGTCGGGGTAATCCCCAAAAGAGATATATCATTTTGCCTAGAAATCGGAGTGTCACCAACGATAAGCATAGGAGCAGAAGAATCCTTTTTGTGAGATATAAAGACAAGACTGAGTTTTAGAAGGATTGAAATCAACTAAGTTGTCTTTGCCCCACTGCAAATCGGCATTTAAGGAATTGGTAGCAGATATTCGAGAAGTTGACACTGATTGAGCAAGGCAAGGTTTCTCAAAATCAGCAAAACTGTGGATAGGATTTCCAGTCAATGGAAGAAGGTCATTAATATACAAGAGGAAAAGAATGGGGGGAGAGAACTGAACCTTGGGTTACACCAGCATTAGTGGAGAAGTTAGAAGACAGAGAGCCATCTACCATCATCCTCAGTGAGCAATCAGAAAGAAAACTGGATAACCAATTACAAAAATGAGTTGGCAGACCATAAGATGGAAGCTTGTTTAGAAGACCTTATGCCAAACACGATCGAAAGCCTTTGAGATGTCAAGAGCAACTGCTTGTGTTTCACCGAACTTTTCCATTGAATTTGTCCACAAATGGGTAGCGTAAGCCAGATATCACCAATGGATCGACACTGACGGAATCCATACTGGCGATCGTTAATCAGACGGAAGGTTTCTGGGTAGTCTAAGAGTTGGCGGTTAATTGATTTCTCCATTACTTTAGAAAGAGTAGAAGTAATTGCAATGGGGCGATAATTGAATGGGAGGGATTTGTCACCCTTTTTAGGGACTGGCTGGATATGAGCAAATTTCCAAACAGAAGGAAAAACACCTTTGGAATAAGAAAGTGAAAAAAGCCAGCAAAAACAGGAGCAAGGTCAGGAGACAGGATTTGAGAAAAAAGTGGAGAAATACCATCAGGACCTAGAGCTTTCTTAGCATCAGGATTCGTCAAAACCCTGACATCCTCTTGACGAAATACCACAGGAGGCATTGAATGGAGCGTGCTAGGAATGGTGGGAGGTGTTTTACCATGATCATTAATACACGAGTTGGAAGAAAAATATTAGTAGGTCAGCTTTATCCTTGGCTGAAGTGACAACAGAACCATCTGGTTTTGACAGAAGTGGAAGCACAGATGGACAAAAGTTGCGGCCAATAGCTTTGGCAAGAGACCAGAATGCTCTGTATGAAGTAATGAAATTTTTGGATATGGCGTACACATGGTAAGAATATACCCAGGGCAAGAAGCAAGTTTTCTACTCTTAGCCTGTTGAAAATCTAGTTTGGACTGGTTAATAACTGCTTTACAATTGTTGCGAGCTTTGGTATAGGCAGAAAATGAAACTGAAGAATTGGAAACTAGCCAATTACGATATGCAACGTTCTTCTCTTGAACAGCCTTAGCACATTTATCGGAAAACCAAGGTTTAGATAAAGGACGAGATTTTAAAGAGGAGTGTGGAATAAACGATTCCATTCCTACAAGAATAATTTCACTGACACGATCTGACACATAAGACATGTGGACATGTGTATATGTAAAGGGCGGCTCCTAGAACGTTTGTTCAACTCCGCCTCGTATCTCTGTGAAGAAAAGTATCACTACAAATGGGCCAGATATGTGTGTGACGTCGGTTTGTGTGTATTATGTGTGTGTGTTGTTGTTCTGTTCTGGCCGCTTGGCTACCCAGAAGCATCAGTCACCTGGACAGATCATTCTGGGTACTCGTCCACACCACGGGAAGGTGGGCCAGTCCATGTAAAGCAGGTACTGTCTCAAGAGAGACTCTGTCCCACCTAATGTTGTCAGAAGGTAGGCCAGGATCCTCTGGGGGCCCATTCCAGAGGGAGAAAAAAAAAAAAAAAAGGATCACCCGTGGTGCTGGATTTGGAACCAAAATTATTAAAATAAAACATTTATGTAACTAAATAATAAAATAAATAAAATTAAAAAAAAAAAAAAAAAAAAAGAAAAAGAAAAGGAAGAAAGCACTTAATTTTGTCTGCAGGCCGAGGAAAATTTCATTTCTTGAGGATTTGAGTTTATGTATTATAAGGAGATCTAACCAGCTATTCATCAGCAGGACCGTTGTGCTGCATTCTGTTGAGATCTGTCGACACTGAACGCCTTCGAAGAAATACGCCTTGAGCGAAAGCCTGAAGAATCTGAAATGACTCCGAGCTTTGAAGCAGAGACGACTCCTGTCCTGATTGAAAATTAGTAAGTGCTTGAAGAGGAAGTCTGAGATCGTCATACAGGGAGCAATGAAACAAGATGTGATCCCAACTCTCTGGTGATCCACACGAACAGAGGTCTGTTTGTGATAAATTGAACCTAAGAAGACTCTGGTTCATCGATCCATGTCCTGTCAACAGGTACGACGTGAATATGTCCATGCAGAACCACAATCGAACACGTTTATCAAGGAGAAATGAAACTTGTGGTATAAATTTTCTCGTTGTTGCACCAACGGGAGCTGTATCCCATCGAGACTGCCAAATGTTTACTAACTCGTTCCACAGTCTTCTTCTTTCTCTTTTAGCATCTTCTTGAAGGTTGATGGTTATTCCAAGAAATTCGGTCTCAATCTGCCTTTTCAGTCTGTATAAAAAGCCTCTATAAGTAACTTGCAAGTCTAAAGGTAATGTTCCGGCTAGTACTTGCAGAGCTTGCGTCGAGACTGTCCTGCATGCCTTAACTAAACACCTCAAAATGGTTCTCTGCAATGAGGCGAGTTTTGTAATGAAGTGTTTGAGCCGTGCCCTGTGAAACCATGCACCGGCAGCATACGTGGTTAGAGGGAGGAAAACTGCATTGTAATAAATCCTTAAAGTTTTTCTGGAGAGCCCCCATTCAACACGGGACACCCTAACAATTGCACCAGTAAATCTACGTATTTTAGATGATAAGTTTGTCAAATGAGGAATAAAATTGAGACTGGAATCAATTACCACTCCTAGAACCTTGTACTCTTTAACTATGGGGAGACGAATGTTGTTGATCTTGACCAACGGAGGACGAGTGATATCCAACTTTGATCCAAGAATCATCATCTTTGTTTTTGACAAGCTGATTTTAAGCTTATTGGCCACAGTCCAATCGTAGAGATCCCGGAGAACAAAATTTGCGGTATTTTCCAGATCGGCCCTAGAGTTACCATTTACCAAGATGGTGAGATCGTCTGCATACGCTATTATTTTTGACGTTACCGAAAGATCGGGAGAGCCACTGCTGCAGCACCATGTTCCATGTAAAAGGACCCAATATAGAGCCTTGTGGGCACCCTCTAGATACTGATCTTGATACTTGGCTATGTTTAGCCTTGACTATTATGGTTCTATTGGCAAAATAATTGCGGATTAAAAGGTAAAGGTGGTTGGAGCACCTAGCCGATCGCAGACGCTCCAGGACGCTCTCCCACCAAAGGGAGTCGAAGGCACCCTCGAAGTCGATGAAAACGGCCAGGGTATATTTATGTACCGAGTTTTGAACTGAAGAGACAAAGTCCACAAGAGCATCCTCGCAGGAACGTCCGGGACAGAACCCATATTGACTTCTTGAAAGCAGATCCTGTTCTACCAGTAGGGTATTCAATCTAATGGCCATTAGTTACTCTAGCAATTTACCCAAGTTAGCCAGCAGAGCGATCGGCCTGTACGATCTAGCCGCTCCAGGAGGCTTATCCGGCTTTCTGATCAACTTAACTAGAGCGACCTTCCAAATTTCCGGAAAAGTTTCTTCCTGAAGGCATCTGTTGAATAAGTTTAGAAGAATGTAAGGTTTTAATTTCAAGACTCTGATGATAAAAATGTTTTCTATAAGATCTAATCCTAGGCACTTCTGAACATTAACTTTATGGGAGACAGCCTGCAGTTCATCCAACGTAAAAGGTTCGGTGGTTGTTGAGGACACATACAATTCATTGTCTGATCGGATTTTAGAGTGAATAGGTAAGTCTGAGGTAGGATCATCCAACGGAAAAAGAGCATCTAAGATTGCATTTGTAGAATCATGCCAGTTCAGTGTTTCCACGGAGTCTGCCACAATTGAGCCAAATATGTTAGAACTAGAGGTTTTTCCTCTTACAATCTTGTATAGAAGACCCCAAGGGTTAGCATTTCCAGAGGTGTGAACGAAATTCATCCACGTTTCACGCTTTCGAGGGGCAATGGCCTTCACGTAGCTTTTCCTCAAAGAAGAATACTGCTGGTAAAAACGATTAACGTCGGCTTGGGGCCAGTCTCTATGCCTTTGGTAGTACCTACGGGCTCGATGAACTTCCCTTCTTAACTGCGATAACTCCTGCAGACACAAGAATAATTTCACTCACATGAAACATTGACATCAGAAGTTTTGAAACAGTAATCCGTCCAAGGAAAAGAAGAAAAGAAATCTCGCAGATCATCCTGTTTTGCATTTTTATAATGCCAAACAACACAAGGTTGGGAATCGCCATGAGATAAAGGCGCCATTGAAGAAGAGACAATCACCAAGTTGTGATCTGAGGTGCCAAAAGGACTACTCACTTCGACCGTGTACTTAGAAGGGTTGTTTGTAAGAAAAAGGTCAACCGTGTTGGCTGTATAGTTAGGATTGTCCGGTATTCTTGTAGGTAAATGAACAATCTGTGCAAGGTCATTGGTAATTGCAAAAGCCTCAGCATCTCGGCTAGCCAGGTCGGTGTGACTAGATAACGGAAGCCAGTTGGAGTTGTGAACATTAAAATCACGAAGGAAAATTACCTCACTGTTAGAAAAGTTGGACTCCAGAAAGTCAAGTTGCAAAGAGAGGAAGTCGAAGAGCTCCAAGTGATTAGCGGAATTGGGAGAACGGTAGAGACATCAGATGAATTTGACACAATGAAGTAGAGAGATTTAAGGCCGCCGTAGCCTAGTTGTCAGGCGCGGGTGCATAAGTACACGTGCCTTGAGTGACCGCGGTTCAAGCCCGTGACTGCTGAATACGGTACTGTTTCTTGTATTCTGTCTATCTTGTGAACTCCTCTGACCGTTTGGTCGTCCCGGAGTATAAACAGAAAATTTTAATTTTTTTTTTTAATTTTAAGCCAGAGAAGATCGAAGAGAGGAGATTCCTACTTACGAAGTCTCTGACAGGGAATATCGGAACGGACATATGCACAAGTACCACCTTTGAGGCGAAAGGAATCATACAGCGAATAATTTGGGCATCTGAGATGAGCAGTAGTTGAATCAACCGATAACTGAGATTCTGTCAGAAAAAGTACTTGGGGTTTGGTAGACTGCAAGGGGAAATGGACATCGTTGAGATTAGAATTGA
The DNA here is from genome assembly GCF_048544385.1 of Mastigoproctus giganteus. NCBI lineage: Eukaryota > Metazoa > Arthropoda > Arachnida > Uropygi > Thelyphonidae > Mastigoproctus > Mastigoproctus giganteus. The sequence continues at coordinate 49,343,796 of NC_143577.1, forward strand.
GACCACGAATATTTGTGAAATGAACTAGGAAGTGTTTGGGAGGTTTAGATATTTTTGCAGATAAGCTTACTCTATTAATTTGACAATTCATGGTGCATTCAATAGTAAGAAAAAGTGGGGGGGGTGAGACATTCTGTATGAAGTAATGAAATTTTTGGATATGGCGTACACATGGTAAGAATATACCCTGATTCTTGACATAACGTGGCCTCGAAAATGCCCCCCCCCCCGCATACACACTACTCGGACTCCCTCTATCAGTCACTATCTGGCAGAGTAGAGGTAGCAAGATTATACTCTAGCTGATCCGGAAGCCTCTTAAAGAGTTACCAATAGGTTCGGTCTTGTGTACTAATTAGCTGCCGGCCTGCGAACACCGTTTTAAAGCTGCAAAGAAGATTGGGTCTCGCCATGATGTTCATCATAACTTCCAAAGTCATCAGTCATACTGCATGATGGAAGTGATGGGGAAAGGTGACAGGAACTTAGCTCTTGAGACTAAAAATGGGTTCCACCACTTCAAGTCTCCAATAAGCAAAGTGGTGGTATTTCACCTGTTGATGAGAGTTATCTGTCACCTAGTATTGCCTGGTAACACAGAGGGGCGGCATTCCTCCATGTGGTGTGGGCGCCACACCTCGACCCTTGGTTACGTTGGTTCACACCTGGATGGTCACCCGCAGTGTGCTTGTTCATGGAGGTTTTACCCAGGATTACTAACAGTCCCACCATCGTGAATGTGCAAGTAGATGATTTGGCTGTCACAGACCGTCCGAACATCGCCGAAATTGGGTCCACTTGACATGACTGTCACTCGAATATCAGTTCCATCGGCGTTCAAGTACAGCCTGTCTGGTATATCTGAGGGAATGTCCATGACAACCTCAAAGACCAGTGGTATAAATATAGGTGATTGGCTACAATCCTATGTGCATATCATTTCTTTCGCATGAGCGGCTTGGCGCACTATAGCCTTAGATGCTGATGTGCCATAAAAATCCTAATAACCAACCAATAATATCCATGAGCGGCTGAAATTTAATTATAGAAACTATTACTATTATATAAATTAAAGGCAATCGTAACTGCAACGCGCTGCTAGTATTTTGATAAATGTCCTTATAAAAAATTGACTCTTTTGTAAAATGTTTATTGTTAATATTTTAATATGACAGTTAAAACATAAATATTATGGTTGTCTTTTTTTATGTTTACATTTATATTTTTAACTTTTCCCTAGCAAAAATAAAAACACCTTAAATTTTTTATATCTGGAAGTGGGCGCAGGAATTCCTCCTCGCCCGGGGTGCAAATATACCTCAGGCCGGCCCTGTCCATTGGTGAAGCGTTACTTATTCAAAGCAGTGCAATACCTCATCCACTCGTTCTGAAGGTATTCTCAGTATGCGATACAATTATCGACTTGGACAGTTCACTACGAACGAAACCATGCAAAGGCACTGACCCGTTCAATAGTGAATATTAAGCGTAGTCCCAAGCCTCATTCAAAATAATCGCTTTAGCGTTATAATAATAAATAAAATTAATTTAGAAGCATAAATAACCAGGCAAAATGTTTTTTTTTTTTTTTTCCAGCAGTTGGCCTACTCAGCACCTACATCCCACACTTGAGATTTAAGAGGATTATAAAAATGCCAGGACGGATAACTATTTTGAGAAGCTGATTCATTCCGCATCAGCTAACCTTGTAAGAACTGGGGATTTTTGGTAGAGCCCGCACTGCGAGTAAAACTGTTGGACACAAACTATGAAGAATTGCCCGAGCAATGAACGTGGAACGGGGAAAAAAAAACCAAGCAGCTACAGATGGTTTTGAATTCGAACAAAGTAGCCCCATTTCAGTCATACACATCCATACCCACAATTTTACTCGCACAAGATTAGCGTTCAGGTAACTTGTGGAATATCCATGTTTTTGACCGACTTCAGAAGACTCCCTCTTCTAAAGGTGATACTTTTTGTTCTGTTGTAAGAATGTGCACATATTCTGTGTAAATATCCTTTAAGAAGAGCATGCGTGCTACTTAATGATATCTCCAGAACGTTAACTTATTGTTTGACAGTTACCCGTCAGTTCATACGTACAATGAATAGCTGCAGCGTTCTTGTAATTCCCTCTTGTTGTAACGACTTTTTGTAATCCAGGTCATCCACTTTTCTTAAACGATTATCTGCTTCTTTTGTTTTATAAGCCCACCAAAGAAAAGCAGTTGACTGTGGTAATACAAGTCAACGTAAGTCACTTGCAACAAAGTGAAGTTTTTTTTAATTGACATGCAAAATTCAGAGTTGAACATTTTTGATGTTCACGTCCATAACGTATTTGAGAGGCTAAAAGTAAGTCACGATTACGTCTGCATATAAGCAGGCTCGAAAAAAGACTTGCAGTGAGTCATGACTGACAATCGGCGTCGTCGAGAATCGCAGGCCCTGCAGCAAACAGCCTCACCAAGATCGCCTTTTCCCCTCGAATTCATCTTTTCTGTAATTTAGGGCAGCGGTGCAGGAAGCTGACCAGCCTATCTCCTCCCTCTTTCTCTCAGCGCTTCCTACTAATAATATAAACAAAGTTTTCAAACTTTTTTAAAGCCATTTGCTACCACATTTTCGTCTGATAAATGTGCGTTATCAGAACAAACCTCTCACATATAGTGTTGTTTAGTATATTTTAAAATATACATCATATAAAATAATCAAAATAATTATTTTGATCATAAGTACTGAGGGGTGCTGTAATCCCTTTATTCCCTACCTGGGACTTCATATCCGTATCACTGGAGTCCGGTCCGGTTCGTCGTATGCATCTGTAATCTCATTTACAAATCTGATTATTTATATAATATCGGTGTAGTAGTAGTGAGCCTATGCAGCATCAGCCAAAAAAAAAAAAAAAAAAGTCACACCATTCCCTCCAAATGCCTGTCCAGTTCCTCTTTAAATTTATTTAACCTTTCAACTTCCACAACGACAGATGGAAGTTTGTTCCAGCAATTAACCAATTCTACATCTGACTTTTCTTAATTAGAATTTATGCCCCCTTAGGTTCGTAATCTGGACAAGTGGAAGGATCCCATCAGAATTCAGCGTTCTCAACCCATTCAAGGCCTTATACACCTCAATCATATCACCGCGCAGGTGCCTAGTCTCCAGCCACTGCAATTTGCAGAACTTAAGCCTCTCTTGGTAAGATGACCCCTTCATTCCCCTCACCAATCTTGTTGCCCTTCTCTGTACACGCACAAGCAAATCTACATCCTTCCTAAAATGAGGCCTCCGGACCTGGGAGTAATTGTGCAGTCAGATATGAAGTTTTTGCACATCTCCAGTCCGTGGGGACCTCCCCTGAGTCCAAGGATGCTGTCATAATTATGGCTAAGGGTTTGCTTAGTTGCTTTGCTGCCTCCTTTAATATGACTGAATAGATCCCATCCACCCCAGGTGCCTTTCTTATGTTTAACTTCAACGATTTCTCCTCCACTTTGCTCTCAGTTATTACAAAATCATTAAGCACCCTGCTACAATTTGATAACCTTCTGCCATTTTCAAACCTTAATAACTCCTCATGTGTGAACGTAGATGCAAAATACTCATTCAGTTTGTTTGCTATCTGAGCAGGATCATCAACAGTCGAACCATCGATATCAAGTGGACCAATCAGATTCATCCCCTTCCTTTTAGAGTTTATATAAGTAAAGAAATCCTTGCTGTTTTTCTTAGCATCTTTTGCCAAAGATTTTTCGTAATCTGCCTTCGCCTGCCTAACCTCCTTTGTGACCTGATTACAGACTAGCTTATATCTTCCACAGGCTTCTGAGTCGCTTGATAATTTATATGCATCCCATGCATTTTTCTTCTCTGTCACGTCTCATTAGTTCATTTAATAACCATTTAGGCCTAAACCTTGAACAATATTTCTTAATAGGTATGAAACTTTTAGTAGCATCCACGATTAATGTAGATACACCATTATTATATAAATAATGATTGATAGCTCTTAAAGCAAAAACTACGAAAGTAGTGTAAAAGGCATCATTTCATGTGTATCTCATATTGTGATCATCTTTCACAACGAGTTTCCATGTATTGCACTACATCGAATAAGTAACGCTTCACTAATAGAGAAGTCTATTGTTGCTTATTCTCGGTGGGTATCACCACCCAGACGGCAAGGCTTATTGGCCTTTCATCGGTTGGTGAAAGGCCAATACTACAGGTACCCTGGTATTGCCAACATGACAACGCAGTTGTGAAGTTAATCCCAGAATACGAGAAGCAGGATTGCTTAAAAAAGGACCAAAGCAGCTCTCTCTCTCTCGTGTGTTCTGGGTCAGCTAGACGCCTGTTTATGAATAATGTTATTTAGACTCATACATTCCTTAGCTCTCGTGGGTTGGCAGGCACCCTAGTATTGCCAACATGACAATGCAGTTGTGAAGTTAATCCCACAATACGAGAGGCAGGATTGCTTAAAAAAGGACCAAAGCAGCTCTCTCTCTCGTGTGTTCTGGGTCAGCTAGAGGCCTGTTTATGAATAATGTTATTTAGACTCATACATTCCTTAGCTCTCGTGGGTTGACAACATCGTCGTCCTCCCCACACCAACTTCAAAAGATCTGAGTTCGAATCCCATCAACGAGACGAAGAACTTTTATGGGTCTTTTTCACAACGTGGCTAAGTTAGTTGGTCTCAGGCGAGGGTAGCATGGTTTTTTTTTTTTTTCTCTCCCAGAAACTCGGGTTCTTCGTCCAGCAAACCGACACCACAGAACACACGCCATTTACAGACATTATATACGACTCAATATAACCTTGCTGATGCGCCTAAACTCTGTATATAGCATTTGTTGCTCTCAGTGAAACAAGTAATCTTTTTCTTTCTTTTTTTTTCTTAATGGAACTCTCCCTTTGCCTCTTTACGATTATGTATGGGGTAATATTCTTATCAAATAAATTGCATTATTGCCGTAGATGACAGACAGGAGTATTCTGAGTGTTGAACTACACTGGCTATTTTGCTTAATTTATTTTAATTTCTAGAGAAAGTAGAAACAAGCCCTATAAATAAGTTTTGTAACTTACGATTGCAGGAACTGTATAATGGCGCTACTGATGCTAAACTAATCAAATAAACAGCCGAATGAAACGTTCTTTCCAGCAGCTGTTTCTAGAATGCCCCAGATCTCTCAATAACACAGGAACCTGAAAGCCAGATGTTTCCTTAAGTACCTCAACCAAAGAAATTTCAAAAATATACAGTACGAAATAAGCGTTCTCGGTATTTCATTACTGTATCTTTAATTTTAGCTCCGGCGAGCTATCCAATGTATTGATTTATTAATTTCCTCTAATCTAGTGCAAAACTTCATAAGTTTTGCACTAGATCATAAAAGATCATAAATAACAGAAATCGGTTTTGTTTTTATATTTGTACTTTACTTTCCGGTTCTTTAGTCTATAGCATGACTCTATACACTCAATGGCCACTGAAATATTGATCATATTTCGTACAAAGTAGTGGAGAATGAATCCTTTCAGCCCGATAAACGAAGAGCTAAGCTACAGTTGACAGTTATTCATGATAACTTAAAGGATTTGTGAATCTGTTATTTCTGTGTGCGCTGGAGTGCATTGGCATCACATAGGGACTACAGCCCCTATGCTAAAAATAATGTGAATTTCTTTACTGCTATATGTAAAATGATGAGTTTTAAGCTTTAGCCCTCGCCTTCAGAAAATCCTGGGATCGCCAGCATATGTGTGTACTGTTAACAGCATGAAATATCCCCTCAACCTCTCTGCGCGTGATCAAATCAGTTCATCCTGTTATCCGAAATGGGGGAAGTTAGTTCAACGCATGGATTCATCTTGTTGATTCTTTTGGCCAGTGAGTGTTTTAATTAGTGGAATAAGTAAAGCCCAAGAGTTTAGGAAATTGAAAATTCAGTTAGATTGATAGATACGGAAGAAGTGAAACACTTCTCGGGTACGAGATTATAAGTGCCATGAGGCAGAATTTTTAGCTCCTGGGAACGATGTTTTTGGAAATTTTCACCGTCTTTTTGATTAATTAACATATTAAATTGTGTTTTGCAAACAGTTTAAATAGCCTTAGTCACTTTCATTGCTTATTTTTAAATGTAGCTAGTAATTTTATAAGTTACAACATACTATTCGTACCGCTGTTGTAGCGGTGTTTTGGCGCAAATATGGTAGCACGTAACGCTTGGTGCTTGCAATAGTAGGGTTTTAATTGTGATAATAAAAAAAAATGTTCTTGTTTATACTCCGGCACGACCACCAGGTCAGTGGAATTTACAATAAATCAATCAATACAGTCACAGGCTTGAACCCCAGTCCAGCTCAAAGAGCACGTGTGCTACTGCACTCGCGCTCCTGACCAGACCTCGTCAGGCCTAAAAATCCTTCTTTATACTCCGTCTCAACCACCAGGTTACTAGAGTTTACAATAAATCAATCATTACAGACATTTATCGTATTTAGTAGTCACCAACTTGAACCCCAAAGAGCGTGTTACTACGCTCGCGCCCCTGACCACTCAGCTACGTCAGGCAGCTCGAAGGGGCTAATCGCTTGTTCGGCCTATATCTTTTTGTGTTTAGCAAAGGAATTTTCTTTTTTAGTAAGGATATAACTACAGTATAATTTAATACTGCGATCGTAACGGTATAGCGTAACGTATATCTTGAATTTCATAGCATAATGTATAACGGAAAACTTGATAGCGTAATATGTATCACTGCATTTAGGAATCTATGTTTAGTGTAGTATTGTCAATTAATCAATTAAATTTATTAATTTTCGTTGTTAATCAATTAAATTGTATTTAAACAGAAATAATGCCCCAGACTAAAGCAGCAAAGCATAGACACAAAGTAGCGGGAGTGCTGTGGCTTGGGAGAGAACCGAATGGGCGATTCTCCAACGTATCACAGAACAAAATGTGCAACTTGTAAAACGTTTGCAGATTTTTGGAACAGGACATGATCCAGCCAAAGGCGGTCTTTGTGTGTGCTAGGTGCAGAGAGTATGAAGAAATTAGGCACTAACTCAGCGTTCTGCTGGCGTCTATGAGAATTTGAAGAGTAGGTTAGATGCCCTCGAAGGAATTAAAATGGAGTCCTTCAAGCCCTCAGCTGCGCAACTCAATGCCAGAGCTCACACTTGTGCATTGAGCAATACTCTGCAACCTCAAAGGCAGAATGCGCTGGTCCCAGAGGAGGTGATTATTGACAGTGACTCTATTTTCAGAGAAGCAGGAAATGTATTCTGCAAGAAGGATAGGTGGAATTGTCTGCCAGGGACAGAAGTAGATGATGTAAAGCAGATATCTTTTTAAGGGCACAAAAGGTGATATTGTTGTACATGATGGCACTAATGATATTAAGAGTAGGAGATCTGAGGACTTAATTAACAAAGTAGGCCGCCCTAGCCTAGTGGTTAAGCGTGCGGGTGCATAAGTACACGTGCCTTGAGTGACCGGGGTTCAAGCCCGTGACTGCTAAATACGGTGCTGTTTCTTGTATTCTGTCTATCTTGTGAACTCCTCTGACCGTTTGGTCGTCCTGGAGTATAAGAAAATTTATTTTATTTATTTAAGTACAGGACAATGTCGGGAAAAATTCGCGCGAATTAGGATTGAATTTCAAAGTGTCTGCAATTCTGCCCAGATACCATAAGAGGGAATACATGTTGAGAGCCTTGTCAATCAATCCGGCGCTGAAAAAAATGTGCAAAGCTCGTGGGCAAGCATTTTTCCCAGCTTGGTCTGTGCTTGTTAACAAGAGAGACTGTTTTTGCAGGAATGGGAACTTCTATTCACTTGAATAGAAGGGGTGCAAGAATATTTTTGATGCTATCGAGGCAGTGATAGGTGGATCAGAAAGCTGCCTGCTTAGGGTAGATACACAGATTAATAACTTAACTAGAGCTTCAGGGGTCAAAGCGAAATGTTGCTCTGCTACTATTGGTACATGCAGCTGCTTGGAAAGCAAGGTGTCTGGGACTTCAGCTCCTGCTGTGGGTCATCATGGAAGAAATAAATACATGGACTGCGTTAAAGTAATTGAGAGTAAGAACATGTGCATATACACCAAAGCTACGAGCATTATAAATATATTTGATGAGTTTGAAGTACTGAGTAAATCATCAAATGAAGACATTGCAGGAACAGTGGAAACATGGTGTCACTCAGACATAAGTGATGCTGAATTTGAATATGGGATTGCAATGTATACAGGAAGGACAGACAGGATAGGAGAAGTGGAGTTGTTATGCTCTTAATTAAAAAGAATATTAAATCTAAGACAGTACATCCAGCTGACTTGGGTGACGAGTGTAATGTTCAGTCAGTGTGTTCTGATGGTGAGTCAGTGTGCACAGGGAAAACAAAATTTTTGTTATAGGTCTTATAGGTATAGGTGTTATAGATATTTGTTATCTAATGACTGTGGTAAGTATACCACACTTCCTACACAGAGAAGTAGGTGTGTGGCAAACAGAATGGCTCATAATGGGGCTTTTAACTTTCTAGATGTTGGCTGCAATTTATGGGTTGCTTACTCACACACTAGCGAGAGGCAACAAGAGGAAGCAATACTCTTGATCTGGTTATCAGCAGTGATTCTTTATACATTAGGAATCTGTAAGTAAAAGACCCACTGGGTAGCAGCGATCCCAGTACTGTACTTATGTGGAATTTAATTAAAGACTTAACTACTACCCTTGTGGGTAGCACATTTGGTAGAATCGCCGTTCTCCCTACACTGAGTGGAAAAGACCCGAGTTTGAGTCCCGTCGATGACGTGAGGAATTTTTATGGGGCTTTTCACGATGTGACCGAGTTAGTCGGTTTTGCGAGGGTGGCATGGTTTTTCGTCCAGCAAATAAAAAATCGACTACAAAACACGCGCAATTTACGGACAGTATATATGGAGCAATATAACCTTAGTTGCTGATGCTCCTAAAATCCTATTTACAACAACAACTTAACTACTGTCAAGAGTAAAGGGGAAGGCTATTACTTTCGTAAGGGTCTCAGACAATTTTTAAATACTATACATTGGGATCAACTGATGATGTTACCAATCCCAAATTCTAAATGGGAAGTATTCAGGAAAGTAATCAAAGAAGCTACTAGGCTTTAAACACCAACGAAGAAATTCAAGGCTTGGACCTAAATGGATGTCAGATGAACTATTGAGACACGTGGCAGAGAAGAAAAGTGTATAGGATGCAAATAAACTATCAGTGATATGAAGCCTATGAAACCAAAAGCTGAGTGCAGTATACGGGCGGGTTCTCTTTCAGTACAGTATTATTTTTCTCCTTCAACTTTTCATTTGGAACCAGTCCGCAGATAGAGCATTCCATTTACTGAGCCCTCTTGGGTAGCACAGTTGGTAGAATCGCTATCCACCCGAGACAGAGTGGAAAAGACCTGAGTTCGAGCCTCGTCGATGACATGAGGAATTATTATGTGCCTTTTTCACAGCGTGGCTGAGTTAGTCCGTCTTAGGCGAGGGCAGCATAGTTATTTCTTCCGGAAGCTCGGATTTTTCGTTTAGCGAACATAAAATCGACCACAGAATACTCATAATGTACAGACAGTATAAACTGAGTGATCACTGAATCAGTGCTGGATTTAGCACTTGAGAGGCCCCAGGCGCAATTCAATTTAGGCTCCCCTCTAAAGTGTGCATTCTACGCGCACGTTTTTACTATAGCACGCGCTCTAGATTTGGTGTTGCAGTTTTAATCATTTTGGTTGCGCAATTCTTTCATACATATTTTAACTAATTTAAATGAAAAAATGACACAACTACCATCCCTCCCAAATCTAACATTAGTACATAAAATCTAGCATTAATGATACGTATTCTACTTCAGATTCACTTATTTCGCATAGATATTTCTATAATATGTAGGCATATTTGCATAAGAGTTTACTAACTTCTCATATTAAATTATAGTTTTATTCAGTAACGGTAATAAAGATGAGTGTAAAAATTTAAAATGAAACAGTTTTATTTTTTTTTGAGACCTAAGATTTGAGATCCCCTCGATTTAAGAGGCCCAGGCGCGCGCGCCTCGTGCGCCTGTGCGGAAATCCGCCACTGCACTGAATTATGACCACCTACCCAATACTCCTTATGTCCACCTATTTCCCTCAGTTCCGACCTGGCATTGCTTCAACAATGTGTCAGAAGCGTTCGGGAGGTATGCCCAACCAAGCTGTGTGTAATGCGGCTAGCAATGCAGATATGGAGGTGATTGGTATATCGAGACGCCTGATATGCCTTTCCATAGTGCCCCACAAGTGCTCTATGGGATTGATATCGGTGACTATCTGCTGGAAGTCAGAACTTTGTTCCTCAAACCATTCCTGCACAAGAAGTGCCCGAAGGCTCGGTGCATTGTCGGTGTCACCTTGGAAGACACCATCGCCATTCGGGAAAAGTGTAACATAGCGGGGTGTACACAGTCAGCAGGCAGTTGCCCAGTGATACGTTGTTCCACATGCACCAGGTGTCCAAGTTCCTGCCAGTGAAACATGCCCCACACCATACAACCGCCTCCACCAGCCTGCACGTTTGATACCATGCATGATGGATCAAGAGCCTCATGTTGTTGACACCAAATCCGTACACGATCATCCACGGTGTGGGGTAAATAACGTGATTCATTTGACCAGCACACCTTCTTCCAGTCTTCTAACGTCCAACTTCCATGCTCTTTGGCGCACAATAGCCCTGGATGCTGATGAGCCATTAAACCAACCAAACCATGTTCTTTGCACCAGGTAAGTCTTTTATGCCGATGAACCTTGGTTAGGAGAGTATGCCGTAGGGGTCGTCTTCTGGTATAGCCCATACGTGCGGCGCATGGTCATGGCAGTTCCGGGTTGCCACATGTTGTACTGGGTAGTCAACTCTTGAACAGTGCTGCGCTTGTTTGCCTGTACGAGTCGTCGAACCCGGCGCTCACCTCTAACTTCAACCTTTTTCTGACCTTTGCAGTTTTTTCGTCGGGTCATTGTTTGACCATTTTGACGCCAGTCCTGGTAAACTTTAACTACGGCGGCTCTCGAACATCCCACCAGTTCAGCCGTTTTTGAAATCGAGTCACCAGCTCATCGAGCTCCCACAATCTGTCCTTTATCAAAGTCCGATAAATTCTTACTTTTACCCATCACGCTCGGAATTTTACTACCTACTGAACCATTGACACCTTATCTATGCTACGTAGGTCGACTAACTGCGCACTCTCATACCTCACGTGGTCAGCGGGTCGCATTCACTTTTCATAAGGGTGGTTATAATTCAATGATCACTCAGTGTATATGGAGCAATATGGCCTTGGTTGCTGATGCTCCTAAAACCCCACTACTACTGTACAGGGATTTTCTACATTCTCCATTTGGTTCTACTAAAATGTAGTATTGACAGGTCTTACGGCAAGTGGGTTGCTAAAAACTTCATTGTTTCACTTATTAATGGGTTGAGTATTTTTATTGCATTGTGAGTATTCGAAAAGCAACAGGCGTACCTTCGAACTAGCATGACGTCCCATAACCAAAGCTATTAGCTATTCAACGTTAAAGCGACTCATAATGATCAAAACGATAACTTGCGATCTGAGAGGTCAATACCTAGTATAAACCAGGATGGCCAACGTTTATACAGTGTACCCCATATTGTTAGAAATGCGTCGCGTGCCATCTAGGGAAGTTTCAAATTTGTAACCCCTCCCTTCAAATTTATAACTACCTGAAGGAATTTTATGATACGCGCTTATAATAAAAAAATCAAAACTATTGTGAAATTAATTATAAGTACATTAATTTATAATTAATTTAATATAGGTTAACGAATAAATATCTGTCCTTACAAATCGATGTGATGAGGAACACACTAGCTACCCACTTATGTACTCTGGGAATGGTAGGTTCTTGTCATGTTGAAACCCTGATCATAAATTCTGCGATAGAGTAGAATTTAAACTTCATGTGTTTATTAGCTTCACGTCGTATATTTTGATAATCACTTTTATAATGTTCACATTATTTTCTTCACACCTGGAGGCGTGCCATAAGTGGTTCAAATCCCGTCATCGACGGGATTCGATTTCGTTTTTTTTTTTTATTTGTTTTTTTTTTTTTTTAGAAGCATTAGCAACTAAGGCCATATTGCTCCGAGATATACGGTGGTCATTCCCTGACCTTTCCGCATCCTCCGTATTTGGTGGTGACGGGCTCGAACCCCGGTCTGATCAAGACTGTGCTACGCACTGCTGCTCCTTCCCACCTGGCTACGGAGGCGCCTGACGGGATTCGAACCCGGGCATTTTCCACCCGGTGTGGGGAGGACGATGACGATACCACTGTGTGCTACTCGCGCAGACATGACTATTAGTCAATGAGCCAAATTTGCAATTGGCTCCAGCAGCAGCGATCGCCTCTCTATCGTCTGTCCCCTTGTTTTGGTACATCAGCAACTTCAGCCATATTGCATGTCACTCTTATTAGCATTAGCATTAGCTAAATGACCAGATGAACAACGGTACACGACATTACACAGGTACAATACCCACACACTTTTAAACCTCTGGCATTCCCAGGAAACTGGTACACCCACAAAGAAAGCAACGCAGAGATGGGGGAAACCCCTGGGGCCGCATGACAACAATATACCTTACACCTTACACCTTAGCATTAGTAGAGGCATTTGATGCAAGAAAGCAAGCTTATGCAGCATCAGCCAAAAGAAAAAAAAAAAAAAAAACCCACTTCCACTTCACCCCTCTGTTCGTTCAAAATACCTGTCCAGCTGAGCCTTAAACTTATTTAGGCTATCAACTTCCACTACAAGAAATGGAAGTCTGTTCCACCAACCAACCACCCGCTGGCTAAAGGCAAATTTCCGCACGTCTATCCTACATCTGTCTTTCCTCAATTTGAATGTATGCCCTCTCAGGTGATTTTTCTGAGCTAGAGGAAGAATCCCATCAGCATTGAGCATGCTCAAACCATTCAAGGCTTTATACACCTCTATCAGATCACCTCGCTGGTGCCTAGTCTCCAGACACTGTAATTTGCAAAACTTAAGCGTTTCTTCGTAAGAGCACCCCTTTGTTCCATTCACTAATCTTGTTGCCCTTCTCTGTACTCGTTCCAGCAGCTCTACATCCTTCTTGAAATGAGCCTCCAGACCTGTATACAGTACTCTAGGTGTGGCCTGACCATTGCCTTATACAAGGGAATAGTCACCTCCTTATCCCTGCTGGAAAAATTCCTGTATATCATTGACTATGAGCTACTCCATGAGCTACTCTTGCATCCCGTCTGCAGTGCTTAGAGAACTTCATATCTGCCTGCACAACCACCCCCAAATCCCTTTCATTCTCTACCACTGTCAGTGTAGTACCACAGGGTTGATACGTTGCTCTGGGGTTGCTGTTTCCCATGTGTAGTACTTTACATTTGTCAATGTTAAACTTCATTTGCCACCTCTCAGCCCATCTGCTCACCCTTTCCAGATCCTCTTGCAGCAGCATAGTGTCAGTAGTGTCCTTGACAACCCTGCCAACCTTTGTATCGTCTGCAAACTTGGTCATTAAGCTTGATATACCATCATCAATATCATTTATAAATACAGAAAACAATAATGGACCCAACACTGAGCCCTGAGGGACTCCTCTAATAACATTAGTCCACGATGAGCAGTGTCCATTGATTACCACTCTCTGTCTTCTCCCCCTCAACCACCCCTTTATCCATAGCAGCAATTTGCCTCCAATGTCACACTGCTCCAATTTGTGTAGCAGTCTTCATTGTGCAACAGTATCAAAAGCCTTTCTAAGATCCAAGTATATAATATCAAAGCTATTCCCTGCATCCAGTTCTTTTGTGACTGCATCATAGTATTCAATCAAATTGGTCAGGCAAGACTTCCCCTTAACAAAACCATGCTGTGTCCGAGCTATAACTGAAGTCTTGTCTAAATGATTCTGCAGTGCTTCTTTAACCAGTGCCTCCATTAATTTTCCTGGAACAGAAGTTAAGCTCACAGGTCTATAATTACTTGTGTCAGCCTTTGATCCTCCTTTGTAAATTGGGGTCACATTTGCACATCTCCAGTCTATGGGTACCTCCCCTGAGTCCAAGGAAGCTCTCATAATTATGGCTAAGGGTTTGCTTACTTCCTTTGCTGCCTCCTTTAATATAACTGGATAGATCCCATCCACCCCGGGTGCCTTTCTTGTGTTTATCTTCAACAGTTTCTCCTCCACTTTACTCCCAGTTATTTCAAGATTCTGTAGCTTACTGCTAGAGTTGAATACACCTCTGGCATTCCCCTTGCTGAATAACTCCTCATGTGTGAATGTCGATGCAAAATATTCATTTAGTTTGTTAGCTACCTGAGCAGGATCATCAACAGTTGACCCATCAATATTAAGTGGACCAATCTGATTCATCCCCTTCCTTCTAGAGTTTACATAAGTAAAGAACTCTTTGCTGTTTTTCTTTGCATCCCTTGCCAAGGATCTCTCGTAATCTGCCTTCGCCTGCCTAACCTCCTTTGTAACTTGGTTGCATATCAACTTGTATCTATCATAGGCTTCTGTGTCATGTGTTAATTTGTAAGTATCCCATGCATTTTTCTTCTCTGCCATATGCCTCATTAGTTCATCTGACATCCATTTTGGCCTAAACCTTGAACAATATTTCTTAGTTGGTATGTAAAGCCTAGTAGCTTCCAAGATGTTCTTTGAATGCTTCCCATTTTGAATTTGCTGTTGGTAACATCATCAGTTGGTCCCATTGTATAGTATTTAAATACTGTCTCAGTACATCGTAGTCGCCTTTACGGAAGCAATAACCCTTCCGTTTACCCCTAATGGTAGTTATCTCTTTGAGTAAATCCCACTTCAGCACACTGTGATCACTGCCACCTAGTGGTTCATTTATCTGCAGGTTCTTAACGCATCAAGAATCACTGCTGATAATCAAATCAAGAGTATTACTCCCTCTAGTTGCCTCCCGAACATGCTGATGTAGAAAACAATTATCCAATAAATCCACAAAAGCCCTGCTAGTGTGTGAGTGACCAGCCCCCAAATTACAGTCAATATCTGGGAAATTAAAATCCCCCATTATAAGACTCTCTGATTTACTGGCCCACTCTATTTCCCTGTACAGTTTCTTATTATACTCATCAGAGTCATTAGGCCTATAGCACACTCCTACTCTCAATTTTGATCTCCCAATGCTTATGTCACACCAAACTGACTCAACACTGCACTGTCCAGCGATGTCGACTGGCTTCACTTCCTTGGTTTTTATGTGTTTCTTAACTAATAGCATAACCCCTCACCCCTTCCTATCCTGTCTATCCTTTCTGTAGACGTTGTACTCCCCAAATTGCATTTCTGCATCCCTTATATCTGTGCTCTTAAACGGTGTGTTCTTATAATGTGATCTTAAACGAGACATAATTATGTGACTTATAATGTGACCTTACAGTACCATTGTGTTATGGTTGTATAAATGTGTATTTAGAGACCGATTTGCATGTTGTGTGGACTAAAAATAAAATAAAAATAAATAAATAAAAGGATTATAATGGGTAATAAAGCCTACTTTCTCCGCTTGAGATTGGGCTTACTATATCGCCGAATGAAATAGTTTCAGAAGTCTCAGCTATATCAATAACAAGAGGCCTGATATAGCCAAGTAAGTAGTAGTAGTAGTAGTAGCATGTGATGCAAGAAAGCAAGTATATGAGCTTATGCAGCATCAGCCAAAAAAAAAAAAAAAAATTACAAAACAATTTCCTCTAAATGTTTGTCCAGTTCCTCCTTAAATTTATTTAACCTGTCAACTTCCACAACGACAGATGGAAGTTTGTTCCAGCAATTAACCACCCACTGGCTAAAAGCAAATTTCCGCACATCTGTTCTACATCTGTCTTTACTCAATTTGAATTTATGTCCCCCTTAGGTTCGTAATCTGAACAAGTGGAAGAATCCCATCAGAATTCAGCGTGCTCAACCCATTCAAGGCTTTATACACCTGAATCAGATCACCTCGCAGGTGCCTAGTCTCCAGCCGCTGCAATTTGCAGAACTTAACCTCCTCTTTGTAGGAGGATCCCTTCATTCCCCTCACAAATCTTGTTGCCCTTCTCTGTACACGCTCAAGCAAATCTTCCTTCCTGAAATGAGACCTCCAGATCTGTACGTACTACTCAAGGCGTGGCCTGACCGTTGCCTTATACAGAGGGCCAATCACCTCCTTTTCCCTGCTAACAAAATTCCTGTATATTATTGACAAAACCCCATGACCTGCCCTGGTAGCCTGTCTGCATTGCTCAGAAAACTTCATATCTGATTGCACAATTACTCCCAGGTCTTTTTCATTTTCTACCACCTTAAGTGTAGTACCACACAGTTGGTGCCTTTCTCTGGTGTTACTTCTACCCATATGCAGTACTTTGTATTTGTCAATGTTAAACTTCAGTTGCCACTTCTCAGCCCATCTGCCCAAATTATCTAGATCCTGTTGCAGTAGCACACTGCCATTACTGTCATTAACAACCCTACCAACCTTTGTATCATCTGCAAACTTCGACATTAAGCCTGATATACCCTCATTAATATCACTGATAAATATACAAAACAACAGAGGACTCAACACCGAACCCTGTGGGACTCCACTAATAACATTAGTCCACGAAGGGCAGCGCCCATTGATTACCACCCTTTGTCTTCTCCTACTCAACCATCCTTTTATCCATTGTAGCAACTTACCCTTGATACCATTCTGCTCCAATTTGTACAGTAGTCTTCCATGCGCAAAAGTGCCAAAAGCTTTCCTGAAATCCAAGTATATGATATCAAAATTATATTTGCATCCAGTTCCTTTGTAACCACATCATAATACCCAATCAAATTTGTCAGACAAGACTTTCCTCTAACAAACCCATGCTGTGTCTGAATTATTGCTGCAGTCTTGTCTAGATGATCCTGTAATGCATCTTTAACCAGTGACTCCATTATTTTACCTGGAACAGAAGTTAAACTAACTGGTCTGTAATTACTCGTGTCACCCTTCGAGCCCCCTTTGTGAATTGGGGATACATTTGCATATCTCCAGTCCATGGGGACCTCTCCTGAATCCAAGGATGCTCTCATAATTATAGCTAAGGGTTCGCTTACTTCCTTTGCCGAGATTCGATCCACCCCGGGTGCCTTTCTTATGTTTAACTTCAACAGTTTCTCCTCCACTTTGTTCTCAGTTATTACAAAATCCTTAGATGCAAAATACTCATTCAGTTTGTTTGCTATCTGAGCAGGATCATCAACAGTCGAACCATCGATATTAAGTGGACTAATCAGATTCATCCCCTTCCTTTTAGTGTTTATATAAGTAAAAAAATCCTCGCTGTTTTTCTTAGCATCCTTTGCCAAAGATTTCTCGTAATTTGCTTTCCCCTGCCTAACCTCCTTTGGGACTTGATTACAGACTAGCTTATATCTGTCATAGGCTTCTGTGTCGCCTGATAATTTATATACATCCCATGCATTTTTCTTTTCTGCCACGAGTCTCATTAGTTCATTTGACAACCAGTTAGGCCTAAACCTTGAACAATATTTCTTTATAGGTATGAAACTTTTAGTAGCTTCAACGATTAATTCCTTGAATGCTTCTCACTTAGAATTTGCTGTTGGGATAACATCATCAGCTGATCTCGCTGTGCAGGATTTAAAAACTGTCTGAGACCACTGTAGTCACCTTTACGCAAGCAAAAACCCTTTCCCCCTATCCCCTGATGGTAATTATATCTTTAGGTAAATCCCACATCAGGACAGTGTGATCACTGCCACCTAGTGGCTCCTTTATCTGCAAATTCTTAATACACGAATGATCACTGCTGATTACCAGATTAAGGGTTTTATTACCCTCTCTTGTTGCCTCTCGAACATGCCTGCTGCAGAAAACAAACATCCAGTAAATCCACAAAAGTCTTGATAGTGTGCGAGTGACCAACTCACAAGTTCCAGTTAAAACCCCCCATTATAAGACATACTGATTTACTAGCCCAGTCTATCTCTCTGTACAATTGTTTGTTGTACTCATTCGTGTCATTAGGCCTATAACACACTCCTACTCTTATTTTTGCTTTCGCAGTCCTTATGTCACACCAAACTGACTGAACAGTGCACTGTTCATCTATATCAACTGGATGCACTTCTTTTGATTTTATGTTTTTCTTAATGAACAGCATAACATCTCCTCCCTTCCTATCCTGTCTATCCTTTATGTACGCATTGTACTCCCCAAATTCCAATTCTGCATTCCTAATATCTGTGTGACACCACGTCTCTGCTGGCCAAACAATATCCGCCTTTGATATCTTGACCAACATTTCAAATTTATCAAATTTATTTACTCTGCTTCCAGCATTGGTATACATGCATTTATTCTTATTCTTAGTTACCCTAACATATCCCAATATACCCACCTATTTCCGCTTCAGGAGCATGAGAGTGCAGTAGCACACACTCTTTGAGTGGACTGTAGTTCAAGCCCATGACTGCTAAATGCGATGACGATTGTATTAATGATGTATTGTAAATTTATCTAACCTGGTGGTCGTGACGGAGTATAAACAAGAAGACCTTGAAGAGTTCCTCCAGTCTGTGATGGGACTTGAGCTTGGATTTCTCTAAAGAGTGACAAGGGGCGAAACTACTGTACTGTCAGGAGAACATAGTATAAGCAACTTGTTCAGTTCTTAGGGGAATTTATTTTTATGGCATCTCATTACTGTAACTGAATGTTACCTAGAATACCTTAAGAAACACCAACTTTAAAAACGGTTGCAAATATGCAATAAAAAAACTTAAGATAGTGCACGACAAATGGATAATATTTCTAATTTTTAGTGGTTGGGTTAATTATCTCCAGCCCCATGCAACAGAAAAGAAGACTTTCCCTTTCTTCCCTATTAAACGTGTACTTTTGTCACGCGTCACTGTCGCTACCGTCTCGTGAAAGTTTTGATTGTACGGTAGAGCCCACAGAGAAGTAAGATATCTTACTACCCTGTCAGTAGAGCCACATGTGTTTTGCAGTTAGTTCAATGTGATGGAACGAAGTGGACGGAGTGGGTTTCGCAAGCGATCTAGGAACATTTGGTATTACCGATTGCGACCACGTTTTTTACGGAATTATAACAGAAATGAAGTAAAGTATTTCTATTTAAATATTCCCAATTTTAAAAAGAGTACATATCATAAGACTAAAATTTTGTTGAAAAATAATATGGTCAAAACTGCCGCTTCAGGTTGTATCACACCTAAAAAAATATATATTAAAGCGCGCACTCCGTGTAGGACTCGGCTGCAACGCATAGCTAGGATAAATTATTTAAAAATAATAATGAATGCTGTTCTGAGCAATGCTGCCTTTTGTTTCGTGCAGTTTGGACATTTATCCTAACTGAACGAAGAAAGTTCAGTTAGGATAAATGTCCAAATGTTTATTTATGAAAGATTCTGTTTTTTAACTAAATATAAAATTCAGAAAGTGTAGGTGTGCTGTGGAACGGTGTTGTGGTTACTGCATTTACTGATTGTTATCTGTATTATGCGTTGACGTAAACACTCCAGATCAGTACATTTTAGGTTTCTGTTTTATTTTGATACCTTCGCCACTCACCTATGTTTTATTTTTGTATTAATTATTTCTTTTAAAATTTGCATATGAAGTCACCAAAATCTATCCAGACATTCTATTATTTATAACATTATGCCAAATTCTTCTTCTTTTTATTATTATTATTATTATTATTATTAGCTATATGGTGCAAGGAAGCCTGAGGCATACGCTGCACCAGCCAAAAAAAAAAAAAGAAAAAAAAAATTCCTGAGTTACCCTAAGACAGAGAGAGAGAGAGAGTGAGTGAGTGTGTGTGTCAAAAGTAGAAGGGAATCACCAAAAAAGAGAAGAATGATGATATCCAGCTCAGGACCCTGGGTGTGCCAAGCCTATACTCACCAGATGTGAGCCGCTGGGGTTCCCAGTTTTTACCACAAAAATTATGGTGTTCTCTAAAATTAATTTCAGCTTAGAACACTGCAATTGTTTTTTAAAAATAATAAAATTAATGAATAAAAGTTTAATAAATTTTAATATAAAATACATATAAATACTTTGAGATACAATTTTAATTTTCTTATTTTTTAAAAGATGAAATTTAAGTTTTCAAGTTTGAACATTTTTGAGGCATTTCATTGCCTGCCTTTCCCCAAGAGAATTAATGAATTCAGTAGAGTCAAACATAACCCTAGGGGCTCACATCTGGTGAGTATGGGCTTGGCACACCCAGGGTCCTGAGTTGTATATCATCATTCTTCTTTTTCTTGGTAATTCCCTTCTACTTCTCTCTCTCTCTCTCTCTCTCTCGGGATAATTCAGAAAATTTTTTTTTTGCCTGGTGGAGCATAAGCTCCTTGCACCATACGGCTAATAATAATAATACGGTATATTAAGAGCTTAATGATGCAATTTGCTGCAAAAAAAAAAAAAAAGAAAAAGAAACAAAAAAAATCATTTATTGAGAAATCAGTTAAAAAACCTAAGACTTCTGGATCTTCTAGGAAATAAATAAACACTACTCTGCCTGGTTCTACTGGTAAATTGATGTTTAAATAATTTGTCACTACTGCAACTGCTGCCAATATAGAGTGTACAAATTACATGCTACTATAGTCAAGTAGCCAAATGCAAGGATGCAGAAGCATGTACATTTCAGTTAATGTACGTGCTTCTGCATAAATGATGCAAGAAAGCATGCTTATGAAGTATCAGCCAAAACAAAATAAATAATATGTCTAATAATTTGTCTGGTTTTCTACATTGAATTTATTCAACTACCGACTTCTGCAACAAGAGATGGAAGTTTGTCCCAATCATCCACTGGCTAAAGGTAAACCATCGCACATCTATAGTGCAACCATCCTTCCTAAGTTTGAATTTGTGCCCCCTACTGTATGTAGTCTAAGCAGGAGGAGGAATGGCATCAGCATTCTCAATCCATTCAAAGTCTTAAACATCTCATTCAGACCACCTCACAGGTGCCTAGTCTCCAGATGCAGAAATTTGCAGAACTAAAACCTTTCTTGGTAAGACCACCTTTTTGTTCCCTGTAGCAATCTTGTTTTGCCCTTCTCTGCACCCATCAAGCAGATCTACACCTTCCTAAAGCGAGGCCTCAGGACCTGTATGCAATACCCATGATATGGTCTAACCATTGCATTTTACAATGGGATAATCACCACCTTATTCCTGCTAACAGAGTTCCTCATATTGTATCATTGACAAAACCCCATAAGCTGTCCTTGCAATCACCCCTTCTGCACTGCTCAGAGAACTTCACGTTTAAATGCACAATTACCCTAACCTCTTTTTTCATTTTTCACCACTCTGAGTGTAGTACCACAGAGTTGGTATGTTAATCTCAGATTACTGCTACCCATATGCATTACCTTGCACTTGTTAAACTTCAACTGCCATTTCTCAGCCCATCTGCCTAATTTTTCCAGATCCTGTTGCAGTAGCTCACCATGATTAATTAACTATCGTACCATCATTTGTATCCTGAAAAATTTGACATTAAGCCCAATATACCTTCATCAGTATCATTAATAAATAGATAAAATGACAATAGGACCCACCCAGCCATTGAAACCTGGGTGACTCCATTAATATAATTAGTCCATGGAAAGCAGTATCCATTAATAACCACTCTCCATCTTCTCTCACTCAACCATCCCATTATCCAGAGCAGTAATTTTCTCTTAATGGCACACTGCTTCAATTTATATAGCAGTGTTTTATGTGCAACAGTATCAAAAGCTTTCCTGAAATCCAAGTACGTGATTTCAGAATTATTTTTTGCATCCAGTTCATTTGTTACTGAATCATTGTATCCAGTCAGATTAGTCAGACAAGATCTCTTCGCAGTCCATGCTCTGACTGCAGTATAATTGCATTACTGTCTAGATCAGTGTTTCTCAACCTTTATTTAATTATTGCCCCCTAAAGGGCTTTGTTAGACATTTTATTTTTTCTAATCACCCCCATGAAATTTTAAACAAGAAAATACTTTATACTTAGTCTTTTTATTACATTGGATCCCTGAGCCTGATGCTTCTTAGCTAAAAGTTCAATGTTCAGTATGATGTTAGTAAGTTTAATTCTAATGTCTCCTCTTGAACATATATCAGTTCTGTTTCTTTCCTTTGTTAATATTTTATTTACTGAACTAAATCCACTTTCAACCATATAAGTATCTCTTTGTTTTTCCAGGCGCCTCCGTAGCCAGGTGGGAAGGAGCAGCAGTGCGTAGCACACGCTTCTTGATTAGACCGGGGTTCGAGCCCGTCACCACCAAATACGGAGGATGCGGAAAGGTCAGGGAATGACCACCGCATATCCCGGAGCAATATGGCCTTAGTTGCTAATGCTCCTAAAATCCAAATACCAATCCTTTGTTTTCCAACATCTTAATGTTGGAAAACAAAGAGGTACTTTGGCCATTTCAGACCATATTGTTGGATAAAGAAGTTTAGTTGTTTTTGATCCCCACAACTCAATAATTCCACCTTTTTCTAATTTATATTTGCATTCTTCATTACATTTTAATTCAACGAGTTCTCTTGAATTTCTTCACTAGCAGACTCGGCATTGCATCCAATTAGAGCTAACATCAATGGCTTCACTTCAAAAGAAAATAAATCTGAAAATCTATTTTTCATTTCACCTTTTAAAGAACACAAATAATCTGAATAATTCTTAAGATCATTCTTGGTGAGAGATTCATTGATTTCAGCTAACCATATCATGAAATTGTTTTCTCATTAAATTGCTTTCAAATATTTCCAGTTTTTCAGTGAAGGCTTTAATACACGTTTGCATATTAAAGCCTATCATTGTAGTTAATTTTGCTTGAAGCTGAAGTGATACTTCATTAAGTTTTTGAAAAATCCAAGCCATATATTATATGTTGTTTTTATGTTTGCTGATCTCCTTTGCTTTCTACAAACTAATTATCTTATCAAAAAGGTTTACAAATCTTGTTAGACAGTTTCCTTTATAAAGCCATCTGACTTCTGTATGTAAAAGAAGCCTCACATACTGTTCTTCATTATCAACACAAAATTTTCTGAAAAGGCATTCATGTTTGCTATATGACTTTATTTTATTGATTGTTTTAATATCTTGAGAGATTGATAAAGCACCAGAAAACTTGAGAGATTGATAAAGACCCAGACTAATATTTTGAACCAGATGATGTCTGTGCACAATGCAGTGTACTGCAAGAACTTCAGGGCATACTTCCTTTAGGTGGGCTATAAAACCTTTGTCTTCCAACTATGGTAGCACCATCAGTGGCACAGGATGCCAATTTTCCAATGGTACTCGTTTTTCATCAGACAATGTTTTTATAGGAGAAAAAAATGGATGCTCCAGTACAGTCAGTTGCTAGATTTTACAAACAACATTGCTTCTTGCAATTTACAATCATCAGCAAAATAACGAATATGCCATTAAAACGGACTTATCAGTAACTGGATTCATCAATCTGAATAGAAAATTTTGTCGTGTTTAGTTTGTCAGTTAGCTGCTCTTCATTGTTAACTGACATCTTATCAGTTCATCATTGAATTTAATCGTTGCTCAATGGCATTGCTATAATGATTTTGATGCATCACTGTTGAAATTGTCTCTAATGCGGGTCGTATAACAGTCTCAACAACTGTATGAGCACTACCAGTTTTTGCAATGATTTCTGCAATTTATAAGATGGAATCATTCCATCATCATTTGTTTGTGTGTTCTTAAATAAGAAAGCAACAGTGTTATGTTGCTCAAAATTCTGTTTTAAATTTTTAAAATATTCAATATGTTTACCAACTTTAACAGGATGTTTCCTTTTTAAGTGATCTAAAAGTCTATGGTTTCAGAACCTCATTTGAAAAAAACCTATTACACACCAGGAGCTCACATCTGGTGGTATGGGCTTGGCACACCCAAGGTCCTGAGCTGGATATCATCATTCTTCTCTTTCTTGGTGATTCCTTTCTACTTCTGACTCTCTCTCTCTCTCTCTCTCTCACAGGGTAATTCAGAAATTTTTTTTTTTTTTTTTTTTTGGCTGGTGCAGCATAAGCCTCAGGCTTCCTTGCACCATATGGCTAATAATAAATATATAAATAAATAATATAAGAGTAATAATAATAACACACAAGACACAGGCTGTCTTGAGTCGAATGGGCATTCAATAAAACTATAAGCTAGATATTCATCCAGATACTGTCAACACTTTTTCTTTTCAGCACTTGACATGATTGATGATGGACTGAATAACTACAAAGAATTAAATAATAAAATATAAACTATTTTTATTTGACTCTCGTAGTCCATGTCACTCACAAAAGCATTGTGGATGCAAAATAAATAACTTCCACAAGGAAACAATAAATCAATACTAATTGTCGCTTAGAAAGTAGAAACTTTTTCCTCATCCCATCCATGCCTCATATAATGACCAATGAAACAAAAGAATAAATAAATAAACCACATCTACCACACTGCTGCCAAGGTAGCAGCTGTCAAAAAGGCACAAATGCCAAGGATTGCGGAGACATTGCCTCTGAAAGCACTTAAGCATTTAATTAGCCCCAGGGGCTCACTCTGGTGAGTTTGGGCTTGGCACACCCAGGGTCCTGAGCTGGATATCATCATTCTTCTCTTTCTTGGTGATCCCCTTTTACTTCTGACTCTCTCTCTCTCTTGCCTGGTACAGCATAAGCCTCAGACTTCCTTGTACTATATGTCTATTATTATTATTATTATTATTAATAATAATAATAATAATAATGTCTAGGAAAAGGAAAAGGGCCGACCGGGCTAGCCGGGTAGGTAAAGTGCCTGCCTGGCAACCCAAAGGTCGCGGGTTCGAATCCTGCCTCGGGCTTGGATCAAAGTACTGCAAAAACCTTGGGAGGTGCATTATGGCCACAGAAGCCGATGCGCCAACAACTACCAAAATAAAAAAAAAATAAAAAAAAAAGTCTAGGAAAAGCAAAGGTGGTTGGATTGAATCACTCCCGCTATCTTCCTTTTATCAAAATTTCTCACCCACTCCTAATATAATATACCTATATGTTAAAAATCAGTTGTTTCAGGGGAAAAGAAAACCCAATGAGAGAAATTAAATATTAAGGAACATGATGTCATCGGATAGGGTTGAACTTTGAAGAGCCACAAATCATTGTAATACCCATGATTTTTCACCCCCCCCCAAAAAAAAACTTATTTTTGTCCCCTTGGGGTTTTCCCTAAAGAATTCTTCACGTAGGAATATAGATGCAAAATACCTATTCAATTTGTTGTCAACTTGAGCAGGTATCAACACTTAAACCACCAACATCAAGGGGACCAATGTAATTCACCCCTTCCTTTTAATGTTGTTAATATTGAGGCTCTTCTTTGCATCCTTTTGCCATGGCATGATGTAATCTGCCCTTAGCATGCCTAACATCTTTTGTTTCTTGATATCACCTGCTAATGTATATGCATCTCAAGAATTTTTCTTCTCTGCCACAAGTCTTATCAGCTCATCTGACACCCATTTAGGTCTAAGCCTCAAGCAGTATTTCTTAGCTGGTATGAAAAGCCTAGTAGCTTCTATGATTTCTTCTCCGAATGCTTCTCATTTAGAATTTGCTGTTGATAAGCGCATCAGTTGATCTCACTGCATAGAATTTAAAAACTGCCTGAGACCATTGTAGTGACCCTTACAAAACCAAAAGCCCTTACCATTGACAGTAATTACATGTTTAAATAAATCCTGCAGTGATTGTGGTTCAAGCCTATGTGACTGCTAAATACGATTATCTTATATTCTTGCTAGCTTGTGAACTCCTCCGACCCTGTGTGTCCATCCCAAAGTATAAACAGAAAATTTATTTATTACTTAATGACATGCTGTAGAACCAATTTCAAGTTACCTGAAACCTTTAAGAGACAAGAAAAGTGGCAATTCTCATTATGCTTCTACAGTAACTTATTAACTTCCTTTCTCAAGTTTTTCTTAGTAATTTTTAGTGCCTTTGTTCCATAGTATGTGATTACACGTGCAATTTGAATTATGTATTTCAGCAGTAATGCATTGATTAAACAGTAACTATAACTTATAACTATAACCATGAATAATATTGTTTATTTAGTTTCTTAATTTAATACCAAGTATGTAACATTTTGTGTGTGTGATTGGTGTTCTTATACATTATTAATTACAGAACTCATAGATCTGTAATAAATTTGTAGATTTCTGCACCATTTTTCTTCAAAAATGATACAAGTTAAGCTAGTTCAATAAACTTTACTTAACCTTACATTGTGTAGCATATTATAATAAAATAATTTTCTCATTCTTCAATTCCTTCATCCATTTTTTACTATGAACAAGTACATAATAAACATTACTATATAATATTAGTGTAGATACACCATATCTACTCATCCTTCAAAACAAGTTTCTCATACATTGCACTACCTCGAATAAGTAACGCTTCACTAATAGAGAAGACTATTGTTACGTATTTGTGGTGGGTGCCACCACCCAGATGGTACCATTTCAAAGCTAGTTGGCTTTTCATTGGTGGGTGTTCAGGTACTTATTTGAGATAATACATGGGCAACTCTTTGTGAAGGATGAGTAGATATGGTGTATCTACACCAATATTATATAGTAATGTTTATTATGTACTTTTACATAATAAAAAATAGATGAAGGAACTGAAAAATGAGAAAATTATTTTATTATAATATGCTACACAATGTAAGGTTAAGTAAAGTTTATTGAAGTTACACTATTTTTCAGTTGTATGAATAGAGTGAATCCAGAGTTGTTTGTGTTGTTTTTTTTTTGTCATTTTTTCAAATAAAATTGTGTCGTAGCATTTAGTTATGTCTTTAACTATGCTTAACATTTGTTGCATGATCATGAGGAATATCGTTCTCACAAAAAAAAAAAGTGCTTGGTCAATTTTCTCAAGGGAAAAAGCTTTAATTCTTTAATTTTCAAATCCTCGTAACTGCAGGGGCTCCGAAAATGAATAATCGGATACCGGGGACCCCCTGTATAAGCATTGCTTCATCCCAAATCGAACAAGGAAAATATCAGCTTGGGGAAGACAGATATTATACCCAGCTTTAACAGTCACATACTTTCCATTTGTTAAACCTATAAACCATTTATTGATTTAGGTGTATTTTAGCCTATTTTCGGCCTACTGAACCCTTCTGCAAATCCAAGCTTTGGCAAAATTACAATATCTTTAATGAATATGTGAAAAAATTAAATAAAAAATTAATAATAAAAAATTTCCAGAACCCCTGTGACCAGAACCCTTTTAGAATCTGAGTGTTTCCTCCCAGAACAGTTTGAAAACCACTAAATTAGAGTAGTAGCTTTCAAACTGTTCCGGAAATAATGTAATGTATAGAAATGGCTCTTTACTTACAGGCCATTATTCTCATCTGGAATGGGTTTATATGGATTAAGTTAAGGGTATGCATGTAAACTGGAGAGGTTCAAGGTCAAAATCTTGAACCTCTGGAGAAGGAAATTAATCTCCAGGATTAATTTCTTCTGTCATTAATGCTACTGAAGACAAAATAGGGCAACAAAGCCAGATTTATAAATATAGCCCTTTAAAAAATAGTATACTATTAAGTTAGTCAGCCTAAGGTGGATGTGGTAGTTCCCTCATTAATTTAGAAGTGACAATAACAACTCTCAGCTATTTTTTGTTTCATTAATTACATTATATTTGAAATTAGGTACATGTTAGATGTTTGATTAGAAAACAAACAGTACATGCTACAGCCATTATAAAGTTTTTTTAAATAAAAAAAAGCCAAAAATTAGCATTTGAAGAATTGTTATTTGAAAATTCAAACGCAAATCTATTTTGAAAATTC
Source organism: Mastigoproctus giganteus (assembly GCF_048544385.1). NCBI lineage: Eukaryota > Metazoa > Arthropoda > Arachnida > Uropygi > Thelyphonidae > Mastigoproctus > Mastigoproctus giganteus. The sequence goes on from NC_143577.1 coordinate 49,371,895, forward strand.
TAAATGGGAAGTATTTAGGGATGTTATTTTTATACTAACTAAGAAATACAGTTCAAGGCCCAAGTGGATGTCAGATGAACTGATTAGATTCATGGTATCATCATCATTCTACTTTTCCGTTTGGCACTGGTTGAGTCCCTATTTAGATATTGTCCTCCGTTGTCGATCTCTTGAATCTTGCATCATTTGTTGATAGCACTGAAAGCCTGTGTTTTCTTTTAGGCATTGGAGCTGTTCTCTTTTGGGTCTTCCTGGTGGCCTCTTATCTCCAATTCTTCCTGTCAGTACTACATTAGGCTGCCTGTGTTGTTTCATCCGGTTCACATGTCCAAACTACTGAAGTTGTTTTTTGTAGATCTGCTCTATTATTCTGCATTCAATATTTAGATCTCTCTTTACTTGTTCATTAGTTTTATGTTCTCTCCAATTTGTTTTATTGATTTTCCTTAGACATCTCATTTCATATGCCATTATTTTTTGCCTTTCTTTCTTATTTATTCTCTGATTCATAAGTTGCTGTGGGTATGATGACAATTTCACATAGTTTAATTTTTAGACTATTTGAGATTTTATTGCTCTTCCATATGTTTTTGAGTTTGTTCATGTTTGTCCATCCAGTGTTCAGTCTGTGATTAATTTGATCAATATTACTTAAGTTTCCACTTATTAGACAGCCCAGGTATACAAATTTTTGTACTTGTTCTGTTTGTTGATTTTGGATGTTTATGTCTTCTATGTTTTTTTCAATTTGCATTACTTTGGTTTTATTTATATTGATATTAATTCCATAGTTGTTGCTTGCTTTATCGATGTTTGTTCTTTTAGTTGTTCTTTGGTTTCTGTTAAAATCACGTTATATGCATACTTTGTGGTTTGTATTTTTTCCATTTATTATTGGTGCCTCTTTTTTTTCTTCAAGTTCATTAGTTCTTCTAGGTAGATATTAAATAGATATGGAGATAAAGGGCATCCCTACATTACTCCTTTCTCTATTTCAAATTTCTCTGTTTTAAGGTTGTTGAATTTTGCTATTGCTCTTGTATTTTTGTAGAAATTGCTTACAAACATGATTATTTCATGATTAAGTGGGATTTTTTGTAGTTGCTTCATTAAATTTTCTCTGTTTACAGAGTCAAATGCCTGCTTGAAATCGATGAAGCACAGATAAAGAGGTTTCTTCTTATTCCAATATTTTTCTACAATGATGTTTAGTGTGAATATTTGGTCTATTGTTGATCTGTCTTTCCTAAATCCTGCTTGTTCTTCCCCTATTGTTTCTTCATATATTTTAAGTATCCTATTTTGTAAGATCCTTATAAATATTTTATATATATGGTTTAAAAGGGTTATGGGTCTATAATTCTGACAATTTTTTTTATCTCCGCTTTTGTGTATAGGTACTATTATTCCACATTTCCAGTCTTCTGGTATATCACCTGTACATAAAATTAGATTAAACAATTGTGCGAGGTGTTTTAGCATTGCATCGCCTCTGAATTTCCATAGTTTTGCTTGGATACCATCATTTCCAGGTGCCTTGTCATTCTTCATTTGGCTAACTGCTTTCTGAACTTCTTTTGTTATCGAGGGTGTTTTATCTCTTTTATTATCTAAGGCAAGGGCGTTTTTTCTTTCCCCTTTGAACAGGATTTGGTAATATTCTTTCCATATTTTTTTAAATTTCTTTTGTGTTTCCTGTTTTTATATTGTTTTTAATTTTCATCGTCAGTGTTTTTGGGGTGTATGTTTTAGAGAGTTCCTTTATAACCCGGTTAGTTGTTTTAGAGTCGTGACATTTATTTGCCTCTTCGCACTGCTTTGCTTTGTCTTCCAACCATTTCCAGCATTTTAGCAGCTTTACGTAGGTTGTCTATTTTGTTTTTTAGGTTTTATATTTTTCCCTTTTTTCTTGACTATTTTCTTTGTATAGGAGGTTTTTCATTTGTCTTTTTTCCTTCCATACATCTAAAATTTCTGCTATAATCCAAGGATTATTTGGTTTTGTTCCCAGGGTTTCTAAGGCTGCATCTTTAGTCATTTGTTTAGTTTTCTGCCATATATTTTCCACAGATGATGAATAGTTTATATCTGGCAATTCACAAATCAGGATTCATGGCAACAAATCACAAATCAGAATGCATGGGATGCATATTAGCATTAGTAGAGGCATTTGATGCAAGAAAGCAAGCTTATGCAGCATCAGCCAAAAAAAAAAAAATAAAGTAAAATAAATAAATAAAAAATAACCACTTCCACTTCACCCCCCTGTTTGTTCGAAATACCTGTCCAGCTGAGCCTTAAACTTATTTAGGCTATCAACTTCCACGACAAGGGATGGAAGTCTGTTCCACCTACCAACCACCCACTGGCTAAAGGCAAATTTCCGCACATCTATCCTACATCTGTCTTTCCTCAATTTGAATTTATGCCCTCTCAGGTGATTATTCTGAGAAAGAGGAAGAATCCCATCAGCATTGAGCATGCTCAAACCATTCAAGGCTTTGTACACCTCTATCAGATCACCTCGCTGGTGCCTAGTCTCCAGACACTGTAATTCGCAAAACTTAAGCCTTTCTTCGTAAGAGCAACCCTTTGTTCCATTCACTAATCTTGTTGCCCTTCTCTGTACTCATTCCAGCAGCTCTACATCCTTCTTGAAATGAGGCCTCCAGGCCTGTATACAGTACTCTAGGTGTGGCCTGACCATTGCCTTATACAAGGGAATAATCACCTCCTTATCCCTGCTAGAAAAATTCCTATATATCATTGACAATACACCATGAGCTACTCTTGCAGCCCATCTGCACTGCTCAGAGAACTTCATATCTGCCTGCACAACCACCCCCAGGTCCCTTTCATTCTCTACCACTGTCAGTGTAGTACCACAGAGTTGATACGTTGCTGTTTCCCATATGTAGTACTTTACATTTGTCAATGTTAAACTTCATTTGCCACCTCTCAGCCCATCTGCTCAACCTTTCCAGATCCTGTTGCAGCAGCATAGTGTCAGTAGTGTCCTTGACAACCCTGCCAACCTTCGTATCGTCTGCAAACTTGGACATTAAGCTTGATATACCATCATCAATATCATTTATAAATACAGAAAACAATAAAGGACCCAATACTGAACCCTGAGGGACTCCACTAATAACATTAGTCCACAGTGAGCAGTGTCCATTGATTACCACTCTCTGTCTTCTCCCCCTCAACCACCCCTTTATCCATAGCAGCAATTTCCCTCCAATGCCACACTGCTCCAATTTGTGCAGCAGTCTTCCATGTGCAACAGTATCAAAAGCCTTTCTAAGATCCAAGTATATAATATCAAAGTTATTCCCTGCATCCAGTTCTTTTGTGACTGCGTCATAGTATCCAATCAAATTGGTCAGGCAAGACTTCCCCTTAACAAAACCATGCTGTGTCCGAGCTATAACTGAAGTCTTGTCTAGATGATCCTGCAGTGCTTCTTTAACCAGTGCCTCCATTAATTTTCCGGGAACAGACGTTAAACTCACAGGTCTATAATTACTTGTGTCAGCCTTTGATCCTCCCTTGTGAATTGGGGTCACATTTGTACATCTCCAGTCCATGGGTACCTCCCCTGAGTCCAAGGAAGCTCTCATAATTATGGCTAAGGGTTTGCTTACTTCCTTTGCTGCCTCCTTTAATATAACTGGATAGATCCCATCCACCCCAGGTGCCTTTCTTGTGTTTATCTTCAACAATTTCTCCTCCACTTTACTCTCAGTTATTACAAGATTCTCTAGCTTACTGCTAGAGTTGAATACACCTCTGGCATTCCCCTCGCTGAATAACTCCTGATGTGTGAATGTCGATGCAAAATATTCATTTAGTTTGTTAGCTACCTGTATAGGTGCCTATAAACTAGTTTGCATTCATATCTCAAAGGAAGTTAAGGCAGATTACAAGAAGAAAAGCAGTAAAGACTTCCTCACGTAGGTAAACAGTACAAGGAAGGGGTTGAATCACATTGGTCCACTAGATATGAATGGATTAACTGTTCATGATCCTGCTCAGGTTGCAGAAAAATTGAATGGTGGATATTTTGCATCTATATTCACACATGAGGAATTTTTTAGGAATGGGGATGTCAGAAGTGAGTCAAATTCTGGTGGAGGGGCTGAATTATTTTGTGACAACTGAAAGGAAAGTGGAGGAGGAATTTTTGAAGCTAAACATAAAAAAAGGTACCTGGGGTGGATGGGATCTATCCAGTTATATTAAAGGAGGCAAAGTTTTAGCCATAATTACGAGAACATCCTGGATTCAGGTGAGATCCTGGATTCAGGTGGATTGGAGATGTACAAATGCATCCCCAAAGGGAGACAAGTAATTAGAGACCTGCAGTTCCTTTGTTACTGTGTCACAGTGTCCAATCAGATTGGTCAGACAACATCACCCCCTTAACAAATCCATACTGTGACTGCAGTATAACTGCATTCCTGGCTAGATGGTCCTGCACTTCTTCTTTAACCAGTGACTCTATTATTTTTTGTGGAACAGAGGTCAAGCTAACAGGTCTGACTTCATGACTCATTTTAACCTTTGATCCCCCTCCGTGAATTGGGGATACATTTGCACATCCCCTGAATCCAATGATGCTCTCATAATCATGGCTAACTGTAAACGCTTGTTTAATTTAAACAGTTAATCTCTTGTAGCCTGAAGCTTTTGCTCAGAATTTTTTTTTTTTTTTTTTGTTTTTAACATATTCACATTATTTACTTAAAGTAAATATGTTATTATTTAAATAATGTAAATTTCAACAAAGTTATTAAATTTAGAGAAATTTTATTTCCTCATGGCAAGTTGAAATCATCATTAGAGTAAAAAAGAAAATTCTACTGCACCCATGAGTTAAGCAAATCTCAGAAACAAAAATTATGGCCTCCTCCTCTAAAGCAGTCATGGGAAGAATCCAAATCACTTGTTTCCCTTGTGCAGATTTGCACCAAAAAGTTGGCATGACCTATACATAGTAATTAATATGTAGAAATACAGTTCAAGGCCTAAGTGGATGTCAGATGAACTGTGAGATTCATGGCAACAAGTCTCAAATCAGAATGCATGGGATTCATATAAATTAGGTATCTGTACAGATGCCTGTATAGGTGCCTATAAACTAGTTCGCATTCATATCACAAAGGAAGTTAAGAAAGCTAAGAGAGATTACAAGAAGTCTTTGGCAAAGGAAAGCCAAAGACTTCTTCGTGCACCAGAAAGTTGGCATGACTTATACATAGTAGTTAGTGTCTTCTTATATTTCTATTTGACAATAAAAATTTACTCACTTTCTAAATCTTTTTCAGTAACTGATGAATTAAAGATAGAACATTCCTTAATCAGTATAGTGAAACTTCAATTTTATGTTTCAAAAGATACCAAGAAAACAGAATGTTAAACTGAGGAAATGATAATTCTGTTCCAGGAAGAAAATATAAATCATAAAATATGTCAATAGCCTATATTTTTAAATTTTGTGGTGTTTTCAAGCAAATATAATGTGAAAATAATGACGATATATGGTTTATAAAGGGGTGAGGATGATCATATTAGGAAAGAAAACACTGAAATGGCTTTAATCATTGTGCATCTACACATGAACTGTGAGTAACACGAATGATCGTTAGATCACCAGACATTTGCAGATTGCTGCTCTGAATGTGACATGATGGCATCACCATGTCACATTCAGAGCTTAAAGAATACTTTTGTCTTTACTTGTGTAGAGACAGAAATATTCTTTAAGACTTGAGCAAAAGTTGGATGATTGTAAGAATGTGATGGACTACCAACAAAGTTGTCAAAATAAGCCCTGATTTGTGTTAAACCCCTAGCATTTTTGCTGTTATGGGCATTGCATCAGGCATCCATGTAAAATTTACTTATTTTTGCTGAATGCAATAAAAATATATAAACCATGCATATCTGGATAGTGGCGTTGAAAACCAAAATATATTTTTTTTTTGTTTGTTTTTTTATCTGCATTTACTCCTCTAATGCTAAACCACATGGAAACCACATGCAAAATTGAGGATATAGAAAATTACGAGAGCTCTAATTTGAAAGAAAATTTAGCATTGCTCTAAATGGGATTTTCATTAGAACTGATAAAAACTTACTCATATCTGAAATCATGAAAAACATATATTTAGGAATTGTAAAATTGAAGTTTCATTTTATATATAGGGTATCTATAAGTCCTTGGACATTTTTACAACTGTAATAACTTTTGATCCACAAGTCATAAAATAAAATTTAAAGCAGTATTGTAACCTGGCTTTGGTCACTCTAGTGAATTTTCTGTTCCTCACAAGTGCAACACACACGCACATGCTCACTTAATGTGACAAAAATGTGCCCCATTTGTATACATTAAAAATCAGCAAAAAATAATTCAAAATTCTTTACTCTTTGATGCTACTTTTATTTTCAATCTTTTACAAACACATGAAGCATGAAAAGTCCATTCCATTTTTTATATTAAAAACAAATATTTTAAATTATTTTGTTTTAAATAAAACCTTTCTGCAGTGCTTTAGACATGTTTTTTATCCTCTTTTTGGGGAGATTTGAATAATTTCAAAGCCTTTGACTGACATCAAGTGAAATGTCAATAAAAAAAAAACCCTGCACATTTTGGCAATTGGACTCTAGTCAGACTCTTCCATGATGCAAAGCAAGAGCACATAATGACTGGATATGCTGCCATACAGCATAAAGAACATGTGTTTCAATAAGTGTGTGTGCAAGAGATGCACTCTAATTTTACATTCATATTTTTAGTATGTGAATATAATTATCAAGGTTATGTTTAACTTGTGCCTGCATTCTTACTTTTTATGCAGTAAGTAACTAGATTTCTGGAATTTTCAATAGCAAAATAAAAGAAAACACTTTTGTTAAAAGTATTAAGAGTTTCAGCCGTGTGACCAAATAGAGAAGACTGTCACATCGCTGAATATTGTGCAGCGTCTCAAAGATTTCAGGCTTCCAGCTAAGGATTAAAGCTTAAGCATTAAATGCTATTTGCCACATAGCTGCAGATCATAACAGCCCATTTTGTATACTCTTGTCCCTTGACTCTGCATAAGCCTAGTTCTACTTATCTTAGTTAAAAATAATTTTACCTAAGTGTAATTTTCAATTAAAACAAATGTTTGTTTATATGATGAAATTCATTTGTATTTATATATTGAAATGTAGACTGAACCTCCATCAACGAGTTTACAAGATCTATCAAAGGATGATGATAATGAAACTTCATGTCCATCTCCAGAAAATGAAGAGGGTAGAGCAGTGTTTCAGCATCAAGTGAGTCATGCACCCTCAGCCGCATTTGGAAATGATGGGATGGGAAGCCAGTTTGTACCTAATGGTGGAGTTGTCTGTTTCTGGAAAAATTTTGTGTATGAGGAAGAAGTAAGTTTTCTTAAACTTCCCTTAACTTATTTTACTACTTGTGGTACAAGACAGATTTTGCATAGAATTTTTGAATAGTTAAATCTGTCAGGATCACCAATTAGTGGATCGCAGTCTGTCTAGATTGCCAAAGACTTTTCACAGACTGAAAATGACCTGAACCTAAGTCAATAATATGCACACAAAAGTAATTATTTGAGTTTTGCATTTTTTGTAAATTCCCCTCATTTTATGTGTGAAATTTAAGAAAAGTAATCAAATATTATGCTGAATGTACCTTTCTTCATGCTCTGTCATAATAAGTAAGTTAAAATGTTTTAATATTAATTTTATGTTTTATTAATTTTATGCCAAAAAAGAGATCCAGATTATGATGACTTACATTTTTTTGTAATATGGACCATGAAGAAAACTGTGGAGAGAGAAGTATACATAAGAGAATGGCATGTGTGATATTTTAACCTGGTCACTGCCACTCATGCAGCGACAGCGAAAATTAAAAATTTGATGTACATCACTGCACATGAAAGTGATGTGCTGTGATGGGAAAAATCTGATAAACGTTTTGAGGTTTCAAATTATCAAAAATGTATTTCATGTACATAAACTAACCTCAACACAAGCAAAGAACAAATAACACTGTGTACCAAGTCTTTGCAGCACATGGTTGATGATAAAAAACAAATAAACAAGAATTGCTTCCAGTAGTACTGAATTCAATCAGTGTGCCAATATTGAACAGTTGTCTATGTTGCCATCCAGGATTATAAACAGAAAATTTACTTATTTTTTTATTTTATTGAAATCTGCCCATTAGAGTATGGGAGATTTAGTTAGAGCCAGTTTCATTTAATGGTTACCTGCTTTTCCTTTTACAGCACTCATTTATTGACCTTAAGAATGACTGCATATATGTGTCATGGCACATTGCCTGGGTACTGTTTGATATGTAAACCTGTCAGATGCAGCAGAAATGTTAAGCTTAAAAGTTAATGATATGGTTTATTCTCTTTAAGTGGAGTGATATCAGTAGGCAAGACTGAAAAATTTCCAGCTTGTTTGGGTGGCTAAAATTTTTATATCGGCACCTAAAATGTAAACTGCACCTGGCTTAACTGAGGAATTATATTTTATTATTTATTTATTTATTTTTCAATACCAACCAATTTTTTTTTTTTTTTTTTTTTTTTTGGTACTGGCTTATTCATTTTAATAGCGAGTAAATATTTACATTGATTTCTTATATAAAATAAGTTTTAAAGGCAGCAGCTCGAACACTGATTTTGGGATGCATCTCCACCAGTCTAGAGCTAGATGGGGCTCACTCTAGTTAATTGATCAATGTGAAGTGATTCTCACTGACAGAAATTATAGCCTTTTCTTGTTAAAGATGAATGTAAAATACATTGAATACTCATCAGTGACAAAACTATCATACAGCCTGGTCTGTCTCTGTGGGGGGGCGGGGACCTAAGAGCTTGTTTGGTATGGTTGTTAATGATCACATGGAGGCTGCTTGGCAACCTTATAGGGGCCCAGAATTTAGTTTTGCCACTGGTACTCATGCCCCATGTTCAAATCCATATGATGCTACAAAATATGGTAATGTTTCTGAATTCTATATCCCATAAATTTTTCTGACTATGTGGCCATCCTGGAGTATAAACAGAAGATTTACTTATTTTTAATTTTAACGAAATCCATTCATTACAGTGTAAGAGATTTAGTAAGAGCCGGTTTCATCTGATGGTTACCTGGTACTAAAATCCATTATTGGTTGTTAATCATTATAGCACTTTTCTTAGACTCAAGTTTGCCTGGGCACATTGGACAACAAGTGTTCTCCACTTGGCTCGTTTGGCTGCAATGTGTTCTGCCTCTTCCCACGTGATACCAATGCTTTGCAAGTCTTCTTGGAATGTCATGCACCAAGTCTTGTGTGGCCTGCCTCTCTTCTCCCCATCAGGTGGTATCCATTGCATTGTGGTCTTTGTGTGCTGCTGATGTGGTAGGTGCAGAATGTGTCCGGCAAAGTGCATCCTGCATTCTGTCATGATGTCTTGCAGATTGTACAAGCTGCTTCTTCTTAGGATCCCGTTATTGGTAATGCTGCTTACCAAATCACCAGATCATTAGCTAGGATTCCTGTTCCCAGACAACTCATTAATAGGTTTGCAGTTGGCAAGGTGAACTGGAAACAATTTGCTGAGATACTTGCAATGACAACAAGAAACCAGCAATCACAACTGAAACAGAAGACAGACCCAGACAGACAGAACATTTGACACAGCTCCACACTACTTCTTCATCTATTTAACTGTTGTCTAGAGTGAGGGAGCTTCCCTAAGGATTGGAGAACCCCAAACATTAAATTAATTCTTAAAAATCCAAACAAAAATCAAGAACTGCCAGAATCATACAGACCCAATACTCTCATGCCTGTTATGAGCAAACTCTACAAGAGACTGCTACATAAAGCAGCAAACCTAGAAGACTCCAATCAATTTGGATTTAAGTCAGGACTTTCAACCATTGACGCGCTGAGAAAACTTTTAATTGCAGCTACTGAATGGCAAAGCAAATATTTCTTGGTTATTTCTGTCAACTTTGCCGGGACGTTTGACTGCCTCTGGTGGCCGAGCGTCCTGGGCAGATTCCGAAGAGCACAAGTCTCAATCAACCTCTACAATAATATCAAAACCTACTTAATACAAAGGCAAGTTGAAGTTGTGGTACCATACAAGCTGATTACCACAGTGGTTTATAGAGGATGCACACCAGGGGTCAGTCTAGGGACCCCTAATGTGGAATATTGTCTTAGATGAGTTTCTCCACATAAACCTTAGGGATGTGCAGTCCCAAGCATTTGCTGATGACCTCATTTCAAGTGGGATGGTAAAATAAATTCAGTGATAAATCACTGAATTTTACCATCCAACTTGCCACCCAACTGAAGTATCTTGGTGTCATTCTTGATAACAACTTGTCTTTCCAGCCACACCTCAAACACATCAGAGCAAAAATCATAAATTACTCTGCTCTAGTTGCTCATGTTACATGATAGGACTAGGCCCTGAACAAGCATATGCTTGCCTTGTACTGTAAAACAACATTGATACCAGCAATATCGTATGTAGCCCAAATTTGGTACCACAAAACAACAATGGCAGTCAATAGAAGAGCCTTGGATTCAATACAGCGAACAATTTTACTCACTGTGACTTGTGCATGCAGCACCATTAGTACAAAGGTGCTCCAGATCCGGGCAGGAACCCTCCCCTGGACTTGACTTCCCCTTTTGAGTTCCTCTTCTTTGAATGATGCAGTCTTTTATATTACCTATCAAAAGGAATCTTAGTCACATTCCTAGGATTCACCATTGAACCAGCAAACGATAAGAGAAGAGGAAAAACCCAACTCACCTACAAAAAAAAAATAGCAAAACAGGTAGATCACTACCACTAAGGGCAAGGTCACCCAAAGATTCTTACCCTATGTAGACAAAGTTTTCCCGAAATCACCACCATGGTTCCAACCGGGACCAAACACCACCTTTCTCTTAATGGGCCATGGCCCCTTCAAAAATAACTTACAACCCTTGGTATTCTGGAGGATTCTCTCTGCACATGTGGAGAGCCTGAGAGTTGGCGGCACGTTATGCATGAGTGCCAGCTATACGATGGTCTGTGTGGTTTATTAATCACCAGATTTATATTTATTCCCCAGGACCGGGAACACTACCTTCTGGATACAGACAAAGAGTATAAGGCCCTCTTTGCAAGAAGGGCCCAAATTGCAGTGGGAAATGGACTGAGAAGAAACTGATAGTCACCCCCTATTTCAGAAAAGGCTAGAATAAAACGCTACAATAATACAAACCCCAAGAAACCGACCCTAATGGAACTGGCGCAGGCAGCACGAGACAAGGAGTAGAATGGAACCCAGCAAAATGCAACCACTGTACCCTGGTTTCCAAACTTGGACTGGACTCAACCCAAACTTGATCAACCTAGGTATGAGAAGAGGTTTCAGACCACCTGCTGGTGCTTCCTGACCACACTTTAGTGGACATATGGCAATCTATCCATGCGCTAACATGGACTCTTTCTCTCCCCTCTCCCTCCTTCACTTTTTCCTGATGGAGATACCTCCATTGAATCCAAGGGATGCCTTCTCTTTCATCCCCGTACTTCTGCCTTTCCCCTCCCTTCTTCAGTCTTCAACCCCCTACTCTATCTGAATGTTTTCATTTTTTTTTAATACATAGGCACTGAAATCTTCAGAAATTAAGTGGCAGGACCTGCCACAGTACCATTGTGATCCCTCTACTGCCTGACCTGCCTCCATGTGGCTAAGGATGGGCAACAGGGGATTCCATCAGGGGCCCAATGGCTAAATGGTCAGAGAAACAACATAACATGACACTACACAACACTAACATACATTTTGCACTTTTTGAAACCTCTGGCCTTCACAGAGTATTGTGACACAAAGAGTACACAATGTGGATATGGGGGGGAACCCCTGGGGCCATTAAACAATGAACACTTTATGCTTTATTTTTATTGGTAATGCCAAGTATCTTCATAATCAATGCTGATGGAACATGTTGAGTTTCCACACCATCCATGCTGCGACCTTCCATGTTTCGCTGGCATAGATCACAGATGGGAAAATAGATAGTGCTGTAATCAGATCTTCATTGTGGTATCAATTGCTGTAGTTTACCAAATTGGGCACAGTCATTGGAACATTGCTGACACTTTACCAGTTCTGCAGTTGACATCTGCCTCAGTGCCTCCATAGCTAGGCAATATGCTGCCAAGGTAGGTGAACTGGTGTACTTCTTCAATAGGTGGATGTCCGACAAAAATTCATCTGTCCATTTGAGCATTGCCAACCTGTATGGTCTTCATTTTAGCACCTCTTATCTTCAGCCCAATTTTACCAGCCACTGTCTCCAAGTTAGTGATCATGTCTTATAGTCATTTTCTTGTTGCTGCTAGCAGTGCAATGATATCTGCAAAGTTCAGATCTGTGAGGTGAGGTTGGACATTCCATGCCCAGATTCAGCCAAGTCAATGCTTCCCACATGATGAAGTCCACAGTTAGAGGAACAAAAAGGGCGAAATAATGCAGCCTTGTTGCATTCTTTCCCATTGATATTGAAGAAGTTGGTGGTGCTGGTGTCGGTCTTCACATAGCAATTGGAGTTCGGTGAGGTTCCAGAAAATACTGATATAGTGCTGAGGGATCGTGTATATTCCCATGATGCTCCACAGTGATTATGTATGCTGTTAAATGCTTTTTTGACATGTTTCTGTAGTTCTGCTGAGATCTAGTGTAATCTGACAATCTTATTGTTCTTCAACATCTGTATCATTTTGCCGGTCTCTTCAGCCGTGATCGTACCCAGGTTCACATCCAGTGCATCTCAGGGAGTGGAAGTACTGAAGTCAAAGTTGCAGCTGGGTTTGGCTGGTTCAACATCTCTTTAAAGTGCTCTGTCCAGCATGCGTCTTGTTCTTCTTTGGTGAGCAGGGTCTTTTCAACATTGTCTTTGATAGGGATATTGGTGTTGCTTCTTGTACCTATTAATTCCTGGACAATTCGATATATTATCTTTGTGCCTTTCTTGTCAGCTCAGCAACTTCTCTTTGTCTGCAGTCTAGCCCTTGGTACCTGACTGTAGCTGCTACTTGTTCTTCTAATGTTTTTGCAAAATATCTTGCTGATATTTTGCTGCCTTCCTTTTGTCAGTCAGTTTCTAGGTTCTGTCCTGTATCTGGCACTCACTCTTGAGTTTCTCTTCTTTGTCCAATTTTTTTTCTCTGCACTTTTAGTTCACCACTTGTTCGAACTGCATTCCCTGTTCTTCTACTGTAGTTGCATGTTGCAGTTGTTGAAACCAGTAGTTGAGGTTAAGCTGATACTCTCTGCAAGTGATGTGGCTTCTCAGTTTCTCAACTGAATATGGGAGGGTCATTGCCATTTTTGTTTTCTTTTTAGCCTGAACATTAGTAATACTCTCACTAGATAGTAGTCTGATCCTACATCAGCTCTCCTATACATTCTCACTTCTTGTTATGCTGAACACAAACGCTTACTGATGCAGATGTAGTTGATTTCATTGTTGATGATCCTGTCTGGTGACCGCCATGTCTTCTTTTGGATATTCTTATGAGCAAAATAGGTGTTCTCGATGCACAAGTTGTTTATGCTGCAAAACAGCAGTAAATGTTTTCCATTGTCATTTTTTTGCTTTGCTGAACTGTGAGGGCTGATCACATGTTCCAGTTACTGTCTATTACTGTCTATTTGTGTGTTTGGTCGCCGATGAGCACTTTGACTCGTAGCTAGGAATATCATTGGTGGTGAGCTGTAGCCGATCGTAGAATGTGTCTTTTTCAGATTCATCTGCATTTTCATTCGGTGCATACACTTGGATGATGGTAGTATTGAGCGGAACCGCCATGATGATGCATGCATTCATATACTGTTTTCCATCCAACTAATGCATGCGCCCCTTCCAAGCAGAAAGAAAAACACCTTTGAAATAGGAAAGTGAAAAAAGGTGCCAAAGAACAGGAGTAAGTTCAGGAGTGCAGGTTTTAAGAACAATCGGAGAAATACCATCAGGACCTGGAGCTTTCCTAGCATTGAAATTTGTCAAAATCCTTCTGACATCCTTTTGACAGAAGACACAGAAGGCACTGAATGGAGCGTGCTGGGAGGTGTTTTACCAAGATCATTAATACATGAGTTAGAAGCAAAATGGGATGCTAGCAGGTCAGCTTTATCCTTGGCTGAAGTGACAATAGAACCATCTGGTTTTGACAGAGATGGGCAAAAGTTGCAGCCAATAGCTTTGGCAAGAGACCAGAATGTTCGGCTACCATTAGGGCAAGAAGCAAGTTTTCTACTCTTAGCCTGTTGAAAATCTAGTTTGGACTGGTTAATAACTGCTTTACAATTGTTGCGAGCTTTGGTGTAGGCAGAAAATGAAACTGAAGAATTAGAAACAAGCCAATTACGATATGCAACATTCTTCTCTTGAACAGCCTTAGTACATTTATTGGAAAACCAAGGTTTAGATAAAGGACGAGATTTTAAGGTGGAGTGTGAAATAAAGGATTCTATTCCTTCAAGAATAATTTTCACTGACACGATCTGAGCAAACATTGACATCAGAAGTTTTGAAACAGTAATCTGACCAAGGAAAAGAAGTCTCGCAGGTCATCCCATTTTGCATTCTTGTAATGCCAAACAACACGAGGTTGGGAATAGCGGTGAGATAAAGGCTCCATTGGAAAAGAGAATCACCAAGTTGTTATCTGAGGAGCCTAAAGGACCACTCACTTCGATTGTGTGCTTAGAAGGGTTTGTTGTGAGAAAAAGATTTTCATGTACAGTTGTTACCTTTATGCACACATGCATATTCCTGTGTTGCTAGGCTTAGATGGTGGATAGAAAAACTGTTTATTGTTTATAATAGTAGTATTAATGGAGGCACGTGATGCAAGAAAGCAAGGGTATGAGCTTATGTAGCATCAGCCAAAAAAAAAAAAAAAAAAGTTTCACACATCCATTCCCTCTAAAATTTTGTCCAGTTCCTCCTTGAATTTATTTAGGCTATTAGCTTCCACGATAGATGGAAGTTGTTCCAGCAATTAACCACTCGCTGGCTAAAGGCAAATTTCCACACATCTATTCTACAACTGTCTTTGCTCAATTTGAATTTATGCCCCCTCAGGTTTGTAATCTGACCAAGCAGAAGAATCTCATCAGAATTCAGTGTGCTCAACCCATTCAAGGGCTTATACACCTCAATCAGATCACTTCGCAGGTGTCTAGTCTCCAGCTGCTGCAATTTGCAGAACTTAAGCCTTTCTTTTTAACAGCAACCCTTTGTTCCATTTACCAATCTCATTGCCCTTCTCTGTATGTGTTCAAGCAGCTCTACAGCCTTCCTAAAATGAGGCCTCCAGACAGTACTCAATGTGTGGCCTAACCATTGCCTTATATAAGGGGATAATCACCTGCTTATCCCTGCCATAAAAAATTCCTGTATATTATTGACAAGACACCACGAGCATCTCTGGCAACCTGTCTGCATTGCTCAGATAACTTCATATCTGACTGCACAATTACTCCCAAATCTTTTTCATTTTCTACCACCCTAGATGTGGAAATGTACCACACAGTTGGTACATTTCTCTGGGGTTACTTCTACCCATATGCAGTACTTTGCATTTGTCAATGTTAAACATCAGTTGCCACTTCTCAGCTCATCTGTCCAAATTTTCTAGATCCTGTTGTTTATACTTCGGCATGACCATCAGGTTGGTGAAGTTTGCAATAAATCAATCAATACAAATGTTAATCGCATTTAGGAATCATAGGCTTGAACCTCGGTCCACTCAAAGAGCATGTGCTACCGCACTTGCACTCCTGACCACTCAGGTACATCAGGGCTGTTATAATATTATTAGTCATTATTAGCAGTGGTAAGAATTTTAACATTTATTATTGATAGTTGCAAACATTATCACATCAATTGGAAGTCCAAACATTTTGATCTTCTTCATAGACAGCCTTTATTATTATTGTTATTATTATTATTATTATTAGCCATATGGTGCAAGGAAGCCTGAGGCTTATGCTGCACCAGTGAAAAAGAATTCCCAAGTTACCCTGAGAGAGAAAGAAGAAATATCATCATTCTTCTCTTTCACCAAGAAAGAGAAGAATGATGATATCCAGCTCAGGACCCTGGGTGTGCCAAGCCCATACTCACCAGATGTGAGTCCCCACCAGACGTTACACCTGGTATTGACTAGCGTGTACGATTCTACCAGAACTAATTTCCTGTATGATTTGACTTCACATAGCGAATGGAAAAACATTAGGTTATTGCTTGGGAATGTATGCTTTAGGGAAGTCATGCTTCACAACTTGTCCCATTTTTGACAACTTGTCCCATAAGGACAAATAAAGACAAATATTTCCAAGCAATTAGTTATGATTTCGAGCAAGAGTATACAGTTTTCTTATCATTATTTTGTGTTTCCATGGTACAACATTAAGTTTGACTTGCGGTGTGGGCCTTTATATGGTGCTTGTAACTCTATTTAATAGTCTTAGGATCCAATTTTCCCGTCTCATGCGGGGCTGCGGGCAAAATTACTAAAGCATAAAGAGGAATTGGGAGTAGATATAATATACATTGCAGGTCACAATGACAGCAACTTGATGTCTTTTGAGTATAAGGTTTCTTGAACTTACTGACTGAACTATGTTCATTTAGTTTATTTCTTTTTTTTCTTACTTTGAGGCTTACTTGTTGATGCCTCATTAAAAAGGGTATTTTAATTTTTGTGTTCAGATAATTAATGTTTTCTTATATGGGACTTTTAAAAATTGCAAGGACAAATGTAAAAGTATATTCTTTGGCTAAAAATGAGAAAAAAAGTTTTTGTAAATATAAATCTCAAAATTGTTTCTGAGATATCAAATGTTAACCATAAATTACAGAACTGTATAAAACAGCAAAACATTTGAACATTTTTATGTTCAAATTTATATCGAAAAATGTGACTGTATAAAATGGACTTTAAAAGTATAAATCAGTTATCAACACTGACATGAATAGTGTTCTTCTGTTGCATGAATCATATGAATTATTCAGTTGTGAATAACTTGTATTGCAGAATACATACAAGTTATTTCAACGTATCTGTTACTTGAGTTTCGGACTTTGGGACAACTGCATCATTATTTACAGAATGTCGTTTGTTAAACTTATTCTGCAGGATACTACAAATCAGTTTATTTTTGATGACTTAACCAATATGATTTTAATTTATGGTGGGGGTACACAAGAATGCCATAGGTGTTGCTTGTAGATATGCTAAAAAAGTTCCAACTCAACAAGTACCATTGAAGTTTCCCTCTGCCATTAGGAGTAAACACTGGTAGAGGGAAACTTCAATGAACTACAAATGTCAAAAAGCAACTTCATGCTGTCCAAGTATCTCTTGCCACAAGTACACAGAAAGTTGTCCAGTCAAGTAATGTGCAAACACATGGAGGATATTTCATAACAGTAATTGTATCCATTTCACAATTATTGAACTGTATGCCTACCCAAGTATTGTTGCCACAGTCTTTGAATAAATACAGAAACTTTTATCAATGGCTCATACTTTTATCAATATACATGGGACCTTCAATTTCTCAGTGGTTCTGGTAACAGATGAATCATGCTTTACACAAAATGAATTTCTCAACTCTGGAAACACTTGTACCTGGACCAAAGAAACTTTGCATATAATTATCAGTACTGATAATTTACATTGTATACATTATCTAATTAGTAAAAAGAGTAGGACTATAATAAATAACTAAAAACTTGTACCGAACATAAAAGTTACCCATTTGTAAAGTACATTTTAATTATAGTAAAAGTATAGAAAACGTAAGCTATTCCCCATTTTAAATAAATTATGTAGAATGTGCAATTACACTGTCCACTTCAAAGATTATGACCATATAGCTAATAGCAAGTATATCCTCCTCTTGCTCCCAGTACTGCCACCGTATGCCAAGGCATTGACTCTATAAGGCTCCAAATATATACTAAGTGCATTGTTACGTGCATTTAGTGTATCTTTGGACCATCAGATGCAGGGGAATTTTAAGCAGTATTTTTCAGGGGAAAAAGTGCACCTTATAGTCCAGAAAATAAGTTAATTTAAATTTTTTATTAAATTTTATGCAATCCAAGAAACTTTAGGGCAAAGCCTCATGATACAAACACTATAGAACATAGAACATACACTACCCAGTCAAAACATTATGACTACTCCCTTGTTTTAGCAATCGGCTGTTCCTCCCCACCTGGTGACACACTTGTCACTGTGAGAACCGGTACATGTGATATTGCATGCAGTCTATATGAAGTCTATATTGCTTAGCATGGAGTCTGTATTGCATGGCATGCAGTCTATATGAAATAGTTGATCGATATGGGCAAGGGATCTGATCTGGTGGAAAAAGGATTATTATTGGCTACTAGTAGTATTATGGAAATTGTGTCGTGTAGGCTGTTTGTGGAATGCTTTAGGTAAGGCATTCAGAGAGTGGAGAGGTTAAAGCAGCAGTCACCAGGCTAGTGGGCACCCATACCTCATTGATGGTCATGATGAACATTTTATAGGCTATCCCATCTTGTTTGAGCTGATAAGTGGAAATAATAGAACTGCTGACAACGGACTTTAACCAGGGGATGACAAGGTGTTTCTGAGACCACAGTCCACCAAACTGTCTGTATGGGCCACTGAAGTGAAGGTATCTATGCACACCCAGTGAAGGTATCTATGCTTATGGCCACCTATTGCTAACAGTGCTTAAAATTTGCATCTGAATGATGTCATTGGACCATTGACAATTGGAAAAAAAGTTTCCTTTTCTGATGAAACACATTTCCTGCTATGCTCTGTGAATGGCAGATGGAAGGTACAGCAACATACTGAGGAGAGAGGAATCACTCCAACGTTCTGAGTCAAATAGAAACAGCCAGGTGGCAACAGAGTTTTGGTATAGGGGATGTTTTCTTGGGAATTGCCTGGAGACCCTCCTAACCCCCCCAAGACCTGTGCAAAACCATCTTTCCAGATGGAACAGGTGTGTTCCAGCAGGATAATGCACCCTGCCACATTGCCAGCATTGTTTGAAAGTGGTTCACCGAACACAAAAGTGACTTGGGTTGCTACCTTGGCCACAAATTCACTGGATACAAATCCCATAGAACAACTCTAATGTGGTGCAAAATATCCAGCATTTGGATCCTCCACGATGGACTGTCTCAAATCTGTGGGAAGCAATCCTGCCGCTATATTACAACATAACTTCTATAATGCCTTTATGTGTGTATAGGGATCATATAATCAAAGCTTCTAGAAAATCTAGATCTTCTATTCATTGACCATTTCAAGTAAAAAGTAACAGTGCAACAAAGGACATTTGCAGAATTAAACACTAAGCTGTAATTCCAGGACGCTTTAGCCAACTGCAGTTATTATACATCTTAATTAACAAACTGCTTATAAAATATTCATGTGTAAGCAGTGGACTAAATGGAATGAGACACCTAATCATGTTTAACAACAGGACAGTGAAGCAACCAACAATTTTCCATGTGTGTAAATGGTTGAAAAAATTGTGAGATATAGTGAAATACAAGACAGTTGCCATGTCTTTCAAGGAATGCGGGGATCAACAATGTTCTTAATGACATCTGAAGATGATGCACTCTTTGCAGAAAGTGAAAGTTCAGACCATAAAAAAAATAAATGACTATCACAATTGTCTGCTGAGAAGGATAGTGGGAGCCAAATGTGTTAAAACCTGCTAAGTGGTTTTAATTTTATTTTTGATTTGAAATTATTGTTTTTATATAACTTTTGATTTAAATTTAGTAGTATAGTATTTTTTTGTGATTTTATGATTAATCTGGTGTATTTATTCTTTACTTGACCTTGTAGTTGCATTGAAAACCGGAGTTGTCTACTGATGACATTGTATTGATAGTAGCATTCGAATTCTGCCACCATTGTTTTTGTATCGATATAGCAGATACTGGAAGTTTATACATAACTTGTAGCAGTGTAATCAGTATCAGCAGAGGATTATAAACTATAAATTATAGCACTACTTACTTGTTTTAATAATTTAACTTGTCATGTAGACTGTAACGTATGACAGTAATATCCATAGAGCTTTTAGAATTGGTAATTTGGTGTAGTATAATGTTACAAATAATAGTGCAAGATTTGAACCATGTAGGTGGCAACAGATAATTAAATTTATTATCTGTTATAACTACCTTAGATTTTACAAATGTAACATTTTAATGTAATAAATATAACCACTTGCATTTTATAAACGTAACATTATAACTTGATAGGAGATACGAAATTCATATAACATTAACTCGGTAGGAGATAAAACTTGATACTGAAACACATATATACACCAGTGTGCAAAAATTAAGGACCAGTCAGGTTGTCATGACTGGTCCTTAATTTTCCCATATCCAGGCTACTCATAGGAGTGGCCTGGATATGGGAAAAGCATACCAGAGGAACCTTGTGAAGTAAAGAAATTATGAAGGAAACAACACCAACACAACAAAGGAAACAAAATGGTATAGAGGGACTTTATTCAAAAATGGCAACATAGCACTGGCTGCCATGATACAGATGCATCACTACCAGAGATGGAACAAAGGGAATAGGTGGTCCTCAGTAGGAGATATGGCCACCCCCTAATGTCGATGCAGGCTTTGCATTGCCTGTCCATACTTAGAACAGTGTTGTTGATAAGTTCTTATGGTAACATCGTCCATTCCTCTGTCAGCGCCATCTTCAGCTGGTGAACATTATCTGGTGGGTTTGGATGTTCCGCTTGGCATCTCCCCAGAGCGTCCCATATGTGTTCGATGGGATATAGATCGGACGAATGGGCAGGCAAATCCATACGAACAATGTCCTCACTTTCCAAAAGCTCAACAGCTGCAGTGCGATGGGGTGTGGCTTTATCATCCATAACCACAAACTCGGTGCAATGGCACCTCAGAACAGACACACATGGGGAAGGATTACCTCAGTACAGTAGCGTGCACTGGTTAGAGTACTGCCTTCCAGTATCTGGAGTTGTGTATGTCCATCCAAGATAACGCCTCTGCAGACGAGAACACCTCGACCACCATATCGATCCCTTTCAGTAATGTTTGCGGGGCGATACCGTGTGCCAACCTCTCGCCAGATTAACTGACATCCAGAATCACTGCTGAGACTGACTCTATTCTCATCAGTAAAGAGTACCTTATCCCATTGCGCTTCTGTCCAGTCCTTGTATTCGATGCACCACTGTAAACGGTGTCTCTGATGGGAAGGTGTTAAAGGGACACAGCGTACTGGCCATCGAGCAAACAGCCCACCTTTGTGGAGTTGCCTGGCCACAGTAAACCGTGATATCCTACATCCTGGGCAGCTGGTTTGCAATGGATCCCGCTGTGTGGTGTCTGGTCCCTCTTGGCCTGTAGGAGTATATAGCAGTCATCATTGGGCATTGTTTTTCATGGACGACCACCACTGATCCTTCGAACAGCTGTACCTGTCATTCTGAAGGCCGACCACGCACAGGAGACGATGCTATGGGCGATATCGAACTCTGCAGCCAAACTCCTCGCACTTTGACCTTCCCAATTATTCGATCCCAGCTAAAGTCATCCAGATGTCTACTGGCCATTTCGTTGTCTGTAGCACTGTATGAAACCAATTGAACGTCTGTAACAATCGTGCTCACCATTCGGTAATTTGCACATAACTGCTGAACTGCTGCTTTTATCTGTTTATGTGAGCCCTCTCATCATGATTCAAATTTTTTCCAGGTGCACCAGCTTTCTACTGAACGGCCACAGTTATGCAAATCGCCACAGGCTGTTTTGTTTGATTTTCTGGTTGTAACCTTTAGAAATAGTGTTGGTCCTTAGGTTTTGCACACCAGTGCGTATATAATGTTATTATTACATTGGGATATAAGTTTAGTGTAATATTTTTAATTATTTGTATTGAAATTGAATCGAAATCATGCCTCAGACCAGAGCAGCAAAGCAAAAGGCTCAAGGTAGTGGGAATGCTGTGGCTTGGGGGGTCTGGGGGAGTTGTCTTCTGAATCACAGCCTTTTGAAATGTACTGCTTGTTTGATGTTTGTGGATCTCAGGAACAGAACATGATATTGCCAAGGGGGATGTCTTTATGTGTGCTTGATGTAAGGAGTGTGAGGAAGTTAGATGGCAACTCAGCATTGTTATGGGCCTTTATGAAAGCTTGAAGAACAGGGTAGGTGACCATGAAAGAATTAAATTGAGGGTCCATCAAGCTCTCAGCTGCCCACATCAATGCCAGAGCTTGCACTTTAACATCAGGCAACACAGTGGCAATCCCCCAAGGCAGAATTTGCTGGTCCCACAGGAACTAGCTGTTTGTCAGTGACTATTGTCAGGGAAACAGGGAATATATTCTACAAAAAGGATAGGTGGAACAGGGCCGGGGTATGGCCCCCAGGAACAAAGGTTGATGATTGTAGAGCAGATATCATCTCTTAAGGGCACAAAAGGTGATATTGTTGTACACGTTGGCACTAATGACGTTAAGAGTAGGAGAACAATGGAATTACTTAACAAGTACAGGTCAATGTTGAATAAAAGTCGCAAGTTAGGGGTGAGTTTGTAAGTGTCTGTAATTCTGCCCAGACACGATAGGTGGGGGTATATGATGAGGGCCTTGTCGATCAATTCGGCCCTGGAGAGGTTGTGCAAGGCTCATGGTGTAGAATTTTTTTCAGTGTGGTCTTCTACAGGGATGGGATACAGTTAAAAAGAAAGGGTGCAAAAATATTTACCAATGCTATCAAAACTGAGCGTTAGGTGGGTCGGAAAATTGCTAGCTTGGGGCGATACACGGGCTAACGGATTAACAGTAGCTGCTGGCAGAGGTGAAAGCAATTCTTGCACTTCTTCAATTGGAATGAGAAGGGCAGCCTAGAAAAGCTGCCCTTCTCTGTACTCATTCTAGTAACTCTACGTTCATCCTAAAAATTAGGCCTTCAGACTTGTATGCTGTACTCAAGGTGTGCCTGACCATTGCCTTATACAAAGGAATAATCACCTCCTTATCCCTTTGTATAAGGCAATGGTCAGGCCACACCTTGAGTAAAATTAATTTCATTTGGTGGACAAATCGTTCTAAAAAAATCTAAATATAAAATTGTATGAAAAATCCATCCATTGAGAGATATTACATATGGATGTTCGGGAATAGAAATATGCGTTAGCATATGCCCGTAAATTGCCTATAATCTTTTAATTCACGTTTATAATTTAATAACTCGAGTACTAGGGATTACTTTCAAAGAAGTTTGTTTGCCTCATCTAGAACAAATTTTCGAGCAATTCAAATTTCATTAAAGTAGACGCAGTAGAAATACAACTTCTAATATGTTATTTCTTTTCCCGTCCGTCCGCCTGTAATATCTCTCAATGGATGGATTTTTAATATTTTATATTTGGCTTTTTTAGAGCGATTTGTCGAATATTCCCAAATTCCATTAAAATCGGATCAGTGTAAAGCAGGAAATTATTCCTTTTTTTTTTTTTTTTTTTTCTTTTTTTTTCATATAACCCTGGGGACTCACATCTGGTGAGTATGGGCTTGGCACACCCAGAGTCCTGAGCTGGATATCATCATTATTCTGTTTCTTGGTGATTCCTTTCTACTTCTCTCTCTCTCTCTCTCTCAGAGTAACTCAGAAATTTTTTTAGCAGGTGCAGCATACGCCTCAGGCTTCCTTGCACCCTATGGCTAATAATAATAATATGACAGGCTAATGGGGGGAACCCTAGGGTCCGCCACAACAACACATGAATACAATATTATATAGGTTATTCATATACCGTATATTGTAGTTGAAGCACTGTTTTGTTTCCGTTTGCTATTGGAGGAATGAATGGGCAGTATGGTGGATACGGAGAACCTAAATGCTCTTGGTTTTCTCCACTAGACGTGACAAATTTGTCTTCAAATTAATTTTTTATTTTTTTTATCTACTTTGAACTATACAGTATATTACTGGCCGCGTGTCACTATATTTTTTCTATTCATGCCATTGGTTTGCCACTGCTGATGATCATCTGCAGTCGCATCATGGTTAACTGTAAATTTGAAAGTCTACATTCCACTACCGGCCTTAATGCTTGTAGTCTTCGAGCATTGGTACAGGATACGCTTTAACCGAGGTGGAAAATGCAATTGTAGTTGCGTATCAAAAATAATTACATTTTTTCACGTGACACTAACTTTCAAGGGAAACCACATTTCCTCTTTGAAAATAAAATAGTTGTTTTTTATTAATAGACACGGGTTAGAAACCACACATAAAATACATCTTATGCCGACATATGACGTAGCATTAATTTTCAGGAGATTGAACCTGTCTTTTCACACTTGAAGGAAGTCTTTGTAATACCGCTGTGGTGTTTGCCCGTGTCGGTATGTTACAACGGCAAATCAAATGGAATTCATGTTTCACTTTCGGATGGTAATTATAAAATTAGTTTTAGATTGCACTTGGGACTTTAGCACTTAATCTGTGGCAAGGTTTCCTCCCCCACTTCTTTAATTTAGGAGCACATACAGGTATATTCAGACAAAAAAAAAATATAGTTGGCATAGGAGTAACAACAATGGAAAGGATGTATAACGAATATATTGCTCAATCTTGTTTTGTAAGTTTTAACCAGAGTTGTTTATCAAGCTGACTGTAGGGACTTCGCATACAAGCAGAAAATGGAGGATTAGCATACAGTTTATATGTAAAATTTTCAAAAATATT
Organism: Mastigoproctus giganteus; assembly: GCF_048544385.1. Taxonomy (NCBI): domain Eukaryota; kingdom Metazoa; phylum Arthropoda; class Arachnida; order Uropygi; family Thelyphonidae; genus Mastigoproctus; species Mastigoproctus giganteus. Next base: position 49,396,796 of record NC_143577.1, read on the forward strand.
TTATTACCAAATTACAGATATGAGTAAATTTTTTTTTTTTTTTTTTTTTTTTTATGTGAACCCCAAACACGAGAGGTATTAGAACCTATAGTACTTAATACCTTGCTTGGGTTAGGGTTGAAGGAGAAGTATGGGGGGGGGGGGATGCCGGAAACTTTGCTCTAGAGACTAAACATGGGTTTCACCACTTCTCAATAAAAGAAAACGAACAGTTATTAAAAAATACGAATTGCAGTATCCAGGTTCCCCACCGCCAGAATGCACAGGTACTCTGGAAGGAAGTTGTAAATTTATATAAATAAAAAATTATATATTTCAAAAAAAATTAAATTTATTTATTATTACTAAAGGCAGTCCATCCGCATGTAACAGAGGGACTCCCAGTAGCCGGTTTTACATAAAATTTTATAATTGGCCATTTTATATATATCTGTCGAGCCATTGCAAATTTCATTAAAAACGGTCAAATAGAAATCCGGCAATTATCATTTCTTTTTAGGCACGTTTGCATGTAATATGCTAAGCACTTATTGTCTTAACCATGTCCATCCGTTCTCATGTAAGAGAGGGACTTTACATGAAAATTCTCCACGGGGAGAATTTTCATGAAATTTTGTTTAAAATAACTAAATGCAACATGGCATAATACGTTAAGAGTTTAATATCTATATAATATCGGTGTAGATACACCATAGATAGCTCTTAAGAACCTACGATGGTAGTGTGGGAGGCATCATTTGCTCTGTATCTCATTTTGTGCTCTTCCTTCACAACGAGTTTCCATGGCATTGCGCTACCTAGAATAAGTAACGCTTCACTAATAGAGAAGACTATTGTTACTTATTCTCAGTGAGTACCACAACTCAGACGGCACCGTTTGAAATATGGTATGGGATAAAGATCTCTGTTATCCTCATACTATCCCTATTAGACTTTGGAAAGCAAAAAAGATGTAGGAAGGTAATAGGAGAGGTAGAGGAAGGAATGCCGTAGAAGGAAAAAAGGGACAGTTACTCCTTGAACTCACACTACGCTTCTTCTTCAAGAGGAGTGTTTCCATTTACAATGGGTTTCCTCAGCCTACAAGTTATTTCTCGTTAGGAATTTTTTCCCGCCATAAAGTGCGGTTCAAGGTGTCTTGGTCGGTTAAGCCTCGGGCTGTCATGCACTCCCGTACTCCATACATCCGTGTCCTCCTAGGTCTTCCTCTTCTCCTTTTTCCAGGAGGTATCCATTCCAGGTAGCCTTTGGATATCTGTTTTTTTTTTTTGCATCCGTTTTACATGTCCATACCATGTTAGACGCTTTTCTTTGATGGTGTCAATAATAGTCTTTCTCACTTCCATTTTTTCCCTTATGTCTTCATTCCGTTTTCTGTCTCTTCTAGAAGTTCCTGCTGAGCGTCTCCAAAAATCCATTTCTGTGGAGAGCAATTTGTTTTCCGCTCGCCTATTCAATGTCCAGGTTTCCGCTCCATACAATAGAAGACTTTGTACAATCGTTTGAAATATAAGTTTCTTTGTTTTATTTAGGATATTTTTGCTCCACAGAACAGAGTTTAATATGCCGATAGCCTTTCTGCCGTCTGTAATTCTCTTATTGATCTCTGCTTGGGATGATCCATCACTTTGTAAGATTGATCCCAAATATTTGAATTTATCGATTGTTTGATTTTAAAACCTGCAATATTTAGAACGTGTCCTGGCCCTGAAGTCTTGCTAAAATTGATTTTTAGACTCCATTGTTTATATTCCTCAAACAATTGACGACATGCATACTTTGCATCTTCCAGTAGGTGGTGATAGCACAAGTCTTGTGCTATCACCACCTGATCATCTGCAAAAAGTAAATTGTGAATATAGGTGTTTTTATTAATCGGCAATCCCATTTTATTACATTTTTTTTTGATCAGGATCTTAGGCAGATGTCAATATAAATTTTGAAAAGTGTTGGTGACATGCAACAACCTTGTAATAAGCCTTTTGAAGTGTGGAATTCAGGTGACAAAGCTGATCCCACTTTAATTCTGCATCTATTATTCCTGTAAATTGCCTTAATAATGCTAATCAGTTGTCCATCAATATTTGCCTCTTTCAGTGCTTCCCATAAGAGTTTTCTTGGAACACTGTTATGTGCCTTTTCAAGGTCAATGAAAATCATAAGATTTTTTTTCCTTTTGATTGGCATTTTTCAAGGATTTATCGTACTGTTCAGATATGATCTATACATGACCTCCCAGCTGAAAAACCACTTTGTTCTTCTGATACCTCGATTCCGGCTTCTAAATGGTTCCTGATCCATTTTCCAAGGATCTTTAACAGCGGGTTCAGGACGCATATTCCTCTGTAATTTGAACAGCTTTTCCGATCGCCCTTCTTATAAATTGATGTAATATATCCTGTTATCATTTCTTTCGGTATTTCTTTTCCTCTCAGTATACTATTTAACAGTTTTTGTATCAGAACAGCCACTCCTCTTCCTCCATATTTCAGAAGTTCATGTAAACTCCTCCAGGTCCAGGTGATTTGCCATTTTCCTTCCTTCCTTTAGCAGGAGTTCCACTTTCCTAACAGAAACCTTTTAAGCCCGAGTCTTCTACACCAAAATCCTCCATCGTCTTGAACTCTTCCCGGTCTTCTTTTAAAAGTCCTTCATAGTACTCCGTCCAGTCTTTCAAAGGTATTAATTGCAAACCAGCAGTGTGTTTATTCTGTTTTCTCAAGTCTTTAAGGACCTTCCACGATTCCGCTGATTGCTTGAAGCCCAATTCTCACACTACTCAAAAGCTCAAATTCCTCGAATAGGCAACGCTTCCCCATTAGAGAAGATTGTTGTTACCTATTCTCGGAAACTCCGTGAATATCAGGCTCCCCCTGACGGCACCGTTTCAAAGTTATTGGCCTATCATCGGTGGGTGGGCATGTACCCTGGTATATACCCTATGACTACAGCGTATATACTGTATATAGCTTTACATTCTCTAAACTTAACCTTTTAGTTTAATTACAAATATTTATCACTCTCCTCCCATATTACTCTTTTTTCCAAGTCTCTCTCTCTCTCTCTTCTCTCAGGGGCTCACATCTGGTGAATATGGGCTTGGCACACCCAGGGTCCTGAGCTGGATATCATCATTCTTTTCTTTTTTGGTGATTCCCTCCTATTTTTTATCTCTCTCTCTACTTCATTTTATTTCGGCTGGTGCAGCATAAGCCTCAGGTTTCCTTGCATCATATGGCTAATAATAATATATATATACAAATATTTATTTAATTCAATAGATATAGCATAAAATGGAGGTGAATATCCGCAACCTACAAAGGTCCCTAGTAAATATATATTTTTTTAAATTAACACACACACACACACACACACACACACATATATATATATATATATATATATATATATAGAGAGAGAGAGAGAGAGAGAGAGAGAGAGAGAGAGAGAATGAAAAGAGAAAGAAAAAAGTAATATGTGAGGAGGAGTGATAAATATTTGTAATTAAAGTAAATGGTTAAGTTTAGAGAACTTAAGAGAGCTGTAGACTTACTAAGTGTTCTGTAAAGTTGAAATCTTAGTAATTAATTGATAAGGAAATAACTATATTTACGTTTCACTTCTATTAATCACAGAAAAGAACTAAATTTCAATTAATTTAAGAAAAAAAAGGGAACTCGTCTGAAATGTAACGTACTGCCTGTATTACATAACTTGTTTAATTAACTTTTTTTATTTAACTAACTTGTTTAATATGAAAAATAGCTTTAAATTTGCATATTTGACGCCATTATTAAAAAATATAGAAATCTTCCTGGGAGGGTCTCGTCCTGTCATTGCTTTATAAAACCTCTTGATCGACAATATTTTCAGTGTAGACTTTCCTTAATGGAAGTCTGATTCTGCCTAGTAATATTATTCATATGTTTAATTTAGTTGGTTATAAATTGTGTTATAAATGTTAAGCATTAGTAATATGGTTAAACATTTAATATACTTCTACAGCACATATGAAGTCAATCATATATTCTGTGATTGATTTGGCTATGATATTTATGGCCCAAGTGATGTTGTTTGCCGATTATTTGTTGATTTATGGGGATTGAGAAGAAGAGATACAGAACAGGCAGAAAGCTGAGTGGAGGAAACAAAGAGATATTATCTAGTTTAGTGATGCGAAGAGTAACACGGAGAAACTTGACAAGGTAGGAAGGAGAACAGGCGATTAACATCTTTATTGAGAGAAAGAAGATAGAAGTGGATAATTTCAGATATTATCGGAAGTACAGTAGAAAAAGAATGGAGAACTGTAAGGAGACAAATAGAAGAGGAGATCAATCAATAGCGTTTTTTAACTGTGTAAAGGACCCAGTTTGGAGAAAGGAGATACCCGAGAAGTGGAAGCAGATACTCTATAAATCACATTATGTATCGATAATAACCTATTGATCAGAATCGTGGGTAATGCGGGAGAAGGATGTTAGCAGAATGCAACAACAGAAATGAAATTTCTGAGAGGGAGTTTGTGGAATTACTATGAGAAATAGAATAGGAAACACGACTCTTCTTCTTTGTTTTCGCCTTTTCCCACGTTATATGGGGTCGGCATTCAATGTTCCCAATTCTGAAATTTCCTATTTTCAGAATAGGAAATTGGGAAATTTCCTATTCTGAAATGTTCCCATTTTCAGAATAGAGAACACGACTATTAGAAAGAAAGTGGAGAACGATTACAAGAAAAGATTTAGAGGAACACACTGAAATGGTTTGGAAATGTAAATAGAATGAAGGCCGATATCTGCCAAAGAAGATGCTAGAAATCGAAACGGGGAGTAAAAGACCGAGAGGAGAGCCGAGAAGAAGATGGAGAGAAAGGGTTAGCTGGGAAGAGATGGATACCATTTGGTCAGAAGAAAGTGTCCGCTTTGCAGAGGTCAGTGTAGTCAGGTTAAAATTCGGAAAAATGAAATTCACTGTAACTGGATGCATACTCATTTTTTATTATTATTATTATCATTGTACATATTTGTGTTTCAGTTGATTAACTTTTATTAAAAATAAATATAAACTACTTTATTTAGAGTACAGTACATGGGCTACAGCATGGTGCAAGTGCATCACCTTTGGATTTCGAAGTAATACACAATTTTTAATATTTTCATTAATTTATTGAATCATAAGAATTGTATGTATTCGAAAATTTGGTGAACAAAAAATTTATTCCCACATGCATCACCTTGCAAAATATCCTACCGGCGCCCATGATACAGTATTTCATTTTGGCAGTTTTTAATTTTCATTAAGGATGATTAGATCACCCACTAATTTTAACTAAATAATCTTTATTACTAGTAAGGGTCCATATTATTGGTTACAATGTACAGGCTGGCCTCGATTAACGCGATTAATTCGTCCCGCGAGCGCATCGCGCAAAACGGAAACGCGTTAATCGAATATAATAGTCAATAGGAAAAATTATAATTGGTCCTTGACCTTCTGGAATGTCCATAAAGAATTTTAAAAATACCTTTTAAATAACTTTTTAACTGTATACAATGTAAAAGATAATGAAAATAATTATGGAATTAAATGTTTATTGCATAAAACAGCGGTTCCCAAACTGCGCGCCGCGGAATATTTTAAATTTTCGAGGAAACACAGCGATACTCGACATCTGTCGGACACCGCGCGAACTACTAGCTCGAAGTAGTTCACAGTTTCAGCATTTCTTATTAAGTTGTTTGGACCTAACTACTAAATGGAACTGTTAGATATTTCTTTTGGTCTGGGTGCGCCTTGAAAAAATTACTGAGACACTAAGGGCGCCGTGAACCAAGGTTTGGAAACCTCTGACATAAAATACACAATAAAGAAATGACTGTTGCGGAAATATTTGAACAGTGTTGGCTTTCTCTTTTCATCAATCAATTTCCAATAGCCGACAACAATCTTCTCTGGGCCCTGGCGAAATAAATATCGCAGAAAACCTCAAACCTTTTGTTTGAGGTTCTCTGCGATAGGAAAGATTTCGTCTAATTCTTTTACCGTTATCTCCTTCGCGGTAACATTTTCATCTGGCTCATTTAAAAATTTGAATTTTTATGCAAGTGTGCATTGACTTTATTAGCAGGAGACAAAAAGTCACACGTCTTCTTCCGATGGTTGATGGAACATACCGACGCGGGCAGCAGGCAAACGTTTGTTTATTGCCAGTATGACTCAACTAACGCGCGATTCAAATCTTTTTCAACTATCGCATAAAAGATCGCGTTAACTGAAAATCTCGTTATGCGAGGCCTGCCTGTATTACTAGTGTATATGCTGATCACGGCAGCAGGGCCGGGAGATTTACATTTTGATTGAGAAATTATTGATAATAATACTAGCCAACACAATTTTTACCTCCAAGAACTTAAATGTCGTTTTTAACCAATTTTTATGCGTAGATTTCGAAAATCACAATGATAGTTTCACATCACGTCACAGTTATTAAATATAAAGGGAGTTTGTTTTACCAAAATATGCCAATTTCGCATAATCTAATTTGCAATTTGAAGAGAGCACACTTAGTGTTTTTGGTGAGAATTTTGTAGGCTGTGCCAAGGTTTTCCAAGTATTAACTGATTGTGCATGTTCTCAGAGTTATAGAGAACGTATAATATTTTTACGCTAGTATTACAAACTTGAATTATACATATACTGTATATAATACCTTTATTTTTAACTTTAAACATTGGTACATCTTTTGATGTAGATGTGATAGACTTTTTATGGTGATTTTCGGAATCAGCGCGTTTATTTTCTTCAGAATCACATATTTTCATTAGGAGATATGAAAAAAATATTTTTTGTTGGCTAGTGTAATTGACAGTTACATAATTTTATATACGCTATTTTTATCCATCACCATGGCAGGGTTATAATGATCATGGACGGATGTTACATAGATAAACTTGAATTATTTACAATTATAAAGTTATAACATAATATACGTAAAAAAGAGTTCGGGTAAGTTCACTAAACCTCAGGCTTCCTTGCACCATATGGCTAATAATAATAGATCAGTTCACCTTCATGTCTGCATTTTACCAACAATTCTGATTCACATACAAAGCATCTGTGAACAGATGTAGTTGCTTCAAAGTTGTTTGTCACACTCATAACTGGTACACAGTTGTTTTTTATTTGACTCCATTTACTTGACATTTAGATGAGAGATCCAAGATCCATTCTTTGAGGAGCCTGCGTTTTTTGTCCGTCACCAGTTTCTGTAGATCAATTTCCATTTTTTGGAGCGGTAAGAATCGATCACACAAGTGTAGCCAGTTCCGTTTTAGTATGACTTGGGACTTAATCTCAGCGACTGCGGAGAGATCACTCGCATATATCTTAAATATTCGGGACATTTCTCTCACCTCTCAGCATTTTTATCACCATCATCGTACGCCTAATAGTGATGAGGTTTGTCATTCTCGGGAAGTTCAATTTTTCTGCCATATGTGGTTCTAGTTCGAGGGGGGGGGGAATCTTGGCTGTAGATCATTTCAAGGTCCATATTCATCATTTTTCTCGCATAGAAAGCATCCGTAGCCGAGTGGTCAGTAGCGGGGGTGCAGTAGCACACGCTCTTTGAATAGAGCAGAGTTCAAGCCCCTATATGCTAAATACAGTCGAACTGCCAACTCGCACTGTACAAGCGTGGCAGATTACCGCCCATTTTACTTCAACACGAATCGTTGAGGAAGCTTCCATCCTGCAGCGGATGGATAATGGCTGCAGTTTACCTTTTTTTTTTACCAATATTTTCTAAAGGAGTGGAGGCTAATACAGTGATCCTGTGAATCATTAGTCTTTACTCATCATGCAGCAGTAAAAAAAAAATCCACATTGTTTTAATCATAAGGACGGACTATAGTCTGTTGAGCTCCTACCTGGGACCGCCCCTGCTCACATAGAATTCTTTTAATGTATCTTTAAAGGAAGGGGAGATAAACCTCCCCTCCTTTAACAGTCAAAATCCCTCTTTAAATTTCTGCATACGGCCCTGCTGCAAACAATAAGACATTTCCTTTCTTAAAAAAAAGTAACAGTTAATGTAACACACAAGTGTTACACAAGTTTTCTTAAAAAAGTAACAGTTAATGTAACAAAATTACATTATTAAATGTAATTTTAAAATAAAAAGTTTCATTGGATGAAAAAAGGTTTGTTGATTAAAATTAATGTCAGGTATGACATATGTATATACAGGGTGATTCACTACCAGTGCGACAAACTTGCAGGAGGTGTAGGGACAAGGACAAGGTATTCTTGTATTGATTGCGGCCTCCAGGGTTACCCCTATATACCGCTGTAGCATCTGTAGGTTATTTATAGCCGGCAAGTGTGTGTAAGTATATATGTGTGTTGTGATGGTTGTTGTTTGCCGGCCCTGGAGTCTTAGCAGCCGGGAGGCAGGGAGCAAGCTACCTGCGTCCCGACTCCCGTCCCTAGCCACGTGGAGGCGCTCCAGGAACTATCTAAATTACAATTAGTGGGATTCCAACAAGTGGAATCCCGGTTATAGGAGGTGTAGGGGGCACAAAGACGAATCGGAATCACATAGCATTGCAAGGTCCGAAATGCCTTCGTCATGCGGTAGAGGACGTTGAACCGGGAGGTCGCGTGAACAGCGATCCCGCTGGAAGTCAGCATTTGCGAACCGTTTCTGTTGAAGAAACCAAGTAGCAAAAGTCCTCCGGAGTGGATAATCCGCAGGCTCCAATGATTGGACGCGTTGCAGATGGTATGAACTCATTTGGTTTGTTGACAGTATCCTCCATACAGTGGATTGGGAAATACCCAAACGTTGGCCTATCGCTCTAGTACTCGCACTCGGATTGCCTTCTGCAAGACGTAGGACATTCTCCTTATTGTCTGGCGTCCTCGTCGTTCGCTCTCGATTCATGGTGCCTCTCGTGAAACAACCAGTCTCACGTAACCTACTGTCCACGTGTGCGAAAATCGTATGATGAGGAGCACGCCTGTGCGGGAAACGTTCCTGGTACAAGCGCAGAGCGGCGCAGACGCCTCAGTAGCCAATACCGCCTTACCTATTTCTATACATATACTAAATAGAGAAGAAAAAAAAAAAAAAAAAAAAAAAACGAAAATAAAAAGGCATTGATAACGTTCGCGGAAGTCAACTTCCTTTTTAAAGGGGCAGCAGTGCGTAGCACACGCTTCTTGATTAGACCGGGGTTCGAGCCCATCACCACCAAATAGGAGGATGCGGAAAGGTCAGGGAATGACCACCGCATATCCTGGAGCAATATGGCCTTAGTTGCTAATGCTCCTAAAAACCAAATAACAACAACAATAACAGAGCGGCGCGCCCGTTACAGTCCGCAGCTCCATACGCGAGGTGCATGTCGGCCAGTGCAACGTTTGAATACTCGTCCATCCTACTGCCTCGGGAGCCGGTTCGCAAATGATAACTTCCAGCGGGATCGTTGTTCACGCGACCTCCCGTTCAACGTCCTCTACCGCATGACGAAGGCATTTCGGACCCTGCAATGCTATGTGATTCCGATTCGTCTTTGTGCCCCCTACACCCGCAAGTTTGTCGCACTGGTAGTGAATCACCCTGTATATATTATTTTTGTGTGTGTATTGTTGTCATATATATACAGTATTTGTATAAGAATAAGAATATATTTGTAAAAGAATAAGAGAAGTATGATACTCTCCAGAAATTGAAACGAAAACAATTAAAAAATCGAAAATCTTACCTTACAGTAAGAAATAATTAACTGTAATTAAAAATCAAATGAACACAATTAGAAATCAATTAAAAATTAAGTAAAAAATTAATTTAACGAAAAAAAATATTCATATATATATATTGATTAAACATTAGCATTGGCATAAAAAAAAAAAAAAAAAAAACCTTCCCATTTCACTTATCATTCGCTCCAAAAGTTTGTCCAGTTCTTCCTTGAATTTATTTAAGCTATCAACTTCCACAACGACAGATGGAAGTTTGTTCCAACGATTAATCAACCGCTTGCTGGCTAAAGGCAAATATCCGCACATCTATTCTGCAACTGTCTTTCCTCAATTTGAATTGATGCCCCCTCAAGTGCGTAATCTGAGCAAGAGGAAGAATCCCATCAGCATTGAGCTTGCTTAAACCATTCAAACCCTTATACACCTCTGTCAAATCACCTTGCAGGGACGTGCTATTTGTATTTATATCTCTAAGAATTGATATGTCTTACCTGTTATCACGAAAGTAATGTACTACTACAAGGGATTGTTTGAATGGGAAAATCAGTTTCGGCTTTTGCATTTTTTTTTTTTTTTTTTTTTTTTTTCCTTCTTTGAACGTAACCTGCTGTAACTCCAAGAACCGCCTGTGCTGTTGCTCCCGACCCGCATTGTCTCCGCGGCGTTTTGTATTTGACTGAGAAGTATTTTGCTAGTAATCAGTTAACAGTGAATTGGCATTAGTAGAGGCATATGATGCAAGAAGCCGACTCGGCTAACCGGGTGGGTAAAGTGCCTGCCTGGCAACCCAAAGGTCGCGGGTTCGAATCCCGCCTCGGTCTTGGATCAGAGTAGTGCAAAAAACTTTGGGAGGTGTATTATGGCCACAGAAGCCGATGCGCCAACAACTAACAAAAAAAAAAAAAAAAAAAAAATGATGCAAGAAAGCAAGCTTATACAGCATCAGCCAAAAAAAAAAAAAAAATTCCATTCGCTCTAAAAATTTGTCCAGTTCTTGAATTTATTTAAGCGATCAACTTCCACAACGACAGGTGGAAGTTTATTCCAGCAATCAACCACCCGCTGGCTAAAGGCAAATTTCCGAACATCTATTCTACAATTGTCTATTCTCAGTTTGAATTTATGCCCCTTCAGGTTTGAAATCTAAGCAAGAGGAAGAATACCATCAGCATTGAGCCTGCTCAACTCATTCAAGACTATATACATCTCAATTAGATCACCTGGCAGGTGCCTAGTCTCCAGACACTGCAATTTGCAGAAATTAAGCCTTTCTTTTTAAGAGTACCCATTCGTTCCCCTCACCAATCTTGTCGCCCTTCTCAATACTCGTTTTAGCAACTCTGCATTCAACCCCAGGGGCTCACATCTGGTGAGTATGGGCTTGGCACATCCAGGGTCCTGAGCTGGATATCATCATTCTTTTTATTTCTTGGTGATTCCTTTCTGCTTCTCTCTCTCTCTCAAGGTAACTTGGGAATCTTTTTTTGTCTGGTGCAACATAAGCCTCAAGCTTCCTTGCACCATATGGCTAATAATAATAAAATGAGGCCTCCAGACCTGTACGCAGTACTCAAGGCATGGTCTGACCATTGCTTTAGAGTTTTCTGAGACCAACTGATCATCGCTCGTAACAGTTTTAATTTCAGTACGCACATTTACACATACAAGGGAGTATGCTGCCATGGGTTCGAATGAGCCCTTTAGATGTATGATTTTTCTAAATCCATTAAAGATATTTTATTATCAGTTTTGATATTATCTTCAGGGTTGAGACAAGAACAATCTGACCAATGTTTCTGTATTCTCCTTTTTCTGAGTATAGTTTGCAGCTATCAAGAGTGTTTGGATATGGACTTCTCCAAAAATAAATATAAAAAATAAATAAAGCCCATCCCAAACACAAAAGTTTCGACTGTCTGAAACCATGTCGAGAATGGGAGATTATTTTATATAACCTGTGTCGGTGAATTCGGCTATATCATATGATGATATCACGTTGATAAAGATACAATGTGCTCCTATCTTACAATTTTACTTTTTAATTGTCCGTATTGTTTCGTTACTGATTGATATTTAACTTTACTCTCAAAGATTATCAGCCATAAGAGTCAGCAATACCGCCTTACCTATTTCTATACATATACTAAATAGAGAAGAAAAAAAAAAAAAAAAAAAACGAAAATAAAAAGGCATTGATAACGTTCGCGGAAGTCAACTTCCTTTTTAAATTCTTCCTACAGATGCCCTATATCTGAAACGCGTTTCCGCTAAGTATGTAAGCTAGGATGAAGGCAAAGGCCCGGGTAAGTTTGAAATAGTCCCATTATTGAATTCATCCTTCTTAAAAATTAAATTTTCTTTTTTTACAAATACAGATGTTCACAAATTATGGTGCTTATACGGGGAAAAAAGTTTGGGGGAATACATTTCTTTTCATTTATACACAGTTTCTGCAAAGAATTCGCTAATCAGGAGAGCGAAGTGTTAAATACTAAAAATGAGAAGGGAGGTAAATAATCGAACTGCCAATTAATCTTATAATGTGAACAGTATAAGATTAATTGCCAGTCCGATTAATTCGATTTTTTTCTTAAAATTGAATGATTTTTTCCCCCATTTCTGTGACTGATAAAAATGAAAAGTAAATATACTACACTTTATCAATTAACTAAGAGAATAACTTTATAGAACTCCTAATAAAAATTTTATAGGTTTACATTCGCTAAACCTGGCCATTAAATTTAATTAAAACTGTATAATATTTATTACTTTCTTCCCATAAAAACTAGGGAAGAGTCATTAGAGAAAGCACCTACTCTCTCTGCCTGAGATATCCTTCGAAATTGCTGTATAAATTCATTTAAAGTACTCATTAAACACAAATTAATTGTATGTGACAATATTTTTAAAAAAAATGCTAAATTGCACTGACGAGTGATACATATTGTAATGGTGTATTATCATAGGGTTCTGGCTTGTGTAAACCTGTTATTATTATTAGCCACATGGTGCAAGGAAGCCGGAGGCTTATGCTGCACCCACCAGCCAAAAAAAAAAAAAAAAAAAAAAAAAATTCCCGAGTTACCCTGAGAGAGAGAGAGAGAGAGAGAGAGAGAGAGAGAGAGAGAGGAATCGCCAAGAAAGATAAGAACAGTGATATCCAGCTCAGGACCCTGGGTTTGCCAAGCCCATACTCACCAGATGTGAGCCTCCGTGGTTTAAATATTTGGCGCATGACTTTTGCCATGTCGATCGTAAGGTTCTGTGATAAGTAAATACAATGTAATCACATTTGACTAACTCGTTGTTATATTGCAACACAAGCTAAACGCCGCTCTTCTATGTATAAATTGGCGGTTCCCGAAAGTCCAAAGTCAACAATACTGCACCAACTACAAATGAATTATTTCCAGTAGTATTTGTTTTGGTTGATGCAATAACTTCTTATCCTTTATCATCTTACACCCACTCACAATAGCCGGAGCAATATGGCCTTAGTTGCTAATGCTCCTAAAAATCAAATAACAAACAAACAAACCACTCACAATAAGTTGGTAACCAATATGTATGAATACTATTGAGTAGTCGCGCATAGCTAATATGCGTAGGAGCTATCATGCATGGAATATATTTAAATATTATTATTCATAATGATTCGGGTTCGAGCCCGTCACCACCAAATATGGAGGATGCGGAAAGGTCAGGGAATGACCACCGCATATCCCGGAGCAATATGGCCTTAGTTGCTAATGCTCCTAAAAACCAAACAACAACAACAACAATCATAATGATTCACAGCCGGGACGAGAGTATCGCAATCAAGGCATCCGCCTGGATCACAAGACTGGGAGGGGCACAATAATTTAATGGTGAAATTAATATGCTGTTGTTAGTTGGGGAGCAGGGGGCGCACTTCGAATAACTGCCTCGGGCTCTGAAATATCTAGTCCTGATATTTTCGTATTATAATCAAAATTTTTAAATATGTACTAGTATTTCTCAATGTAAATTCTAATCCCGTCAGAATGTTTATCCATGTTATAATTTTTTTCTAATTTGCTTCGTGCCTTGTGTAGTGACATGATAGAAGTTGATAACTTAAATAAATTCAAGGAGGAACTGGACAAACGTTTAGAGGGAATGGATGTCTGAAATGTTTTTTTTTTTTTTTTCTTTGGCTGAGCTTGGTTTCTTGCATCACGTCTTTTCTACTACTATAACCATAACCTCTTTTAAAACAACTGCCAGTGTATTTTTTTTTTTTTTTTTTATGAAAACCCCAAACACGAAAGGTACCGTGCACTTAGTACCGTGCATGGGTTGAAGGAGAAGTATGGGGGGGGAGGGGGATGCCGAAAACTTTGCTCTAGAGACTAAACATGGGTTTCACCACTTCAAGCCTCCAATAAGCAAAGTGGTGGTATTTCACCGGTTGATGAAAGTCATCTACCACCTATGAAATTTCTTTGCATTTCTAAAATACAGGTTATTTGTTTGTCCATAAATGTAAGTTGCATTAACATTAACTCTACATGTACTTCGTGGATAAAAATTATGAAATTGTAAGAAACAGAAATTCGAGGGGGGGGGGGGTAGTGTTTGGAAATTTTCGAGACTGGTCACACTGGCACTGCAATGAGGCAACAGGCTTGAGTTGTCTCCTTTTCAAAATCTCTAACCCCGAGTTTATTGGTGGGAGTGGTGAAAGCAATCCTGAAGAAAGTTTTTCACATAAAATTCACACTTTTTATAACTATAAAATAACCATACTTTATAACGTTTTTAACTAAGAAAAAAAAAAAGCGTTACGTGTTATCTATTGAGAAAAAAATATATATACTAAAAGGACTTCTGTGATAACTTTGCTTGTTTAATTTTATAAGTTTCAGTTTAGGACCTTATCAATGTCATCGTTTAAAACGGGATTGGCAAATGACCTAATTGCGCAGAAATAAAAAAAATATATATATATCATTCTGGAGAATACCAGTACAAGCAAGAAATTTAATTTATTATTTCTCTGATTTAGTTTTTAAAATTTCTTCAAAAATTTATGTTCCTGGTTATCTCATGTGTTTTTATAATAAAAAAATTATAATAATTCCTATAACTAGCGTGTTTTATTTCAAATAGAAATATACTTTTAAAAATTCGCGATCTGCCGATCTCATGACCTTGTTTAATTTTACAGCATCTCTTGGTTTAAAACATCGTGGCCATGATTCAAGTATTAAATAATTTCGTAAGTTATATACTCATCCATTCTAAAAAAAAAAAAAAAAACATGTAATAATATGCAATAACATCATGTTATTCTCAAAATGGATTGGAAATTTTATATTTTTTTATTGTCTACCATTGTACGATCCAGAGAAATTACAAAAAAAAATCTGGAGCCCGAACGTGGCATGCTTAAACTCAGACTCCGGATCAAATCCGTAGAGGCGAAAACTACGACAGGCATGTCAATTAGCGATGGGTGGGGTGGGACTAATTGCTGAGTTCGTAGCATAGAGATTGCCATTAAAACTAGTTGCTTCTGTTTGCAATAGCGCTATGTCTGATGATGCAAATTTCTTACGATTTTAAGGCAAAGATGCCTAATTGAATTTTGTATGAAGCTAGGAAAAATCTTGTTGTTGTTATTTGGTTTTTAGGAGCGTTAGCAACTAAGACCATATTGCTCCGGGGATATGCGATGGTCATTCCCTGACCTTTCCGCATCTTCCGTATTTGGTGGTCACGGGCTCGAACCCCGGTCTAATCAAGAAGCGTGTGCTACGCACTGCTGCTGGCTACGGAGGCGCCACGAAAAATGTGGCCCAGAGACTAGAGCGTATCGAGCTGATTGAATGCATTAAAACTACCAGTCAAATCTTTGAAAATACAGATTTCCCCTCTGCCGAAAAATTTTGTACTTCTCCTGCCACAGGAAGGTTTATTTATGTTATTTCTTAAAGCTAGTAAAAGTAAAAAAGTAAAGTACAGCTATTATCAACCCACTGCAGGATGGAAGCCTCCTCAACAATTCATGCTGAGGGAAAATGGACCATAATCTGCCACGCTGGTCCAGTGCGGGTTGGCAGATCGACCGTATCCAGCAGTCAGGGGCTCGAACCCCGGTCTACTCAAAGAGCGTGTGCTATTGCACTCCCGCTCCTGCCCACTCAGCTACGGAAGCTAGTATTGTTCTGCAATGCTGGGTGCTCTCATAACCTAAGTAAATAATGATTGCTCCCAAACGTAACAGTATCACCTGAGGGATGCAATTCGGAAAATAACTGCTACAGATGTTGATTAACCAGTGATTTCTGCTGCTGGATAACGCTAGATATTATATGGACAGAACTAGACGAAGGGCGGTGTTGACGAGTCACTTTCCCCAGGCCCAAGACAGTAGGGGCATAACAATCCATACAAAAATATAGCTGGGGTATATTGGAGAGAGAGAATGCATATTTCGTACTTTGCTGTTGACGCAAAACTAGTATTAGTATTATAATGACTAAATGATACAAGGAGCGAGCTTCTGCATCTGTCAAAAAATAAATTAATTAAATAAATAAAAATAATAAAACAATTTCTACTTATGACTTGTTTATAGATATAATAGAACAAAGTATCTAAACGTTATTAGTTTAACGTGGAGCTCTCTAACTTTCTAATCGCAATATTGGCATAATAAACTTTCTAAATTTTCATCCTCTAATTATACGATACCAAGCAATTAAAATTTTAAAAATTAGAATAATAATAAAATAAAATAAAAAAATAATAAAAATGACACATGTAATCCCTGCATAGTCTACGATGGGAGCTCTATTATAGCCCGTTGCAAACAAAAGTACTCGTATTACTCTCCATTCGATCTAAATTACAGCTTTCAGATGAGTGGAAGATTGAGCTTGATTGAGCCTCAGATTTGAGATGTACAGGTGATGAATGGACGATTTCTGCAGTGATGATAGAGGAAATGTATTGATATTGTGTTCTGAAAAATGACCAATGCCGCAAATGGAACGGTGAAGAGTTATTGGGTGTTCCCCTAACCGAACAGTGGCGTAATAATCAATAGTCAAAAGCAAAGTTAATTGAAATAAAAATAAAATACAGTAATAGAATTACCAAAAGTCTCGAAGCCACGATTGCAGAATTCGTTAACGCCATGAAAATACTGGTTTCACTTGATTGAAATATGACATAGAGTAAAAGAATATGTGGAGGTCCTAATTGAAATATGTGCCGCTTGACATGACATGACATGACATGAAGTGTACACATTTTTGTATCTGTTTTTATTCAGATAGGGATCGGAATAGATGAGAACGTTGTATCTGGTGAGTATCGGCATGGCATACCCATGGTCCTGAGCTGGATGGTGTAGCATAAGCCTCAGGCTTCCTTGCACCATATGGCTAATAATAATTTGCATCGGGAATTCTATATACTCTTTAGCTACTTTGTGGTCTGTTATTCTGACGAGTATTCCATTGGACAAAAAAAATTCCATTTTTATCCCTGGGCGAGTTGTTTGTTATTTGGTTTTTAGGAGCATCAGCAACTAAGGCCATATTGCTCCGGGATATGCGGTGGTCATTCCCTGACCTTTCCGCATTCTCCGTATTTGGTGGTGACGGGCTCGAACCCCGGTCTAATCAAGAAACGTGTGCTACGCACTGCTGCTCCCTCCCACCTGGCTACGGAGGCACCCTTGGGCGAGTGTTCCATTTCGTAAAATTATTCATTTCGAGCCTTGACAGAGGCAACTGGAGTCAGCTTGTGCTGCAATACCGCGGCTATTTTCAGTTCTTGTAATAATATTAGACCTAACCAAGTAGTGGCGTATCATAATGAGTTTGGGCTGTGGTGCAAGATAGTTTGTTTATTTTATTTTATTTTATGTATCAGTCTGTCCCACCCATCGAGCTCGGGACACTGGTGTAGCTGCACCAATTGGTGTGATATACCAATGTAACCAGGTCAGTTTTTGATTTTGAGTTCTCCCAATGCAGTCCATGAAACATCTCGTCATTTCTTGAGAAAGAAAAGGGTTGGGGTGGGTACTGTGTTCTACTATACTTATGAAAATTCTCAGAAGACATGTATGTTTAAAAACGGTAGAAACGAATGTTCTTTTGTAACTCCGAGAAATTCGCTGGCTTCCATACGAATAAATTTGCAGAAATGGAATCTTTAAAAATTAATTCACCAGTTTAGGCCAACAAAACCATAAAATTGTAATAACACAGTGTTCATTATACGATTAACCATATCTAATGAACCATGAAGTTGTTTCTCCATGGATATTTTAGTAACACCCACTCATACACAGCTAAACTGCCATTCTGTACTTGTCATTCATGGTACCGCTTTCGACGGTTTTGTATACCATGTATTTCTTTCATAATTTTTAGTTTTATAACTTGCACTGAACAAAGAAAAGGTAACTGTTTATAGAATTCTGATAGAGATTACATTCATTATTTGGATTATTTGTATTAAGATATATGCTTGAATAGTTTCATGTTGTAGGGACATCCCTTTGCCCGAACTACCCACGATGCTAATATGGAAGATGTAGAGCATATTCTACGCAAGGAATGGAAAATTAGGAGCCCACGTATTGTTTTAGTAGTTATCTCTAACATAGCACCCCTTCAAACTTGGACAAATACAAGGCAAATTCAGCACTTCCAAAATGGTTTAATAAAGGTAAGTGGAATCCAGGCTGTCGTTTGAGTTCATGCATTAATTTAACTATTGTTTTTAACCGCATTGGTGATATATTTATTTATATTTAGTCAGCGGTAATATAGCATGTAAAAATTCGTTGAGTTGTTTAGAATTTGCGCTGAAGCATCAGTATATCTGGTACGTAAATTGGAAGACATCGCCTCAACTATGGAACAATTCATTCTATGGAACAATTCAAAGATATATATATGATGTTTTCTGGATCTGCCCAAAGATGGAATATCTTGATGAAACATGAAATTTGAGCTTACAACCACTCTCGGACACACGATGGGAATCCCGAATAAGGAATTTCTCCCCAACCGTTGATTTGAGACAACGCTGTTTTATTTTTGTGTACAAACATTTTAAAACCGCAGTTTCTTTTACGTATATACTGTCTACTCTCCTTAAACAACGTAATCCCACGGTCAGTACCGCCCTTAGACCCGGACAAGGCCCCGCATATCATAAACTCTTAAGTTCTCGATTAAAAGAACATGGAACGTCACTTTCACACAAAAAAGCATACGTGCAATTACTATAACTGAAAAAAGGTTGAATAAACAGAAAAAAAATCGGTAGTATTCAACAAAGACAAGTAAACGATATAGAACGTTGGTGATGTTCTTAAAAAAATAATATTATGTGTCCAATATTTAGCCAAGCATAATAATGCATTTCGCGGCACTAACAGCACAATATTCACAGAAAACAATAAAAAATTTCTAGGTTTAGTAGAAATGGAATAGCCGAACATATAAGACCGATAAAAAAAATAATAATGAAACAAATGATCGCTATCTAAGATGGCGAATTCAAAATGATATTATTGATTTAATGGGCAATAAAGTGAGAGAAGAAATCATACATAAAAAAAAAAAAAAAAAAAAGTAAATATTACTCAGCTCAACTAGATTGTGCCAGGGACAAAAGTCATGTTTGTTATTATTATAATTAGCCATATGGTGCAAGGAAGCCTGAGGCTTTTGCCGCACCAGCCAAAAAAAATTCAGAGTTACTCTGAGAGAGAGAGAGAGAGAGAGAGAGGGGGGAGGGGGAGGACGAGGAGGGAATAGGAAATCACCCAGAAAGACAAGAATTATGATATCCAGCTCAGGACCCTGGGTATGCCAAGCCTGTACTCACCAGATGTGAGCCCCTGGGGTTCTTTTGAACAACTAACATTTGTTATACATATTGTTAACCTACCAGATGAAGGGCCTCCGTTGCCGAGTGGTCAGCAGTGGGAGTGCAGTGACACACGCTATTTAAGTAGACCGGGGTTCAAACTAAATACGCTCGACCTGCCAACCTGCAGCGTGGCAGATTATGGTCTATTTTCCTCAACATGAATTGTTGAAGAAGCTTCCATCCTGCAGTGAATTGATAATGGCTGCAGTTAACTTTTTTTTTTTTTTTTACCAGATGAAGAAAACAAGGAAGTCGAAATTAATGAGTATTTCCTTGGTGTAAAACCTGTAAAAAGTTCAGGTTTTGACTAAATGAAGAACTGGAAAAACAACTTTCAATATTAGGCATTGATTTAAAAGATTGTCGAGGGCAAGCCTATGCTATGGTAATGGCACTAACATGGTTGGTAAAGAAAAAGGTGTACAAGCCATAATTTTGGCCGAAAATCCAGAAGCAGTCTTTGTGTCATGTACGGCGCATAGTTTAAATTTGTTACCTCAACTGTGCCGATAGCGATGACATTCTATGGAACAATTCAAAGATTATAGATGATGTTTTCTGGATCTGCCCAAAGATGGAATATTATTATTAAAATCAGTTTATCTTGATGAAACATGAAATTTGACCTTACAACCACTCTTTCTCACACGATGGGAATTCCGAATAAATGCTGTTAAAGTAATTAGATTTAATTTAGACAAGATACGAGATGCACTTGAGACGCCTCCGTAGCCAGGTGGGAAGGAGCAGCAGTGGGTAGCACACGCTTCTTGATTAGACCGGGGTTCGAGCCCGTCACCCCTAAATACGGAGGATGCGGAAAGGTCAGGGAATGACCACCGCATATCCCGGAGCAATATGGCCTTAGTTGCTAATGCTCCTAAAAACCAAATAACAAACAAACAGATGCACTTGAAGAGTTGAGCGAAACAACAGAATACAGAATATCTCAAATAAAGAGCGAATTGTGGTCTTTAGCGGAAAACGAAATTAATTTTGAATTTGCGCTATCCAGTTATTTGGTATGAACTGTTGCTTGCTATTAATAAAATTAGCAAAAGCTTACAAAAAAAACCCAAACAAAGTTTGGCTATTTCATTTTAGAAAGGGTCAAAAACATTTTAAAAATTTTTAGAGAAAATGGTTTTTCTAAATCGAAAGAAACTGCGTGTGAAATATGAAACAAAAGTTACATTCCAATAAAATATAAGGAAATGAGAACAAAGAAACGAAAACGTTTGCATGACTATGAAGGAGAAAATTCACTTACAAATAACCCCGAAACTAATTTCTGTAGAGACTATTTTTCGGCCATTATAGATAAAGGTATAGTCTCGACTGAAGAGAAATTTGAACAAATTGAGCAACGTACTGCTATTTTCGGTTTTCTTTATAATATCTCAGCATTGAAACAAGAACTTATGAAATACTGTATGGATCTAGACATTGCTTTAAGAGAAGGTGAAAATCGCAATATAAGTGATAGCGATTTATATGATGAAATTAAAATATTTTGTAATATTTTCTGAGATAATTTGATCATATGCGATCCCATTACAATGTTTGAACATGATATGTAAAATTCATGGTTCATTTCTGAATCAAACTGTTAAATAAAATATATCCTTCATAATGACAAAATCGAAAAATGTGTAAAAATATGGTTTTTACATGACTGAAAATCAGAAAATATCAAAGACGACGACTGAATTTGATTATTATTGTGCATGCCTGGGTGTTCTGGTGATGTTTGAATGAGTAATAAAAAAGTCATTCTAAGTATTGCGTGAAGAATTTTATTGACAATTCCAGTTTCTACCTCTTCAGCAGAGCGAAGTTTCTCCAAATTGAAATTAATTGTTTGTTTGTTATTTGGTTTTTAGTAGCATTAGCAACTAAGGCCATATTGCTCCTGGGGCATGCGGTGGTCATTCCCTGACCTCTCCGCATCCTCCGTATTTGGTGGTGACAGGCTCGAACCCCGGTCTAATCAAGAAGCGTGTTCTACGCACTGCTGCTCCTTCCCACCTGGCTACGGAGGCGCCATTGAAATTAATAAATCTATCCAGAGGTGTACTGCTAAAAAAAATAGTACCGGAACGCTCGTTCTCCAGAAGACTATATGGTAACGCCATATAGTCTTAATTAAAACAGGATATATACGAATATATTGAATTCCTAACCTTTTTCCTAACTCGTCATTCCTAGATGATTGTATCATCTCGAATTACCAGCAGAGCCACATTTACCGTAAGGCACAAGCTGGGGTCCTCACTCCCGACGGGACCTCGCTTTAAAGCGAATTACGGTTTCGGTTAAGATAATTATTCATAGATATTTAATGAATTAATTTACTACGAATTTTTATATAAATGTCGACTTTTACTTTCAATAAATTCAAAAATACCCATAATTTTTTTAACCGAAATAAATGTCTGAACCAACTGTTTTACATCATACTGTTTTGAACTGACCTTTTGGGTCCTCTTACTGATGTTGCGCTTAAGGCCTCCAAAAGTATAAATGCGACCCTGATTACCAAAGTACGAAAATGAAACAAAATTTTGTAACATAAAAATTAGATTCACTTACCAAATACTGCTAATAGGATGGCGTAGAAAGCGGCCTTTTTAGAAAAGTTGCCGGGAAGAGAAATTTATCGATGACGAAGAACTCTTAAAACTGTTACCTTTGTCTGGAGAAAATCTCTTACAATAAACGCAAAATGTTGAGGTAAAAGCTCGAAATTCAGTTATTTCAGAAGAATTTGAATTTCTTTACGTCTTCTTAAACCAGTTATCCAAAGACTGATGTATACAAAATACAAGAAATAGAACTGTCGATGTTACCACAAAGAACAGTAAAATAAGACTGATCATCTGAAACAACCTCCTTTTTCAAGAAGGGTTTGAGAAATATTCTTAGAAATTTTTCTGAGAAACTCTAACACAAGCCTTTTGATACATTGTTTCACACATCTTAAAAGTGTGAAACAATGTATCTGTGACATCTGGAAAGTATTAAATGGACCTATCCTCTTACCCTTCATGCGGCGAAAAGAGAAAGGTTCTAAAGAGCCCTTAAAGCAACCCGAGATTCTCTCTCTCTCTCTCTGTATACCTACGGTCACCATTTTTGTGAATTTGGAAAGGAGGCAGTAAAACAAACGAGGGAACGGGAGAGAAAAGAAACGTTAGGATTTTTGTGAAAAGAAAATGTGGCAGAGTTAACAGTAATTCATTCATCCGAACACTGTTATTACTCGGTCATCATTATTTAACCCAAGAACTTGCATTTGCCTCTGTGACAGGAGGTCCCTTTGAATTGGAGGCCCTAGGCAGCTGCCTAGCTGGCCTATGCCTAAGGCCGGGCCTGCCTGCCGACAGTTATTGCTCCCGACTCCTAAATGGACAGGTCTAGGGGAAGTGCTGATTTATGTCGTCTAGGATCCTAAAAAAAAAAAAAAAAAAAATTATGTCGTCTAGAACCCCTAAAAAAAAGGTTTCGGTGGTGCTGGGCTCTTTGTGCCTCTAGTAACCGTGCCACTGCACCATCGATAAATCTACCTTACTAGTTGCGAAGTAAGGGGAGCGGGTTTATTTACATTCTACTCTCAATAACGCACCCGTCGGTACCATATGAGGGGTCACCAATTTCTGTTCACAGTGAGTATTAGTAAATATGTAATTCATCGCGGTCCAGATCCCTTTTTGGCATAAAATTAACGTAAAGGAAATATTATGGTAATATATTTTAATTTCCTTTTATTACAGAACACGAAGTCCGTTCAGTATAATAACATGTGTTCGATTTTTTTTTAAACGTCACTCGTAAAATTGAAGGAATGGAAAGGCAAAACTGTGGAACGGTTATTTCATGATATTTACAAAAAATGCTGATCACCGACCCCTGATAGGACGGTAATATATGATGATGATGCTTAAAATTATGCAGAAGTTGTTAGTGTAGGTTCAGGTCATTCGCTGTCTGTAAAAAATCATTGGCGGTCCAGATACTGCTCTCCGTCAGTTGGTGACCGACCCCTGATATATATACAGTGTTGGACGTGCCTCTTCATTTCTATAGATTTTCATGTTTTTGACTGGGACGTATTTGGACTTTTTAAAATGAAAGTAGGCACTGGACTAATTGATGTCAGCAACTGATGCCATAGGCAAATCATAAAATTGTCTCCGCCCCCCCCGATCCCAAGGGTGTATGTAGACAGAGTTTTTTTTGCAAACTGAGGAACGTTTTGCTAACTTCGATTTTTTTAAATCTTTTTCAATTTCATTTTTTTAAAACTTTTTTCACGGAATTTGGCCTCCTTGGCTATTGTCTAGGTCACCTATACGGCTTCATTATTTTTTTAAAACATTTTAAAGCTTCATAGGAATTAAGAAATACACATTAACCCCAGGGGGCTCACATCTGGTGGGTATGGGCTTGGCACACCCAGGGTCCTGAGCTGGATATCATCATTCTTTTCTTTCTTGATGAATCCCCTCTACTTCTGACTCTCACTCTCTCTCTCAGGGTAATTCAGAATTTTTTTTTTTTTGGCTGGTGCAGCATAAGCAGTGTTGCCAATTTAGCGGAATTGTTTGGCGGATTAAAATATGTAAAAGCGAGTTTTTTAGCGGAATGAGTTTAAATGTAAAAATTTTAAATATGTTTAGCATTTTATATATTTTGGCAATGTAACATTTAAATTAAGAAATATTTATTTAACAATATAAATATTTCATAATTGAAATGTTTTATTGATATACATTGTAAACATAGTAGGGATATCTCGTTTAATAGTTTTTTTTTTTTTATAAAGCGAAGAATCGGTTTTATATTATTCAGGGATCCCCTGAGGGGAACTACAACAATTTCAATACGTAGTTATACTCTCGGTCAAACGATATGACCATTGGTTCATAGCTTTAAATTGTTGAATCAAATCTCAAAATGTGGAAAAAATTCTAATGAATTAGCCCCACCTTTTTTTGAAACCGCGAAGGAATGCCATTGGATTATTTTTCTTCGTTGTAATTGAATCATCTGGAGAAACAAAATTATAGCGATGAATAACCTCATCATGGGTATAATTAATGTCTCGGTAGAGATCTTTATATGCAGGCCATCCATCACTGATGATTCTTGTACCTGACAATATTCTCTTTCTTATAATTGTTAATAGAGTTGTTTTATCTCTATTTTCTACCGGAACGAAAAAAAAACATCGTTTAGTAATTCTTTCGAATATACCAAAAACCATTGTGTTCCTATTAGTCATCCTCTATTATTTTATTATTAGCTATACGGTGCAACGAAGCCTGAGACTTATGCTGCACCAGCCGAAAAAAAAAAAAAAAAAAAAAAAAAAAATTCTGAATTATTCAGTGAGAGAAGAGAGAGAAGTAGAAGGGAATCACCAAGAAAA
This sequence comes from Mastigoproctus giganteus, assembly GCF_048544385.1. NCBI lineage: Eukaryota > Metazoa > Arthropoda > Arachnida > Uropygi > Thelyphonidae > Mastigoproctus > Mastigoproctus giganteus. The sequence goes on from NC_143577.1 coordinate 49,421,922, forward strand.
AGAAGAACGATGATGATATCCAGCTCAGGACCCTGGGTATCCCAAGCCCATATTCACCAGATGTGAGTCCCTGGGGTTATTATATATTTTCTTTTGAAAAATGCTGATTCATCAATTTCAACTTCGATAGGTATTCCATTTTTTGAAATCCCCCTAGTTAACTATCTTAATCAATTATCGATATCATGCAGATCTCCCTCAGATCTTTGCATTTTCCAATAACTGTTTTTTTTATATTTTTTATTGATATTTAAATCAAGAGCAATGCGATCTTGAGACCAATCTTAGGACCAGAAGCATAGAAATAATAAATTTTGAGATTACCCTAATGTACTATCATCAAAAAATGATTTATGTCTAATACTATTTGTTTTACGGCAAGGTTTCTTAAACCCCATCAAAACATATCAGTTTTATATTTACTTTTTGTTAGCCGCATTTCAAGTTTGCAAACTTCACCAAAAGCTGTACTTTGCAAAATGTGATTTTTTGCCAACCAAGAAATCCAGTGATTAATATTGCCACCATAAATTCATCAACTCTGTTAAACGGTAGTTGTTATTTTTGACTTCTTCCTCAGAATTTGGTATGCAAATCGGAGGTTTTTGTCTGGACATAATGTAGGGTCTTAAATTTTTTTTATGGCGCCCATTAATAGGATTTAACCCAAATGAAAATTTAAAAAGTTGGCGAGTTAAGTGTTAAAAATAGCGGATTTTGAGCATGCAGCTAGCGGGAAGTATTATTAAGAGTTGGCAACACTGAGCATAAGCCTCAGGCTTCCTTGCACCATATGGCTAATGATAACTGTATATATTAACTTACTAATATTAAAATCACGAACAAATTTTGGTCCGCATGTTTTTATAACTTAACACTTCCGAAAACTGCCCGCTTTGATGTTGAGCTGTTTACGTTATTTTACAGCTCGTTGTTACTCATTCACTTTCATGATTGATCTTCTTGCTTTGATAACGAGTTAAATATTATTGTATTCACGATGCATGACAGTATATTTTGCATTGTAGGCCTGAAAAAATTCTAGGTTAAAAATAACTAGCATGTTACCTGCCATTGGTAATTATTACAACGGCAATGTTATATACCGCGAAGTCAACTTGCACGCGGAGAAATTATACCATAAAACGTATCACGTTGTGTTTTAATCTAGAGTTACTTTTTTTTTTTTTTTTTTTTTTTCATTGATTTAATCGCTGGTTAAAAATTGAAAATTTTTGCCAGCGTTGTTGTCTGTAGTATTTAGCAGAGTGATTTCTTTCTCATTGCCGAGAGCCCATTTGCCTACTTTCATTTTTTCTGCGGATGCATTGCGCTGCTAGATTTTTAACTAACGGCCATTGGATACTCCCCATATGCTTTTAAAAATGAAAGTGAATCACGTAAAGAAATTTCAAACATCGAAAACCAAGCAGAAGGTAAATCTGAAGGTATCTGAAGGAACTGAACAGAATCTGTATTCTGTTCAGTTCCGTCGGCAGCTCTTTTTTTTTTTTTTTTTGACAGCTTTCTAAAGTGGGAAAGGCTAGAAAACTTTGAGAAGCGTTTCATTACGTTATTTCTTGTGGCATTATTGTCATGGGGAATAGGGGAAACCCTGGAGCCCGCCAAAAAATAATAAAATACTTTGACTTTGTCATGGGCAATGCAGATAATGGAGAAACTTGTGATTAGTTGTGAACTGTTAAGAAAATCGCTGATGAATTGTTTGTTTGTGATACTGTAGATGATGATACTGATGAGCAAAAGAGAATTAGGTCACAAAATTCTTGTTATGTTGGAGATAATGATATACATTTGTTTACGAAGAGTGAATTACTGATGATATGTTCAAAATTAAATGTAAATAAAACTCCAGGTATGGATTTGATAGAAATTAATTGTATAATTAAGATGATTGAATATTACCCTGAGATTTTAGTGGTTATCTACATTAAGTGTTTATTGGAAGAATGTTTTCCTGGTTTCTGGAAAATAGTCCTTTTAAAACTTTTACATAAACCAGGTAAATCAGTTAGTGATCCAAGAAGCTGTAGGCCTATATCACTATTAGCAAATTTAGGCAAGATTTTTGAGAGACTGTTGCTGTTAAGGTTAGAGTACTTGTTTGTTAAATTTAAACTGGAATTTCCATGTCAATATGGATTTAGGAAAGGCCTCTCAATTGAAGATGCTATAAATTCTTTGGTTGATTATGGTAAACAATCAGAAAGTAAATATGTACTAGCATTATTTGTAGACTTTGAAGGTGCTATTGACAGGGTGTGGTATGAGAGCATTTTATGCTCACTGAGGAGAATAAACTGCCCTCATTTACTGTATAAAACTCTAAGAAGTTACTTAAGTGGAAGGAGAATTCAAGTTTGCTCACAACATTTAAAATATGGTAGGGCTATTAATCGGGGCTGTCCACAAGGTTCAGTGCTTGGGCCAGTCTTCTGGAATATGGTGCTGAACCAGCAGTTGGAGATAGATTCCACATTGTAAATGAGTTGCGTATGCTGATGATTTGGTTATATGTGTTGAGGGTAAATCTAGGGTCATATTAGAACAAAAGATGGGAGAGGTAGTAAAAGATTTAAATAAGTGGGTATCTTTAAACAAACTTAAGATTTCGGATACCGAGAGTTATGATATTGCTAAAACACAAATTGGATTATGGAAAGCCACCTAAATTAAAAATTAATGGGAAACAAATTCCTTTAAAATCGCAAGTGAAATACTTAGGTATTTTACTTGATGATAAGCTAACATTTTTTCTGTACCTTGATTATATTAGTAGTAAGATTAAGAAATTTACATCGGCAGTTATTAGAGTTACCAAAACTGAATGGGGCCTTGGGAAAAGGGTATTAGGTTTATATTATAAGGCGGTATTTCTGCCTATAATAGTATATTATACAGGAATTTTTCCAGCAGGGATAAGGAGGTGATTATTCCCTTGTATAAGGCAATGGTCAGGCCACACCCAGAGTACTGTATACAGGTCTGGAGGCCTCATTTCAAGAAGGATGTAGAGCTGCTGGAGCGAGTACAGAGAAGGGCAACAAGATTAGTGAATGGAACAAAGGGGTGCTCTTACGAAGAAAAGCTTTAGTTTTGCAAATTACAGTGTCTGGAGACTAGGCACCAGCGAGGTGATCTGATAGAGGTGTATAAAGCCTTGAATGGTTTGAGCATGCTCAATGCTGATGGGATTCTTCCTCTAGCTCAGAATAATCACCTGAGAGGGCATAAATTCAAATTGAGGAAAGACAGATGTAGGATAGACGTGCGGAAATTTGCCTTTAGCCAGCGGGTGGTTGGTTGGTGGAACAGACTTCCATCCCTTGTAGTGGAGGTTGATAGCCTAAATAAGTTTAAGGCTCAGCTGGACAGGTATTTTGAACGAACAGAGGGGCGAAGTGGAAGTGGGTTTTTTTTTTTTGGCTGATGCTGCATAAGCTTGCTTTCTTGCATCAAATGCCTCTACTAATACTAATGCTAATATGCAGCATCTGTATGGTTTAGACGTATTAACAACATTAAGTTTAGACAAAAATTATTATCTTTACAGAGAGTAATGATGTTGACTTCAATTAGAGCATGTAAGACTGTGTCAACAAATGCTCTACAGGTTATAGGAGGGGTACTGCCATTAGATCTAGTAGTTGTTTATAGTGCATTCTGTTATTTCTTGAGGAAAAAGAAAAGGGTTAGTTTTTTGGGGATAAACGTGTATTCTGTTGAAAACGTTAAAAATGGAAAAGAAATGATTATTACAAAGTTATTGGAAATGTGGCAACATCAATGGGAAACAAGTGTTACTGGAGAAGTTACTAGAACTTTTATTCCCAATGTGAAATTTAATTATAATGTCAAAGATAAGAAGTGGTTTTATCCACATATGGAGACATCATTTTTAATGACTGGACATGGGTCACTAAATCAAAAATTGTTTTATTTTAGGTTAGTAGACCAATATTATTGTACATGTTCATTGCCTGAGACGTGGGATCATGTCATGTTTGATTGTCCCATTTATGATTATTATAGAGGAATTTAATGTTCGCTATACCACACCTTGTCAGAGGGCATGATGAGAGTAAATGCTTAGATAATAAGGATGCTTTTCAGGCCTTTCAAGATTTTGCTAGGTTGGCATTTAGGAAAAGGAGGGCTTTGTCTATAGTTACTTACAGTTCATAAATGCTGTGCACTTTCTTTCTTTATTTTTTCCTTCTCTCTCCCTGTCTTGGCATAACCAAGACAGGCAGAGAAAGGAGGAATTTTATTTATTTATTTTATTATTATTTTTTTAGTTTAAAATTTGATCTATGTATTAATTAATTTATTTATTTATTATTTTTATTTTATTTATTTATTTATTAATTTATTTATTTATTATTTTTATTTTATTTATTAATTAATTTATTTATTATTTTTATTTTATTTATTTAATTTTTATATATTTATTTTTATTTTATTTTATTTTATTATTATTATTTTATTTTATTTTTAATTTATTTATTTAGTATTATTTTATTTTATTTTTTTTTTGCAGGCATTCTGGTGGGTCGCCAGAGTGGAATGCTGGCGCCAGGCATTTTGATTTATTGTCTGGTGCGGGATTGCCCTGTATTTATTCCCAAGTGATAGCAGAGTTGCTTTTTTTTTTTTTTTTTGCTGGCACTCACTCAGGTATGGGTAGCCTGAGTGTGGGTGTGTCGGCACCCACCTGTTTAGCACTGCTGCAGGTGGGTGTGGAGTTGCTATTATTATTTATTGTTATTATTTGGTTTTTAGGAGCATTAGCAACTAAGGCCATATTGCTTCGGGATATGCGGTGGTCATTTCCTGACCTTTCCGCATCCTCCGTATTTGGTGGTCACGGGCTTGAACCCCAGTCTAATCAAGAAGCATATGCTATGCACTGCTACTGCCCACCTGGCTACGGAGGCGCTCGTGGAGTTGCTGCTAATTTGCACAGTGAGGCCTATAGTGGATCCAGTTCTGGCTCTACTTGTTGGGAACAGTCACCGGGAGACAGTTGCCTGGGTGCAGCATGCATGACATGTATTTGGGCCTCTATGCAGAGTTTGTTGTAGACAGGATTGGGAGAGTCTTGGGGCCACCAGAATAGAACACAGATAGACATATAGACAGATAGATGTCATGGGCATCCAGTGGCGAAACTACCCCCAGTTCCACCACAGCGGATAGGGGGATAGCCCGACTGCTGGTCATCTTTGGGGGGTGTTCGGAAACCCTCCAGGGACCCACAATTTATTTTCCTCAGGGGCTCACATCTGGTGAGTATAGGCTTGGCAAACCCAGGATCCTGAGCTGGATATCATCATTCTTCTCTTTCTTGCCTTCTTGGTGATTCCCTTTTACTTCTCTCTCTCTCTCGCTCTCACTCAGGGTAACATGGGAATTTTTTTTTTTTGGCTGGTACAGCATAAACCTCAGGCTTCCTTGCACATATGGCTAATAATAATAATAGTTTCTTCCCTCTAGAATTTGTTAATCATGTTAAATTACTTACACTTTTGACATCTAACCAATCTTTCCTTTTAGTTTGGAGAATTGCAAGTTTTTATTCCATTTGTTATGTTTTTTTTTAAAATCTAGTTATTTTATAATTATTGGTATCATGTTTTTACCATACAGGCTGCAAACACTACTGAAATGTGGATATTTACCCATGGGGTCAATATTGGAATAGGTAAGGTTATAGGAGATGCAGTACATGATGAATTACTTAGAAGGGAATCACTGAAGTGCCACAAGCATCCTAATCAAACAGCATTTCATCTTCCTCCTTTGACATTAGTAGGAGTTGCAAGAGAAGATATTCTTGCCTATGGTGATAGGTTAGATGGACGAGTAAGTTTTATTTATTTATTTATTTATTGCTGATTTCATTTTTTTTAAACCAGTCTTTTAACAGTGCCTATGTTTAGTGATTGATTTGTTAGTCAACATGCTACAAAAGTACTAAATTTAATATAGTAAACACTTGACTATCACAACACTTATTGCAATTATTTTTTATATATGTAAGCCACTTTCTACTGTTCTCACAGCAAAGATAGAGTAATGATAATCAGATCAAGAGTATTACTTCCTCTGGTTGCCACTCAAACATGTTGCTGTAGAAAACAATCCTCCAATAAATCCACAAAAGTCTTGCTAGCGTGCAAGTGAACAACCCACAAGTTCCAGTCCAATCTAAAAGTGTAAAATAAAAGTTGACCTTATATTTTAATTTTCGTGTGTGTTGGGTTCTCTGGCAACTCATAGTCAAACTGATTTTTTGCTTCTTGTTCTCAAAGCTACCACTGCAGGAAATGTGGTTTTCAAATCCAAGTCATTCGATAATGAGAAGGCCTCAGAACTTTTCAAAATATTTGTCAAACCTTTCATTTCAAAATATTTTATCAAATTGTTCAAGGCTTCTGTGCATAACCCTTTACCTGTTCTGTCATTAATTTGATGAAATTCCAAAAAAATGTTCCCTTATTTCTGTCATTGCCAGAATATACAGCAAAACATATGATAAATGTTAATTGTTCAACACGACTGCTGTCAGGGGTGCAATCTAGAATAATTGAGAAATACTTGTTATTTTCGACTTTACCTAATATTTCTTTCCTTATTTTGTCAGCAATTGAAGAAATAATTTCATTCTGAAATTTACTTCCCAGATAATGTGGCATACGGCTAATATTTTTTTTTTTTTTTTTTTTAATATTGGAAAGGTGGGCCATTATATACGAATGAAATTTAGCTAGCATTTCAATTGCTTTCAAAAAATTACTATTATTGGGAAGGTACAGTTCACTTGAGGAACTGCAAATGACAGCTAAATATTGAACAACAGAAAAAATTCTTTTCAAAATTTCAGTCCACCGATTTTTCTCTAGTTCATGCAAGCGACATTGTTCTTTATCTACAGTGGTTTGTTTTGTTAACATGGACTTCATTGTAAAGTATTTATTATAATTAGAAATATGAGTAGAAGATATTTCGTGTGTTGAAAATTAATGCTAGCATGCTTCCAATCGGAAAAGCCAGTTGAGCATAACTGAATATTTGCAGTTCCAAATATTTTACAACAAAAATAATATATACTTTTTGTTGAAAGTGAATATATTAACCAATCATGATTTACCTTTTTATTGTTTGCTAATGTCCTTGTATAATATACATTTGAAAATTGTCCTTTTTTTCATTCAAAGGAAATGAAACATTATTCACTTGTTTAGGTCCAATTTCCACCAACATGTCTGTCCACTTTCTTGATAAAATTTTGGTCCAATGACCAGGATTCTTGATAGTTTCTATGGGAATGTTTTCATCCACCTTCTGATTTTTCATCACTAATAGAAGTATACTTTTCTTGCTCCATTAAAGGTTGTCCTATTACTTTATCATCATAAATTGCTCCGATTGATCACCTTTTTCATAATGGTGAAACTTGTCGGACTACCTCATTTTGGCAAACTCATAATAAAGCAATACAATAGCACCTAGAAACACAGAGCAGTACCGTATGCCATTCTTATTCTTAGCTGCCAGCTAAGTGTGCAAACTTTTAGTATCATTGAACTGTTCATTTCATATGAGTTGGAATGACACACTGAGAAACATATTACTTCAAGAAGTCATAAAAGTTTTCATTTTCTTGTGGTGAGCAATGTGCTATAATTGCTGTTGTGGCAATGTTGCTTTGCAAACTTTTGGAACATTGCATAAACTTCTGCTGTGGTTTATGATCTGTTAACTTTTTACTACTAACAGTTTGTACAATATTAGGTTTCAAAAAGCTGACAAGAGCTAAGTTTTGTTGATGCAGATTTATAAGGTTCCACTGTATTTAGATACACTGACATTTGGTCATTCTTTTATTACTGATGCTCATTAGTAATAAAATTTACCAATGTTATTTTCATATAAGTTTACTGTGTTACCAATTTTATTTTATTTTTTTGTAATTGGTCACAGTCATATTTCTTATTTTAAATATAATATATTTCAGATATGTTTCTAGAATTCTGAATTTCTTATTTTTTTTTCTTTTTTAAATTTGCAATTAGAGTTACAGAGTTGAAATTGAAAATGAAGGAAACCATCCAGAAGAGAACAAATATGAACTGAATCCTGACCATTCACATTTTGTTATTGTCAAAGATGGTACTGTTGGAAAAACTGGAATGAATTATTTTTTGTTAAAGCTTGAACAGTATTTAGCTACTGCTTCAAATTATATGTCTTCAAAAGCTGATTTAAGTAAGAATGATTTTCCATTTATTTTATTGTATTTATTAGTATTGGATAATATTAATTTGTCTGTATCATGGTTATTAATGTGTTTATCAATTTTGTTTATTTTTTTTATGTTAACGTATTTTTATTTTGTCTATATATTTTAATTTTAATGAAGCTTTCATTTCATTTTCGTATTGAGTCAGAAACATTTATATGAAAATTTATCCCAATCTCAAGCATTACAGAGCTTATTTAAATTTACATACACTGGTGTTCAAAAAAAGTGCATCATCCTTTAAAATTGTAATTGTTGTCCGAATAACATAAGTATATGGCAATATTTCTTACAGATTGCATCAGATAAGATTGACACGCATAGTTGATGACATAATATTGTATCAGCTGTTACTTTCAGCTATATAAGCACACTCTGCAAGAGTTGCAGTCACTCCTTGCTTGTGTCAGGATGGCGAGTTAGGTCCAGTTGACACCACAAAGAAAGAGTACTATTGTTGCTTTACGTGAGCAAGGATGTTCTTCCCATCATATTGCTTGTACAGTGTCTTGTAATCAGTCGACAGTGAGTTCTTTCCAAACTCAAGAATACTGGTTCTACTGATAGGAAAAAAGGAACTGGATGCAAACGAGTCTCTACACCAAAACAGGACTGCGTTTTGCAGCGGTTATGCCTTAAAAGCTGAAAAGAGAATGGGAAGAACATACAAGAGTGGTAGCAAGTGCAGTAACAGTCAGAAGATGCCTCTTCAAAAATGGACTTTTGCCCGTCATTCTAAGAAGCCCCTCCTCACACAAAAAATGAAAAAGGCCTGATTTATTTGGTGTAAGGAGCATGTCAAATGGATCCCTAGCAGTGGAAGCCAGTTATTTTCTTGGATGAGAAGAAATTCAACCTGCATGGCTTTGATGAGAGACAAATGATTTGCCGTAGACATGGTGAAGAATACCATCAGACTGTATGGTGTCTACAGTGAAATTTCCTACCAGGCAAATGATATTGGGGTGCATTTCGTATCGTGGAGCAGGTCACCTGCAGTTTATAAAAGGTTCCGTAAAATGCCAATGGATACCTGGCTATATTGGAAGGCAAATTGCTGCCAACCATTAGAGACCATTTCAACCTGCCAAGTAACTGCATCTTTCAAGATGACTGCTCCTTGTCATCGGGCGAAAAGTGTAAGTAGGCACTTCTGCAGTTACTTTAGCTTCATTTCTGCATTAGAGGTTCAACAGTAATGTGTTTACATTTGTTAAAGGTGAAAAAATGGTTGGAAGAATGGTCCTTTACAATTCTTAGCTGGCCAGGAAACAGCCCGGACCTGAATCCTATAGAGAACTGTTGGCATCGTGTGGAATCTGCAGTTGCCAGAAAGAAACCAAAGACCCTTTGTGAGCTTCAGGAGGCCATAATTCGTGTTTGGAACCACAAACTATCAGTTAATTATCTTCAGAAATTGATCCTGTCAATGCTTCGACGGTGTGCTGCTGTCATCAGGGCCAGAGGCTGTTCAACTAAATATTAGTTTGCACCTGGTGAACTTTTCATTTTGTTTTCCATTTAAAATGATAAACTGAAGCAAATTGAGAGTTTCTGATAACATTTCAGCCATAATTGTCGTGTTTACCAAAACTGTTGCAAATGCTCATTTTGAAATATTTTGTGAGCACCTGTCAAATATTACTTAGCTTTGCCTTAACTATTAATAATATGTTTATATTTCTATTTATGATGCTAGTCATTAAGGTAACATACCATTGCAAAAAAAGGGTTAGAAATGTGAAATTTCTAGGTGATGCACTTTCTTTGAACACTAGTGTACATAGTTGTTGCTGTACAAGAAATCACAGAAATTCATAAGCATTTTTTTGGTTTAATAGCTTACGGTAAGTAAATTAAGTTTCGTTATTGCATAATTAGAGTAATTAAGTCATTACTTTTAGATAATTATCACTAAGGTATCAAATTTTAGTTATGTTATATACTGTTAAAAAAATGACCATTATAGTCTGTTAGTGTTTCCCAAATGTTTTCAGCCACCGTCTCCTTGGTTTCATGAGTTCATCCCCAGTGCCCTCTGCCCTAATCTATAAAAAGTTAGGCAAAGGTAAAGAAAGTCAACACGAGAACGACGAGAAACGTCGGATAACTTATGCGGAAAATTAGTTTCCTGATACGGCAATTTAGTGCTGCACGCTCGGTAAACAAACAGTAGGTGTTATTGGTCTGGAGCAAAGTCGAGAATGATATATTGATTGACAGGTAGGCGTGGCAAATGATGTGCTGATTGGTGCGCGAACACAACACAACACAACACAACAACATCAGTTTAGTATCACTTTAGTAGCACTCAGAAGCACTAATGGTAACTTGCCCTAATCGCACATGCCCTAATGAATGCTTACCATAATGTTGAAAAAAGGCCTGGTTATCTCCACTTGAACCCCTCCGGAAGTGGAGGGGGTAACCGAACCTTTTTTCTTTAGAAAAGGGTTAGAAATATTTAGAAATACATTCATAAAAAAATAAATTTTTTTATAACTGTATTTTTATTTTCTTGTTCAATAATATGCCCTAATGGTGAAAAAGGTCAGGTTACCTCCACTTGAATCCCATGGGAACTTGAACCCCTCCCAAAATGGAGGGAGTAACCTAACCTTTTTTCTGTAGAATCATGGGTGGACTAGCGCATAAATTGTTTATTAACAAAATATAAATTTTTTATTACTGTACTTTTATTTTTAAAGACACTTGTGCAGATACACACATATCATAACGTCAATCAACACCTCAATAGCTATTCACTTTATATATATATATATATATATATAATGTTTGTTATTTGGTTTTTAGGAGCATTAGCAACTAAGGCCATATTGCTCCGGGATATGCGGTGGTCATTCCCGGACCTTTCCACATCCTCTGTATTTGGTGGTGACGGGATCGAACCCCGGTCTAATCAAGAAGCGTGTGCTACGCACTGCTGCTCCTTCCCACCTGGCTACGGAGGCACCATATATATATATATATATATATATAGATTCTTTTTATATATATATATAAAAAGAATCTTTTTCTTTTCCTATTATTTCCTAACCTAATGTTTAAGGTTAGGTCACGAAATATAAGGAAACCTTTTCAATTATTTCCTAACCTAATGTTTAAGGTTAGGTCACGAAATATAAGGAAACCTTTTCTATTATTTCCTAACCTACCATTTAAGGTCAGGTTACGAAATATAATGAAAAATAAAGAAGCCTTTTCCTTTTTTCATAACCAAACCTAAATCAACAATATAGTAAAAACACTCATGAACTCCAAAAATCTGCTTTTAGTAATAAGAAAAAAACATAATGAAGAACATAAAAATGAATGGAACGAAACTTTTATTAATTTAGTTTTCATCAAAAAATCAACCAACGTTTTATTTTCCTTACCAATTTCTTCCATCTTTAAAAGATTCATCGCTGCTATTACCTGTTTATCGTTCATCACAAAACTATTATGCGCCATTCTTTACTCATAAATACACATTATAATGCCAACCAATGACTACACAGTAGCTGTTGTCTGTTGCACCCACCACCACCAATCATTTCATCATTTGCCACACCTATCTGTCAATCAATATATCCTTCTCAATTTCGGCTCCAGATTGATAACACCTACCGTCTGTTTACCGAGCGAGCAGCGCTAGAGTCCAGTGTCGGGAAACTAATTTTCCACGTAAGTTATCCGACGTTTCTCGTCATTCTCATATTTGCTTTCTTTACCTTAGCCAAAAGTTATTCAGACTAGCAGTTTGCACGACCCACTAAGAAAGATAATAACACAATAAAATGCAAAACAGTAATAATTAATTGCACATTTATTCAAAATCCAATTAATACTTTTTTTAGTTTAATTAATTCAACAAAACTGAACCTGATCCAGTGACACCAGCTTTTCCAAGTCATAGTCATTTAGTAAGAGCCCTAGATACCACATTAGTAACTCCTAGCAATTTTCCATGATGGGAATAAAGATTTATTTAACTACTTCATTGTTCAATAAATTCTTAATGAGTGGATGGTCTTGTTTTACAAGATGGTCTTATTTACATAGTGAGGGCACCTCTGTAGCCAGGTGGGAAGGAGCAGCAGTGCATTAGACCGGGGTTCGAGCCCGTCACCACCAAATATGGAGGATGCGGAAAGGTCAGGGAATGATCACCACATATTCCCCGAGCAATATGGCCTTAGTTGCTAATGCTGCTAAAAACCAAATAACAAACAGACTAACATTTACATAGTGAATTGTATTGAAATCACATTTTGTTATTTAAGCATGCTGATTTAAGGAAAAGTAGTTTGAGAGTGCCCTCTTCTGTGTGTATATATTGGTGTTGTTGTTTGCACATTTTGCACTTACATCTTGTCACACCTTTACGGTTTTTACACATATTGTAGTCTGCTTTGAAATTGAGATAAAATCTATTTTGGTTTGTAAGCTTAATATATTTAAAGGTGGGTGTATACATCTTATTTTATTTTTATATTTAGAAACACATCGACATTCTGATTGCTACTCTCTTGGTTCAAATGAGATTCCTGTTGTGGCCTTACTTATACAAGGAGGTTATGAGTGTGCTCGTTTGGTAATAGACCATCTAAAGAAGCAGTTACCTGTAGTAGTACTTCGGGGTACAGGAGGGCTTGCTGATTTGTTGGCTTTTGCTTATACTGAAGTATTTCAAAGGTATGTTCATTTTGTTAATTGCATAGTCTAGGTAAATTTAATAGTGATGGTTAGTTAAAAAGAAAGATGATTGCAGGCCAAATGACTGTGAGAGCCATGATAAAAATCTTTGTTCAAATTGAATGGGTAAGCATGTTGAGTGCCTCATTATAGGTTACTTTGTGGACATTGACAGAAAATTTTAAAAATTTTCTGTTAATGTGACTTAAGTAATAATAAATGTGACTTAAGCGATCTAGAGCAAAAATTAATTGCATAATTTAACATTATATGCTCCTGCCGCATTAATTTCTATTGCATAGTATGTTCGAATTAATATTGATCGAGATCAGTGAGCAGTACCATACAGTACCACGACAATCACTTACATCTTAGCCAGGCATTCAGTTAAATTCATTTGATAGGTCCTGGGAAGAGCACTGTTGTGATGCACAGTCTCCCCCAAATAAATTGGTCAACGGTTATTGCTTATTTGTTGGTAGAAATGTAAATAATCACTTTGTGTGGTAGCACTTGAGAACAAGTAATGATTTAGCTCACAAGTTGACAGATGTTAAGTGTGTTTAAAATTTATTTCAATAAGAAAGAACTTAGAAATGTTTCATGCCTATTTAAATGCTAGTATAATATAAATAATAGTACTTTTTTTCTTTTTTTTTTTCCATTTTTTTGGTAAAATAGCCAATTTAAAAAATAATCTTTTCACAATATAGCATTGATCTCATTTTTAGTTGTGTTGTCACATATGTGCAAAGTTTGTGTATTTGTTTGATTTGGTGTTTAATGACGCGTTGGCAACTGAGGCCATAATGCTCCAAGTCAGATGTGTAAAGTGCCTGTTGTTTTCATTCTCTCTTTGTTTGCTTTAGAAGACCTATCCATCTGCCTATATGTAATAACATGACTCCTTGTAGATGGATTTTCATCTGGCAGTTATTATTTCTCTCTCTCTTTTTTTTTTTGTTTGTTTTTCTTATACATATTTAGCCATACATACATACATATCATATTCCTTATACATAGCTAGCCATACAGAGCTTTCTTATACATAGCTAGCCATATGTTGTATGTTGATTGGAAGATTGAATGGACAATATGGTAAAAACAAAATGTAACTTGTTCTTTTTTCGTTCATAAAAGTAACTGCTTTTTGCTATGAACCTTGAATTATTATTATTTACCAATACAGCTAAAATTTAACATTTAGAGATGAATTATTTCAGCTAAGCAATAAATTTCTTCATATCTTTAACATAGGACTCAAAATTGTTGATTATTATTATTGGTAATAGTTTAATGGTGTTATTGTAGTGGCAGTTTACTTCTGTTAGTAAAAAAAAAAAAAAACATTGTAAGCATTGAAAAATAAGACATGCTGCTAACTATCAGGAAAAAAATAAATTTCTTTAAAAAAATTCCTTTTTAATATTCTCAGCAGCTGTAGAATGTTCTGACTTTCAACATAAGGCACAGAGAATTATTTTATAGTTTTTTGTTTTTTTATTTTATTGTAATGATTTTATTGCAAAATTTATTTTAAAAGATTTCTTTGCACATTTTCTTGTTTGTTTTAATGGAATGGAGGTTACACAATTTTTATAAGACCCATTGAGCTCTCAGATAATATGTACAGATTAAATTTTCTGTTTATACTCTGAGATGACCACACAGTCAGAGGAATTCACAAGAGAGAGAGAGAGAGAGAGAGAGAGAGAGAGAGAGAGAGAGAGAGAGAGAGAGAGAGAGAGAGAGAAAATGAATGCAGGACTTAGAAATCATGCACACTCTAACCACCATCATTCAGAGCATATATACACTTTTTTTTTTATCATGCCCTATTTTTACTTATATATAAGCATAATTTATTAAAGTCATACTTGTTTTTTAATGCATATTCATTTTCTTACTGAAATAAAATTAATACATATTTATTAGCATAAAGCCATATGCAGTGTCATGTTATATTATATTAAGAATGAAACTTCTTTTTAATATTTTTAGACCTCAGAATGTTCAAGATGCCGAGTTTATAGAAACTTTTTTGAAACCAGAATTATCAAGAAAGATTGCACACCATTTTCCTAAATTTAGAGATAATACGCTTGCCAGAAATATGTTCCGAGACAGAGTTGTTGAATGTATGAGATTTGCACATCAGGTATTTAGATTTTATTCTATTTATTAAACATAGGTAAATAACTGTCCTCTTTTACATCTGGTTTTCATAAAAAAAAAAAAAAAAAAAAGCTTAAAATTATTTATACTCCATTCTTAATAGTCAGATTATGCTGATTATACACATTCACTTATGCAATCCATTCAATCTCTTAAACACCTTAATTAGATCTTGCCAAGTTTTCAGACACTGCAATTTGCAGAACTGTCATTAACAATTCTGCCAACCTTTGTATTACTTGCAGACTTAGATATTACACTTAATATGCCTTCATCAGCATTAATAATTATTGAAAACAAAATTAGGACTAGCATTTAAACTCTGAGAAGGGAACTCCAATAATTGCATTAGTCCAAAAAGAGTAGTGCCCATTGAAAACTTCCATCTTTACCCCTCTCAATCATCCCTTTATCCATAGCAGTAACTTGCCCCTAATGCTCATCATCATCATCAGCCATTTTTAATCCACTGCAGGATGAAGGCCTCTCCAGCTCCTTCTGTTTTGAGCACTGGCCATCCATTTACTACCCAAAAACTCATGAATTTCATCTATCCATCTCTGCCTTTGTCTTCCAGGTTTTCTTCTAGCTCCTCTTGGGTACATTCTGTTATTTTCTTATTTCATCTATCATCATGTCTTCGAGCTATGTGTCCTGCCCAAGACCATTTTAGTTCTTTAGTTTTGATAAGAAAGTCCTTTACTTGAGTTTGCTGCCTAATCCATGTGTTTCTCTTCTTATCTAACAGTCTGATTCCAAATATAATTCGTTCCATTCTTCGCTGTGTAGTTCTCAGCTGCTCTTCCATTCTTTTGGTGAGTGCCCAAGTTTCACTTCCATAAGTCATGGTGGGGAGTATACATTGGTTCATTATTTTACGTTTCAGACAAACTGGGATATTGCTCTTCAGTATGTACTATATTTCCTGAATGCTATCCATCCAAAATTTATTCTTCTCTTGACTTCCAGCCATTTATCATTAATACAGCTAATAACTTGTCCCAGATAAGTATATGACTCCATCTTTTCAATTACTGCTCCTTCAATCATTATTTCCCTTTCTGTGGCATACTTGTTCATCATTACTTTTGTTTTAGCCATATTCATCATTAGTCCAAAATCCTTACTAACTGTGCATAACTGATTAAGATTTTCCTCTAATTCTTTGGGATCATGGCTTATGACCACAATGTCATCTGCAAATCGTAAATGGTTTAGGTACTCTCCGTTCACATTGACTTCTTTCTGCGACCAGTCTAATCTTCTGAAAGCTTCCTCAAGGGCAGCAGTAAACAGCTTCGGAGATATTGTCTCCTTGTTGAACTCCTTTCTCAATTTTAAATTTCGTACTGTCTTTGTCTAGTCTAATAAAGGAGGTAGCACTCTCATATATTTTCTTCAAAATCATAATATATGGGGTATCTATGCCTTGTCTTTCCAGTGCCCGAAATATTGCCTTATGCTGTATGGAGTCAAATGCCTTTTCATAATCCACAAATGCCAGGCATAATGGTGTTTTATATTCATTTGCTTTCTCCATTAGCTGTGACCCTGCTCCAACCATGTACAGCAGTTCTTTCATATGGAATGGTATAAAAAGCTGTCTTGAAGTATATATGATGTCAAAGTCAAGCTACAGGTCTGTGTTCCTCACATCACCCTTTGTGACTTGGGGAGTCATTTGTAGTCTATAGGGGCCTCCCTTGAATCCAAGGAAGTCTCTGTTTCTTATTTCTCTGTTCAGGTTGCTGATCTGAACAGAATTATGAACACTCACATATCAGGATTATACCATTCATACCTAGTGGACCACTGTAAAGTGTGTTAGTTGTCTGATGGCGCCAGGGGTTTCCCCCATCTCCGATTGTATTATTTTTGACTGACACAGAACTCTGTGGAGGCCAGAGATTTAAAAAGTGTGTGGGAAGTGGTCTGTTATATAGCATTATGTTATGTTGTTTCTCTGACCATTTAGTCGGTGGGACCAACCGTTGCCCACACTTTGCCACGAGGAAGCAGGTCAGATACCCAGTAGATTATTTAAGTATTCTGGCAGGTTCCACCACCAAGGATTTCAGTGGCGAGTCTAAAAAAAAAAAGAATTTGGCTGAAAGAGATTTACAAGAAAGCAGTAGAATTTAGATGTTCTAAATTCTACTGCTAGAACCGAACTCTTCCTTCGGAAACATATCTACTAGCAAAAGAAAGTGTCCAGATTCTCAAAAAAGTCAAAATTATTCATGAGTTAGAATGTAGTGCAAAAAATGTTGAAGTGTGTAAAACTTTTTCTTTGTCCTTTTCAACAGTATTGACATTAAGGGAGAATAAACATGTTTACATATCGACACTGGAAAAGAACATAACCAAAAATAATATTTAGAAAGTGCGAGGTTACAAATATCGATGGAGCATTGCTTCAATGGTTCACTGCACAAAGAAGTGCTGAATTTTCAATAGGCTCTTGAAGCCAAATCTTGAAGGCTCAAGTGGAAAAATTTGCTAAACAATTTGGATGCGACGATTTTGTATGTAACAACATTTGGCTGGATTGATTTAAAAACTGAATACAAGCATATTAATACAAATAATATGTATGTATACACTAATATTATTTTTTTCTCTCAAATATTTCTTTTGTTTTTTGAATCAATCTTTTTATCAAGTTATTGAGAATTAAAAAAATATAGAAGGTAGATTTAACTCATCACTGATATAGTGCATAATTAGCATTAGTAGAGGGATACGATGCAAGAAAGTAAGCTTATACAGCATCAGCCAAAAAAAAAAACCTCCCATTTCACCCCTCCATTCGGTCCAAATGCCTATCCAGCTCAGCCTTAAATTTATTTAGGCTATCAACTTCCACAACAAAGGTGGAAGTTGATAGCCTAATCAGATCGCCTCAATCCTCAATCAGATCACCTCACAGCTGCCTACTCTCCGGTGCTGCAATTTGCAGAACTTAAGCCTTTCTTGGTAAGAGCATCCCTTTCCCCTCATCAATCTTGTTGCCCTCCTTTGTACTCGTTCTAGCAACTCTACATCCTTCCTAAAATGAGCCCTCCAGACCTGTACACAGTACTCTAGGTGTGGCCTGACCATTGCCTTGTACAATGGGATAATCATCTCCCTGTCCCTGCTAGAAAAATTACTATATATCATTGACAAGACTCCATGACCTGCCCTGACAGCCCATCTGCACTGCTCAGCAAACTTCATATTTGACTGCACAATTACCCCCAGATTTTTTTCACTTTCCACTTCCCTGAGTGTTGTACCACATAGTTGGTACATTTCTCTTGGGTTATTGCGACCCATATGCAGTACTTTTTATTTGTCAATGTTAAACTTCAGTTGCTACTTCTCAGCCCATTTGCCCAACTTGTCTAGATCCAGTTGGAGTAGCATACCGTCTTTACTGTCATTGACAACCCTGCCAACCTTTGTAGCACCGAACCCTTGGGAACTCCACTAATAACATTTGTCCATGAAGAGCAGTGTCCATTGATTACCACTCTCTGTCGTCTCCCACTCAACCATCCCTTTATGCAATATAGCAACTTATCCTTAATGCCATACCTTTCCAATTTGTGCAGCAGTATCAAAAGCTTTAGGAATATTTCTAGTTGTTACTATTAGGAATATTCCTAGTTGAAATCAATATTCTTTACTTGTTCATTACTAAAGATTCATCTGCGATTAAAAATCTCTAAGTTAGGAAGCTTCTTGAACTTATACATAATTTGAGTTCCATTCAAAAGGAGCAGTTCAAATTTCTAAGCTACAACTGCTAGATGTTAAATATTCTTAGATATAGTTTTGGATGTCATTAACCATTACAGAACTTTAAAAGTACAGTTGAACTTGATTATAATGGCATCGAGAGACTGACAAAATTTCCTTGTTATAACCATAACAAGGGAGGTCCCCGTGGACTGGAGGTGTGTAAATGTATCACCAATTCACAAAGGGAATTCAAAAGGTGACACAAGTAACTATAGATCTGTTAGTTTAACTTGTGTTCTGGGAAAAATAATGGATTCACTGGTTAAAGAAGCATTGCAGGATCATCTAGAGAAGACTTCAGTAATAGTTAAGACACAGCATGGGTTTGTTAAAGGGAGGTCTTGTCTGACCAATTTGATTGGATACTATGATGTGGTCCCAATGGAACTGAATGTCAAAAATAATTTTGATATCATATACTTGGATTTCAGGAAAGCTTTTATGGTTATAACAGGGACCTCCCCTGTTATGGTTATAACAAGGAAATTTTTTTTGGTCCCTCGATGCTCGTTATAATCAAGTTCAACTGTACTTTTAAAGTTCTGTAATGGTTAATGACATCCAAAACTATATCTAAGAATATTTAACATCTAGCAGTTGTAGCTTAGAAATTTGAACTGCTCCTTTTGAATGGAACTCAAATTATGTATAAGTTCAAGAAGCTTCCTAACTTAAAGATTTTTAATCGCAGATGAATCTTTAGTAATGAACAAGTAAAGAATATTGATTTCAACTAGTAATATTCATAATAATAAAAGTTCCCTATCTTAAATATAAGAGCTAAAGAATGATGTTGTTAATGCAGAAATGAGCAAATGTTCATGCTGTGTTATATTATTTTGCCATAATATAACTAATTTAATTAATTTAACAAAGCATTAACAATAACCATACATTTCATATTTCTGTGCCACCTTCTTCCATGGTGAAAATTATTAATTCCTTCCCGAATATTTCTGTAGGTTGTAAATATGACATAGTTGAGTGGTCAGGAGTGAGAGTGCAAAATTTGCACATGTTCTTTGAGTTGACCAGGATTCAAGCCCATGACTGCTAAATATGATTAATGTTTGTATTGATGATTTATTATAAATTACACTGACCTGGTGGTCTTGCTAGAGTATAAACAATAAAATATATTTAAAAAACTGTGCATTTGGGGAGGGAAGATCTCCCACCTCAACAGTTAAACTTTATGCAACCACAAACAAATTTGCAACTGAGTAAATTGCAAACGAGTTTATCTTATGTTTTCAATTTAGATAACAGTTTATTATAATTGCAGGTCTTATAGTAATCCACTCTGCACAATATGTTTGCATATTTCCCACTCTTTTGTTCCAAGTATTTCTCTCCATGAAAGTGAGTTATATAGCAGTATGTCGTTATTACACATTCACTCACAGAAGATAAATTATGAATAAAGTTGACAATATAAACATCTTAACAATGTAATTATTTAAAATCAATTTTAAATAAAAATCAAATAACAATAATTTGGATATGTTCAGTACTCTGACCCATTTCTTATATGATTTAGGATGAACAAGTATATCTTACACAGCTGAATTTACATAGTCATTCTTGCAACCTGGAAAACCTTGATGAATATCTTCTTAGGTCACTTTTCAAATGTAAGTATGTTAATGCAGATATATATTTTTATACATGTATGTATGTATGTATTTTTGATTTTTACTCAAATACCTCGATATGTTTTGTCAAGGAATTTACTATATTCATTACCAAATTATCTCATAATAGCATTGCTTGTTCAAGAAATAGGCAGGGGAAGTCAGTAAATTTTGAAATTTTAAGTATACTTGATCACTTCAAGGTTTTTCTGCTGATTTTGCATTAATTTCTCAGAAATAACCAGTTAAAACATTCAGGACATTTGTCCAAAGTTAATATAATTCAAATCAGCAACCACTTTACTTGTTTTTTTCAATATGATTTTCATTTATTAAATAATACATTTGCATATTTCTCATACATTTGATGTGTGCAAAATGTATAATTTTAGTATTAGTATTAGCCCTATAGTGCAAGGAAGCCACAGGCTTTTGCTGCATTGGCCAAAAAAAAAAAAAAAAAAAAATAGATGAAAAAATACAAGTTATTTACAAATTTCCTTCTTCATGTAGGTAACTATCAAAGTGACCTTTGAATTTCTTTAACCTGTAAGCCTCAACTACCTGTGAAGGCAGCTTGTTCCATTAATCAACAACTCTCTGGCTAAAAGAAAATTTCCTACAATCTAGTCCTCTATAATTTAAATTTATGGCCACTAGTTCTGGAATTCTTTATAACAGTGAAAATTCTGCCTTCAATCACTTTACTAAATCCTCTCTAAAGCCTTATGAACCTCAATCAGGTCCCCCTTTAAGTTGCCTGGTTTCCAAGTTCTGCAGCCCACATAATCGAAGTCTTACCTCATACAGTTGCAGGACAGTACTTACACTTCTTGGGGGCCCAAGGCACTAAGCTCTTATGGGGCCCCCTTTAAAGATACCAAAGGTCCAGATTCCAAAAAGAAAAAACTTGCATATATAAATACACTGGTTTTCAAAGAAAGTGCATCACCTAGGAATTTAACATTTCTTACCCTTTTTTGTGATGGTATGTTACTTTAATGACTAGCATCACAAATAGAAATATAAACAAAAGATATTTATTAATAGTTAAGGCAAAGCTAAGTAATATTTGACAGGTGCTTTCAAAATATTCCAAAATGAGCATTTTTTTGCAACCTTTACAACAGTTTTGGTAAACACAACAATTATGGCTGAAAGTTCACCAGGTACAAACTAATATTTAGTTGAACCATGTCTGGCTCTGATGACAGGAGCACACAGTGGAGGCATTAATAAGATCAATTTCTGAAGATAATCAAATGATAGTTCGTAGTTCCAAACACAGATTATGGCTTCCTGAAGTTCACAAAGGTGTCTTTGATTTCTTTCTGGCAACTGCAGATTCCACACAATGCCAACAGTTCTCTATAGGATTGAGGTCTGGTCTGTTTCCTGGTCAGCTAAGAGTTGTAATGGACCGTTCTTGCAACCATTTTTTTCACCTGTAACAAATGTAAACACGTTATTGTCGAACCGCTAATGCAGAAATGAAGCTAAAGTAACTGCAGAAGTGCCTGCTTACACTTTTTGCCTGATGACAGGGAGCAGAGTCTTCCTGAAAGATGCAGTTACTTGGCAGGTTGAAATGGTCTCTAATGGTTGGAAGCAATTTGCTTTCCAATATAGCCAGGTATCCATTGGTTTTGCAGAACCTTTTATAAACTGCAGGTGACCCACTTTGTGATACGAAATGTACCCCCATATCATTTGGTTGGTAGGGAATTTCACTGTAGACACCATACAGTCTAGATGGTATTCTTCACCATGTCTACGGCAAATCGTTTGTCTCTCATCAAAGCCATGCAGGTTGAATTTCTTCTCATCCGAGAAAATAACTGACTTCCACTGCTCGGGGGTCCATTTGACATGCTCCTTACACCAAATTAATCAGGCCTTTTTCATTTTTTGAGTGGGGAGGGACTTCTTAGAACGACAGGCTACAAGTCGATTTTTGAAGAGGCGTCTTCTGACTGTTACTGCACTTGCTACCACTCCTGTATGTTCTTCCCATTGTCTTTTCAGCTCAGACAAAGAAGCTTTATGGTTTTTAAGGCATAAATGCTTCAAAGCACAGTCCTGTTTTGGCATACAGACCCGTTTGCATTCTGTTCATTTTTTCCTATCAGCAGAACCAGTATTTTTGAGTTTGGAAAGAAATCTACTCGCTGTCGACTGATTACAAGACACTCTATAAGCAATATAATGGGAAGAACATCCTTCCTCATGTAAAGCAACAATAGCACTCTTTCTTCTTGGCGTCAACTGCACGTAACTCACCATCCTGACGTAATCAAGGAACGATTGCAACTCTTGCAGAGTATGCTTATATAGCTGAAAGTAACAGCTGATACAATATTACATCATCACCTACGCATGTCAACCTTATCTGATGCAATCTGTAAGAAATATTGCCACATACTTACGTTATTCGGAGATGACAATTACAATTTTAAGTTGTGGTGCACTTTCTTTGAACACCAGTGTATAATCAGAAAAAAACAATTATTTTTACCGATCTGTTTAAACACAAACATTATAATACAAAGATTGCTTTAAAAATTTGAGATTACAGAGGTCATGCAAGAGATCCCCCTCTCTATGGTGAGGCTTGAGGCCAGTGCCTCATGCACCTGTTATAAGTACGGCCCTGTGTGGTTGCCCTTTTGCCAATCTCACCGTGAAAGTTGCCCTCATCTTTGGACCATTTTAAGAAGCTGAATGTCTTGTTTTTCAGATGGAAAGGATTTCCGGTCAGTTGAAGAAGGTCATTATAATATACAAGAGGAAAAGAGTGGAAGAAAGAATTGAACCTTGGAGAACACTAGCATTAGTGGAGAAATTAGGAGACAGTCATCTGCCATCACCTGCAGTGAATGATCAGAGACGATACTGGATACTCATTTGCAAAAAAACAGTTAGCAAACCATAAGATGTAAGCTTATTTAGAAGACATTTATACCAGACATGATCAAAAGCCTTTGAAATACCAAGAACAGCTTCTTCAGTTTTACCAAACGTTTATACTGAATTTGTGCATAAATGGATAATTTAAGTAAATATTTGTGTAAAGCATAGGACTACGAATTAGAAATTCATCAATGAACATTCAGTGTAGATACACAATATTTTGTTTATAGTGAATTCAAAAGTAGTTGAAATGGCATCAGTTTAATTGGATCTCATATTGTGACTACCTTCACAACATGTTGCCATGGTATTGCACTACCTCGAATAAGTAACACTTCACTAATAGAGAAGACTATTGTTACTTATTCTCTGCAGATATCACCACCCAGACGGCACCATTTCAAGCTTGTTGGCCTATCATTGGTGGATGGGTAGGTATACTGGTGTTGCAATCGTGACAGTCCAGTTGCGAAGTATTTCCACAATATGAGAGATTCCTAATCATGTGCATAAGTATATACTTAGGTAAATATGTGCTTAAAGCACAGGACTGCAAATTAGAAATTTTGTAGTCCTATGCTTTACACTTCTATAATCATATGCAGTACACATGATGTGGCCTAGCCTTACTTTGTATAGCAAAATAGTTACCTCTTTATCCCTGCTGACAAAATTCCTTTATATCATCGACAAAACCCCATGAGCTGTCCTAGCAGCCTATCTGCATTGCTTAGAGAACTTCATGTTTGATTGCATAATTCCACCCAGTTCCTTTTCATTCTCTGCTACCTTGAATGTGGTACCACATCATTTGTATGTTTTTCTGGGATTACTGCTACCCATAATATGCAATACCTTGCATTTTTCAATGTTAATTTCACTTGTCACTTCTCAGCCCGTTTGTGTAATTTTTATAGATCTTGTTAAATTACTGTCATTAACCATCCTGCCACCATTTGTATCATCTGCAAACCTAAACATTACTCTTGATACCCTTCATTCAATATCATTAATAAATATTGAAAAAAAAAAAAAAAAAACAGTGAACCTGGGAAGATTACACTAATAACATTTGTCCATGAAAAGCAGTGCCCATTGATAACCACTCTCTGTCTACCTACCCAATCGGTCTTTTATCTATGGCAGTTACCTGCCTCCAGTCCCACACTGCTCCAATTTGTATAATAGTCTTTCATATAGAGGTCTGCATGGGCCTACGGTTTTTATTTTTACCTGGCCTGAAGTTTAGGTGGCACGACCTGACCCACCCAAACCAATTTTTATCCCAGCCAGACTGAAACTTTTTATATTAATAAAATCACTAGCATTAGTTTCTGAAGTTTCATAATAATAAAAAAAATATTCAGATTCAAAATTCAATATCCATAATTATATAACAATAATAATTATCAATATTAATTATAAAAAAAGGGAAATGTATTAAATTTTGAATTTGTCATATTTAATATAATTTCAAAATGAATATCAATATCCACCTCTACCAGCCGCCTTCTCTTCATATGCTTTTTATTGCAAATTTTTGTGCAGAAATAAAATAGAGTCAACACTGTCACTAGTTAAGTTGGTTCGACACTCTTGTACTGCTAATCCAGCTGCACTAAAATTTCTTTCGGAACTTACACTGCTGGCGGAAACACAAAGTACATGCCTAGCCACTTTGGACAAATATTTGAATTCACTTTCATGATTTTTCCACCACTCCAATTGGTCATTGGGTTAAACATGGCCCATCACATCAACATGCATATATTTATCAACTTCGTCATCATCACTTGTCGTCACTTCAGCAGTGTCTTGGAACATACTAAAGTCTAGTATTTTCACTTTCTTTGTAACAGGTTCCTTTTTGTCGTTGCTACAATAGTCTAAATATACTGGTATTGTTTTTGGCATTGTTATAATTGAGGGTAGTGACCGTTCATCACATTTATATTCTTCTATTAAATCTCATACATCCTGTATTGTTTGTCGTCTTCTTGATCTGACAACATCTTTAACTGTCAGAAATTTGCCCATAGGAATTATGCGATTCTATGTAATTTATGTATGGTAAATTTTTCATTTAAAAGTTGACAAGCTTTATTTTTTAGTACAATCAGATCATTAGGGTCAGAAACCGAAATTGTCAAGTTATTCAACAGGCTAAATTTTATTGGAAAAACAAGTTGCAATGTTCAATATGCATCACCTTCAAGTTGCATTGAAGCTTCTTTAAACGGTTTCAGGAAATTAATCAGCATTTTAAGGCTATCTTGTTGAACATGGACCATTCTCTTTTCTTCCCGACGTTCAATGAAAATATTTGTAATGTTGTCATAGCTAACATCAAAAGATTCGTACATGTCAATTCTATGGTTCTAGCAAGTATCACACTCTTGATGAATGGTGGTTTTTAGGTGATGAATGAGACCAGACTGCTTCAAATATGTCACAACATCTTTAAATTTGTGTATAAGTAATTTAATGAGCAGTAGAGTTTCAGGTAATTTTCTTTGAAAGTATTTCATAGTACTGTGTTTATTATGTGACAACTGCAATTCAGTCTGACAGATGTTGAAGAGCACACACAATATCAGTTCCTTGATCAGTGATGAAAGTTAATTTAGAGAAAATATCTTGTTTTTTTTTCCTAATTAATTTGTAAGTTTGCAATTCAGTTAATTTCTGATGTTATTAGCAGTTTTTATATCATCAAGAAATTCAAATGTGAATAATACTTTAGAGCAGTGGTTTTCAACCAGGGGTGACACAACAACATTCCAGGGGTGACACATGATTTGGGTTTAAGTCACTTAAACTTTTTTTTTTTAAATTTATATGTTTATTTCATTATAAAAAAAGTGTACAGTATCTTTTTAATTTTGTGGTGATCTATAATTGATGTTTAATTAGTACCTCTATATAAAGAATAAAATTATTATATACAGTCGATTCCGGTTATTTGGGCCACCGGTTAATCGGGGCAGCCGTTTATTTGGGGCAAATCTTAAAAAACAGAAACCAATTGAGAAAATAGCCAGAGTTTACTTCGATTAATTGGGACAGCATGCTGTTTAATCGGGGCAGGAGCCCGCATTACCCTACGATTGTCTCCGACGGTGCCACGTGGTTCGGTCAAAATTCTGGAGGTCACAACCATAAAACAGTAAAAACAATTAGCAGTCACCTGTTTATTGGGCTTTTCTGTTAGTGAAATCTATCATAAACGGACAGTAAACTCAATCTTACTGAATTTGCAATAATACCGACAGCTGGAATTCTGTGGGCTATTATGGTGAAATATGTTTCCACTTCCATCGGGATTCGAGCCCGTCACCACTAAATACAGAGGATGCGGAAAGGTCAGGGAATGACCACCGCATATTCCCGGAGCAATATGGCCTTAGTTGCTCCTAAAAACCAAATAATAACAATAACAACAACACTTCCATGGAATCTTCAATCATATAAAAAAATTAATTTTCAGATTTTCTCTTCATTCCTATTTTTAAAGCTTTGTAACTCGTTACTCGGTTCTCACTTGTGCATATCGTGTTACTTGCAATTTGTGTGTGCCATATTCTTTGCTTAACAGTAAAAAGATAAGCAATATTGATTGCTTATCTTTTTACTGTTTTAAATTTTAACCCCCACCCACAAATGTCAGTGAACAGAAATGTCAACTAGTTCGTATGTACATATTATAGTACATATTAATTATTCCAATTATCACGTATATTCTTCCGATTTTCACATATCATTTAATATTTTAATTGGTAAGGTAATAAAGGGTAAATTTGTGCTTAATATATCTTTGCTTTTATAAATAATTTTCTGTTTATACTCCGGCACGACAACCAAGTCAGTAGAGTTTACAATAAATCGTCAATACAAATATTTATCGTATTTAGTAGTCATGGGCTCGAACCCCGGTCCACTCAAGGAACGCGTGTTATTCGCTCTCGCTCCTGACCACTTGGCTACGTCAAGCCTATATCCTGTGGATAATATTCCTCCTATTTTCGTTAATTAGAATTAAAATTCAATTCACAAACGTGATCACAATGACTGGTGCTTACTACACATCGTATAGTGAACGGTACTTTACTATGTTGAGTTCGTTGTAACGTGATTTGATTGTACAGTGAACCAATTGTAAAAAGGGGGGGGGGGTACATTGTATTTTTAACTATTAAGTGAAACTTCGGATAATTGGGGCAGCCGCTTAATCGGGCCAAAATGCACTAGTCCCGATGTGTCCCAAATAACCGGAATGGACTGTATATAATTTGTATTATGAAATGTAATTTTTATAATTATATTATTGTAATTACTATCATATAACATATATTTTTTAATATTACACACACACACACACACACACACACACACACACACACACACACACACACACACACACACACACACACACACACACACACACACAGATAATCGGATCTAACAGATAGAAAATTGAGTAGCGGTGCCACAAAATAAAACAAATTACTTAGGGTTCCGTTATTAAAAAAAGGTTGAAAAGCACTGCATTAGGGCAAAGCTTTCAGTTTTCTTCGATATAGTGCGATGTCAATGTCGTACAATAAATGTTTATATTCATCTATCCATATGTCCATAGGTGCTACTTGTGCTGAATGATGGGAATAAGTGCTGTTTGTAACTTTTCCACTTCCTTGTGGGTATTGCGAGAAATAGTAGTAGGATGTGGCAATAAATCCTTAACATTTAAATTTTCATGGCGCGTTCCTATTTTTATTAAAGTCTGAGAATAGTTTACAAAACCCGTAGTACCAACTTACAATGTCAAAAAGTCTGGCATCCTTGCAACATAATAATATTAGTTATTTTCCTCCTCTGTAATGCTCAGACTGTTTGGGAGTAAAAAATACACAATTTAGTTACCTCTTTTATCTTTTGATATATAGATGATTCAGAAGGAAAATAAATATTTTGGGAGGTTATAGTATCGATTATTCTGAGTAAAAAAGTTCATATACACGTGTGTCCAATTCTCAATGGATATGGAGATATAGCTGTTTGAAACTGGCACACACAAAGCCATTATGAGAGGTATTAAAGAATGATAAATGACTTATTGTTTGTATTTATTAACTTTTTGAATAATACAAAACACAAATAATTTACAAATTTTTTATAGTTCACAATAAATGTTTGAAAATCCCACTGCCAACCTCAATGTACTTTGCAACTCTTGCGGTAATATGACATGTTGTTCTTCTGAGGTCGTCTTGGCATTCCTTTATGAGGGCAGCAGTATCCAAAATGTGAGTGAGCAATTCGTCTCTTGTATTCACCTTTTCTGCACTTTTCATACATTCCCACAAACAAAAATCTAATGGAGTGAGGTCTGGAGACCTTGGTAACCAATGAATGGGACCACCGTGGCCGATCCATCATTCAGGGAAAGTTCAGTTTAGATATTGTATCACCAGATGGGTATAACGTGCAGGAGCTCCGTCATGCTGAAAGTGCTTACCAATCCTTGTAGCCAAGGGAACATCCTCCAATAGTAGTGGAAGTTCATTTTGCAGAAATTCTAGGTAAATGGGCCCTGTAAGATGATTTTGTAACACAATAGGCCCAGTCAACTGATTGTTGATGATACCACATCACACATTTACAGAGTTGAAAATTTGTTTCTACGGTGGCATGTGGATTTTTGTCTGACCACCTATGAGAGTTACGGGTGTTGTTTATTCCATCATGGGTTCATCACTGAACAGTATTGATGGAATTAATTGGAACAGTATTAATGGAATTAACCACTGACAAAATTCCAATCGCTGGGCATTGTCTCCTGGTTTCACCACCAAATACAGAGGATGTGGAAAGGTCAGGGAATGACCATTGCATGTCCCCGGAGCAATATGGCCTTAGTTGCTAATGCTCCTAAAAAAAAACCAAAAAAAAACCCAAACCAACCTGCTGGTCCGCATGGCTCAAGGGCGAGACCACCAGAAAATTCATTCCGGATATTAACTTTCCTCACTAAAAGTAGCCTGCCTTGGCTCATCCCAACTTAGAGACCACCTTTATGCTCACTGGGCACGGATCCTTCAAAGCTCGTCTTCATCAATTTGGTGTGGTGGATGAAGACACTTGCATCTGTGGTGAGACAGAGAACTGGAATCGCCTTTTGCTCAACTAGTATAGTATATTTGGATCTGAGACAACAACTCTTCCTCCAAAGCAACTTGCCTGCTCTCCAGCCCCTACACTTATTGATTGAAACTAGTGAAATCTTCAATATATCACACACTACTGTACTGCCCTTTTCAAGAGGAGGAGACACCTTATGACTACCGCTGCTCCTGCTGTCCCACTGGAACCTGACTAGGTTTCTCTTGTGTGCAACATCCTGGTTGTCCCTACTACCGCTATGAACTTGGGGCCATCCTCATGCAAACCCCGACCTGGGATAGGAATTTCTAATGTTTCTGCTGATGCACGCACTGCTATGCAAGATTCTTTCCCTGAGGTTCTCCTCTGGTGGTCTGATAAATCCTTAGGGGTAGAAGTTAAAAAAAATTTAGAGATAGAATAGAAAAAAAATTATTTTTTATTATTTTTTAATGATTTCTTTATTTCTGTTTTTTCTATAATTATTTATTTTTTATTTTATTATTTCTATTTATTTTATTTTTTTATTATTTGGCGCCTTTGTAAGCCAGGTGGGCAGGAGCAGTAGTGCGTAGCACACGCTTCTTGATTAGAACAGGGTTCGAGCCCATGACCACCAAGTACGGAGGATGCAGAAGGCCATAAAAATTCCATGCCAAAACAATAAAAAAAAAAAAAAAAAAAAAAACGCTGACCCATATGTAATGGGAAAAAGGCGAGGACGAAAAAAAAATATATTACAGTGGATTCCAGTTATTTGGGCCACCGGTTAATCAGGGCAGCCGTTTATTTGGGGCAAATCTTAAAAAACAGAGACCAATTGAGAAAATAGCCAGGGTTTACTTCGCTTAATTGGGACAGCATGCCGTTTAATCAGGGCAGGAGACCGCAGCACTGGAGATTACCCTACGATTGTCTCCGATGGTACGTGGTTCGGTCGAAATTCTGGAGGTCACAACCATAAAACAATAAAAACAATTAGCAGTCACCTGTTTATTGGGCTTTTCTGTTAGTGAAATCTATCGTAAACGGACGGTAAACTCGATCTTATTGAATATGCAATAATACCAACAGCTGGAATTCTGTGGGTTATTATGGTGAAATGTGTTTACACTTCCATGAAATCTTCAATCATATAAAAAAATTAATTTTAAGATCTTCTCTTCATTCCTATTTTTAAAACTTTGTAACTCATTACTCCGTTCTCACTTGCGCGTATTGTGTTACTTGCAATTTGTGTGCTGTGTTCTTTGTTATTGATTGCTTATCTTTTTACTGTTTTAAAATTTAACCCGAACAAATGTCAGTGAACAGAAATGTCAACTAGTTCGTATATACATATTACAGTACGTATTAATTCTTCCGATTATCACGTATATTCTTCCGATTTTCACATATCATTTAATTTTTTAATTGGTAAGGTAATAAAGGGTAAATTTCCTTCTAATTAGAATCGCTGTTTAATAAAATTAAAATTCAATTCACAAACATGATCACAATGACCGGCGCTTACTACACATCGTATAGTGAACGGTACTTTACTATGGTGAGTTCGTCGTAACGTGATTTGGTTGTACAGTGAACCAATTGTAAAAAAAAAGGGGGGGGGTACATTGTATTTTTAACTATTTGTGTGAAACTTCGGATAATTGGGGCAGCCACTTAATCGGGCCAAAATGCACTAGTCCCGATGTGTCCCAAATAACCGGAATGGACTGTATTTATTATTTATTTTTTTTATTTTTTTAAATTATTTATTTATGTATTATTATTATTTATATTTTATTTTTATTTCTATATTGGGACCTCCCTTCCTTGAGGTCCCAGCTTTTCCTCTTCCCTTTCTTACCTCCTTCCTTTTGTCCTATTTCATTTCTTGAGTTCTCTCCTTCCTTGCTCTGCTGGGGGACTGGACTCCAACAGGTGTCCCTCTACTACCTGGTTCAGTTCCTCATACTGTGGATGGATGCTAGAATGCCTCTTCCTGGTGATGGTGCCTTCCAGTAACTGAGAGGCCAGATGAACAAAACTATATCTACTGTATATGCACTACTCACATGCTCATCTGGCCTTGGCAGATTTTGTCTCTTCACCATGGCACATTTACGTGATTTTGTGAGGTACCACTGGCACTGCTGACAGATATACACTACTACTACTATGTCACACCACATCTCTGATATCCCAACAATATCTGCCTTTGATGTCTTGACTAGCACTTCAAGCTCATCAAATTTATTAACTATATGCCTAGCATTGGTGTACATGCAAGTATATATGCACCTGTTCCTACTCTTAGTTACCCTAACACAGCCCATGTATTTTCTTGTTCCACTATGACTTCCAGCTGTTCTGGAAATCTCCATTTCCTTTCCAGCATTTGCTTTCCATCATTTGCTTTCCAGGCTGCTGCTCATTCTTATATAGTATTAGCCATATGGTGCAAGGAAGCCATAGGATTTGTTGTACCAGCTAAAAAAACAAAATAAATAATTCATTGTTACTAATTCTTTGTTGTTATTCTTGTTATATTCCACTTGTTGCTAGAAATTTAATATGATCACTCTCCTTCCACACCATGTGAAAAGGTTTCAGTTTAATCATATGAAGATGACTAAAAATTTTTCTTCTTTATTTTATTAATTTCTCTTTTTTTTTTTTTTTTTTTTTTTTTTCATGTGCTTTCTCCAAGGTAACTTGTTTCAAGTGGCAGTTTCATGATTAAAATCACTTAAATCATCCATGTTGACCATTCTCAAACTGAATTGCACATATACAGCATCCCTACATGTCTGCCAACCTTCTTTTTATCACCTGGTACAAACAAATACTGTATTATTACTGAAGGTGTGCTCCATTTCATGAACAGGTTTAGGTGTGTCTAATAAAAGTGGCCATTAAGTGTATACTTAATCATATATATATATACAGTGGTGGGATTCAGCCGGTTCGGTAGAACCGATACCTAATTTTTTGTTGAGTTCGGCGAACCGGTTGTTAAAATGGCACTTGTGATCAGGGTTCTCTCTAAAGTGGGCGCCTGGTATTTTATGCCATTTATTAATTCAGCAAGAAATTTTCGTTTAGTATTGATAAAATGAAGAAAATGTATGTTCTGACTGATGTTTATCGATGGTATAAGCATAGTGCTTTGTTTATAAAAGTTCATGATATGACCACACGTGGACAGAACCAGTAAAAATATTCAAATATATTGGCACATATCCGCTCCTGCTCTATAATATATTAAAATAAAACATTTTTTAAATTTTTTGCAGTAGCCCTTAAAAGGATGAAAAGGCAACAGAGTTTGACAGATTTTTTCAATAAGAAACCAAAATCAGAATTTGTTGTATTAGAATTGGCCTTGGATTCAGTTACATCACCAACAATTTTCGTTGAACTA
Source organism: Mastigoproctus giganteus (assembly GCF_048544385.1). Classification (NCBI taxonomy): domain Eukaryota; kingdom Metazoa; phylum Arthropoda; class Arachnida; order Uropygi; family Thelyphonidae; genus Mastigoproctus; species Mastigoproctus giganteus. Next base: position 49,455,016 of record NC_143577.1, read on the forward strand.
GTTGAATTGGAAAAACAAGATGCAGAGACAATATGTTCTTCAGTTATGGAAAAAACTAAGAACTACCTAGAAAAAAATTTAATAGGATTTTGCTCCGATGGTGCCAGTGTTATGCTTGGGAGAAAATCTGGAGTGAGCACTAGGATTGCAAAAGAGTTTCCAAACATAATAATATGGCACTGTTTAAATCATCGCCTCCATCTTTTTTTAGATGATTCGATAAAGGAAATAAAGCAAGTAAATCATTTTTAAAATATTTATTGATAAGATATATACTATTTTTCATCAATCCAATAAGAACCAAATTGTGAACTTTCCAAAATATCCAAACAACTTGGAATTGAAATTATAAAGCTTTGTACAGTTTTGGGACCAAGATGGGCTGCCTGTAGTTAAGGTTCAACCCTAACTGTGTGGCGCACTTATCCAGTGCTACATCACTATTTTTATTTGAATAAAAAGTACTTAGGTATGGCTGCCTGTCTTGAAAATATATATTTTATAACTGATTTGGCATTGATGATTGATATTTTAAACGAAATTTCTCTTCTTTCAAATGCACTGCAAGCAAGAAATATAGACGTAATAAAGGCTGAAAAACTCGTGATAAGATCTATTAAAGCATTTCAAATGCTTGGAAAGGAAAAGGGTCCATACAAAAAAAAGTTGATGAATTAATTACTTCAGAAACCTTCAAAAATATAAAATTTGTAGAAAATCATCGATTTGTCAGGCTTCCTCGGGAAAGACTTTTAGAAAACATCGTAACGAATTTGAAAAAAAGACTAATGGATTGTGAACATTTAAAAGCAAGTTGTAGCCAATTTCAAGATAGGAATAAATTACAATTTCTCAATTTTTTGGAGCCAGATTACTGGAATATTGAAGAAGTACTAGTTCCATGGAAAGCAGCTGAAGAACAATTGCTCGTATTTAATGACATTTTTAATTACCAAATTGATATTAATGATTATCGAGATTTCGTGGAAAACATTTTAAAAAATTCTCAGAATTATGCAATTCCTGAAAGTGTTCAAAGAGCTAAAAATATTGTCAGAACAATTGCTGTAAGTTCAGCAGAAGAGGAAAGGGGTTTTTCAATGATGAACATAATATGTTCAGAGAAGAGAAGTCACCTAACTGTTTCTAATATATCAAACACAATGACTATTAGTCTAATCGGCCTACCTCTCAAGGAATGGGATCCTACTCCTACAGTGAAAAGATGGTTAAGGATAAATCACTCAGCCGATGATGCTCGGATAAAAGTGAAGAAAATTGCAAGTGAGCAATATGGAAATACCTTAAATAACAGTTTTATTGTTTTTTGTCAGGTATTATTTAATATTTTTTCATTAATATTTTAAAACTCTTTCTTATAACATAATCTAGTTTTGTGGACCTCTTTTATTGTTCTTATTTGAGTATTAACTGCATGAAATAATAAACTACCTTTCGGTATATAGTATTTTTTATACTTAGAACGGTCATTAGGGCAGCAAACCAGTTGTTAAATTATTTGAATCCCACCACTGGATATCAAGGTATTCTCCAATTGGGCTATTTACCAATGGGCATCATGGCTGATGTTATTCTTCAGCGACATCACACGGAGTACCTAATAATAACAAGCTATGAAAGAAGAGCATTTATAATCTCTTTGTGTAATTTATATGATATAGCATTAAAAATTATTTTCATCTAGGATTACCATGCAACTGAATTTTCACCTGTTCAGGAATGTTTGCTCATCATTGTAATAGCTAATTGTGGATAGCTATTAGAATTTTAATATTTCCCAACATACATGCTGATATTTGTTTCTTTGTTTTGGCACAAGTCAGTCTGTTGCACACTAGTCAGAAAGGTTGTTTACCACCATGCACTTCATTTCAATACAGTGCACCTTGGAATGCTATTCCATATCCTAACTTCATTAATTATAAAGAAGCAAATCAAAGTTTTGTCTTGATTCTTAAGTTTCCCAGTCCTACAATTAAAAATTTAAATAGTCATTCTAACTTCATTCTTATTTCTGATGGCTGTATATATTTTTGTTTATTAGATAGTTGTATTATTGTTTTTAATATTGTATTTTAATTAAATATGTCTTAATAACATAATGTGAGTTTTTTTTGTTACATTGTTAAGACAAAACAGTTTTGATGTATTTTTTCATTTTTATTTGTGACTAAAATTGTATATTTTAATTTTGTTAATTTTATTGATAATTAATTTATAAAAACTTTCATTTATTTGGAACTGTTATTTTCTGAACTAAAATTGAAATATTGTAAAATTGTTAAGAATGTAAATTTGGAAAATTGTTAAGCATGTAAATTTAAATTTTTCTTATGTTCCCCTTATTTTAGTCCTGTATGAGATCTGCCAAGGATCCTGAAACATCGGCCTTTCACCTAATTCCTAATAAGTTTAGGAATTAGGTGAAAGCACTTAATCAATAAACTAATTGTAATCTATAATTTAACATAATTTTATTTCTAGAATTGCTCTCTACATTGTATGACTGGCCTATTTAAGAATATAATTTCCAGTATCTAGGAGTATTTTCAGATTACAGCTGCAGATGGCTAAAATATATATATCTACATCTAAATATTGAGATTAAGAAGACATTAATAATATATTTGATAAGAAATTTTGAATTTAATGTGAAGAAAGTGGTCATTTAATGCATAGAAGGTTGTTCACTCATATCCTTTTTTTTTTTTTTTTTTTTTTTTCAAAGAACATTGGAAAAAATGGATATGAGTGATTCTTATTATAAATTCATGTTTGAAATATTCATTACATACATAGACAGAATTAATAGAAATTTATTTATTTTTCATTGAATTACATTAATTTCAAAGTCATTTTCTTAAATATTGGTTTAATTTTTTGGGTTGGAGTAATGCCCAAATGTTGTGAAATTAATGCTTCCACAAACCTTAATTTGGTAGAGATTAATTTTCATGTTTCCATTAGGAACATTTTTTTAAGAATTTAAGTTTAATTAATAAACTTTTTTTTATGAAAATTAATGAGTATTTTTAATGGCCAAAAAACACAAAATTTGCAAAATTTTAAATTATTATTTCAAAAACGAAATGAAAAAATAAAATTAATAAGCATTGAAATCTGCTGATTAAAGGTCAGACATTTGTAAATTCTCTGCAAAATTCAAAGAAATGCTTTTTTTGAATTGTACAAATACTTTTTTCAAATAGGAAACTTAAAATCTGTCACCTGTCAGTTTGCTTGATATCACTCATGTTACTCATATTAAAATGGAGAGATACTACTGTCTGGTTAATAGTATTTAATTTGTTGTTAGTAAATAGCCTGAAAAATTACAAAATATAATGAAGATTATAATTTCTGTAATCCAAAGATCATGATCTATTTGCAGCCCAAAGACCAGAACAAACAAACTGGCATGCTCAAATGCAGAAGGATTTGTTTCTCACTCTAGATTGGAATAGCCCACACGTTGCTATGTCAGAAGTATTTTTGAAAGATCCATCTAGTAAATTCTTGGTAGGTTTTAACAGATTGTAAAAACATCGTACAATAAAAAAAAACGTAATTAACACTTTAAAAAAAGTAGTTAACACTGATTTTTATTATTATTATTATTTTTTTAATTTATTTTTCTTAAATGTATATTTTTAAGAAAAATAGAAGGTTATTACCGAAAATAAAATAATTTGGAAAATTATTTGAACTGTAAGAGAAACAGAAGCATTTTTCTTATAAGAAAAATACACTGTATAAAATCTTTCTTTAAAGAGAAGTATACTGCAGCATATTCTTGATGAGGTATGATATATACAGCTGTTTCAATAGTGTTTTTTAATTAAAAAAAACTTTTTATTTAAAAAATTACTGTCTTGTTTTTTAATTCAAAAACTACTCTACTTTAATTAAAAAACTACTGAAACTACTGTCTAGTGAAATTTGCAATTTATTTTTAACCTTACTGTGCTCTACAATCAATGCAAAATTTACAGTCATAATTTTCTTTAATACTGTAGTACATATTATAAATATGATTATGCTGTATTGTATTAGCAGAATTACATTAAATATTCAACTTGTTTTGTTGATGATTTTATGAATGCTCAATATAACGTCTTTCTGATATAATGATCTTTTTTTCATTTCCTCTGTGGGGTTATATAGATTTTCAGCTGTTGTAAAATAAATGAAGGTGAAATTTTCATCATTATAAATGATGCTAGAAGCCATAAATTCAAATTATGAGGGAAGAATTTTAGACTGATTATAGGGAGTTTTCTTTTAGCAAAAGTGTTCTGAGTTACTGGAATAGGTCACTTCCTTAGGTAATTGAAAGCTAGGAGCAATTCAAAGTCACCTCGATCACCACTACTTTAGGAGGGAAATATACAGAGGTGTGTGCGTGTGTGTGTTATTAGATAAAAAGCAAGAAATAGTTGAAAATAATGTACTCGATCATTTTATTTGTTATCTAACACTGCATTGGATAATGAGCATAAATAATATCTTTGGTAATAGCAGTCATTAACAAAAAAAATAAAATCAAAGAAAAGAAAATACACAGGGTATTATTACAATATGATTAAATACTTTTTTATCATGCATTGTTGAAATTACAGCAAGTATTTTGTTTGCAATGAACTACCAGCATGCAAGCAAAAAGTAAAAAAATAAAGTAAAAATATCCATTATATATTGTTCATAATGATGCCATCGTTAAAGTGGGGAACCCAGTGAATAATTGATCTTCTTGGAAAGGCTGCTGCACCTTTGCCTTTGATTAAAGTTAACCATTCTTAACCCACTCCCAGTTTTTATCACTGTTTCTAATAGAGTGGATTGTAATAATAAAACATTTACTACAGCTATCTATTTTTTTGCTAATTACACATTTTTTTGTAGACACACACACACACATTATTTATTTATTTATTTATTTATTATGATAATGTTTGCACTTCAGATATTATATTTAGTAGCCTCGCAAGCCTCTGATATTATATTTAATAGCCTCCGAAAGTCTCAGATATTATATTTAATAGCCTCCTACCATTAAGCTTGACAATATAATTTGTCAAGGTGGAACAGGACCAGGGTATGTCTACCAGGGGCAAAAGTTGATGACGTTGTAGAGCAGATATCATCTTTTAAGGGCACAAAAAGTGATATTGTTGTACACATTGGAACTAACGACATTAAGAGTAAGAGATTTACAGATTTACTCAACAAGTATAGGTCAATGTTGAAAAAAAAGTCATGAATTAGGGTTGAATGTGAAAGTGTCTGCAATTCTGCTCAGATATGATAGGAGGGAGTATATGATGAGAGCCTTGTTGATCAATTCAGCCCCAGAGAGAGTGTGCAAGGCTCAAGGGGTAGAATTTTTTTCAGCATGGTCTGTGCTTGTTGACAGGAGAGACTGCTTCTACAAGGATGGGGTACACTTAAATAGAAAGGGTGCAAGAATATTTGCTGATTCTATCAAGGCAGTGTTAGGTGGGTCGGAAAACTGCAAGCTTGGGTGAGGGGATACACAGACTAAAATTTTAAGCGTGGCTACAGGCAGAGGCAAAAATGATTCTTGCACTACTTCTCTTGGGCACCTCTGTAGCCAGGTGGGAAGGAGCAGTAGTGCATATCACATGCTTCTTGATTAGACCGGGGTTCGAGCCCGTCACCACCAAATACGGAAGATGTGGAAAGGTCAGGGAATGACCACCGCATATCCCAGAGCAATATGGCCTTAGTTGCTAATGCTCCTAAAAACCAAAACAACAACAACAACTACTTCTCTTAGAATAAGCAGCAGCCTGGAAAGCAAGGTAAGGGAGATTTCCAGGACTGCTGGGAGTCATAGTGGAACAAGTAAATACATGGGCTGTGTTAGGGTAACTAAGAGTAGGAACAGGTGCATGTATACTTACATGTACACCAATGCCTAGGTGTATAGTTAATAAATTTGATGAGCTTGAAGTGCTAGTCAAGACATCAAAGGCAGATATCGTTGGGATATCAGAGATGTGGTGTCACACAGATATAAGCAGTGCAAAATTGGAATTTGGGGAGTACAATGTGTACAGGAAGGATAAACAGGACAGGAAGGGAGGAGGGGGTTTATGCTGTTAGTTAAGAAACACATAAAATCTAAGGAAGTGCATCCAGTTGATGTTGGTGACAATGGTGTGAAATAAGCACTGGGAAAGGAAAAATGAGAGTAGGTGTGTGTGTTATAGGCCTGATGAGTATAATGAGCAATTGTGCAGAGAAATAGTGTGCCGGTAAATCAGAATGTCTTATAATGGGGAACTTGAACTTTCCAGATGTGGACTGGAACTTGTGGGTTGGTCACTCGCACACTAGCAAGACTTTTGTAGGTTTATTGGATGACTGTTTTCTACAGCAGCATGTTCAAGAGGCAAACAGAGGGAGTAATACTCTTGATCTGATTATCAGCAGTGATTATTCATGCATTAAGAATTTGCAGATAACAGAACCACTGGGTGACAGTGATCGCATTGTACTGATGTGGGAATTACTTAAAGATGTAACTACCATCAAGGCTAAAGAGAAGGACTTTTGCTTTCATAAAGGTGACTGCAGAGGATAGGATATAACTAATTTAACATTGTGATCGTTACAGTATAGTGTAACTTGATGGTGTATATCTCAAACTTGATAGCTAAGGTATAACATAAAACTATATAGCGGAATACATATCACTTCATTAGCTTAGTATAGTATAGTCAATTAATCAGTTAATCAATTAAATTTTATTAAACTTATTAATTTTCATTGTTAGTTAATTACATTGTGTTTAAATGGAAATCATGCCCCAGACTAGAGCAGTTTTACTCAACGAGCACAAAGTAGTGGGAGTGCTGTGGCTTGGAGGAGAACTGAAGGGTGATTCTCCAATGCATCACAGTCTGAAAAAGGTGCAACTTGTGAAATATTTGCAGTCTTTTCTGGAACAGGACCTGATCTAGCCAAGGAGAATATCTTTGTATGTGCAAGGTGCAGAGAGTGCGAAGGAATTAGGCGCCAACTCAGTTTTCTGATGGGTGTCTATGAGAGTTTTAAGAGTCGGGTAGATGTACTCGAAGGAATTAAAATGGGGCTCCTCAAGCTCTCAGCTGCCCAACTCAACAGCAGAGCTCACTCTTGTGCACCAGGCAACACAGTGGCAATCTTCACGGCAGAATGCACTGGTCCCACAGGAGCTAGTTATTGTTGGTGACTCTATTGTCAGGGAGACAGAAAATATATTGTGCAAAAAGGATAGGTGGAATAGGACCGGGTTTTTGTGCCAGGGGCAAAAGTTGCTGACATTGTAGAGCAGATATCATCTTTTAAGGGCACAAAGGGAGATGTTGTTGTACATGGTGGCAAAAATGACATTAAGAGTAGGAGATCTGCGGACTTACTTAACAAGTACAGGTCAGTGTTGAAAAAAAAGTCAACATTGACTGAAAAAAAAAAAGTTAGGGTTATATTTGAAAGTGTCTGCAATTCTGCCCAGGCACAATAGGAGGGAGTATATGATGGTAGCCTTGTCAATCAATTTGTCCCTTGAGAGATTGTGCAAGGCTCATGAGGTAGAATTTTCTTAGTTTGGTCTGTTCTTGTTAACAGGAGAGAGTGCTTCTAGAGGGATAGGATACACTTAAATAGAAAGGGTGCAAGAATGTTTGCTGATGCTATCGAGGCAGCGGTCAGTGTTAGGTGGGTTGGAAAACTGCTAGCTTGGGGGGATCCACAGACTAATAGATTAACAGTAGCCACAGGCAGAGGTGGAAATGATTCTTGCACTGCTTCTATTGGAATGAGCAGTAGGCTGGAAAGCTAGGTGTTGGAAATTTCAAGGCCTGCTAGGAATCATCATGGAACAAATAAATACATGGGTTATGTTAGGGTAATGAAGAGTAAGAACAGGTGCATGTATACAACCCCCCTCCCCCGGCTTACATAATACTCTACTTACGGAAATTCAACTTTACGTAAGTTTTTTCTGGCTGGTGCAAACTTAAAAAAAAATCGTGGAAACGTATTTTGTATCCTGTAGGAATAAATGGAGGTATCGTGAAAATATCATAATATGAACCCAGTAACACATTGTTTTTTTTTTTTTTGGTAATTCATTCTAAGACCTCGGAAGTTGAAATTTTCGCTATATAACTAAGCTGTTTATCTCTTTAAAGGTCATTTTTATAATGGAAATTGCACTACACTTCCATCGTTATCATATGTTTTGTTATAAGAATCAGTTTTGAACGACTTTGTGATATTTTTCTTAAACACATTTCTGGAGGTCACTACCATAAAACAATAGCAATTTTCACTTTCTTGTTTATTGGGCTTTTCTGTTAGTGCATCTAATTATAAATGGGTAGTAAACTCAATCTTATTGCATTTGCAATAATGCCGATAACTGGAATCATGTGGGTTTTTACGCTATTATGGTGAAATGTGTTTCCCCTTCACTGAAATCTTAAATCATAAAAAAAAACATAAATAAATTTTCAGAATCTTCTCTTCATTTCTATTTACTTATCACAATGGTGAAGGGAAAGGACCAACAGAAAGTGCAAGTGCTGGCAGTGTTAGGAAACAAAACAAAATTGATTTAGAAATGAAGATGATTAATTAAGAAGTACGAAGCAGGACAAAGTTTGTCATCTAATGCACAGAATTAGGTCTTGCTGCTTCAACAGGGAATACTATTTTAAGGGACAGTGTGCGTATAAAAGAACATGTTAAAGGATTAACATATTTGACACCGGGGCCAGTAAGCCCCAACAGTGATCACAAAACAGTGTTCAGGTGCTGTATCGAAGATGGAAAAGCTATTAATAATATGGATGGAAAATCAAATTCAGAAGCAAGTGCCCCTGAATCTAACGGCCATTCAAGCAAGAAGTATTTATGAAGATAATGGCAAACCCCAAGCCAAGTTCGTGGCAAACAATGGGTGGTTTAATAGGTTCAAGCATCATGCTGGTTTTCAAAACATTAAAGTATTCGGTTAAGCCACCAGTGCTGATTCTGCAGCTGCAGAGAAATTTTGTGATGTGTTGTGAAAAAACCCCTCTTAATCTTCACAGCCCTCAATTTCCGCAGTGGCATGCTTATCAGCTGGAGAATTAATTTGGCAATGATGCTCGAAAGGTAAAACTTGCTGATGTTATGCCTGTCTCCTCTCTCTTTTTATAATTTTGAAATTTTTGTAATTTTGTAATTTTTCCTGCACGTGAGATAAAAAGGGCACCTCCGTAGCCAGGTGGGCAGGAGCAGCAGTGCATAGCACACGCTTCTTGATTAGACTGGGGTTCGAGCCCATGACCACCAAATACGGAGGATGCAGAAATGTCAGGGAATAACCACCGCATATCCCCGGAGCAATATGGCCTTAGTTGCTAATGCTCCTAAAAACCAAATAACAATAACAACAATGAGATAAAAAAAATTAAATAATTCTATTTACATGTTCGTCGAACATTTCTTTTTTGCTTCTATTAAATTCAGCGTGCATAGTTGCGAGTGCAGAAATTCCCTAAATAAGCATTTAGGGAAATTCCAGTTTACGTAGCATTCTGTGGAATGCAACCCTTATATTAATCGGGGAGTGGCTGTACTTGCATGTACACTAACGCTAGGAGTATAGAAAATAAATTTAATGAAACGGAGTGATGGTGTTAGTTAAGAAACACAATCTAAGGAAGTGCATCCAGTGAACATGGTTGGTCAGTGCAGTTGAGTCAGTTTGGTGTGACAGAAGCACCGGGAAAGCAAAGTTGAGAGTAGGAGTGTGTTATAGGCCTACTGACTCTGATGAGTAGAACAAAGAACTGTACAGAGAAATAGAGTGGGCCAATAAATCAAATTGTCTTATAATGGGGGATTTAACCACCCAGATGTATACTGGAACTTATGATTTGATAATTCACACACTAGCAAAACTTTTGTGGATTTTTGGACGATTGTTTTCTACAGCAGCATGTTCAAGAGGCAAACAGAGAGAATAAATTCTTGATCAGGAAAGTTAAAATTATTGCAGTGATTATTCATGCATTAAGAATCTGCAGATAAAAGAACCACTAGGGTTCTGTGATTACAGTGTATTGCTGTGGAAATTAGTCAAAGATGTTACTACCATTATGGGTAAAGGGAAGGGTTTTTTCTTCCGTAAAGGTGACTACAGTGGTCTCAGAGATTTTTTAAATTCTATTTAGTGGGACCAACTGATGATGTTACCAGCAGCAAATTCTAAATGGGAAGCATTCAAGGAACTAATCTTGGAAGCTACTAGGCTTTTCATACCAACTAAGAAATACTGTTCAAAGTGTAGGCTTAAATGGATATCAGATGAACTAATGAGACTTGTTGCAGAGAAGAAAAATGCATGGTACGCATATAAATTATCAGGGAACACAGATGCCAATGGTAGATATAAGAGTCTCTAATCAAGTCACGCAGGATGTTGTTAGGCAAGCAGAGTACGAGATTTCTTTGCATCCTTTGCCAAAGATTTCATATGTGAAATCAATGGTTTGACTGTAGATGATCACTCTCAGATAGCTGCCAAACTAAATGAGTATTCTGCATCTACATTCACATATGAAATTATTCAAGGAGGAGACGGCCAGGAGTTCATCAAACTAACTAATGAGACTCGTGTTGCACTGATTTTGTAATAACTAAGAGCAAAGTGGAGGAGAAATTGTTTAAGTTAACCTTCAGAAAGGCACCTGGGGTAGATGGGATCTATCCAGTTATATTAAAGGAGGTGCCAAAGAAAGTAAGCAAACTTTTAGCCATAATTATGAAAGCATCCTAGGACGTGGGGAAAGTCCCTACAGACTGGAGATGTGCAAATGTATCTCCAATTCACGAAGGAGGATCGAAAGGTGACATGAGTAATTACGGACTTGTTAGTTTAACTTCTTTTCTGGAGAAAATAATGGAGTCATTGGTTAAAGAAGCACTGCGGGATAATCTAGACAAGGCTGCAGTTATAGTGCAGACACAGCATGGGTTTGTTGAGGGGGAAGTCTTGTCTGACCAATTTGATTGGATACTATGATGTGGTCACAAAGGAACTGGATGCAAAAAATAATTTTGATATCATATACTTCGATTTTTGGAAAGGCTTTTTTTTACTGTACAAGTTGGAACAGTATGGCATTAAGAGCAAGTTGCTACAATGGATAAAAGCATGGCTGAGTGGGAAAAGACAGAGATTGGTCACCGCTCTTCATGGACTAATGTTATTAGTGGAGTTTCCCAAGGGTCCGTGTTGGGCCCACTGTTGTTTTCTGTATTTATCAGTGATATTGGTGAAGGTATATCAGGCTTAATGCCCAAGTTTGCAGACAATATGAAGGTTGATAGGGTTGTTAATGACAGTAAGGAAAGTACACTACTGCAACAGGATCTAGAAAAGTTGAGCAGATGGGCCGAGAGGTGGCAACTGAAGTTTAACATTGACAAATGCAAAATACTGCATATAGGTAGCAGCAATCCAAGAGTAACATACCAACTGTGAGGTACTACACTCAGGTTGGTGGAGAAGGAAAAAGATCTGGTGATAATTGTGCAGTCAGATATTAAGTTTTCTGAACAGTGCAGACAGGCTGCAAGCGTAGCTCATGGGGTCTTGTCAATGATATATAGGAATTTTTCTAGCAGGAATAAGGAGTTGATTATCCTCTTTTATAAGGCAATAGTCAGGCCACACCTTGAGTACTGCATACTGGTCTGGAGGCCTCATTTTAGGAAAGATGTTGAGCTACTAAAATGAGTACAGAGAAGGGCAATGAGATTAGTGAGGGGAACAAAGGGTTGTTGTTACCAAGATAGGCTTAAGTTCTGCAAATGCTGGAGACTAGGCACCTGCGAGATGATCTGATTGAGGTTTATAAGGCCTTGAATGGTTTGAGCAAGGTCAATGCTAATGGGATTTTTCTTCTTGCTCAGATTCTGCACTTGAGGGGCCATAAATTGAAATTGAGGAAAGACAGTTGTAGAATAGATGTGCAGAAATTTGCCTTTAGCCAGCGGGTAGTTGATTGCTGGAACAAGCTTCCATTTGTCATTGTGGAAGTTGACAGCTTAAATAAATTCAAGGCTGAATTAGACAAACTTTTGGAGTGAATCGATGGGTGAAATGGGAAGGTTTTTTTTTTTTTTTTTTTTTGGCTGATGCTATGTAAGCTTGCTTTCTAGCCTCATGCCTCTACCAATGCTAACATAATAAAAGATATTATCAAATATAATAAAACAAATGTATTCAAGAAGAAGATGGACATTTTCAAAATTTATTATAATTTTTAATAATAAGTAATAATGATAAGTAATTTATAATTACTTATTATCATTATAGTTATTATAATTATTTTATTGCACAATGTGATAATAAAAGAATTAAATTTTAATTATGGATATTTTGGATGCTTGAAATTTCAATCATTCTGTAGATAACTATAATTTCTCTACTTATAGAGAACATAAGTTAATTGCAGTCAGACAAACGAATTAGATACAATAGAATGAAATGAAATGTAATGTGACTGTATACTAAATATCTATTCATGACCAAAGCCATGTATATGATGATGACACAAGGCACAAAGTATATAATGATATAGACGTATATGATTGTAGCAATAGCATGTGGTTTATAAAACTTTTGAGGAATTAAAAATGAAATTAATGGGAGATTTCCCAATTTATTATTATTATTTATTATTTATTTTTTCAAAATATTGCATAATTTGAATTTTATATACAAGCAGTTCTCGCTTTACGAGTTCCTGGGTTTACGATTTTTTCCCCCCCAAGTATCAAGTATCAACAAAATCAAAAACATGAACATTAATTGCAAAAAATGAATGTTAAACATTCATAAATACTGCATTCCAAACCACATGCGTAGCTATACAATATAGTGTACCCCTCTTTACGATATTAATCAGTTCTAAAGACACCATCGTATCGTTAAAATATCATAATGTGAATCCAATAACACATCATTTTTTGGTAATTTGTTTCAAGATCTTGGAAGTTGAAATTTTTGCTGTATAATTAAGCTATTTATCTCTTTAAAATGTCATTTTTAAGGTCACGAACATGACCTTAAGGCCATATAATTGTGCAGGCAGATATGAAGTTCTCTGAGCAGTGCAGATGAGCTGCAAGAGTAGCTCATGGTGTCTTGTCAATGATATACAGGAATTTTTCTAGCAGGGACAGGGATGTGATTATTCCCTTGTATAAGGCATTGGTCAGGCCACACCTTGAGTACTGTATGCAGGTCTGGAGGCCTCATTTCAAGAAGGATGTAGAGCTGCTGGAACGAGTACAGAGAAGGGCAACAAGATTAGTGAATGGAACAGAGGGTTGCTCTTACGAAGAAAGGCTTAAGTTTTGCAAATTACAGAGCCTGGAGACTAGGCATCGCCGAAGTGATCTGATAGAGGTGTACAAGGCTTTGAATGGCTCGAGCATGCTCAATGCCGATGGGATTCTTCCTCTTGCTCAGAATAATCACCTGAGAGGGCATAAATTCAAATTGAGGAAGGACGGATGTCGGATAGATGTGCGGAAATTCGCCTTTAGCCAGCGGGCAGTTGGTTTGTGGAATAGACTTCCATCGCTTGTTGTTGAAGTTGATAGCCTAAACAAATTTAAGGCTCAGCTGGACAGGTATTTCGAACGAATTGAGGGGTGAAATGGGAGTAGTGGTTGTTTTTTTTTTTTTTTTTTTTTTTTTATTGGCTGATGCTGAATAAGCTTGCTTTCTTGCATCATATGCCTCTACTAATGCTAATGCTAATAACAGGTCATTAGCGTGGTTTGTAAATTTTATTAGTTACCAATTCAAATCATTAAAGTGCACTACTTTCATTGTTATGTGATTTTGTTATAAGAATCAGTTTTAAACTCCTTTGTGATATTTTATTAAAGCACATTTCTGGAGGTCACGACCATAAAACAATAAAAACAATTTGCACTTTCCGGTTTATTGGGCTTTTCTGCTACTGCAAGCAATTATAAACTGGTAGTAAACTCGATCTTCTTGCATTTGCGAAAATACTGATAGCTGGAATTGTGTGGTTTTTTACGTTATTATGGTGAAATGTGTTTTCCCTTTACTGAAATCTTCAATCGTATAAAAAACATAAATAAATTTTCAGAATCTTCTCTTCATTCCTTTTATTTTAAGCTTCATAAACTTGTTACTCCACATGAATTGTGTTAGTTGCAATTTGTGTGTGTGCCTTTAAAAAATGCTTATGAATGCAATCATGAAATTCATAATTAAAAGAGAGATTATCTTGGAAACAAACACCTCTTGAAGCATTTCTGAAGATGATTCCTTGTGCAACAAACCAAGTGCCGAGCCAATAATGAGTGATCAACGAGTGTGCATTTAGTCGATGATGATGAAGAATAAACATTCTTTGACATTTGTAAGTCGTAAATAATTTCTCTATTATTATAATTTGCTTGATTTTAAAGACTACGTTTTTATTTCTTTCAATAAATCAGTCATTGTTTAAACATAAACTAATTAGCTAACTAATTTCATTGTTGAGAACGTAACCCCTATTTTTAACTTTATGTCTATGGGAAATAAATTCTCACTTTACGAGCATGTGCTAGGAACGAATTAACTTGTAAAGTCGAGAACTACCTGTATATTCAATTCTTAATAATTATTATGTGTATGAATACAAAAAGAGTAATTTAAATTAAAAAACTTAATTATTTCAGTTAAATTTTTTTAAACCATCTTGTATTTCTTTATTTACTTTGTATTATTATTAATGATATTTACAGATAGATAAATCAGTTTTTGAACAAGCTTTACTACGGAGCAACAGAGAGGATTTTGTAGAACTATTCCTCAATCAGGGGTTTAAGGTTCATAAATATCTCACTCCTCACAGGCTTTATCAGCTGTTTAAAAGGGTTCAAGATCAAGAATTTTTTCGTTCAGTGTGTTGGGAAGGAGCATTAGGCCATGGATTGGTAAGAGTTATTTTACTTTTCTGTAATATTTTTATAATTGTATTTATAAATATTATAAAGAAACAATGTAGCAAATTAAAGACCGATTCTAGTGTTGGATCCTCCTTGTGGCTATGTCTGCTGCAACAGAATTTTCAACAGAATTCCTTACCCCAATTCACCTTGATACCACTGGTATCAGAGTAAGCAGGCCAGTAGGAAGATTCTTTACAAACCATGGACTTCTTATTTAAGATTAGATATATTACCCAATATGATTTTTTTCACTGGTAAGAGAAAAGTTTCAAAGTGCTCTATCTTTCTCTGTGGTTGGAGTATTTGGTCTTTATTGGACTCAGGTGCTGAAGATGATTTTATCACTGATGACTTACTCGAAGTTTGATCCGAGGCAGTACAGAGTTGGGAAACGAATCATATTACCTCATTCCATTGCATTGTTTGTGTTGCCTAATCAGATTAATACAGTTAAATTTAGATTCATTTTTCCTGCAATTTGGATGCCATGCTGCCATTTTGAGAGCTATTTCTCAGAGAATTGATTGTTGACATCAGTTATAAATATTACTTGATAACCATCTCTAATTTTGGCATTCTGTGGTTAAGGGTGACACATGGACACTAAGATAAGTTGCTTCTTCCTTCCTTCCGACCTTGCAAGTGCAAAATAGGCCAGTTGAACATTATTGGTCAAAAATTGACCTAAAGCATTAATAAAAATCTTTATAGAAAAACGTCTGTCTCTGAAGAGGAATATTGAAACATTTTGAAATTGAGATACCATTAAAATACTAATTAAATTTCTAAATATTCGTATGAATGTCTGTTTGTAGGTGTTAGAGCAGATTCATTTTTACCTAGAGCCAAGGAGTCCTTGTAAAGAGAGGTTTAGAATCTGACTGTTCAGGAGGTTCTAATAGCCAGTTTCCCTTGGGTATTGGCTACATACCATACAGATGCCACATATATATGCATTATCCTGGGATAGTGCATATATTGCTAAGAATCAGCAACAGACCTTCTGTTCTGGAGAGCGAGCCTTACAGCAGGTCAACTGCTAATTCTTAGCAAATTATGCTCCACAAGATGGATATGTGGGATAGAGAAAACATTTGAGAGGGTGATCAAAAGATTTATCCTAGAAGGTATATAGCATGATGTTCCAGAGTATGTTTGTGTCTATTATGTGTGCCAGATCAGAGCTGGTTTTTATGGGAAAGTTCCTCTGCAGAGAACTAAGTGAACTAGGATTATCTGCAAGAATGACTTTGGCTACATATAAGTGATGAACTTATGACTCAGAGGAATTTCGTGTTAACCTTTCCTGTCTGAGTGGTAACATTCCAGCCTCACTCTTTTATTTACCATTATTAGAGCAGTGTATTTTTTAAATTTCGACATCATGATATTTGTTTTAAATTTTGTGACTGTTTTTATATAAGTGAATCACAGAACCCAGTATGCCACCAGGTAAGAGTAAAATTATTACTTTAAATATGTATTTTATTAAACACATATTTCAGAATTCCTTTTCTTCAGTAACTAGTTGTTAAAGATAATCAGTGTGTGTGTGTGGGGGGGGGGGGGTCCTGAGCACTTGTTAATAAAGATGTGATTCACATTTATGTTTTTTCTGTTAATGTAGTAGTAACCCTTCTGAAAAGAATTGTCCAATATTTTATTTGGGGAGGGGGTAGTGGTGAAGGTTTTAACAACCTGGAACAAATTTTTTTAAAATCACAATAAGTTTTTCCTGATCAACAATATACCTATATTCAAAGACAATAATAATTTAAAATCCAAATATCCATGCTGTGCCTAAATGAAAAAAAAAAAAAATGTCCAGTGTTTCAGTAGTGCTCCAATATATGTCAGATCCAGTGAACAGCGTTGATGTGTAATGTTATTTTTTGAAATACAGTAATGTTCTACAAGAGGATCAGTGATCAAAGAAGAGAATTTATATGATATAGGTAAATCGTGTAATATGCTATATTAAAATTTATCAATATAGTTTGATATGTCAGATATGGATAAAATCTAAATTAAGAAAAATTAATCAATATGGTTTCTCTCTCCCCCATCTTCTGATGCAGTTACGTGTTGTGTTACTACTTTGTTGATGTGAGAATTTTATTGTTTGAGAACCTCAAGGCACATGCGTTTTGTAATTTTGCTCCAGCAAACTTCTTGCAAAATTCGCTTCTTTTCTCTCAAGAAAATATCCATAGCCTTAACCATTATTAAAGCAAAAATTACAAAAATATTGCAGTATATTCAATACTAATACAACAATGCTAATTATAATATACATTTAAAAATATCCTACACTGTAATATGGAATTGGACAAAATTAAAGTTGTCATACCAGTAAAATTTACCATTTCATCCATTTAATACAAATGTCCTCAAATTCAAGGCCAGTGACACTAAGAACAGCCTCGCTCATATCCATCTTGTGGAGCATAATTTGCTAAGAATTAGCAGTTGACCTGCTGTAAGGCTCACTCTCCAGAACAGAAGGTCTGTTGCTGATTCTTAGCAAATGATGATGTAGTTTTAGCTATATGGGACTTCTTTATGTCAGCTTTCATCTTCTTTACTAGCATAAGTTACCCCTATGCTAGCAAAGAAATGGGAGCTGACTTCTCTAGTCCACATATGCTTAAACAGTTCAGGAATTCATGGTTTGCTTTAGTTTTGATTTTGTTTTGTTCAGAGACAAAAAGTGCAGAGGCTTATACTTTAAAATATATATATATTTTTTAATCTTCATTATTATTTTAAGTCATTATTTTACAATTTCCATCTATTGCTGGTGAAAGTGGCAAGTACAGATATTGTAATAATATACAGAATTTAAGTTTTTTTTTTTTTTTTTCCATTTTTCATTATGTGAAGCAAAAGCAAATATAATAAATTCTATCACTGTATGTAATTAAATTATATAAATTTTAATTTGCATAATTGGGGTTTGCAGTCAATTAGTTTAATTAGTAAAACTTAATAAAGCTGAAGAAGTAAAAAAAAAAAAAGTGATATACACAAAAAATCATTTGTCACAACAGTTTCAGTGGAGTCTTTTTTGCATTTATATTTTGTATTTCTTTAGGTTTCAAAAATTGGAAAGAATTTTGTTGACTCAGATCTTAGCTGGCTAATAACAAGAGTTACAGGTATTCCTGACTTTATTAATTCTCAGGAGATGTCACTTAATGCCTTAGGAATGTATCCTATTGATCCATCTGCTGCAGAACGAAAATCTGTTGCTATTCTAACTATGTGGGCAGTATTTACTAATCGTTCCAAGTTAGCAAAGCTGCTATGGAGATATTCAGATCAACCAATTCATCTGGCTCTCATTCTCTCTATGGTATATGAGAAACTTGAACCATATGTTTCTGATAATAATATGAAATTGGAGATTCAGGATTTGAGCAAGTATGTATTTTATAGTCCCTCTCTTTTATTAAGTTATTTCATTTTAATGTAAACTAATGTAATGCAGATTAAAAGTAGTGTAAGCTAAACTGCAGTAGACATTTTTTTATAAATGTTACATTACCTTCCAAAACATCAGTATACTAGATTTTATGATTCTTTCTTTGCATAAAAATATGAATGGTGCTAATTAAACCACATGAATTGTTATCAAGTGAATTTTATTGTGTAAAAAGTATTACACTAAGTTAAACTCCTATGCAATAGAACTGCTTAATAATTAGCAATATTTCTAGATTTCATTGAATCCTGTCATTAGGCCTAAGAATTGAGATATTATTGAAATCAAAATTATGCAAAGTTTTAAATGTGGAGAATGCAGAGATCAGGAGAATATAAGGATGAAGAAAAGGAAGGATCAACTCAGAGAATGTTAGATCCTGCTACAAATACTTAGTAAGTATTTGTAAAACTTAGCATTATGTTCAAACATAGCATTACATTCTAAGCCCTTAACCAGGTGAAAAAATAATTCCAGTAAACTGATGTGACCAGTAAAGGTTAAAGAAGAAGTAGATCAATTATTAGAAGGAATGGGCAAAAAGAATGGCTCTTTATGGTTTAAAAAATCTGCCTTGATTGCAATTGTAAATTAAATGCAACTGCAGAAATCTTCATTGAGGTATTCTGATACAGTACATTTCCTAATTCATGCTATTCTATGACTGGACAGTTTGATGATAATCACACTCTGTGATATGTCCTTCATTGTTGCTCTCTAATCATGACTAACCATTTTTATTCAAACTGTACATTTAAAAAATAAAATTTAAGTTTAAGGATTAAAATGTGGTGCTCAGAAGGAAGTTTCTTAAAGTGAGTGTTACACTATATTTGGAGTACTGGCAAAGTTACTTTAATGGGTATTGAAGAAACTGGCACTTTGTTGAACTCAGAATTGTTGAATTTATGAAGTTATTTTGTATTTATTGTGTGTATATATATTTTTTATTTATTTATATACAGTAGAACGTCAGTTATCCGGAATAATTTGAAAGGCTGATCTTTCTTCTTTTTTTTATTAACAGTAGTACAGTAAGCTCTGGTTATAGCGGTAACATATGCAAATTGAATTTTGATTATGATAAGCAAAAGATCGAGTTTACTACCTGTTTATAACAGATTGTACAAACAAAAAGCCCAATAAACCGAAAACTGCAAATTGTTTTTATTGTTTTATGGTTGTGACCTCTAGAATTCCATGTGACCTTCAGAAAAATATCACAGAGACTATTGGGTTTTCTCGGAAATCATGAGTGAATTTCAGATTAGTTTAGCTTCAGATTCGGTAAGAATAATATTGGCCCAAAACTGTGTGGTTTATTATTTTTCTAAATTTTTAACGTGTAGTTTTAACATTGCAACAAAAAACGGAAATCATTAATAGAATTAGAAAAGGTGAAAATTTAGGAAATCTCTCCAAAGAGTTTAATGTGGGGACTTTAAAGGGCGCTGACTCTATTTAAAAATTACAGATATGAATTACAGGCTTCGAAAAAGCAATGTGTTTGCTGTTTTATTTACCTAATTGTTATTTTATATTGTACTTTATAAGTAGCCTTATAGTTCTAGTTATGCTGGTTATTTTTATTTTTAATTTAGATAAGAGTTTTTGTAGATTACTTATTATACGTAAAACCATTTTTTCTTTTGAATCTTGCAGCCATTGTTTTTGTATAGAGAGTGGTAGGGAATTCAAATTTTTAATTGTGGTAACTAGGTAGCTCTAACGTAAAATTATATAGCGTAATACGCATCACTGCATTTAGGATTCTATTAGATAGTATAGTATTGACAATTAATAAGATCAAATAAATTTATTGAACTTATTAATTTAAAATATCATGCCCCAGACAAAGTGGCAGGAATGCTGTGACTTGGATGAGAACTGAGGGGGGGCAATTCTCAAACGCATCACAGTGTAATAAAATGTGCAACTTGTGAAATGTTTGCCAAACTCTCTGGAACAGAACATGATCTAGCCAAGGAGGAAGTCTTAGTGTGTGTGTGCCAGGTGCAGAGAGTGTCTAGAAATTAGGTGTCAACTCAGCATTCTAATGGGCATCTATGAGAGCTTGAGGTGTAGGTAGATGCCCTTGAAGAAATTAATATGGGGGCCCCCCTTCGAGCTCTCAGCTGTTCAACTCAATGCCAGAGCTCACTCCTGGGCACCAGGCAACACAGCGGCAATCTCCAAGGCAGAATGCACTGGTCCCAAAGGAACTAGTTATTGTTGGTGATTCTATTGTTGGGGAGACAGGGAAAAAATTGTGTAAAAAGGATAGATGGAATAGGACCAGGGTATGTCTGCCAGGGGCAAAAGTTGATGATGTTGTGAATCATATATGATCTTTTAAGGGCCCAAAGGGTGATATTGTTGTACACGTTGGCACCAATGACATTAAGAGAAGGAGATCTGCAGATTTACTTAACAAGTACAGGTCAATGTTGCAAAAATGTCGTTAGGGTTAAATTTGAAAGTGTCTGCAATTCTGCCCAGACATGATAGGAGGGAGTACATGATGAGAGCCTTGTCAATCAATTCGGTTCTAGAGGGAATGTGCAAGGCTCAAGGGGTAGAATTTTTTTTCAGCGTGGTGTGGGCTTGTTAACAGGAGAGACTGCTTCTACAGGGATGGGATACACTTAAATAGAAAGGGTGCAAGAATATTTGCTGATGCTATCGAGGCAGTGTTAGGTGGGTCAGAAAACTGCTAGCTTGGAGGGAATTCACAGACTAAAAGGTTTAAAAGTAGCCGCAGGAAGAGGTGAAGGTAATTCTTGCACTGCTTCTATTAGAATAAGCAGCGGCCTGGAGCGAGGAGTGCTGGGGGTTTCAGGGACTGATGGCAGTCATCGTGAAGCAGGTGGATATATGGGATGTGTTAGGGTAACTAAGAATAACAATATGTGCATGTATACTTGCATGTATACCAATGCTAGAAGTGTAGTAATTAAATTTGATGAATTTGAAGTGTTAGTCAAGACATCAAAGGCGGATACTGTTGGGATATCACAGATGTTGTGTCACACAGATATTAGGAATGCAGAATTTTAATTTGGGGAGTACAATGTGCACAGAGAGGATAGACAGGATAGGAAGGGAGGAGGGGTTATGCTGTTAATTAAGAAACACATAAAACCAAAAGAAGCATTCAGTTGATATAGATGGACAGTACACTGTTGAGTCAGTTTGGTTTTACTTAAGCACTGCGAAAGCAAAAATAAGTGTGTTATAGGGCTAATGACTCGAATGAGTACAATGAACAATCATACAGAGAAATAGTGGGCTGGTAAATCAGAATGTCTTATAATGGGCGATTTTAACTTCCCAGATATTGACTGGAACTTATGGGTTGGTCACTCGCACACTAGTAATATTTTTTTTGTGGATTTATTGGATCATTGTTTTCTGCAGCAGCAGCATGTTCGAGAGGCAACCAGAGAGGGTAATACTCTTTATCTGGTTATCAGCAGTGATCATTCGTGTATTAAGAATTTGCAGATAAAGGAAACATTAGGTGGCAGTGATCACAGTGTACTGATGTGGGAATTACTTAAAGATATAATTACCATCAGGGGTAAAGGTGACTACAGTGGTCTCAGACAGTTTTTAAATTCTGCACAGTAGGATCGACTGATGATGTTACCAACAGCAAATTCTAAGTGGGAAGCATTCAAGGAATTAATCATGAAAGCTACTAAAAGTTTCATACCTATTAAGAAATATTGTTCAAGGTTTAGGTCTAAATGGTTGTCAAATGAACTAATGAGACTCATGGCAGAGAAGAAAAATGCATGGGATGCTTTAAATTATCAGGTGACACAGAAGCCTATGGCAGATATAAGCTAGTCTGTAATCAAGTCACAAAGGAAGTTAGGCAGGCAAAGGCAGATTACGAGAAATCTTTGGCAAAGGATGCTAAGAAAAACAGTAAGGATTTCTTTACTTGTATAAACTCTAAAAGGAAGGGGATGAATCTTATTGGTCTACTTGATATCGATGGTTCGACTGTTGATGATCCTGCTCAGATAGCAAAAAAACTGAATGAGTATTTTGCATCTACATTTACACATGAGGAGTTATTAAGGATTGAGAATGCCAGAAAATTATCGAATTGTAACGGGTGCCTAATGATTTTGTAATAGCTGAGAGCAAAGTGGAGGAGAAATTGTTGAAGTTAAACATAAGAAAGGCACCTGGGGTGGATGGGATCTATCCAGTTATTTTAAAGGAGGTGGCAAAGGAAGTAAGCAAACCCTTAGTCATAATAATTAGAGCATCCTTAGACTTAGGGGAAGCCCCCCATGGACTTCAGATGTGCAAATGTATCCCCAATTAACAAAGGGGAATCGAAGGGTGACATGAGTAATTACAGACCAGCTAGTATTCAAAAAATAGCAAGGGTTTAATTTTTCAGTACTCACCTTGATATAGTGAATCCCAATTTAACCCAATTTAATGACAACCAAGGACAACGTTAGTGCATTTCTACTTCCTTGCGCATATTTTAATCCCGTTTCCATTATAATTACCATTTACTCACCCCTTAATTTAAGAACCAATCACCTTAAAGCTAGTCACCTCTTGCCATTCAAACCATAACAATTGCTGATTGATCAGGGTGAGTACTGAAAAATTAAGCCCTTGCTATTTTTTGAATTTAGTCCAATACGACAGTACTTTAAGACACTATAACTTCTAAGAGACCAGTTAGTTTAACTTCTGTTCTGGGTAAAATAATGGAGTCACTGGTTAAAAATGCATTGCAAGATCATCTAGACAAGACTTCAGCAATAATTCAGACACAGCATTGGATTTGTTAAGGGAAAGTCTTGTCTGAAAAATTTGATTGGATATTATGATGTGGTTACAAGGGAACTGGTTGCAAAAAATAATTTTGATACCATATGCTTGGATTTCAGGAAAGCTTTTGACACTATTGTGCATGGAAGACCACCGTACAAATTGGAGCAGAATGGCATTAAGGATAAGTTGCTACAATGGATAAAGGAATGGATGAGTGGGAGAAGACAGAGGGTGGTAATCAATGGGCACTGCTCTTCGTGGACTAATGTTATTAGTGGAGTCCCACAGGGTTCGATGTTCGGTCCACTGTTGTTTTGTATATTTATCAATGATATCGATGAAGGTACATCAGGCTTAATGTCAAAGGTTGCAGATGGTACGAAGGTTGGCAGGGTTGTTAATGACAGTAATGGCAGTGTGCTTTTAGCATTAGCATTAGTAGAGGCATTTGATGCAAGAAAGCAAGCTTATGCAGCATCAGCCAAAAAAAAAATAAAAATAAAAATAAATAAATAAATAAAAAATAACCACTTCCACTTCAACCCTCTGTTCGTTCGAAATACCAGTCCAGCTGAGCCTTAAACTTATTTAGGCTATCAACTTCCACGACAAGGGATGGAAGTCTGTTCCACCAACCAACCACCCGCTGGCTAAAGGCAAATTTACTCACGTCTATCCTACATCTGTCTTTCCTCAATTTGAATTTATGCCCTCTCAGGTGATTATTCTGAGCAAGAGGAAGAATCCCATCAGCACTGAGCATGCTCAAACCATTCAAGGCTTTATACACCTCTATCAGATCACCTCACTGGTGCCTAGTCTCCAGACACTGTAATTTGCAAAACTTAAGCCTTTCTTCTTAAGAGCACCCCTTTGCTCCATTCACTAATCTTGTTGCCCTTCTCTGTACTCGTTCCAGCAGCTCTACATCCTTCTTGAAATGAGGCCTCCAGACCTGTATACAGTACTCTAGGTGTGGCCTGACAATTGCCTTATACAAGGGGAATAATCACCTCCTTATCCCTGCTAGAAAAATTCCTATATATCATTGATGACTCAATAATGAGCTACTCTTGCAGCCCGTCTGCACTGCTCAGAGAACTTCATATCTGCCTGCACAACCATCCCAGGTCCCTTTCATTCTCTACCACAGAGTTGATATGTTGCTCTGGGGTTGCTGTTTCCAATGTGTAGTACTTTACATTTGTCAATGTTATACTTCATTTGCCATCTCTCAGCCCATCTGCTCAACCTTTCCAGATCCTGTTGCAGTAGCATAGTGTCAGTAGTGTCCTTGACAACGCTGCCAACCTTCGTATCGTCTGCAAACTTGTACATTAAGCTTGATATACCATCATCAGTATCATTTATAAATACAGTAAACAATAATGGACCCAATACTGAACCCTGAGGGACTCTACTAATCGCGTGACACAGAGACAACCCCCAAGGCAGAATGCGCTGGTCCCGAAGGAACTAGTAGTTGTTGGTGACTCTATTGTCAGGGAAACGGGGAACATGCTTTGTAAAAAAGATAGGTGGAACAGGACCAGGGTATGTCTGCCAGGGGCAAAGGTTGATGACGTAGAGCGAATATCATCTTTTAAGGGCACAAAAGGTGATATAGTTGTACACGTTGGCACTAACGATATTAAGAGTAGGAGACCGGCAGAATTACTTAACAAGTACAGGTCACTGTTGAACAAAAGCCGAGAATTAGGGTTGAATTTGAAAGTGTCTGCAATTCTGCCCAGACACGACAGGAGGGAGTATATGATGAGAGCCTTGTCGATCAATTTGGCCCTGGAAAGATTGTGCAAGGCTCAAGGGGTAGAATTTTTTTCAGCCTGGACTGTACTTGTTAACAGGAGAGATTGCTTCTACAGGGATGGGATACACTTAAATAGAAAGGGTGCAAGAATATTTGCTGATGCTATCAAGGCAGTGTTAGGTGGGTCGGAAAACTGCTAGCTTGGGGGGAGACAAAGACCAATAGATTGACAGTAGCCACTGGCAGAGGTGAAAGAGATTCTTGCACTGCTTCTATTAGAATGAGCAGAAGCCTGAAAAACAAGATGCATGGTATTTCAGAGACTGCTGGGAGCCATTGCGGTACAAGTAAACACATGGGTTGTGTTAGGGTAGCTAAGAATAGAAACAGGTGCAGGTATACTTGCGTGTACACCAATGCTAGGAGTTTAGTAAATAAATTTGATGAATTTGAGGTATTGCTCAAAACATCAAAGGCAGATATTGTTGGGATATCAGAGACGTGGTGTCACACAGATATAAGGGATGCAGAAATGCAATTTGGGGAGTACAACGTCTACAGAAAGGATAGACAGGATAGGAAGGGGGGAGGGGTTATGCTATTAGTTAAGAAACACATAAAAACCAAGGAAGTGAAGCCAGTCGACATCGCTGGACAGTGCAGTGTTGAGTCAGTTTGGTGTGACATAAGCATTGGGAGATCAAAATTGAGAGTAGGAGTGTGCTATAGGCCTAATGACTCTGATGAGTATAATAAGGAACTGTACAGGGAAATAGAGTGGGCCAGTAAATCAGAGAGTCTTATAATGGGAGATTTTAATTTCCCAGATATTGACTGGAATTTGGGGGCTGGTTACTCACACACTAGCAGGGCTTTTGTGGATTTATTGGATGATTGTTTTCTACATCAGCATGTTCGGGAGGCAACTAGAGGGAGTAATACTCTTGATTTGATTATCAGCAGTGATTCTTCATGCATTAAGAATCTGCAGATAAATGAACCACTAGGTGGCAGTGATCACAGTGTGCTGAAGTGGGATTTACTGAAAGAGGTAACTACCATTAGGGGTAAAGGGAAGGGTTATTGCTTCCGTAAAGGCGACTACGATGGACTGAGACAGTATTTAAATTCTATACAGTGGGACCAACTGATGATGTTACCAACAGCAAATTCAAAATGGGAAGCATTCAAAGAACTTATCTTGGAAGCTACTAGGCTTTACATACCAACTAAGAAATATTGTTCAAGGTTTAGGCCAAAATGGATGTCAGATGAACTAATGAGGCATATGGCAGAGAAGAAAAATGCATGGGATACTTACAAATTAACACATGACACAGAAGCCTATGATAGATACAAGTTGATATGCAACCAAGTTACAAAGGAGGTTAGGCAGGCGAAGGCAGATTACAAGAAATCCTTGGCAAGGGATGCAAAGAAAAACAGCAAAGAGTTCTTTACTTATGTAAACTCTAGAAGGAAGGGGATGAATCAGATTGGTCCACTTGATATTGATGGGTCAACTGTTGATGATCCTGCTCAGGTAGCTAACAAACTAAATGAATATTTTGCATCGACATTCACACATGAGGAGTTATTCAGCAAGGGGAATGCCAGAGGTGTATTCAACTCTAGCAGTAAGCTACAGAATCTTGAAATAACTGGGAGTAAAGTGGAGGAGAAACTGTTGAAGATAAACACAAGAAAGGCACCCGGGGTGGATGGGATCTATCCAGTTATATTAAAGGAGGCAGCAAAGGAAGTAAGCAAACCCTTAGCCATAATTATGAGAGCTTCCTTGGACTCAGGGGAGGTACCCATAGACTGGAAATGTGCAAATGTGACCCCAATTCACAAAGGAGGATCAAAGGCTGACACAAGTAATTATAGACCTGTGAGCTTAACTTCTGTTCCAGGAAAATTAATGGAGGCACTGGTTAAAGAAGCACTGCAGGAT
This sequence comes from Mastigoproctus giganteus, assembly GCF_048544385.1. Classification (NCBI taxonomy): domain Eukaryota; kingdom Metazoa; phylum Arthropoda; class Arachnida; order Uropygi; family Thelyphonidae; genus Mastigoproctus; species Mastigoproctus giganteus. The sequence goes on from NC_143577.1 coordinate 49,482,103, forward strand.
CATTTAGACAAGACTTCAGTTATAGCTCAGACACAGCATGGTTTTGTTAAGGGGAAGTCTTGCCTGACCAACTTGATTGGATACTATGATGCAGTCACAAAAGAACTGGATGCAGGGAATAACTTTGATATTATATACTTGGATCTTAGAAAGGCTTTTGATACTGTTGCACATGGAAGACTGCTACACAAATTGGAGCAGTGTGTCATTGGAGGCAAATTGCTGCTATGGATAAAGGGGTGGTTGAGGGGGAGAAGACAGAGAGTGGTAATCAATGGACACTGCTCATCGTGGACTAATGTTATTAGTGGAGTCCCTCAGGGCTCAGTGTTGGGTCCATTATTGTTTTCTGTATTTATAAATGATATTGATGATGGTATATCAAGCTTAATGTCCAAGTTTGCAGATGATACAAAGGTTGGCAGGGTTGTCAAGGACACTACTGACACTATGCTGCTGCAACAGGATCTGGAAAGGTTGAGCAGATGGGCTGAGAGGTGGCAAATGAAGTTTAACATTGACAAATGTAAAGTACTACACATGGGAAAAAGCAACCCCAGAGCAACGTATCAACTCTGTGGTACTACACTGACAGTGGTAGAGAATGAAAGGGACTTGGGGGTGATTGTGCAGGCAGATATGAAGTTCTCTGAGCAGTGCAGACGGGCTGCAAGAGTAGCTCATGGAGTGTTGTCAATGATATACAGGAATTTTTCCAGCAGGGATAAGGAGGTGATTATTCCATTGTATAAGGCAATGGTCAGGCCACACCTAGAGTACTGTATACAGGTCTGGAGGCCTCATTTCAAGAAGGATGTAGAGCTGCTGGAACGAGTACAGAGAAGGGCAACAAGATTAGTGAATGGAACAAAGGGGTGCTCTTACGAAGAAAGGCTTAAGTTTTGCAAATTACAGTGTCTGGAGACTAGGCACCAGCGAGGTGATCTGATAGAGGTGTATAAAGCCTTGAATGGTTTAAGCATGCTCAATGCTGATGGGATTCTTCCTCTAGCTCAGAAAAATCACCTGAGAGGGCATAAATTCAAATTGAGGAAAGACAGATGTAGGATAGACGTGCGGAAATTTGCCTTTAGCCAGCGGGTGGTTGGTTGGTGAACAGACTGCCATCGCTTGTGGTGGAGGTTGATAGCCTAAATAAGTTTAAGGCTCAGCTGGACAGATATTTTGAACGAACAGAGGGGTGAAGTGGAAGTGGGTTTTTTTTTTTTTTTTTTTGACTGATGCTGCATAAGCTTGCTTTCTTGCATCAAATGCCTCTACTAATGCTAATGCTAACATTAGTCCACGATGAGCAGTGTCCATTGATTACCACTCTCTGTCTTCTCCCCCTCAACCACCCCTTTATCCATAGCAGCAATTTGCCTCCAATGCCATACTGCTCCAATTTGTGCCGCAGTCTTCCATGTGCAACAGTATCAAAAGCCTTTCTAAGATCCAAGTATATAATATCAAAGTTATTCCCTGCATCCAGTTCTTTTGTGACTGCATCATAGTATCCAATCAAATTGGTCAGGCAAGACTTCCCCTTAACAAAACCATGCTGTGTCCGAGCTATAACTGAAGTCTTGTCTAGATGATCCTGCAGTGCTTCTTTAACCAGTGCCTCCATTAATTTTCCGGGTACAGAAGTTAAACTAACAGGTCTACAATTACTTGTGTCGCCCTTTGATCCTCTTTTGTGAATTGGGGTCACATTTGCACATCTCCAGTCCATGGGTACTTCCCCTGAGTCCAAGGTAGCTCTCATAATTATGGTTAAGGGTTTGCTTACTTCCTTTGCTGCTTCCTTTAATATAACTGGATAGATCCCATCCACCCCAGGTGCCTTTCTTGTGTTTATCTTCAACAATTTCTCCTCCACTTTGCTCTCAGTTATTACAAGATTCTCTAGCTTACTGCCAGAGTTGAATACACCTCTGGCATTCTCCTCACTGAATAACTCCTCATCGGTGAATGTAGATGCAAAATATTCATTTAGTTTGTTAGCTACCTGTACAGAATCATCAACAGTTGACCCATCGATATCAAGTGGACCTATCTGATTCATCTCCTTCCTTCTAGAGTTTACATAAGTAAAGAACTCTTTGCTGTTTTTCTTTGCATCCCTTGCCAAAGATTTCTTGTAATCTGCCTTTGCCTGCCTAACCTCCTTTGTAACTTGGTTACAGATCAACTTGTATCTATCATAGGCTTCTGTGTCACGTGTTAATTTGTATGTATCCCATGCATTTTTCTTCTCTGCCATATGTCTCATTAGTTCATCTGACATCCATTTAGGCCTAAACCTTGAACAATATTTCTTAGTTGGTATGTAAAGCCTAGTAGCTTCCAAGATAAGTTCTTTGAATGCTTCCCATTTTTAATTTGCTGTTGGTAACATCATCAGTTGGTCCCATTGTATAGAATTTAAATACTGTCTCAGTCCATCGTAGTCACCTTTACGAAAGCAATAACCCTTCCCTTTACCCCTAATGGTAGTTATCTCTTTGAGTAAATCCCACTTCAGCACACTGTGATCACTGCCACCTAGTAGTTCCTCCATCTGCAGATTCTTAATGCATGAAGAATCACTACTGATAATCAAATCAAGAGTATTACTCCCTCTAGTTGCCTCCCAAACATGCTGATGTAGAAAACAATCATCCAATAAGTCCACAAAATCCGTGCTAGTGTGTGAGTGACCAGCCCCGAAATTCCAGTCAATATCTGGGAAATTAAAATCCCCCATTATATAAGACTCTCTGATTTACTGGCCCACTGTGCAGTTTCTTATTATACTCATCAGAGTCATTAGGCCTATAGCACACTCCTACTCTCAATTTTGATCTCCCAATGCTTATGTCACATGAAACTGACTCGACACTGCACTGTTCAGCGATGTCGACTGGCTTCACTTCCTTGGATTTTATGTATTTCGTAACTAATAGCATAACCCCTCCTCCCTTCCTATCCTGTCTATCCTTTCTGTAGACATTGTACTCCCCAAATTCCAGTTCTGCATTCCTTATATCTGTGTGACACCACGTCTGTTGCTTCTGCAACAGGATCTAAAAAATGTGGGAAGATAGTCTGAGAAGTGGCAACTGAAGTTTAACATTGACAAATGCAAAGTACTATATATGGGTAGAAGTAACCCCAGAGGATTGTACCAACTGTGTGCTATTACACTTAAGGTAGTAGAAAATGAAAAAGACCTGGGAGTAATTATGTAGTCAGATATTAAATTTTTCTGAGCAATGCAGACAGGCTGAAAGAGCAGGTCATGGGGTTTTGTCGATGATATACAGGAATTTTGCTAGCAGGGAAAAGGAGGTGATTGTCCCTCTGTATAAGGCAATGGTCAGGCCATGCCATGAGTACTGGATACAGGTCTGGAGCTCTCATTTTAGGAAGGATGTAGATTTGCTTGAGCGTGTACAGAGAAGGGTAACAAGATTGGCGAGGGGAATGAAGGGATCCTCTTACCGAGAGGGGCTTAAGTTCTGCAAATTGCAGCGGCTGGAGACTAGGCACCTGTGAGGTGATCTGATTGAGGTATATAAGCCTTGAATGGGTTGAGCGCACTGAATTCTGATGGGATTCTTCCACTTGTTCAAATTATGAACCTAAGAGGGCATAAATTCAAATTGATGAAAGAGAGATGCAGAATAGATGTTTGGAAATTTGCCTTTAGCCAGCGGGTGGTTAATTGCTGGAACAAACTTCCATCTGTTGTTGTAGAAGTTGACATGTTAAATAAATTTAAGGAAATAAATTTAGAGGGAATGGTCATGTAAATTTTTTTTTTTTTTTTTTTTGGCTGATGCTGCATAAGCTCATACACTTGCTTTCTTGCATCACATGCCAGTATTACTACTTCAACAGTTTTCAACATCTAGAAAAATTCCAATGCTATAATAGAATTTGTGTAGATTATGGATAGTGAAGGAGGATCTCGGAGAAAAAAGACGATGTTGAAACCTGACAATGCCGCTTCAGAGAGTGCACTCATGTTATTTTTTTGTTTTCTTCAGAGTGAAGTTTAGGTGAACCAGTGTATGGCCCAATGTTGTGTGAAAAGTATTGGATTTTAATCTAAAATTAATAGGTAATGAAGATTTTAAGGCAAGCACGGGTTGGCTGTAAAACTTCAAACCGAGACAAGGTATACATGAACTGGATATTCAAGGCAAGAAACTTTCTGCAGACAAATCGGCAGCAGTGTCCTTTGAAAAGTAAGCTTGCTTCAGTTATAGCAAATGATGAGATAGAAAATGTTTATAATGTTGATGGGATGGACTTATTATGGAAAGCATTACCCAGAAAAACTCTAGCCACTAAAAGAGAAATGCACCAGTTTTAAGATGAGTTACAATTGCTATGGGTGCAAATGCCATTGGGATGCACAGATTGTCCGTGTTCCTTATCGGTAAGTCAAAAAAAACCAAGAGCATTTAAAAATCTTTCTAATTTTCCTGTTTTGTATAAAAATGCCTGGATGGATGTTTCTGTTTTCCGAGTAAATAATATTTACTTAATATTTAAATAATATTAATTAAATAATATTTAATTAATATTTAATTTAATCGTTAGGTAAGATTAAATTTATTTGATCTTAATCTTACCGGAAAATTTTCCGGTTCGATTATCTGGAAGAGGTCTGACATCAGTTATTCTAGATAACTGACACTCTACTGTACTTATTTTATTTTGTCTTGTGGAGATGAACTAAGTAAGATATTTCCACTTTGTCCTAAAATAAGTTGTTACAGACAGAGACAAATGCTGAAGGTTGTTTATATTATTTATTTATTTCACTTTATTTTATTTTATTTTCTGATCCAGTTAAAGTTTAACTATTGTGAAATGATTTTAAACTAAAGAGTGTTTTTATATATATATATAAAATATATATATATATTTTTTTTTTTTTTTTTTTTTCACATATCTTACTGTTAGATGATTATTCCCTGTTTGTAAAGAGATTATAGCCTGAAAACTAGTAGCAGTATTTGATACAATAAAAATTAAATAGTTTTTAGTTTATGAATATATTAATATTTGAAAGCTGTTGTTGTAATCAAGAAATGAAGATGGGAGAGAGAGGATGGATGGATGATGTATGTGATAATTGATTAAAAATTTTTAAAAGATGCTTTATTTTCTGTTCATAGAGAATTTGCTGATATGGCAACTGGAGTTCTTGATTCTAGTTATAAAGATGCCACTTGTAGAGCTTATGATGTGTTAAGTGAGGAGAATCCAGACTGGGCTTATAAGACAGCAGTTGATATTGCTGCAGATGCTAAAAATAAGACATTTTTATCTCATCCTTGTTGTCAACGGTGGTTAACGGAAATGTTTCTAGGTTGTATTCGCCTCAGAGAAGTCACTTGGGGTATGTTTACATTTCCTCGTTGGTTTAAGGTAAGAGCACATTTAATACTGATTTAATTATATTTTAATTATAAGTGATAATTTAGTATCTTAGATTAAGCAGATCAGGAATTCTCAAACCTTTGTTTTGGTTACCAGTTACAGTTCCTATTGTAAAATTTTAGGTTACATTAAATATATTTTTCCATCTTATCTTACGGTGATCTTTTCTAAGACAAATTTAATTTAATAGCATTAATCTAATTTCTTTGCACTGCTCACAGTGAAATATTTTGACTTGTTTATTGTATTAATTACTATTTTTACTATTTTAATTATTAATTACTATTTTTACTATTTTAATTATTAATTAATATTAATTACGATTAATTTACTAATATTTCATTTTGAATTTACTACTTTGGAAAATTTACATTGAGGAGACAGGAAGGTTATTTGACAAAGAGAGTGAGGGAGCATTGTAAACATGTAGCAAAGGGAAATATCAAGAAATCAGAGATTGCTGAACACTCTTATAGTTGTTCCTATTCTTTTAATGTAAAAAATTTTGAAATTTAGGGGATGAAAATGATTTTACTAAAAGAAAAATTAAAAAAGCTACTATGTATGCAAAAAAATTTAAGAACAAGACAATAAATAGAAATATGGGGAGAGATATATATGCATTCATATAGAGAAATGAATGCATCTTTTTGGCAACAGAATATAAATTTATACTGGAAATTTTTAGGGGGTGGGGTTTGGTCTCAGACAGATTTTAAATTCTATTCAGTGGGACAACCTGATGCCACCAACTGGAAGTTGGCCCTGGAGTAACAGAGTAGGGCTCATAGGGTAGAATTTTTCTCACCATGGTCTGTGCTTGAACAGGAGAGACTGTTCTTTATGTAGGTAGAAGGGAGGTAATGGTAGAAGATACCATGCTTTTTATACCAACAAAGAGATACTGTTCGAGGTTTAGATCTAAATGGATGTCAGATGAACTGATGAGACTAGTGAAGATGAGAACTGATGAGACTAGTGAAAAATAAGAGAAATCAAGTTACTGAGGAGATTAGACAAACTAAGGCAAATTATGAGAAGTTTCAGGTAAAAGTATCAAAGAATTCTTTGCTTATGTCAAAGTACAAAGAAAGGGATGAATCACATTGGTCCACTTGATACGAATGGCATAACTATTAATGATCCACTGTTCAGGTTATTGACAGACTCAATAAATATTTTGCACTTATTGTCATGCATGAAGTTAACTAAGGTGCGAAGGTGTACTTCATGTACGAAGTACACCTTTGCCCTTCATTTAGTTCCCATTGTGCTTCACACCAAGTTACAGTTGTTTGTTTGTTGTTATTTGGTTTTTAGGAGCATTAGCAACTAAGGCCATATTGCTCCGTGAACATGCGGTGGTCATTCCTGACCTTTCCGCATCCTCCGTATTTGGTGGTGACGGGCTCGAACCCCGGTCTAATCAAGAAGCGTGTGCTACTCACTGCTGCTCCTTCCCACCTGGCTACGGAGGCGCCTCCAGTTACAGTTGTAACTTGGTGAGAAGGACAATGGGAGCTAAATGATTTTGTGATAACTGAATGCACAAGATAAATTGTTAAATCCCAAGGAAAATTAAACCACCTGGGGCTGATGGAATATATCCAAATATATTAAAAGAAGCAGTAAGCAAACTCTTGGCTATAATCGTGAACTCATTCTTGGATTCAGGGGAGATCCATACAGATTGGAGATGTGTAAGTGTTCGTCCTGTTCAAAAAGAGAAAGATCAAAGGACAAAATGAGTAATTACAGATCTGTAAGCTTGACTTTGTTCCATGTAAAATAATGGAGATAGTGATTAGAAAAGTATTATGCTTGCATGTACACCAATGCTAGGAGTATAGTAAATAAATTTGATGAATTTGAAATACTGGCCAAGACATTGAAGGCAGATATTGTTCGGATATCAGAGACGTGGCGTCACACAGATATAAGGAATGCAGAATTGGAATTTGGGAAGTACAGTGTGTACAGAAAGGATAGGAAAGGAGGAGGAGGAGTTATGTTGTTAGTTAATGAAACACAAAATCTAAGGAAGTGCATCCAGTTGGCATAGATGGACAGTGCAATGTTAAGTCAGTTTGGTGTGACATAAGCACTGGAATAGCAAAATTGAGAGTAGTGTGTTATAGGCCTAATGACCCTAATGAATACAATGAACAACTCTACAGAGAAATAATGGGCCAGTAAATCAATGGCCTTATAATAAGGGAGTTTAACTTCCCAAATATGACTGGAACTTGATCTAGACTAGACTGGATCTAGTGTGTAATCAAGTTGCACAGGAGCTTAGGCAAGCAAAGGTAGATTACAAGAAATCTTTGGCAAAAGATCCAAAGAGAAACAGCAAAGATTTATTTACTTATATGAACTCTAGAAGGAAGGGGATGAATCAGAATGGTCCGCTTGATGTTGATGATCCTGCTCAGGTAGCTGACAAGCTGAATGAGTACACTGAGTGAACAGAAATCATGGGAACACCTAGGTAGGCCCACCTTTTGCCCATAATAAGGGCAAGGCATTGAGTCCACTAGTTCACAAAAGTGTTCCACAGGTATTTCCATCCATGCTTACTGCAACGCTGTCTGTAATTCCATCACATTCCTGGGTGGAGGATCCAAAGCTCAAACAGACCTTTCCACAGCATCCAAAAGATACACCACAGGGTTCATGTCCAGTGAAGAAGGCCATTCCATGGTGGTAAAATCTGTGGAATGCTCTTCAAACCACGTTCTAGTCACCACTGTTCTGTGGGGAGGCACATTGTCCTGCTGGAAGAGCCCATTGTCCTGTGGGTGCATGATGACCATGAAGGAATGCAGATGGTCTGCAAAGATGGACACATAACCTGGATCGTTCAGAGATGCATACCAGAGATCCCAACATGTGCCAGTTGAACACGTTCCAGATCATTACCTACCGTCTACCTGCATGAACAGTTTCTTGTTGACATAATGGGTGCATAGCTTCATGCGGTTTCCGTCAAATACACACCTTCCTGTCCACTCAAAATAATTATAAACAGGGCTCATCGGACCAGGAGACCCATCTCCAATCATCCTAGGTTCAGTGCCAATGTTCTTATGCTCAGTTGAGGCATAGATTCCTATGTCCTGGTGTTAGCAATGGGACTCTGGTGGGTTGGCAGCTCTCATAACCTATTGTGGCTAATGATCGCCTGATGGTCTTGGGGGAGACGTTTCTGGCACCTCCCTTGTTGAAGTTGGCAGTGATTTGTGCCACTCTCTGGGTGGCTGAAACAATGCGAGACAGACATGAACGATACACATTCATCCACCTACCACATTTCTCCGGCCACAGCATTGTCCACAATGAGATGTTATTCCAGAAATGGCGTATTCCCGATACACTCTTGATACTGTCAAATGGGAATAGTGCAATTTCTGTACCACCTCTGCAATAGAGCGGCCCATGCTTCGGGCACCCACTATCATTCCTCTTTCAAAGTCAGTTAACTCACAACGTTTATCCATACTGACATCGAATTACCATCTGCGTGAATGCAGTGATGCAGTGTACCCATATACCTGCCAAGCAGCATGTTCATCCACTGGTGAGAATGGTGATAGCATTATAACGACCAGGAACCAGGTATCCCACGAATTCTATCCTTTCAGTGTATTTTGCATCTACATTCACACATGAGGAGTTATTTAGGGAAGGGAATGCCAGAAGTTTATCAAACTCTAACAAGAAGCTAAATGATTTTGTAATAATGAGAGCAAAGTGGAGCAGAAATTATTGAAATTAAACATAAGAAAAGCACCTGGAGTGGATGGGATCCATCCAGTTATATTAAAGGAGGTGGCAAAGGAAGTAAGCAAACCCTTAGCCAAAATTATAAGAGCATCCTTGGACTCAGGGGAGGTCCCAACGGGCTGGAGATGTGCTAATGTATCCCCAATTCACAAAGGGGGATCGAAGGGTGACACGAGTAATTACAGGCCTGTTAGTTAACTTCTGTTCTGGGTAAAATAATGGAGTCACTGGTTAAAGATGCATTGCAGGATCATATAGACAAGACTGCAGCAATAATTCAGACACAGCATGGGTTTGTTAAGGGAAAGTCTTGTCAGACAAATTTGATAGGATATTCTGATGTGGTTACAAAGGAACTGGATGCAAAAAATAATTTTGATATCATACACTTGGATTTCAGGAAAGCTTTTGATACTGTTGCACATAGAAGACTACTGTACAAGTTGGAGCAGTATGGCATTAAGGGCAAGTTGCTACAATGAATAAAGGGATGGTTGAGTGGGAAAAGACAGAGAATGGTAATCAGTGGACACTGCTCTTCATGGACTAACGTTATTAGTGGAGTCCCATAGGGTTTGATGTTGGGCCCATCATTGTTTTTTATATTTATCAATGATATTCATGAAGATATATCAGGCTTAATATCCAAATTTGCAAACAATACAAAGGTTAGCAGGGTTTTAATGACAGTATGCTACTGCAACAGGATCTAGAAAAGTTGTGTGCAGGTGGACTGAGAGGTGGCAACTGAAGTTTAACATTGACAAATGCAAAGTACTGCATATAGGTATCAGTAGCCCTAGGGTAATGTACCAACTGTGTGTGTGGTACTACCCTCAGGGTAGTGGAAAATGAAAAAGACCTGGTGGTAATTGTTCAGTCAAATATGAAGTTTTCTGAGCAGTACAGACAGGCTTCCAGTGCAGCTCACAGGGTATTGTCAATAACATACAGGAATTTTGCTAGCAAGAATGAGGAGGAGATTATTTTCTGGTATAAGGCAATGGTCGGGCCACACCTTGAGTACTGCATACAGGTCTGGAAGCCTCATTTTCAGATAGATGTAGAGCTGCTGGAACGAGTTCAGAGAAACGCAATGAGATTGGTGAGATAGGCTTAAGTTCTGCAAATTGCAACAAATCTGGAGACTAGGCATCTGTAAGGTAATCTGATTGAGGTGTATAAAGCCTTGAATGGTTTGAGCAAGGTCAATGCTGATGGGATTCCTCTTCTTGCTCAGATTACCCACTTGAGGGGACATAAATTGAAATTGAGGAAAGACAGTTGCAGAATAGATGTACGGAAATTTTCCTTTAGCCAGTAGTTTGTTGATTGCTGGAACAAATTTCCATTTGTCATCGTGGAAGTTGATAGCCAAAAATTCAATGAATTGGACAAACATTTGGAGTGAATGAATGAGTGAAATGGGAAGTTGTTTTTTTTTTTTTTTTTTTTTGACTGATGCTGTATACGCTTGCTTTCTTGCAGCTATATGCCTCTACTAATGCTAATGCTATTTCAGGATCATCTTCACAAGAATGTAGTTATATGAAAATCATAGTGTGGATTAGTTGTGGGGAAATCTTGTCCTACAAATTGAAATCACATCAATTCAGTGCAAAACAATTCATTATATGAAATTGTCATATACTGAGCTTGCCACTTGGTACATGGCAATTTGCTGTGTTACATTTGGCGGATGAAAATTTGCTGTATGTGACATTTCATGAAAATTTGGTGTAGGAGACAATTTGCCGAACAAGATGTTGCTGTATGATACAATTTGGTGAAAGGCAATTGGTTGCTACGAAAATTCTGAATTCTTTGGGAGAATTCGGTGTATGGCAAAGCAAAACAGAAAATGCCAACTTTTAATATATCATGCTGTAAAGGGTGAATTTATTGATCACGATAACGTTCTTGATATTTTATATTTTTGACGAAGCATACAAGTGCCACAGACAGGTTAAAGATTGGGATTTAACAGAACCTTATTCACAGTTTACTTTCCTTCTATAAGTTGCGTTTTTAGAAAACATACATGAGAGTGAGGGTTTTTCCAGAGACTAAAAGTAGAGATCATTAATGGATGCCTGCTGATAATGTTTATTTATCTTCTGACATTAAAAAGGATTGGCATTTTGCAACCCTCTGTGCTATAGTTTTTATTGAAAGAAGTTAGCAGTAGTCCAGTACTATGGAGTCCTAGTCCCCTACATGGAAAAATGCTCTGACCCACTGAGGCGTTTTCACCAGGGCCCACAGTGGTTCTCGATGCTATGGAACGATGGTTTTTTCCTTTAATCTAGTTTCTTTGCTCTTAATTTTCTTCTGGCTTCCCAACCCTCAATGAATTCATGCACCTGGAAAAGCATAGTTTCAACTGAGGTGGTATATTAAAAAAAATAAAAAATAAAAAAAAAAATTTCTGTTTATATTCCGGCACGACAACCAAGTCAGTAGAGTTTACAAAAATCGCCAATACAAATATTTATCGTATTTAGTAGTCACGGGCTTGAACCCCGGTCCACTCTAGGAATGCGTGCTATGCACTCGTGCTATGCATTAAAAGTGTTACAATATGAATGGAGTCATGCTTAAATAGGAATGTACTCACTTTCCAACCTGACTGTAAAAAGGATTGCCATGAATCCTTTATATAAAATAAATGGATAAAAAATATATTATTTTCTTTTTTCTAAATTTCTGCATTCTTCCTTCATAAGTTGCCAGAATTTCTCTTGTTCAAAACCTTTTACTTCATTGATTTTGTTAATTTCTAATCTCTGTGTGATACACTGAATTTCTATACATCAAATTGTCTTATCCATCAGTTGTCACACATACAGCAAACTGTCCTATGTAAAATTGCCTATGGTAGATATAAGCTGGTCTGTAATCAAGTCACAAAGGAGGTTAGGCAGGTGAAGGCAGATTACGAGAAAGGATGCAAAGAAAAATAGCAAAGAGTTCTTTTCTTATGTAAACTCTGGAAGGAAGGAGACGGAAGGAATCAGATTGGTCCACTTGATATCGATGGTTCGACTGTTGATGATCCTGCTCAGGTAGCTGACAAACTGAATGAGTATTTTGCATCTACATTCACACATCAGGAGTTATTCAGGGAAGGAATGCCAGAAGTTTATCAAACTCTGGCCGGGAGCTAAACTAATTTGTAATAACTGAGAGCAAAGTGGAGGAGAAATTGTTGAAGATAAACATAAGAAAGGCACCTGGGGTGGATGGCATTTATCCAGTTATAGTAAAGGAGGCAGCAAAGGAAGTAAGCAAACTCTTAGCCATAATTACGAGAGCTTTCTTGGACCCCAGGGAGGTCCCTATGGACTGGAGATATGCAAATGTGACCCCAATTCACAAAGGAGGATCAAAGGAAGGAACAAGTAATTACAGAACTGTTAGTTTAACTTCTGTTCCAGGGAAATTAATGAAAGTACTGCTGTATCATCTAGACAAGACTGCAGCAGACACAGCATGGGTTTGTTAAGGGGAAGTCTTGTCTGACCAATTTGATTGGATGCTATGATGCGGTTACAAAGGAATTGGATGCAAAAAATAATTTTGATATCATATACTCGGATTTTGGGAAAGCTTTTGATACTGTTGCACATGGAAGACTACTATACAAATTGGAGTAGTATGGCATTAAGGACAAATTGCTGCTATGAATAAAGGGATGGTTGAATGTAAGAAGACGGAGTGGTAATCAATGGACACTGCTCTTCGTGGACTAATGTTAATAGTGGATTCCCCCAAGGTTCGGTGTTGGGAAAATTGTTGTTTTCTGTATTTATTAATGATATTGATGAAGGTATATTAGGCTTAAAGTCCAAGTTTGCAGATGATACGAAGGTAGGTAGGGTTGTTAATGACACTGACGACAGTACGCTACTGAAACAGGATCTTGAAAAGTTGAGCAGATGGGCTGAGCGGTGGCAACTGAAGTTTAACATTGACAAATGTAAAGTACTGCATATGGGTAGCGGTAACCTCAGTGTAACATATCAACTGTGCAGTAGTACATTCAAGGTGGTAGACAACGAAAAAGACCAGGGGGTAATTGTGCAGTCAGATATGAAGTGTTCTGAGCAGTGCAGACAGTCTGCAAGAGGAGCTCATGGTGTCTTATCAATGATATTCAGGAATTTTTCTAGCAGGGATAAGAAGGTGATAATCTCTTGTATAAGGCAATGTATTCGAGTGTTTGGGAGTTGGAATGCAGTAGCACACGCTCTTTGAGTAGACTGGAGTTCAAGCCCCTGACTGCTAAATACAGTTGATCTGTCAACCTGCACTGGACCAGCGTGGCAGATTATGGTCCATTTCTCTCAACATGAGTTGTTGAGGTGGCTTACATCCTGCAGTGGATTGACAAGGGCTGCAGATATATAAGGCAATGCTCAGGCCACACCTTGAGTACTCTATACATGTCTGGAGGCCTCATTTTAGGAAGGATGTAGAGCTGCTGGAATGAGTACAAAGATGGGCAATGAGATTGGTAAATGGAACAAAGAGTTGCTGTTACAAAGAAAGGCTTAAGTTCTGCAGTGTCTGAAGACTAGGCACCTGTGATGTGATCTGACTGAGGTGTATAAGGCCTTGAATGTTTTGAGCAAGCTCAAAGCTGATAGGTTTCTTTCTCTTGCCCAGATTAATTGCCTGAGGGGACATGAATTCAAATTGAAGAAAGGCAGTTGCAGAATAGATGTACAGAAATTTGCCTTTAGCCAGAGGGTCATTGATTGCTGGAATAAACTTCCATCTGTCGTAGAAGTTTACAGCTTAAATAAATTCAAGGCAGAACTAGACAAACATTTGGAGTGAATGGATGGGTGAAATGGGAAGGGTTTTTTTTTTTTTTTTTTTTTTTGTCTGATGCTGTATAATCTTGCTTTTTTTGCATCATATGCCTTTACTAATGCTAATGCCATTCACTGAATGTTTGTGCACTGAATTGTCACATACAACAAATTGTCCTGCACCAAACTGTCATACAGTGAATTGTCTTGCAACAAATTGACATGGACCTTTCAGATCTGATTAGCTACTATAATGGAGTAAGAAACTGAAGAACAGTGTAGCATTGAGACAAATTACAGCTATGGATAAAGGGATGGTCAAGTGGCAGAAGACAAAGGGCAGTTATAAATAGGCATTGTTCTTCTTGGCCTGATGTTATTAGTGGAATCCCTGAGTTCAGTGTTGGGTCCCTTACTTTATTAATGATTTTATTTATTAATGATCAAGTTTATTGTCTAAGTTAGTAGACGATACAAAGGTTGGCAGGGTGGTAATTGTACAGCTTGACATGAAGTTCTCTGAGTAGTGCAGATAGGCATGTGAGGATCTCTCAATAGTATACAGGAATTTTGCTAGCAGAAACATGGAAAAGATTATCCATTTGTATAAGGCAATAGTTTGGCCACATCTTGGTATGCAGGTCTGGAAATTTCATTTTAAGGGAAAATGCGAGTCTGTTGAAATGAGTGCAGAGAAGAGCAACAGGAGTCAAGAACAAAAATGTACCCTTAACATGGAAGACTTTGCTTCTGTAAAATACAGCACTTGGAAACTAGGCACCTCTGAGAAGACTTAATTGAAGTGTTTAAGAGCCAAAGGGATTAAGGATACTAAATGCTGATGGCATTTTTATCCTTTCCTGGACAACAGACATAAGGGAACATAATAAATTTAAGGAAGAAAGAATTAGAAAAATTATTAGAAGGAATGGATGGATGAGATTTTTTTTTTTTTTTTTTTTTTGGATGGTGCTATATAATATACTGTTCTTGTGTCGTTTGTCACTACTATTACCAATATTCTATAATTGTTCCATTTTTTTTTCTTTTGTTCATTGAGACCCTTAACTTACCCCTTGTCAATCATTTTTAGCATCTGTATATTATGAAACTCCATTAGAAGGGATGTGTTTGTAACTTTTGGGATAAATCTTAATTTTTCTATATGAACTCATATCTAACAACACAGTTTTCTCTCCAATTAAAAGAATTCAAGAAACACTTCAATCTACTATACTATACTTTAGGAACTGAAGTCTTTACCTTTTCATTTGGCCACAGAAATTTCTTTGGATACCACCGATTTTATAACATTTTGGGCACTTATCCATTGTTGGTTCCTGCACTGTGAAGTTTTTGATGCAGCTTGGATGCTTGGTGAGAACCAGGTCGAGAATGTTACAGCCCCTTGTACCTTTTCTGATATACAGAATAAATAAGTTATGGCAATACTATATAATAATAAATGACAATGCATGATGTATTGCCAGTTTGCGACGATTTCCAATCTGTAAGATGTGAGTTTGGAATTGTTCATAATAAGGCAATTGTACTTAGTTGTCCATATAAGTTTCCCAGAGCTTTGTCATATTCTTCAGAATAGTTTGACCTGTAACAAACTTCCCCCTGAGGCTGTGTAGTATAAGTTATATGTGACTCAGGAAACAGTCCAATCTCTTTCAGAAACTTATCCCTTTGGCTCTTGAACATATGGCATTCTTCATCCCTATCTCTGGATGATTTCCATACTTTGTCTCCATTTGCACAAATATGAACATTGGTTGACTTAATTAAAATCCCAAATTCATTCAATTTGTGTACAGTACTTCTGGCATTACTATGTAGACAAATTACATGTTGTGTTCTAATGATTTTTACAATCCTGGTACCTCCTTTAAAGCCATTTGAGAATGTTTTTCCCCTCTGGTCCTTGACTGCTAGTGGTTTTTGCACATATTTTAAACTCTTTCTGTGCATGAAGTAATTAGAGATAGCACACAAATATTTCATGGAGGGTGCAAGTGTAATTTTTACCCATGCCACCAACCCGCATTCTTTCAATTCTCCCCTCACAAATTAACAGTTTCCCCGAATTCATAAAACCTCTTCGATGCATCACCTCTATTCAAATGAATTTCATCTTTGCAAAACAAATTCCTTATGCTAAGGCAGGCCATGCTGAGGAAAACTCCTCATCTGTAAGCCATATGCCTTACAGAGACCATGTAGTCTAGAGTTCATCCACAAGATATTCATCATATAATCTCTCCTATCATATCTGAAGAGACTTACAGACACAAGAACATTTTGCCCTATCTCGTGACTTTTTCCATCTTGACCTTTATTTTGTGATATAAATAAGTAATAAATAAATTTCCATTTTTTTTCAACATGGTAAAGGTCAGCAAGGTTTATCTATTCATTGTGACTGCATACATTTTTAATTATGGACAGCCGGATTTTCGATGCCACAGTTCATAATAGCTATCGAATTTTTTGTGTAGAAATCCATATCCACCTTACTTATGGACACACACTAACCACTGGACCACGACTGGCTCCAACTTGGTATTGCATTATAACTCTGAATAAAATTTGCTCCATTGGAGAGGTATAGTCTGTCCTCGTATAGCACGATAGTTGTATTCCTAGAAACCCTCGTGCAATGCAAAATCGTGCAATATAAACAACAGGCCCTGTGGGAAAAGTGGGGTTAGGTGCCGACCACCCAAGATTGAACACACATTTGGAACCAAAACATTACCAAACACAATAAATAATCGGGTAATTTTAATCGTTAAAAAATACTTACGTATTTTATAACGATTAAAATACGTAATAAAAAATAATATAATATTTGTTTTATTATAATATAATAAATAATAAAAAATATTTATTTTTTTATTATCTATTATATTATAATAAAGTATTTTTAGTATTTTTTAATACTAAAAAAGTATTTTTTACTAATAAAATACGTATTTTATTCGTAAAAAATTTATTATATTAAATAAAATAGTCGTAATAAAATACTTACGTATTTTATAATACGTAAGTATAAATTATAATACGTAAGTCGTAATAAAATGCTTACATATTTTATTACGACTATTACGTAATAAAATATTGCTAATGCTTTTGCTTCTATCGTAAGCAAACTTGTTTTTTGTTTGATTTTCTATCCAAACAGATAGAAAATCGAAAAACAGATAGAAAAGACAGCCGTTCCATCTCTTCCAATCCTTGTGTCTTAATCTAATGGATTTTAATTACACTTTGAGTTGTTCCCGCTATGAAAGTTGTTTTTATTTTCTCTGCATTCTTTGTAATTCTCGGCGTTGCCTCATTTAGGTCTATAGCACGTGCAATATCACATGGTCTTTCATTTCGCTCAAAGTGTTTCACAATTTCATTTTTTCTCTATCGACAGAGGCGGTCTGGCCATAAGCCTTATCCGGGAAATCCTGGTGGGCCGGAGGCCGGTGTGATTTTGGCCATAAACCGTAGTATAAGGCCACTATAAATTTTCCCGTGTAATAATTTTTGACTCAGTCCGCCTCTGTTTATCGATATTGCTTCTTTTTTTTCTCTCTGAATCTGCAGTGTCTTCGCCAGGACGCTTCCTTTTCACACCTTTTAAGTATTTTACTCATTTTTAAAACACAATTACAAAACGAGGAGGCACGCTTGATACACATAAACAAAGCTGCGCGTGTGTAGCAACTGAATAAACAACACCGTAAAAGCCGAGATACACTATTAACACCTCACATTTTACTAAAGCACATTTCTGGGGGTTACTACCATAAAACAATTTCCAGTTGCGTTTCTGCTAGTGGAATCTGTTATAAACTGGTCGTAAACTTGATCTAATTGCAATTGCAAATTATCGATAGCTGGAATTGTGTGGGTTTTTACGTTATTTGTGTGTTATGTGAAATGTGTTTCCCCTTCACTGATATAAAACACATAAATACATTTTCAGAATCTTCTTCATTCCTATCGTGTTGCGTTCAGTTGGGGTGATTCCGTGTACGACTGCCATTTCTTGTAAACACAAAGGCGAATCGTGCATAAGCGAATTCGGTTCGTGTTATATAAGATAACGTTCCCCTATTTATAAATTGTGTATGATCGAATTCGTGTAATGTAAACACGTGTTATACGAGGACCGACTGTACTGCTATTTATTTAAAATATATGCTGTCTTCCACACCCCAGTTTTCGACCCTTTTCAGGGGCTTATTGCTGGGGAAGTAGGCACTATAAATAACTAATGACTAAGTCATCAGTTCATCTATGCTTTAGGTCAGTGGTGTCCAACCTATGGCCCGCATGCTGGATACGGCCCATGAATAAATTTTATACAGCCTGTGCAGAAAGTGAACAAAAACAAAATTTTAGAGAGTTGTGCCACTGCATGTACAGGCATGTGTTGAGCTCGACTTTATCAAACGTGTACGTGTAGTCCAGTGCAGTCATATGTATGCTAAATACAGTTATGTACATATCAATCTTTTCATATTGTGAAATTCTACTATTTTGATATAACTTGTTCATTGTATTGAATTATTATTAATTTGCATTGAATTAAAAAAATCATTCTTGAAAATGTTCCCGAAGAGGAAAGTCGATTTGGAGTGTGTTTTTTTTAATCAAAGGTGGACTGAAGACTATTTCTTCATTGAGTGTGATGAAAAAGCAGTGTGTTTGGTGTGTAAGGAGTCTGTGTTAGTTTTTAAAGAATATAATTTAAAACAACACTATGATTCCAAGTATAAATCTTATGATTAATATAAAGGAGTGTCGCAAAAATAAAATTATTCAAAGTTACAAAACAAATTTAAGAAAACAACAAAACACACTGAAAACGTGTCAGTCAAGAAATTTATCTGCTGGAAGTGCCAATTATCAAGTTGCACATTTGATCACTTTTGAAAGTAAACCATTCAGTGATGGTGAATTAGTTAAACGTTGTTTGTTAAAAGTTGTGAAAGAAATTTGTCCAGAGAAACGAGCAATAATAAAAGACATTAGTTTGTCTCAACAAATAATTATGCAAAGAGTAGAAGGTATTGGAAAGAATTTGTTTGAACAACTTTTGGAAAACATAAAACAAATGAAATATTTTAGTGTGGCAGTGGATGACAGCACTGATGTAAATGACACAGCTCAACTCCTTATCGTCATACATGGAATTAATGATTATTTTGTACCAGTTGAAGATTTAGCTGATCTACAGAGTATGCATGGAACTACAGGTGAAAATCTTTTTGAAAAGTTAGGATTAAAAATTAAAAACCTGGTAGGAGTCGCAACTGATGGTGCAAAAAAAAAAAAACGATTGGTAAAAATATTGGGCTTATGGGTAGAATAACCAAGAAAATTATAGATATCGGAGCTGAACCTCCGATTGGAATTCACTGCATCAAGAAGCTCTCTGTGGGAAAGTATCGGATCTCCAACATGTTATGAATGTGGTTATTTCAATTGTAAATTTTATAAGATAAAAAAAGTAAAGTGCAGCCATTATCAACCCACTGCAGGATGGAAGCCTCCTCAACAATTCATGTTGAGGGAAATGGACCATAATCTGCCACGCTGGTCCAGTGCGGGTTGGCAGATCGACCGTATTCAGCAGTCAGGGGCTTGAACCCCGGTCTACTCAAAGAGCGTGTGCTACTGCACTCCCGCTCCTGCCCACTCGGCTATGGTGAGTTTAGAGATAACATGATCTTAATCACCATATGTTTCAACAGTTTCTTTCAGAAATTAAAGCTGAAGATGTAATTTTAAATAGCACAGTGAAATGGCTTAGTTGTGGAAAAGTGTTAATTGTTTCTTTAAACTGCATCATGAAATTGATATTTTTATGACAGAAAAAGGGAAACTAATAAAACAATCAGATATGGAGTGGCTGTTTGACCTTGCAATTCTTACAGACATTTCTAGTCATTTAAATTATCTTAATTTAAAACTACAAGGAAAAGGAAAATTGGTCTCTGATTTGTATGGGGATATGAAATCATTTCAGATTAAGTTGTTATTATTTAAATCCCAAATTGAGCAAGACAATTTAGTTAACTTTGAATGTTTTACTGAGCTAAAAGAGAAACACATATTTCCAAAGAATCATTGCCTCTTGTTATTACAATTACTTTTTTTTTGATGAGTTTGAAAGTCAGTTTGCTGATATGAGATCCCAAGAAAAAGACATCAGCTTGTTTGAGAATCCATCTACTTTTGTGACTGAAAACTACAATCCCAGCTTGCAACTTGAAATTATTGATCTTCAAGCCAAAACATGGTTCAAAAATAAGTACAGTGGACCCCTGCTTTACGATATTAATCCATTCCAGAAACACCACTGTATTGTGAAAATATCCTAACTAGAACCCAATAACACATTGTTTTTTGGTAATTTGTTCCAAGGTGTTGGAAGTTGAAATTTTTACTATATAACTAAGTTATTTATCTCTCTAAAAGGTGATTTTTATAATGGAAATTGTACATATTGATTAAAAAAGTTGATTAAAACTAATACAGGGTGTCCAAAGTGTCTGAAACCATCACAGGGTACTTGAAAAGCCCACAGAAATCCATCAGATGGACTAGTGCTGAAATTGGGCTGCCCAAGAGCATGGTGCATGACATTCTAAAAGTAGAAAAGCTTCATCCATACAAACTTGAAATCTTGCATCATCTGAGAGGATGATCTTGATCCAACACATTTACCAGGCAGGGTAAACGTGTTATTATTGACTGAGAGGAAGGACCACGTGGTCTAGTCGGATACAACCGTAAGCCCATCCAATCATAAAGTGATTGGATGGGTTAATATGATTGCTGATTAGTGAAATCAGCTGTTTTAATTTCAAAAAACCAATTCAAATCATTAAAATGCACTACACTTTCATTGTTATCATATGTTCAGTTATAATTTTGTTTGTTATTTGGTTTTTAGGAGCATTAGCAGCTAAGGCCATATTGCTCCGGGATATGCGGTGGTCATTCCCTGACCTTTCCGCATCCTTCATATTTGGTGGTGACGGGCTCAAACCCCGGTCTAATCAAGAAGCGTGTGCTACGCACTGCTGCTCCTTCCCACCTGGCTACGGAGGCACCTTTCAGTTATAAGAATCAATTTTGAATGCCTTTGTGATATTTTTCTAAAGCACATTTCTGGAGGTCACAACCATAAAACAGTAAAAATAATATGCAGTTTCCCGTTTATTAGGCTTTTCTGTTAGTGCAATCTATTATAAATAGGTAATAAACTTGATCTTATTGCATTTGTGATAATATCGATAGCTGGAATTCTGTGAGTTTTTACGTTATGGTGAAATGTGTTTCACCTGCCATGAAATCTTCAATCATATAAAAAAACAAATAAATTTTCAGAATCTCTTCATTCCTATTTTTTAAGCTTCGTAAACTTGTTACTCCATATCTCGCTTGCACCTATTGTGTTAGTTGCAATTTGTGTGTGCCATGTTCTTTGTTATTGATTGCTTATCTTTTTTACTGTTTTAAATTTTACAACTCTCCCCACGAAAAAATTTTAGTGAACAGAAATATCAACTAGTTAAGTATGTATTAATTAAGCTATGTACCAAATATTCTTCCGATTTTCACATATCATTTAATTTTGTTAATTGGTCATGTTATAAAGTGTAAATTTGTGATCTTTACTTTTATAGCCTATGGATAATAGTCCTCCTATTTTTGCTTATTAGAATTGCTGTTTAATAGAATTAAACTTCAGTTCACAAATGTGATCACAATTACCGGTGCTTACCACATATCGTATAGTGAACTGTATTTTATTATGGAGAGTCCATCGCAAAGTGATTTTATTGTACAGTGAATCAATCATAAAGCAGGGATCCACTGTATACGGACTGTGAAAATAAACTACTTGAATTCTACAAGGCTCTCCTATCTGAAGATTTTCTGCTAATAAAAAAAATGCCATGAAAATGGCATTTTTTTTATTAGCAGAAAATCTTCGTTTGAATTAACGTATGTTTGCAAGCACTAAATATTTCTGGCATTTATATATTAAAAATAAGTAAAGTATTATTAAATTTTTTTAATGAAATCAGTAAAGAAATTTATTTTTAATTAGTTTATTTTAATTAATTTATTTATTTCTTTCCATATTTGATTTTGCAGATAGTTTTATGTGCGTTTTTTGTATTTCCTATGTATATTTGGGTGAGATTTAAAGTGGATCCTAAAAATCCAGAGGATGGTGAAAATGCAGGTAAATAGTGTATGTTACTTGTTTATATTGACTTTCATTTAACAAAGATTTGTTGTTTAATATCATTTTAATTTTAATGTGTGATTCTGAAAATGGCATTATTTGATCATTTAAAATTTTTTGCACACTACATATGTATGAAATATTTTTTGTCTTCACTAACAAAAACAATTTCAATAGCTCATCAAACATAATTGAACAAAATAGATTTGAGTGGTGTTAAAGTAATTTTAGAACATATACACAAAAAAATTTTGAAAATGCAGTTTATTACATTTTGTAATAATGCAATATTTTCTCAGTGAATTTTAGAGAGAGAGAGAGAGAGAGAGAGAGAGAGAGAGAGAGAGAGAGAGAGAGAGAGAGAGAGAGAGAGAGAATCTTTATTGCAACTAGATGAATACAATGTAAATAAATAAGTAAAGTTGCAACTGTCACGGCCAAAGGTCAAGGGCTCACATCAGAATTAAAAAATTAATTATGTACACAAATGATATAAAAAGTAAGAAGTTTAACAAATGTAAAATTTTTGATATATTTTTACATTTTTTTACAGCATGTATCAATAATTACTATTATTGATACATGCTATAGCCTCAAGGTCATTGTTGAAAGCAATAGGCATTAGAATTTTTGTATCATCTGCATACGTGATTTTCTCATTGTTACATACAAGAGGCGTGATGCTGGCTGTAAATAGCAAGCCAGATAGAAACCTCCTCCTCATAATTCCTCGCATAATGCAGTATTTACATGCATTTAATGTATTACTGTATTCACATAAGGTTGTATTTACAGTATATATATATATATATAATATACATGAATGGCACTCATGCCTTCTCTGTGGAGACACATCGATGCACTCTTGTTGACTTTGCCTCCACACTTAGCAAACCAATTTTGTCGTAGCACAGGAGAGTTTGGTAGGTGGTGTGGAGAGGAGCAGAACTTGTTCTTATTGGCTTCTGGGATTCGAGCAAGCTACTAAGACTTCTTTCCTTTAGGTTGTATTGGTACAAAACTTATTCAAGTCAGCGTTGAGGTACTGCACTTCCGTTAGCATTTGATTTGGGAGGAAGCAATCTGAGATATGAAGTCTCCGATGCTTCGAGCAGAGCATTGGGGTTGGCCAAAGTTCTGGCTTGGGTATTCACCAGTAACACGAATCCCAAATGGGACAGTGTTGAGACCATCTTAACTGTGGCTACCATTCGCTGTACTTCAATAATATCAAGTAGTCACTGCATCCCCAGTGAAGTAGCTAAGGCTGTAGTTCTGTCCTGTGGTGGGAGACAGCTTTCTGGTTAGCCCATATAAGGAGCCAGAATTTTGCAGCAAGGATTGGCTTCTTCGTTGTAGTAGCTGCTGATGCCCACACTTCAGCAGCATAGAGGAGTGGAGAATAAATTACTGTTCTAATGAATTTCTTAATTATGTGAGTATCCTTAACATATATTAATTGTTGTTTGGCTGTCCATCGAATAGAGGCTGCTCTGGACATGAGCTTGTCTACATGAGCACGAAACTGAAGTTTTGGGTCAAATACCATTCCCAAATCTATGTGGGTAGGAGTGGCAGATGTTACAATTCTATCAAGTGCTGGGGCTATTACTGTAGGGATTGATTTGAGGGAAAACACCATTAGTTTTGTTTTTTGTGGATTGATTGAGAGTCCATACTGTTTGAGGTAAGAGGTGATGTTGATGAGACTATTATTGATACTTTCTTTAGCCTCAAGATCATTGTTGGAAGCAATAGGCATTAGAATTTTTGTATCATCTTTTTACATGATTTTTTCATTGTTACGGACAAGAGGCACGATGATGGCTGTAAATAACAAGCCAGATAGGAACCTCCTCCTTGTGGAACACCTGCAGAGATCACCTTCTTGTGCGATTGTCGATAGGCATCAATCTGTAATACCCTGTCATGGAGGAGTGATGCTGTGAACTAGAGGATATTACCTTGGATTAGATAGTGAGCTTCAAGTAAGCAGAGGAGTGCCGACACATTGGTGTCAAAGGCAGCTTCATTGTCTAGGTATGTGATTGTGAGTTCCTTGTGCTGTTCAAAAGCAGACAATATAGTATGTGTGGTTGCGAAGAGGTTCTTTGCTGTAGACTGGTTTTGGATGGCATAGTGGATCTGTGGTGGATTATCTCCAAGAATGTGATTTATTAAGATTGGCAGCATAATTTTTTCCAGGATTTTTATGAGCATTGAGGGGTTAGATATTGGCTGAAAGTGTTTAAGTAGAGTGGAGTTTAAAACTTTTGGATGTGGTCTGACAAGGTAAGGTTCTTGTGGTCATAATTCCATTGAAGATGGACCTGAGCAGTTGGAGGATGAACGGTCTGAGGCATTTTACCATGAATTGTAGCTTTGTCGGCTCCAGCAGTTGTAGTCGCTGGAAGTTAATTTATTGCTGCTATCAGCTGGTGTATAGAGCAGGTGATGGAATGTAGGATGTCTTGTTGTAATTCATGGTCGGAACATAGAAGAGGGTTTGGTTGTCTTGCAGGCTTATTGAATCTGGTGATATGATCTAGCTATTGAGCTGGGTCCAGCTGATGACTAGGGAAGCTATGGGATCTGAAGTGGTATGGGATTTTCCCTTTTTGAAGTTGGGTTCCCATGTGTGCTGTTATTGCTCTTGATTTCTCCCTGTTAAGTTGCGCTCATGCTCTTGAATAAGATATACGGTCAGAAAGCTGTTGAGTACTTTTCCAGATCTGGTGCAGCCGCTGCTTTAATAGAATAGCCATATGTACTTCTGGATTCCACCAGGCCTTGGAATGAGACAAGATCCTTATCTTCTTTGATACGCATATTGTGCAATGATGTTTACCCAGTTTGTTAATAGAGTTACAGCAAGTGAGATATCACATTTCAAGGACATGCCAAGGTATAAGGGTGGCAGCTTGCAGGCATTTTTGGCTGTTAAGGAATTTGGACTGATGATGATGGAGGTTTGGATGTTTTTTGGAGCTTATTTTATGTAATAGTTGGTATAATTAATTTTGCATAGATAGGTTGGTGATCTGATTTGCAGTGCGCCTCAGGTGGTTCTTTGATCATACATGTTAAGGAGGAAAATAGCAAGTCAAGTTAAGTATAGCACGGCAAGTATATTTGGAGAAAAGCAAAATACTATTCTATGCGTTCCATTTAGAATATGGATCTTTATTAAAAGTTTTCCAGATTTTGATTTGTGAAAGTTAGTGAGTGTGAGATTGAACTCTTGTCGTCTGTTTGTGCTTTCTACATCTCTCCTGTCCCCAAACTTTCCACATGACAACTACTAATACAAAAGGTATTATAAGGTATTATGAGGGGTGAAGTGGAAGTGGTTATTTTTTATTTATTTATTTAACTGTTTATTTTATTTTATTTTATTTTTTTTTTTTTGGCTGATGCTGCATAAACTTGCTTTCTTGCATCAAATGCCTCTACTGATGCTAATGCTAATAACTTAGAATATTCAGTATTGTACATGTACTGAATACATGCACATTACTTACAGTAGTTGGACAGCGAATGGATGCTGACTAGTTGCAACACATGTTTAGACTGGTTTAAAAAAGAGTGGCGGGAACTGCAGATGCCATTTCAGAAGAATAGTGCCTGTGGAATTATAAGACAAGGATTTGTTTAAAAAACCATCTAGCTTGTGTGGAATAAGGACCAAATGAAGACATAAGTTATCTTTAGACTCATTCAATAAATCTGTGGATATTATATAGATTTGAAGCATAACATTCCATGGCACCAAGTTTTGTGGTGCATACAAAGCCTATTGAATGCCTATGGGTGATCAGGAAAGTTATTGGCACCTGTTCTGCTATAGTACTTGCATGTCAGTATTAGCAGGATGGTTTTATGGTAGTTGTAAGTGTATGCCTTTTGCTATATCTTAAATGTGGAGAGAGTCCACAAATGGTGACTGCTGCTTTTGTATGGTGAATAAATCAAAGTTTAAAAACTCTGGATAGGTAGAGTTTACCATCCTAAGTGGATGGTAAACTCCACCTAATGCAAATACGGCCATGAGACCAATAGCAAACAAGCACCATGACGGAAAGTTGCAAAGAACTTTGAAGAGAGAGAAAGTTCAAGAGTACATGAACCGCTCAGAGGCAAACAGGTGGGCCCTTGAAAGCCAAAAGTGGGGGAATTCAGTCAGTGGAAGGGTCAGATGGGGACCAGTCCTCCTGGCCACTAACGTACTTATTTCTGCTAGTAGGACACTGCAGCTGGTTGGGGTTCCAGATGGAAATTATCAGCCATAAAGGTGGGTGATGGAAGGTAGCTGGTGGAACTTCAGCATCTGTATCCAACCTCATCCTCTATTGCTCTTGTGCCGTAAAGCCCATAAACAAACGGCCATACAATGAATGTGTGCCAGTTCCCAATCCACCTTCCAGAGAAGAACCTTCGGTATTGGATGAAGAATCTAGTGATGAATAAGGATAATTGAGATTACATTTCAGAAGCCTGGTCAAGTAAAGCACCATATTTCTCTAATCAGTAAAAATTAGATCACATAGCGAAACATTTGGATCTACTCAAATTCAGTGCAGAGCTCTTAACATCTCATTTAAAAGAATGGAATCTACAGGATCCACCATTTGAAAGAATTCCACATTCAGAAAAAGACGTATTTTTATCCTGTGCACAATACTTGCACTATTGTTTTGGCTTGATTGGTCTTTATAAAGAAATTGGTATTACTAACAATCCAGAAGATTAGAATCTTTTCATAGACAGTTCAAGTTGTTTTACTTCACAGTTGGATAAACACGAAATGATTCCTGTTACACACTGTTTATATTAAAGAAAGTTGCAGAAATGTGAAGCATATGTTAAAGAGATTCAAATATGACCAGAAGGAACCCCAACATCATGAAGTCTATAGATATTTCAAGATGCTGAGGTTCCTTCTGGATTTGCAAGGTTTCACTAAGTTCCCTTGCTTGTGTCTGGGGCGCCTCCGTAGCCAGGTGGGAAGGAGCAGCAGTGCGTAGCACACGCTTCTTGATTAGACCGGGGTTCGAGCCCGTCGCCACCAAATACGGAGGATGCGGAAAGGTCAGGGATTGACCACCGCATCTCCCTGAGCAATATGGCCTTAGTTGCTAATGCTCCTAAAAACCAAATAACTAACTAACTAACAAAATAAATAACTAAGCTTGTGTCTGGGCAAATTTGCAGACACTTTCAAATTTAACCCTAACTTGTGACTTTTTCTCAATATTGCCCTGTACTTGCTAAGTAAGTCCCCAGATCTACTTTTAATATCATTAGTGCCAACATGAACAACAGTATAACCTTTTGTGTTCTTAAAGATGATATCTGCTTCACAACATCATCGACTTTTGTCCTTAGCAGACATACCCTGGTCCTATTCCACCTATCCATTTTGCACAATATATTTCTGTTTCCCTGACAATAGAGTCACCAACAATAACTATCTCTTGTGAGACTAGCACATTCTGCCTTGGGGGTTTATGCTGTGTTGCCTGTTGCATAAATGCAAGCTCTGCCATCGAAATGGGCAGCTGAGAGCTTATTGGGTTCCCGAACTTAATTCCTTCGAAGGCATCCACCCTCTTCTTCAAGCTCTCATAAATGCCCATCACAATGCTAAGTTGGGGCCTAATATCCTCACACTCTTTACATAAAACATACACAAAGATATAGGCGCCTCCGTAGCCAGGTGGGAAGGAGCAGCAGTGCGTAGCACACGCTTCTTGATTAGACCGGGGTTCAAGTCCGTCACCACCAAATACGGAGGATGCGGAAAAGTCAAGGAATGACCACCGCATATCCCCGAGCAATATGGCCTTAGTTGCTAATGCTCCTAAAAACCAAATAACAACAAATAACACAAAGATATCCCATTAGCTGTATCATGTCTCATTCCAGATAGATCTGCAAATATTATACAAGTAGTACATTCCATGATTAGGAGGACAATCATCTCCCTTGGTTTTCCCCTGAGCCACAGCACTCCTGCTACTTTGAGCTCTTTGCTTTGCTGCTCTGGTCTGAGGCATGATTTCTGTTCAAATTCAGTTTTGATAATACTACACTAAGGTTATATACTTAAACTAGTTTATCCAGCATAACATATGCCATCTTTCTTGATTATGGCATAAATAGTTTAATCTAGATCCTTCAGTCTGCACTATTCTTGTTTTGCAGAGATATTGTTGTGCTGGGTGTTTTTTGGCACAAGGGTCTCCTGGGCCATATTGTGCCTGTTCATGATTAACTTGTGGCTGAAACTTTTATAATGTAGTTATCAGAGGCAATTATATATATTAATGCTTATCAAGTATTGAAACAGAGCTTCAAAATCTGCATTATTGCCAAGTATGTGTTGTAAAGTCAAAGGTTCCTGAAAGTTGGATAGAGAGAAAAAACTGGATTTCTGAATACTTGAATATTGAGGGCATTCTATGAGAATATGTTTGATTGTTAATTGAGATTGACAGAAGGAACATTGAGGAGAATTCTCTCCCATAAGCAGGAACAGATAAGTTATATAGGAATGACTGATTTGGAGTCTTGCCAAAATGAATTCTTCTCGCCTGCTTCTCATGAAACTAGAAGTCCACAGTTGGACTTCTTTTTTAATCTGGAATAGTTTATTGACTTGAGTTTGCCGTAGTTCAGCCTATTGATTCCTACATCCTGTTTTAATAATGGATCTGTAATCAATGTCTGGCACTTTTAGATGGCAGAAAGATTTATTATCAGGATGTTCAGCAGCATGATCAGCACATTCGTTACTTGGAATGCCAACGTGACCAGAGATCCAACAGAATGTGACCATCTGGATGGATGTTTGATATTGATATAATTGAGGCTGGATCTGTTTCAGAATAGGATGGTGGCTAGAAGTAGTAGATTGACAGGCAGTGACTGCACTTCAAGGAGTCTGTATATGTATATATAAGAGCTTGCTTGAATTGCTGCTTGGTTATATTATCTAGGGCTAGTTTTATTGCATACCATTCTGCTGTATAGATACTGCATTCTGTAGGAAGGGGCACAGCTATTGAGGAGGTAGAGTTGTTGTTGTTGTTATTATTTGGTTTTTAGGAGCATTAGCAACTAAGGCCATATTGCTCTGTGGGGATATGCGGTGGTCATTCCCTGACCTTTCCGCATTCTCCGTATTTGGTAGTCACAGGCTCGAACCCCGGTCTAATCAAGAAGCGTGTGCTACGCACTGCTGCTCTTGCCCACCTGGCTATGGAGGCGCCGGAGGTAGAGTAAATTGCAGTGGTGATATAATTCTAAAGCAGTCACCTGTGGGATATATGCATATGTCTCAATGCATTTGTAGGTGATTCCCTGTCTTCTCCAACAAATATTGCAGAAACTTCCATTTTGGATGTAGGTGCATTATATCATCTCTTATCTAAGTCTGGGTCTTCCATAAATGCCATGTGCACATTCATTATTGGATTGGCTTGCATTGTTTGATGCATTTGTTTATATGACCCAGAAAATGGTTTAACTTGTCACAGCATCTCATCCAATTGTTGCATTACTTCGGCCATACACCCTTGGTTTGATTGTTTTTCAAGCCACTTTGTTGTTGCTTCAACAGAATTGAAAATATAAAGTTGCCCATATCCTGGCTTATTTGCCTCTTTTGGATATAGTGGTAAGACCAAATGGTAAATCTGGCCGTGTATTCTAAAAGAGTATGGACCATTTCCAGGCGGTGATTTAATCTCTGTGCCCATTGATGCAGACACAATTGCTGAGTTGTACTCTCATATATATTTTCTGTAGTTATTTGCTTCACATGTATCCCCTGTAATTAGCTCTCATAATAGAGTAGGTGTCTCAGACAGTGGATCAAGTGAAACCTTTCCATCATGACAGCATTTAGTGTATTTATTTGATGTGTTTAACTCAAGTCCCCAATATCTTGCATTGCAATACTCACAGTTTTAACACATATTTCCTATGTCGTGCTCTTCCACATTAATTACAGCTAGTTAATTATTCGCATCCAGTACTTCTATTTGATTAGTCCTATGGCATTTTGCCCGTCTTCTCATTTCCAATCTTGCTTCTCTTTCTTCAATGTTTCTATCCATCTTCGTAGTCGTAGAATATCGTTTTGGTCCCTTAGTCTATTAGATCTTTCCTCTAATGTTTCATTAGCATGTCTTCTACATTTTCTTAAAGTTAAGAACTTTAAGAAAATGTAGAAAACATACATCGATAGCTTTCAGGCATAGGTTGCCTTTATTCAGTCAAAAAACGTTAGTACAAAAATTAATAAAGAATGCCCGGTATAGTGGTCATGTGAGGTGAACCAGGTGAAAGGGTTCTGGCAACAATTAGCAGTTGGAAAATTTGGGCAGCATACCTAAGCATTTTATATATATATATATATATATGGATGCAATAATCACAATATGCACCAGTTATGCAGCAATAATACTTATTATGCTATCAAGTTTTCCTTATTAAATACAGGCAGTTTTTGCTTTATGAGTTCCCAGGTTTACAAGTTCTTTTTTCAAATGTCAAGTATCAACAGTATCTAAAATATGAACATTAATTGTAATAAATAAACTAAACATTCATAAATATGGCATTTCAAACCATGCATGTTTCTATACAATACATCACTACTGTGCATGCATTTATTTGTTCAGGCAGAGATAAGGAGGGAGATCCAACTCTTAAAGAATTTTAGAAAGAATTCCATATTTTAGATGCAATCAAAGTAATAAAACGAGCCTGGGACAAAATTACAGAAAAGAACATGAAGGGTGTTTGGAATAAACTCTGTCATCGGTTTGTTGATAATTTTGAAAGATTTCAAGAACCAGCAGAGATCGTACAAAGTGAAACAGAAGTGGTCATTAATATTGCTAACTAATTGCAGCTTGAGGTTTCTACACTGATCTACTTCAAACCCATGGTGAAGAGCTCACAAATGAAGACTTCCTTGGAATGGCAAAATGTGAAGAAGACGAGGAAGAAGATTTAACAGCTGAAACTCCTGTTTGTTCCTTCACTCTCAAGGGGCTTGAAGCTTTTCAACACACAAAAAAAGCAATGGAGATTTTCAAGTCACAAGATTCAAATTTCGAGCACATTAGAAAAGATGCTACAGATTTAAGAAAATGCATATGCACACTATCATGAAATTTATAAAGAAAAGAGAAGACTCTCTTGGAAACAAACGACTCTTGAAGGATTTTTGAAGATGATAACTCCTTGTGCTTCCAACAAACCAGCGAGTGCCGAGCCAACAATGAGTGAAGAGCCATCAATGAGTGTGCATTTAGTTGATGACGATGAAGAATAAATATTCTTTAACATTTTTATGACATAAATAATTTCTTTATTATTATAATTTGCTTGGTTTTAAAGGCTTTTTTCATTTCTTTGGATAAATAAATTATTGTTTAAGCATAAACTATTGTTTTGTTGACTGTTATTTAACATTATTATGATCATATTTCATTGTTGAGAACGTAACCCCTGTTTTTAACATTGCGTCTAGGGGAAATAAATTCCCGCTTTACGAGCACACACTAGGAACGAATTAACTCGTAAAAGTAAGGAAGATAACTTTTCAAGCATAACGGTACATATACAGGTAGTATATGCGTTATGATATTGAGTTTACAATATTAATTATATATATTATGATGCTAAGTTTATATTAGATGTATTACATTATTGAGTTTATGTTAGATGCTCTACGTTGTTGAGTTTATGCTGTACCGTTACGCTTGAAAAGTTATAAATTAATTGTAATATGCTTGAAAAGTTATAAATTAATTGTAATATGCTTGAAAAGTTATAAATTAATTATAATAGTTAATGAAATTATCTATTAATGCCAACCTATGTGACCCGAACTTTTGAGATACTTATTTACCACATTAAAGATGCTAGAATTCCCCTACCACACACACACACACACACACACACACACACACACACACACACACACACACACACACACACACACACACACACACACTACAGTATAAAGTTATGAGATACGATATTTGCACGAAATCACCGATACGGTGGTTCTGTGTATATTAAGTAGTAACTTACAAAATGTCTAGCTAAGTTTAAAAATAAACTAATAAACATGACTGGGACTATAAAGCTATTAATACAATATGGTTTAATATGGTTAGGTCAATAAAATGGAAAAATTTTTAAAAAACTTATCTGTTCCCAGGATCTCAAAATTCTTTGACTAGTATGTGAATACATTCAAACCAATTTCTTTTATCACTTTCAGCATTTTTCTGTGTATATTTTTATTTGTTTATTTTTATATTAAATAACAGGAAAAAATAAAAAAATTTATTTTTTCCTAAAGTCTTATTTTATTTTGTGACAAGATTTGTTTCAGTATGCCTATTCGCAACATGCAAGGCATTTTTGCTAATAATATCATATATTATAATGTAAAACTATGTATATTAGCAGTCAAAAATATAGTGCTAATATACATAGTGCCACATTATAAAATAATGCCATATATATTAGCAGTCAAAATAATTGTTTTGACAGTTATTCTGTGTGGCTCCTCCATAGCCAGGAGCAGCAGTGCGTAGCACACCCTTCTTGATTAGACTGGGGGTTCGAGCCCGTGACCACCAAATACGGATACGGAAAGGTCGGGGAATGACCACCGCATATCCCCGGAGCAATATGGCCTTAGTTGCTAATGCTCCTAAAAACCAAATAACAAACAAACAAACGGTTATTCTGTGTACAGTTTCTTCTCTTTTTCTTCTTTTTATCTGTCTCTACAGCCTCACTAATGACGGTAGATGAATTTCCATCTGAAGTACATAACAATTTACATTCTAGGCTTAAGTGATAATTAAACAGACTTATACTTTTTTTTTTCCTGTGCACTTAATCCATACTTCTTTTCTGTTGTTGTTCTCCAAGCTCAGTCTGCATTCATCTTGGAGAATGGAAGAATCAGAGAAGGGATTGTAGTCTAATAATCACCTGTCTAATAATTGCTATTTGTATAATGCAAAAGGAGTAAGGTATGCAGAGAAGGTGGTATCCTTTTCCAACATCTTTTATAATTGTATATGTTGTTGTTACCAAAGAAATATGATATATTAAAAATAAACACATATACTACAAAACTGTAGTATAGCTTCAGTAAGGTTCATAACTTTTCAGTTGTACAGTAAAGAGCTTCTAGTTTTAAAATTTCAGTATTTTAGAATTTTTGCATAATTTATAATGTGGATGAAGGTTGTTGTTGTTGTTATTTGGTTTTTAGGAACATTAGCAACTAAGGCCATATTGCTCCGGGATATGCGGTGGTCATTCACTGACCTTTCCTCATCCTCCGTATTTGGTGGTGACGGGCTCGAACCCCGGTCTAATCAAGAAGCGTGTGCTACGCACTGCTGCTCCTTCCCACCTGGCTACGGAGGCGCCTATGTGGATGAAGGTGAAGAATTCCAAAACTAAATACTATTTATTTTTGAGAATTTCCAATTAATTTTCATAATCTTTGGAAATTGGCTGTCTCAGCACCATGGGAACTGCAATCATTCTCCTCAATTTTTTTCTTTTTTGTTTATCTGCTTGCGAAATTAATTTTCTATTTATAATTTTTTAAAATAGATTTTGATTCAGAAGATGAAGATAAAGAGGAAGTTGATGGAGAAGAGGATGTATTACTGGATCGTACTGGTCATAGTACAACATTAAATAGGCAAGCACTTCCTTATTTTTACTGAAATATGTTTAAGAGTCGTATATCCTTAAGTAATAGCTTCAAAATAGTAAAGTAGCTGTGTCTATTTTCCTGTACTAAAGAGGCTGAATAGCTTCTATTATTCAACCTCTACAGTATCTTGCCGACTTTAGTGTTTGATGAACAGCAGGGTTTTCCAATGCATTTCCCATGAGTTATCCAGTTATTTTTTCCCCCATCAGTTATCCAGTTATTGTACTACTTTAAAATAAGTGGAATTGTCAGAAACTTATTCTGCCATTTATCTAAAAGATAACACATTGTTATGACAACCTGTTTTGGACTTATCCTTCACCAGAAAGCAGGTTTTCTTTAGTGGCAATTCCCTGACAAAACAGTGAAAAACAAGTTGCATGACTGTGTCAAGCCTTTTATATTGAAAGGCTCTACATAGTCAAGTGTGTGAGTGCATGAGCATCTGCATTTGAGTGGACTGCGGTTCAACCTTGTGTGACCATTGAATATGGCTAATGATTGTAATTATTGTCAAAATGATTAATGATTAAACTCCTCTGACATAATGTTTGTGATAGAGTATAAACAGAATAGAAGTGCAATGTGTTAATAAGGTTTTAGTTGGTTTACTATTTTTAAGCAAAAATTTCATATGTTGCATACGTCAAAAAAGTTACTGTTTTGTTTTTGCTGTTTCCATAGGAAATTATCACCGGAGACCAGTGGTGAGCTATAGTGGGCTCGCAAGAGCCAATTGTTATGTTTTTTTGAAAATTTGCGAGCCCATTGTTGAGAAGATCATTTATTTTGCAAATGAAATCCTGAATGCAATTATTGAGTATCGAGAGCCAAAACTACGGTGCAACGAGCGGGGGAACCATCCCCAGCATTCGATTGGTTTTGTATTTTAAAATTGCTTCATTTTTGATTTAATTACAGTCGGATCTCTGTTTAACGAACTTCTTTATAGCGAATTTTTTCATTCCCCTTGGTAATTACATTTAAAATAGTTTCCATTGAACGAAGTAAATTTCCATGAAACGAACGAATTAGGAACAACTGTATATGCATCGTTCTCACCTTTGGCCTTTAGGTAATTAGAAAGCGCGAATTAAGGGTGAAAGCCATTACCATTTCACAATGTTAGTGGTGTCCCTAAAACCTGCAGTCATATACCGAGAAGTCGCGCTCGTCAATATGCTTTCCATAGCCACTCAGATGATTAAGCAGATTCCCGACACGAATTATAGCCTCTGGTCAACCTGTGTTGTGGTTTCCCTTTACTCCTACAAACAGGCTATGTTTTTCGGAGAAGTGAGTGATCCATGCCTTCCAGTAAATTTCTCTTGTCTATGTTTACATGGTCACAGTAGCTGATATCCATGTGATTCCGACATTGTGCACAGTATTCAAAGAACTAGTGACAGACTGACAGTAGCAATGTAAGGTGCCTCCATAGCCAGGTGGGTAGAAGCAGCAGTGCACAGCACACGCTTCTTGATTAGACCGGGGTTCGAGCCCACGACCAACAAATATGGAAGATGCAGAAAGGTCAGGGAATGTCCACTGCATATCCACGGAACAATATGGCCTTAGTGGCTAATGCTCCTAACAACAACAACAGTAGCAACGTAGAGGGGAGAGGGGTTGAGGCAATAATTAAAAAAAACAACAAGTGTATGAATTATATCACAAATCTCCAAAAACCCTGCACAAACTAAGGATGATTGCTAAAGAACTTGATGCGAAAACTATAAAGATCAGTCATGTGTTTGGGCTATGATGAACGGCTCGCTGCTTATAGACGGCAATTGCGGGTTGAAGGATTTATCCCGCTTAGTGCAAACATTTTGAATCGGAAGTTAAATATTCGGTATTATTAAACTGACTTTTCAATGTGGAATTTCTTAACGATTTAGCACTAATGATTGACATCCTGCAGCACAGAGTAGTAAGATGCATTAGCATTAGTAGAGACATATGATGCAAGAAAGCAAGCTTATGCAGCATCAGCCAAAAAAAAAAAAAAAACCACTTCCACTTCACCCCTCTGTTCGTTCGAAATACCTGTCCAGCTGAGCCTTAAATTTATTTAGGCTATCAACTTCCACGACAAGGGATGGAAGTCTATTCCACCAACTACCCGCTGGCTAAAGGCAAATTTCCGCACATCTATCCTACTTCTGTCTTTCCTCAATTTGAATTTATGCCCTCTTGGGTGATTATTCGGAGCAAGAGGAAGAATCCTATCGGCACTGAGCATGCTCAAACCATTCAAGGCTTTATACACCTCTATCAGATCACCTCGCTGGTGCCTAGTCTCCAGACACTGTAATTCGCAAAACTTAAGCCTTTCTTCGTAAGAGCAACCCTTTGTTCCATTCACTAATCTTGTTGCCCTTCTCTGTACTCATTCCAGCAGCTCTACATCCTTCTTGAAATAAGGCCTCCAGACCTGTATACAGTACTCAAGGTGTGGCCTGACCATTGCCTTATACAAGGGAATAATCACCTCCTTATCCCTGCTAGCAAAATTTCTGTATATCATTGACAAGACACCATGAGCTACTCTTGCAGCCCATCTGCACTGCTCAGAGAACTTCATATCTGCCTGCACAATTATCCCTAGGTCCTTTTCATTCTCTACCACTGTCAGTGTAGTACCACAGAGTTGATACGTTGCTCTGGGGTTGCTGTTTAACATTTGCCAATGTTAAACTTCATTTTCCACCTCTCAGCCCATCTGCTCAACCTTTCCAGATCCTTGACAACGCTGCCAACCTTTGTATCGTCTGCAAACTTGGACATTAAGCTTGATATACCATCATCAATATCATTTATAAATACAGAAAACAATAATGGACCCAACACTGAACCCTGAGGGACTCCACTAATAACATTAGTCTACGATGAGCAGTGTCCATTGATTACCACTCTGTGTCTTCTCCCCCTCAACCACCCCTTTATCCATAACAGCAATTTGCCTCTAATGCCACACTGCTCCAATTTGTGCAGCAGTCTTCCATGTGCAACAGTATCAAAAGCCTTTCTAAGATCCAAGTATATAATATCAAATTATTCCCTGCATCCAGTTCTTTTGTGACTGCTTCATAGTATCCAATCAAATTGGTCAGGCAAGACTTCCCCTTAACAAAACCATGCTGTGTCCGAGCTATAACTGAAGTCTTGTCTAGATGATTCTGCAGTGCTTCTTTAACCAATGCCTCCATTAATTTTCCTGGAACAGAAGTTAAACTCACAGGTCTATAATTACTGGTGTCAGCCTTTGATCCTCCTTTGTGAATTCGGGTCACATTTGCACATCTCCAGTCTGTGGGTACCTCCCCTGAGTCCAAGGAAGCACTCATAATTATGACCAAGGGTTTGCTTACTTCCTTTGCTATCTCCTTTAATATAACCGGATAGATCATATCAACCTCAGGTGCCTTTCTCGTGTTTATCTTCAACAATTTCTCCTCCACTTTACTCTCAGTTATTACAAGATTATCTAGCTTACTGCCAGAGCTGAATACACCTCTAGCATTCCCCTCGCTGAATAACTCCTCATGTGTGAATGTTGATGCAAAATATTCATTTAGTTTGTTAGCTACCTGAGTAGGATCATCAACAGTTGAACCATCGATATCAAGTGGACCAATCTGATTCATCCCCTTCCTTCTAGAGTTTACATAAGTTAAGAACTCTTTGCTGTTTTTCTTTGCATCCCTTGCCAAAGATTTCTCGTAATCTGTTTTCGCCTGCCAAACCTCCTTTGTAACTTGGTTACAGATCAACTTATATCTATCATAGGCTTCTGTGTCACGTGTTAATTTATATGTATCCCATTCATTTTTCTTCTCTGTCATATGTCTCATTAGTTCATCTGACATCCATTTATGCCTAAACCTTGAACAATATTTCTTAGTTGGTATGTAAAGTCTAGTAGCTTCCAAGATAAGTTCTTTGAATGTTTCCCATTTTGAATTTGCTGTTGGTAACATCATCAGTTGGTCCCATTGTATAGAATTTAAATACTGTCTCAGTTCATCGTAGTCACCTTTACGAAAGCAATAACCCTTCCCTTTACCCCTAATGGTAGTTACCTCTTTGAGTAAATCCCACTTCAGCACACTGTGATCACTGCCAACTAGTGGTTCCTCCATCTGCAGATTCTTAATGCATGAAGAATCACTACTGATAATAAAATCAAGAGTATTACTCCCTCTAGTTGCCTCCCTAACATGCTGAAGTAGAAGACAATCATCCAATAAATCCACAAAACCCTTGCTAGTGAGTGAGTGATCAACCCACAAATTCTAGTCAATATCTGGGAAATTAAAATCCCCCATTATAAGACTCTCTGATTTACTGGCTCACTCTATTTCCCTGTACAGTTTCTTATTATACTCATCAGAGTCATTAGGCCTATAGTACACTCCTGCTCTCAATTTTGATCTCCCAATGCTTATGTCACACCAAACTGACTCGACACTGCACTGTCCAGTGATGTCGACTGGCTTCACTTTCTTAGATTTTATGTGTTTCTTAACTAATAGCATAACCCCTCCTCTCTTCCTATCCTGTCTATCCTTTCTGTAGATGTTGTACTCCCCAAATTCCATTTCTGCATTCCCCTATATCTGTGTGACACCATGTTTCTGATATCTCAACAATAACTGCCTTTGATGCTTTGAGCAATACCTCAAATTCATCAAATTTATTTACCAAACTCCTAGCATCGGTGTACACACAAGTATACATGCACTTCTTTTTCTTAGCTACCCTAACACAACCCATGTGTTTATTTGTACCGCAATGACTCCCAGCAGTCTCTGAAATATCCTGCAACTTGTTTTCCAGGCTTCTGCTCATTCCAATAGAAGCAGTGCAAGAATCACTTTCACCTCTGCCAGTGGCTACTGTTAATCTATTACTTTGTATCCCTCCCAAGCTAGCAGTTTTCTGACCCACCTAACACTGCCTCAATGGCATCAGCAAATATTCTTGCACCCTTTCTATTTAAGTGTATCCCATCCCTGTAGAAGCAGTCCCTTCTGTTAACAAGTATAAACCAGGCTGAAAAAAATTCTACCCCTTGAGCCTTGCACAATCTTTCCAGGGCTGAATTGATCAACAATGTCTCATCATATACTCCCTCCTATCGTGTCTGGGCAATTCTGCCCAGACACGATAGATTAATAGAATTATTATGATTGAATATGTCCCACCAAATCAGACTGCTAGTTGAACATGCTATGTTGAAGCTCCGACAAGGTGATGTGAAAAATTCGAAGAGACCTGAATTGTGGAAGGATGGTTGGATGTTCGTCAGTTTCCGACCAAAACATCAATTTCTGTGTGAAAACATGTAGCCTACTTGCCAGGTCTAGCTCCTTGTGACTTTTTTCTCTTCCCTAAACTGAAAAGTGTACTTAAGGGACTCCATTTTCAGTCCATTGAAGACATTCAGAAAAAAAAAAAATGACCAAAGTGTTAAAAAGGCTTACAGAAGATGACTTCTAGAAATGTTTCTGTGCTTGGAAGAAACATATGGAACAGTCTGTGTTTAAGCTCAAGGCAATGATTTTGAAGGGGATAACTTATAAGGTACAAAATACTTCATTATTTTTATTTTATTGCAGCAGTATCTTTATTTAATAGCCATACTTTTGTACTATCCATTAAAAATCACGATCATTTACCTATGGCATTATTTTATTGATGAATTATATTATTAATTATTATAGTTACATTGTTTACTATGAATGGTCATTAAAGGAAATTTAAATATTGAAGAGTAGTCTACTTTAATGCACTCAGGGTTGTGGTATAAGGCACAAAATACTTCATTATATTTATTTTATTGCAGCAGTATCTTTATTTAATAGCCATACTTTTGTACTATCCATTAAAAATCACGATCATTTACCTATGGCATTATTTTATTGATGAATTATATTATTGTTATTTGGTTTTTTTTAGGAACATTAGCAACTAAGGCCATATTGCTCCGGGATATGCAGCGGTCATTCCCTGACCTTTCCATATCCTCCGTATTTGGTGGTGACGGGCTCGAACCCCGGTCTAATCAAGAAGTGTGTGCTACGCACTGCTGCTCCTTCCCACCTGGCTACGGAGGCGCATGAATTATATTATTAATTTTTATAGTTACATTGTTTACTATGAATGGTCATTAAAGGAAATTTAAATATTGAAGAGTAGTCTACTTTAATGCACTCAAGGTTGTGGAAATGTGATTTGCTTAATATGCTCAGTAAAAAAAAAAAAAAAAACACTACCAGTGATAGAATTGGAATAGATCACACCAAAATGTCATTCTGGTTGACAAAGTTAATTTTTAAAATTAAGCTCAAAACAGTTAAAATTCAGAAAAAAAAAAAAAGTTTTCCAAAATGTTAAGATCACTATTTTCAGTTAAAAGATTGTGTACTTTTGTAATTAATCTTTTCATATGAATATCAGAACCAATGAGAATTGGCATGCCTTGTTTGTATGCATTGGTTAAACTTATCCAGAATTTAAAACAAATACACCAACCGTTTAATTAAAATGGTTTAATACCAGAAACTAAAATGAACCAAACGATATTACACTGTAAAATGATATATGCAAGATTTACAAAATAAATATATACGATGAAACTTTAATATACAATAAAATAAATAAATAAATAAAATATTTAAAATACAATAAAGCTAAAAGCGATAAAACATTGACTGAAGCTTTCGGAGGCTTCCGCCTCCTTTCTCAACAACAATGATGTTAAATCAACACATCCTTAAGTAACAGGCTCACGGCACACGTGGTTGACCAGGCGCATACTCAATACTTCTTCCATGTGATCCAGAACCGGAAGCGGCTCGGGAGCGTGGAAATATAAAACGCTCGTCTTTTGCCAGGACCACAGCCTCTAGTAGGGGGTGAAATCGAACACCCCTGTCCCTATTCATATTATTGTTCTCAGACGAGCCTATCCACAAACTCTCTAGCCACTTACGGTCCCAGAACCTATGCGCCCGGTCAAGGATGACAGCATTCACCGGGGAGACCTGATGATGTTTCTCCCAATAATGCTGAGCAATGGCGGACTTATTGAACTCTGCGGTCTGTATAGCTCGCATGTGCTCCCCCAGACGGTCTTTTAGTCGCCGTCCTGTCTCACCCACATAACATTCCCCACAGTCCGGGCATTCGATCTCATATACGACCCCACTACTGGTATCCCCAGGAATGGGGTCTTTGACCTGAGACAACACTGTGTGCAACTTCCGACCTGGAAGCTGCACACAGCGTGTCTGAAAGTCACGTAGCATTCTTGAAACACGATCTGACAAGCCCGGATAGTAGGGAATATAAACTGTGGCGACTGGAACGGACGATATTTCATGATTAGGCTCCACGCCTCTATTATATTTATCAATCACCCTCTGGGGGTAACCGCATTTCATAAGATCCGCCCTAACTCGCCCAATTTCTTTCTCTCTCTCCTCAGAGGTGCTACAATGTGTCCTAACCCTACCCAAAAGTGCCCTGGCCACGCTGTTTTTATGCTGGGCAGTCTGTGCTGACCTATAATGGGTGTACTGGCTCCTACACATAGGCTTCCTAAACACTGTAGTACTAAGCTTGGAGCCTTCTCTACTCACCATTACGTCCAGGAATGGGAGGGAACCATTCACTTCCACCTCTGAGGTGAACTGTATAAAAGGAGAGAAATCATTGAGAAAGACAACTACATCCTCTTCTCTCCCTTTTTTGTCTTTCTCAATGATTTCTCTCCTTTTATACAGTTCACCTCAGAGGTGGAAGTGAATGGTTCCCTCCCATTCCTGGACGTAATGGTGAGTAGAGAAGGCTCCAAGCTTAGTACTACAGTGTTTAGGAAGCCTATGTGTAGGAGCCAGTACACCCATTATAGGTCAGCACAGACTGCCCAGCATAAAAACAGCGTGGCCAGGGCACTTTTGGGTAGGGTTAGGACACATTGTAGCACCTCTGAGGAGAGAGAGAAAGAAATTGGGCGAGTTAGGGCGGATCTTATGAAATGCGGTTACCCCCAGAGGGTGATTGATAAATATAATAGAGGCGTGGAGCCTAATCATGAAATATCGTCCGTTCCAGTCGCCACAGTTTATATTCCCTACTATCCGGGCTTGTCAGATCGTGTTTCAAGAATGCTACGTGACTTTCAGACACGCTGTGTGCAGCTTCCAGGTCGGAAGTTGCACACAGTGTTGTCTCAGGTCAAAGACCCCATTCCTGGGGATACCAGTAGTGGGGTCGTATATGAGATCGAATGCCCGGACTGTGGGGAATGTTATGTGGGTGAGACAGGACGGCGACTAAAAGACCGTCTGGGGGAGCACATGCGAGCTATACAGACCGCAGAGTTCAATAAGTCCGCCATTGCTCAGCATTATTGGGAGAAACATCATCAGGTCTCCCCGGTGAA
Source organism: Mastigoproctus giganteus (assembly GCF_048544385.1). NCBI lineage: Eukaryota > Metazoa > Arthropoda > Arachnida > Uropygi > Thelyphonidae > Mastigoproctus > Mastigoproctus giganteus. The sequence continues at coordinate 49,524,639 of NC_143577.1, forward strand.
TGCTGTCATCCTTGACCGGGCGCATAGGTTCTGGGACCGTAAGTGGCTAGAGAGTTTGTGGATAGGCTCGTCTGAGAACAATAATATGAATAGGGACAGGGGTGTTCGATTTCACCCCCTACTAGAGGCTGTGGTCCTGGCAAAAGACGAGCGTTTTATATTTCCACGCTCCCGAGCCGCTTCCGGTTCTGGATCACATGGAAGAAGTATTGAGTATGCGCCTGGTCAACCACGTGTGCCGTGAGCCTGTTACTTAAGGATGTGTTGATTTAACATCATTGTTGTTGAGAAAGGAGGCGGAAGCCTCCGAAAGCTTCAGTCAATGTTTTATCGCTTTTAGCTTTATTGTATTTTAAATATTTTATTTATTTATTTATTTTATTGTATATTAAAGTTTCATCGTATATATTTATTTTGTAAATCTTGCATATATCATTTTACAGTGTAATATCGTTTGGTTCATTTTAGTTTCTGGTATTAAACCATTTTAATTAAACGGTTGGTGTATTTGTTTTAAATTCTGGATATGTACTCTCCCAACCTTAGAGGCCTTTTTGAAGATATTGGTTAAACTTGACAAAAAAATGTATATATTTAGCCTTACTTTTCTTCTCAAATAGTAGCATTATAGTTATTAATATTTTCCAATTTAAATTATAATGACAACCACAAACTGAAGTTTCTGTCAGAAAGCATTTTGAAAGAAATGTATAGTTCTATAGTTTTTGAACTTTATCACTCTGTGATAACGTTCAAAGGGCATCTGAAAACCTGAAACTTAAATATACATATGAAGAAAATTTTAAAGGGTTGCCACATACCCTAGGAACACCCTTGACTATATATACCTTGTGAATATTATCTTTAACACACACACATTCAGCTCCCATTACTTGTCTGGGGTGAAGTTTACTTCACTTATCTTGTATCAGATGTTATTTATGGAAAGGGGGTTGAAAGACTTGTGACCTGAGTATGAATGGGTAGTGGTACAGTGTTAAAAATTTCTGTACTTAATGTATAACACTTCAAATAGTAACCCACGACCTTTCATGCATTTTTAATAATATCGTTTTTTAATTAAAGGTCCTGAAGTTAACAAAGTTGATGAGGAAAAATGTAAAAAATCAACCACTATACAGTCATTTGAAATAAAAAAGGGCTACACCAAATGCAATTCATGTGGATGTGGTTACAACGTTGGGGAGGATGCCCCTTCCTATTCTATGGTTAAGGAAATGGATACTAAAATTTAAACAAGAGAGGGAGAGTCTGGAAGATGACTCACGTTGTAGAAGACCTGCAATGTCCATCACTCCAGAAGTTGACAGCGTACATGATCTGGTGATGAGTGATTGACAAGTGATAGTTCAGTACATTTCCAATATCTTGGGCATCATATTTGAATGTGTGTACCACATAATAGCAGAGGTTCTTGCTATGAAAATGGTGTCAGCACAGTGGGTCTCAAAGTTGTTGACAGAAGATCGAAAACACACAAGAGTTGCCAAGTCAAGTGAACATTTGCATTGTCTTCAAGCAGATCCAGCAAATTTCCTTGCAAGGTTTGTGATCACTTTCAGCCAGAGACAACGGAGCAGTCCAAACAGTGGAAACACAGCTTTTCTCCTCCTCCAAAGAGAACCAAGCTGATTCCTTCTGCCAGCAAGGTGATGGCATCTTCAGTTTATTGGGATGCTGATGGAGTGTTGCTAGTGGATTTTCTTCAGAAAGGCCAGAGTGACTTTGTGAGGCATTTGTGTGAAAATATCAAAGAAAACAGCAAAGGAGTTAGCACTAGCATTAGTAGAGACACATGATGCAAAAATGCAAGCTTATACAGCATCAGCCAAAAAAAAAAAAAAAAAAAACCCTTCCCATTTCACTAATCCATTTGTTTCAAATGTTTGTCTAGTTCTGCCTTGAATTTATTTAAGCTGTCAACTTCCACAACAAAAAGATGGAAGTTTGTTCTAGCATTCAACTCAAGGCTAAAGGCAAACTTCCGCACATCTATTCTACAACTGTCTTGTTCCCCCAGGACAACATGCCTTCTCACAAGCTTATTATTGGCATGGCTGCACTTTTAAATCTTGGACCATCCCCTATAGTCACCAGATCTAGTACCATCAGGCTTTCATTTATTTCCTAATTTTAAAAAATACTTATCCATTTTCCTACAAACAGTGACATCATTGCTGCAGTGGATACATTCCTGGAAGCCTGCAAGAAAACATTCTTCAGATTTGGGATCAGTGCATTGCAGCTTTCTCCATTTGGAATTTATGTCCCCTCATGTGTATAGTTTGAGCAAGAGGAAGAATCCCACCAGCATTGAGTATGCTCAAGCCATTCAAACACTTAAACACCTCAGTCAGATCACCTCACAGAGTTCCTAGTCTCCAAACGCTGCAATTGGCAGAACTGAAGCCTTTCTTGGTAAGAGCACATCTTTGTTCCCCTCACCAATCTAGCTATCCTTCTCTGTACCCATTCCATCAGTTCTACATCCTTCCTAAAATGGGACCTCCAGACCAGTATGCAGTACTCTAGATATGGCATTACCATTGCATTATACAATAGAATAATCGCCTCCTTATTCCTGCTATCAAATTTCCTGTGTATCATTGACCACACACATCTATCCTACAACTGTCTTTCCTCAATTTGAATTTATGCCCTCTCAGGTGATTATTCTGAGCAAGAGGAAGAATCCCATCAGCATTGAGCATGCTCAAACCATTCAAGGCTTTATACACCTCAATCAGATCACCTCGCAGGTGCCTAGTCTCCAGACACTGTAATCTGCAAAATTTAAGCCTTTCTTCGTATGAGCAACCCTTCATTCCATTCACTAATCTTGTTGCCCTTCTCTGTACTGATTCCAGCAGCTCTACATCCTTCTTGAAATGAGGCCTCCAGACCTGTATACAGTACTCAAGGTGTGGCCTGACCGTTGCCTTATTATACAAGGGGATAATCACCTCCTTATCCGTGCTAGAAAAATTCCTGTATATCAACGACAAGAAACCACGAGCTACTCTTGCAGACTGTCTGCACTGCTCAGAAAACTTCATATCTGCCTGCACAATTACACCCAAGTCCTTTTCATTCTCTACCACTATCAGTGTAGTACCACAGAGTTGATACGTTACTCTGGGATTACTGCTTCCCATATGTAGTACTTTACATTTGTCAATGTTAAACTTCATTTGCCACCTCTCAGCCCATCTACTCAACTTTTTTAGATCCTGTTGCAGCAGCGTACTGTCATTAGTGTCCTTTACAACCCTGCCAACCTTCATATTGTCTGCAAACTTGGACATTAAGCCTGATATACCATCATCGATATCATAAATACAGAAAACAACAATGAACCCAACACTGAACCCTGAGGGACTTCACTAATAACATTAGTCCTCAGAGAGCAGTGTCCATTGATTACCACTTGGTCTTCTCCCACTTAACCATCCCTTTATCCATAGCAGCAATTTGCCTCCAATGCCACACTGCTCCAATTTGTGCAGCAATCTTCCATGTGCAACAGTATCAAAAGCCTTTCTAAGATCCAAATATATGATATCAAAGTTATTCCCCGCATCTAGTTCCTTTGTGACCACATCATAATAACCAATCAAATTTGTCAGACAAGACTACCCCTTAACAAACCCATGCTGTGTCCGAGCTATAACTGAAGTCTTGTCTAGATGATCCTGCAATGCTTCTTTAACCAGTGCTTCCATTAATTTCCCTGGAACAGAAGTTAAACTAACAGGTCTGTAATTACCTGTGTCTCCCTTTAATTCTCCTTTGTGGATTGGGGTCACATTTCCACATCTCCAGTCCATGGATAACTCCCCCGCATCCAAGGAAGCTCTCGTAATTATGATTAAGGGTTTGCTTACTTCCTTTGCTACCTTCTTTAATATAACTGGATAGATCCCATCCACCCAGGATAGATGCCTTTTTTATGTTTATCTTCAACAATTTCTCCTCCACTTTCCTCTCAGTTATTACCAAATCATCTAGCTCACTGACAGAGGTTAATTCACCTCTGGCATTCCCCTCCCTGAATAACTGCTCATGTGTGAATGTAGATGCAAAATATTCATTTAGTTTGTTAGCCACCTGAGCAGGATCATCAACAGTTAACCCATCAATATCCAGTGGACCAATCTGATTCATCCCTTTCCTTCTAGAGTTTACATAGGTAAAGAAATCTTTGCTGTTTTTCTTTGCAATCTTTGCCAAAGATTTCTTGTAATATGCTTTTGCCTGCCTTACCTCCTTTGTGAGTTGGTTACAGACCAGCTTATATCTATCATAGGCTACTGTGTCACCTGTTATTTAATATGTATCTGATGCATTTTTCTTCTCTGCCACGTGTCTCATTCCATTTAGGCTTAAATCTTGAACAATATTTCTTAGTTGGTATGAAAAGCCTAGTAGTTTCCGAGATTAATTCTTTGAATGCTTCCCATTTTGAATTTGCTGTTGGTAACATCATCAGTTGGTCCCACCGCATAGCATTTAAATACTGTCTCAGACCACCACAGTCACCTTTACAAAAGCAAAAACCCTTCCCTTTACCCTTGATGGTAGTTACCTCTTTGAGTAAATCACACTTCAGCACACTGTGATCACTGCCACCTAGTGGTTCCTTTATCTGCAGATTCTTAATGTATGAAGAATCACTACTGATAATCAGATCAAGAGTATTGCTCCCTCTAGTTGCCTCCCGAACATGCTGCTATTGAAAACAATCATCCAGTAAATCCACAAAAGCTTTGCTAGTGTGTGTGTGTGTGTGTGTGTGTGTGTGTGAGTGAACAACCCACAAATTCCAGTCAATCTTTAGGAAATTAAAATCCCCCATTATAAGACACTCTGATTTACTGGCCAGCTCTATTTCTCTGCACAATTGCTCATTATACTCATCAGATTCATTAGGCCTATAACACACACACATGTTCTCTCATTTTTCTTTTCCCAATGCTTATGTCACACCAAACAGACTCAACATTGCATTGTCCACCAACATCAATTGGATGCTCTTCCTTAGATTTTATGTTTCTTAACTTTTTTTTTTTTTTTTTTTTATGAGAACCCCAAACACGAGAGGTATTATAACCTATAGTACTTAGTACCGTGATTGGGTTGGAGGTTGAGAAGACGAAAGAAGATATTTGTTGATATTGGACTTGAACTTCCGTAGATTGTAATTTTCAGGAAATACGTATGAAGGAAGGTTGTTCCAGAAAACGGCAGTTGAATGAATAAATGAGGAAGATGAAAAGTTGGTTCTGTGGGTTTGAAGTTGGACAGTAAATGGATGTTGGCTGGTGGCGGCACGTGTTCGGACTGTTTTGAAAGAGAGAGCGGGAATTATAGAAGCCAATTCAGAAGAACAGTGCCCATGGAAGTATCTTTGGAAGAGGCATGCAGCAGAAACAGCACGTCAATGAGAAAGCGAGTGGAGAGACTCTGTTAGAGATGGATCATTAATGAATGGAATCAAGAAGCCTGAGAGAGGTTTTGGGGGCACCACCCCAGATGTGGGAACAATATTCCATGGCAGGGCGGATTTGCAATTTATACAGAGTGAGCAGCTGTTTGGGAGAAAAGTAACGCCGAGAGCGAAAGAGAAAACCAAGTTGTTTAGATGCAGAGGAAGCAATATTTGTAATGTGCTTGTGCCAAGAGAGATTAGAAGTCAGGGTAATCCCCAAAAGAGATATATCATTTTGCCTAGAAATCGGAGTGTCACTAAAGATAAGCATAGGAGCAGAAGAATCCTTTTTGCGAGATATAAGACAAGATTGAGTTTTAGAAGGGTTGAAATCAACTGAGTTGTCTTTGCCCCACTGGAGAATTACCTGAAGATCGGCATTTAAGGAATTGGCAGCAGATTTTCGAGAACTTGAAGCTGATTGAGCTGGACAAGGTTTCTCAAAATGGAAAGTTGAATGCAATGTGCTATCATCGGCAAAACTATGGATAGGATTTCCAGTCAATGGGAGAAGGTCATTGATATACAAGAGGAAAAGAGTGGGGGAAAGAACTGAACCTTGGGGGACACCGGCATTAGTGGAGAAGTTAGAAGACAGAGAGCCATCTACCATCACCCTCAGTGAGCGATCAGAGAGAAAACTGGATAACCAATTACTAAAAACAGTTGGCAAACCATAAGACGGAAGCTTGTTTAGAAGACCTTTATGCCAGACACGATCAAAAGCCTTTGAGATGTCAAGAGCAACTACTTGTGTTTCACCGAACCTTTCCATTGAATTAGTTCATAAATGGGTAACATAAGCCAGAACATCACCAGTGGATCGACACTGACGGAATCCATACTGGCGATCGTTGATCAGACGGAAGGTTTCTAGGTAGTTTAAGAGTTGGCGGTTAATTGATTTCTCCATTACTTTAGAAAGAGTAGAAGTAATTGCAATGGGATGATAATTGGATGGGAGGGATTTGACATCCTTTTTAGGAACTGGCTGGATATGAGCAAATTTCCAAGCAGAAGGAAAAACACCTTTGGAATAAGAAAGTGAAAAAAGGCGGCAAAGAATAGAAGTAAGTTCAGGAGCACAGGTTTTGAGAACAAGTGGAGAAATACCATCAGGACATGGAGCTTTCTTAGCATCAAGATTCATCAAATTCCTTCTGACATCCTTTTGACGGAAGACCACAGGAGGCATTGAATGGAGCGTGTTAGGAATGGTGGGAGGTGTTTTACCAAGATCATTAATACATGAGCTCGAAGAAAAATGGGATGCTAGCAGGTCAGCTTTATCCTTGGCTGAAGTGACAACAGAACCATCTGGTTTGGACAGAGGTGGGAGCAGAGATGGGCAAAAGTTGCGGCCAATAGCTTTGGCAAGAGACCAGAATGCTCGGCTACCATTAAGGCAAGAAGCAAGTTTTCTACTCTTAGCCTGTTCAAACTCAAGTTTGGACTGATTAATAACTGCTTTACAATTGTTGCGAGCTTTGGTGTAGGCAGAAAATGAAACTGAAGAATTAGAAACAAGCCAATTACGATATGCAACGTTCTTCTCTTGGACAGCCTTAGCACATTTATTGGAAAACCAAGGTTTAGATAAAGGACGAGATTTTAAAGTGGAGTGTGGGATAAAGGATTCCATTCCTGCAAGAATAATTTCACTGACACGATCTGAGCAAACGTTGACATCAGAAGTTTTCAAACAGTAATCAGACCAAGGAAAAGAAAAGAAGTCACGCAGGTCATCCCATTTTGCATTCTTGTAATGCCAAACAATACGAGGTTGGGAATAGCCATGATATAAAGGTTCCATTGGAGAAGAGACAATCACCAAGTTGTGATCTGAAGTGCCTAAAGGACCTCTCACTTCAACCTTGTACTTAGAAGGGTTGTTTGTGAGAAAAAGATCAAGCATATTGGCTGTATGATTAGGATTGTCCGGTATTCTTGTAGGTAAATGAACAATCTGTGCTAGGTCATTAGTAATTGCAAAAGCCTCAGCATCTCGACCTGCTGGGTCGGTGTAACTAGAAAACGGAAGCCAGCTGGAGTTGTGAACGTTACAGTCACCAAGGAAAATTACCTCACTATTAGGAAAGTTGGACTGGAGAAAGTCAAGTTGCAAAGAGAGGAAGTCAAAGAGCTCCAAGTGATTAGTGGAGTTGGGAGAACGGTAGAGACAACAGATGAATTTTACACAATGAGGTAGAGAGATTTTAAGCCAGAGAAGATGAAAGAGAGGAGATTCCAAATTGCCAAGTCTCTGACAGGGAATATCAGAACGGACATATGCACAAGTACCACCTTTGAGGCGAAAAGAATCATACAGCGAATAATTTGGACATCTGAGATGAGCAGTAGTTGAATCAACTGATAACTGAGATTCAGTCAGAAAAAGTACATGGGGTTTGGAAGACTGCAAGTGGAAATGGACATCGTTGAGATTAGAATTGAGACCACGTATATTTGTGAAATGAATTAGGAAGTGCTTGGGAGGTTTAGATCTTTTCGCAGATAAGCTTGCTCTATTATTTTGACAATTCATGGTGTATTCAATAGTAAGAAAAAGTGGGTGGGACATGCTGTATGAAGTAATGAAATTTTTTGGATATGGCGTACATGTGGTAAGAATATACCCAGATCCTTGACATAACATGGCCTCGACAATGCTTCCCGCATACACACTACTCAGACTCCCTCCAGTCACTATCTGGCAGAGTAGAGGTAGCAAGATTATACACTAGCTGATCCGAAAGCTTCCTAGAGAGTTACCAATAGGTTCAGTCCGGTGTACTAACTAGCGGCCGGCCTGCGAACACCGTTTTAGAGCTGTACCCTCGAAATGTAAGGAATATTGGATCTCGCCACGACATTCATCATAACCTCAAAAATCATCAATCATACTGCATGATGGAAGAGATAGGGAAGGGTTGGCCGGAACTTAGCTCTAGAGACTAAACATGGGTTCCACCACTTCAAGCCTCCAATAAGCAAAGTGGTGGTATTTCACCAGTTGATGAGAGTCATCTACCACCGAGTACTGCCTGGTAACATAGAGCGGCAGCATTCCTCCATGTGGTGTGGGCGCCACACCTCGACCCCTGCTTACGTTGGTTCACACCTGGGTGGTCACCCACCATGTACTTGTGCATGAAGGTTCTACCCAGGATTACTATCAGTCCCACCATCGTGAAGGTGTAAGCAGAGGATTTGGCTGTCATAGACCGTCCGGACTTCACCGAAATCGGGTCCACTTTGACGTGAGTGTCACCCGAATATCAGTTCCATCAGCGTTTTAGACTCCCAGGTAGCAAGAACAGCTTGTCCGGCATATCTGAGAGAATGTCTGTGACAAACAGCATAACCCCTCCTCCCTTCCAGTCCTGTCTATCCTTCCTGTACACATTGTACTCACCAAATTCCAGTTCTGCATTCCTTATATCTGTCTGATATCCCAATAATATCTGCCTCTGATGTTTTGACCAACACCTCAAATTCATCACATTTATTTACCAAACTCCTCGCTTTGGTGTACATGCAAGTATACACGCATCTATTCCTATTCTTATCTACCCTAACACAACCCATGTGTTTACGTGTACCGCAATGACTTCCAGTAGTCTCTGAAATACCCTGCATTTTGTTTTCCAGGCTGCTGCTCATTCGAATAGAAGCAGTGCAAGAATCACTTTCACCTCTGCCAGCGGCTACTGTTAATCTATTAGTCCTTGTATCCTCCAAGCTAGCATTTTTCCGACCCACTTAACACTGCCTCGATAGCATCAGCAAATATTCTTGCACCCTTTCTATTTAAGTGTATCCCATCCCTGTAGAAGCAGTCTCTCCTGTTAACAAGCACAGACTAGGCTGAAAAAAATTCTTCTCCTTGAGCCTTGCACAGTCTTTCTTTCTAGGGCTAAATTTATCGACAAGGCTCTTATCATATACTCCCTCCTATCGTGTCTGGGCAGAATTGCAGACACTTTCAAATTCTACTCTAATTCATGGCTTTTTTTCAATAGTGACCTGTACTTGTTAAGTAATTCCACCGATCTCCTACTCCTAATATCATTAGTGCCAACGTGTACAACAATATCACCTTTTGTGCTCTTAAAAGATATCTGCTCTACAACGTCATCAACCTTTGCTCCTAGCAGACATACCCTCGTCCTGTTCCACCTATCCTTTTTACATGCTATATTCCCCGTTTCCCTAACAGAGTCTACTAGTTCCTGTGGGGCCAGCGCATTCTGCCTTGGGGGTTGCCACTGTGTTGCGCGATGATGAAGTGCAAGCTCTGGCATTGATGTGGGTAACAGAGAGCTTGATGGGCCCTCAGTTCAGATCCTTCGAGGGCATCCACACTGCCCTTCAAGTTCTCATTTAGGCCCATAACAATGCTGAGTTGTCGCCTGGTTTCCTCACATTCCTTACATCACGCACACACAAAGACATTCCCCTTGTTTTTGGGACATGTCTGATGAGCAATCAGACATGTCCCATCTCTGATTGCTCCACATCAAACAAGCAGTGCATTTTAAAAGGCTGTGATTCGGAGGGCAACTGCCTCCCTCATTTCTCTCCTGAGCCACAGGACTCCCATTACCTTGAGCCTTTTGCTTTTCTGCTCTGGTCTGAGTCATGATTTCGATTCAATTTCAGTACAAAATTATAACCCTAAATTTATATCCCAATGCAGTTATAACACTATATATCTATATATATATATTTTTTTCAGTATCGAGTATCATCTCAGAGTTTCGTTATATCACTTCCGTATCAAGTTATGTATTAATTAATAATATTGCATTTGTAAAATCTAAGTCGTTATATGTATTTAGTAGTGATGGCGCCTCCGTAGCCAGGTGGGCAGGAGCAGCAGTGCATAGCATACGCTTCTTGATTAGACCAGGGTTCGAGCCCATGCCCACCAAATACGGAGGATGCGGAACGGTCAGGGAATGACCACCGCATATCCCCCGAGCAATATGGCCTTAGTTGCTAATGCTCCTAAAAACCAAAATAACAAACAAACAATATGTATTTAGTTAAAAAAGTACGATTTAATTGACAATGAAGTTTAACAAGATTAATAAATTTTACTGATTAATTGATAATATTATATACTATACTAAGCTAACACTATCTAGTACAGGATATAATGTTGTATTGTATGCATACTGCTGTATAGTTCTGAATATTTTAGTTGAAAATAAAGCAGTTGAAGAAAATATAAGTTTATAACATTAAATACAAATGAAGCCAAATTTGTAAAGGCAAAGTTATGGTTAGAAACAATTAGTAAAATAGGATAATTGGTTTTATGCCTCATTTAAGTTTGTGAAAATGCATGAAACAAAAATGTTTCCCAGTCACATTATGTTACTATTGTGGGAAGATATATTGTGTGTTGTGGACACTTTGGAAGTTAATGAATAGCTTAATAAGTATGCTCAGAAGTTGTATTGCCTTTGAACTTTTCTACATTCAGTGTTTCCTTCAGTTATGACATTACTTTCAGCTTTGCCAGTATGTTTTGGCAGTTTCTTTTATGTATATCTTCCTATATTATATTGCATTACTCACACCATTTCCACATACTCATTTCATAGGTGCCATAAAAATTGCTAATGCATTTAATGTTACATTAATAATGAGTTGTAGAGAATGTTTTTCATCATTTTAATTATTATTATTTTTTAATTCAGTTAGACAATCATATGATTCCTTTAACTGAAATCATATGATTGCAATGGTTGCCAGTTAAAAAAAAAAAAAAAAAAGACTAAATGAAAAGCTTGAATTCATCTTGAAACTTATTTTTATTGATGTACATTGCTTCTAAAACTGCACTTCTGTTATTTTTATATTATCTATTTTTCACATGTAGCACTGAAAGAAACAGTAGTCTTGTATACTTCAAGAAAAGTGATGATATGAATCAGTGGCAGAATAAACCAAAAGAACCTGTGAGAACACTGCTTAGAGAAAGGGAGGTATTTGTTCATTCCCCACCTCCAGTATGGAAGATGATTTATCTCATGTGGAGTGCTCCAATTACAAAGTTTTGGACTTTTCAGGTATGTTGAAAATAAAAACAATAATAAATGATAATGTTAATATCCTGATTATTTTTATTACAGACATAAGTAGACTTACTAAGTTTAAGTAGACTAATGTATATATTATAGGAAAAACTTTATATTTGAGAACTATGACACTTTCATTATTAGTATATTTATATACTAATGCTGAAAGGTTATGTATGAATTTGATGAATTTGGAGTACTGGTTAAATCAACTAATGCCAACATAATAGGAATATAAGCAAATGGTATCATAATCATAGTTGTTAACAACATAGTTCTCAATTTTTTTTTTTTTTTTCCCCTGAACACACAATAGTGTGTTCAGGAAAGAGGGAAAAAGATTGGAGGTAGTATTATACTTTTAATTGCAAAGCACATTGATTCAAGAAGAGTATACCTGATAGATAACTGTAAAATATTACTGAGCAAGTCTGATGTTATACAAGCACAGTAATGGGAAAATAAAAATTAAATTGGGAATATGCTATAAGCTAAATGAATGAGAATTTAAGCAGATAAATGGTGTAGATAAGAATGTATTATCATAGGGGGCTTCAGTTTTCTAGAGATATACTAAGACTTGTGGGTGGATTCCTCACACAGAAGCAGTGTATTTCTTTATCAGTTAGATGATCAATTGTATCAACATCTCAGCGGATATAAGAACACCTGCAATAGATATACCAAGGCAATAAGAGAAAGAAAAAGGGCCTCATGGAAAAACCTTGTTGAAAGTACAGGAAATAGAAACCCCTGGGATATTGTGTATAAAATCATCACCAGTAAGCTTCCCAGAGGGGAGGTTATAAACTCCACTGTAACCTCAAATAGCTCCCTAACTAATTCATGGGATGAATCGATGGCCAACATGCTCTCAACTCGTTTTCCTAATGATGACAGTTCCCTTGATGACCAACAACCCCTAATCATTCAGGAAAATGCCAGATATTGGAATTCCACTACTGAAGAACCTTTCACAGATATTGAACTTGCAGCAGTGCTGGATAAAACCAAAAACAGCAAATCACAAGGTCATTTTGACCTTATCGAGGTCAAAATCATCAAACAATTCCATAATATGGAATTATTTGGAACTCTATAACAAATGCCTAGAACAAGCCGCCCTCCCTACCATCTAGAAATTAGCCTTTCTTAGTAAAAAAAAAAAAAAAAAAAAAAAAAAAAGTCAAGTGCAGCCATTATCAACCCACTGCAGGATGGAAGCCTCCTCAACAATTCATGCTGAGGGAAATGGATCATAATCTGCCACGCTGGTCCATTGCATGTTGGCAGATCGAGCTTGATGATCAGCCTTTCTTAGACTGATCATCAAAGACAAAGCTGCTACACACCCAAACTTCTACCCTCCTATTGCTCTCCTTCCTGGTCTTGGCAATATCTTTGAGAGACTTCTGTATATGCGAACCAGTCAACATTATACTTCTGCCAATCTTCTATCTTCAGGACAGCATGGATTTAAGAAAGTTTCTGTACCAGGGGATGCCCTCCACTCTCTAATTTCAGCTCCCACTCAAAAGGAACAAACGTATCTAGCAGCCTACTTGATTTACTTTGCTGGCACGTGTGATGCTCTATGGTGGCAAAGCATTCTTGGGTGACTCAGACATGCAGCCATCCCCTACAACCCCGTATCACTGCCTACGAAACTACTTCACCAACAGAACCGTAATGGTTATGACCAAATACAGAAGCTACAGTCTTTGGTCACATGTTCTGTTCCATGGTCATGGACAAAATCCTCCACTCCGAAATTGAGCACACAATTGATAGCATTTACAGATGACCTACTACTGCTTGTCCATGCTGATACTCATGCCTCCCTTGAGGCAAGAAGTAATGCTGCCCTTAGTAAAATCCACAAAAGGTCAACCCTTCACATGCTCCGCATTTCACCTGAAAAAACATCCGAGGCATACTCGTCAAAGGAACTCTCTACTAGACATCCCACAGTGAAACTAGGAAATGTCCCTATCAAATTCATCTTTCAAATCTTTGGCATTATTTTAGACACCAAGCTTTCGTTTTACCCCTACCTGGTTCACCTCTGTACAAAAATTAGAAAATACACATAACTGATTACCAGAATCTCATGTGAATGGGGACTCGTATGTCGTGCTCTTTCTACTCTGTACAAAGCTGTCTTCCTTCCGGCCATGTGCTACGGTATGGGTGTATGGTACCAGCAAGCTATCATTCAGAGGAACTATTGCAGGCTGGAATCTATACAGAGATATATTCTCCTTGCGACCACGTGTGCCTGCTGCACTGTTAGAACGCTGGCCCCAGAAGTCATTGCCAGAGCTTTGCCACAACATCTTGAAGTTATTGCTCCAGGGCTTAGCTACTGTAATCACAAAAAATCCCTGCTACAATTCTCAATTATAACCTAGACCTCTCTAACTCTCTCAAACAGAAGAAAAAGAATATTTCAGCTCAGCTTATCCAATACTGTAGTACTCACCTATCCTAAACCTCCCTCATGGTTCTTCTCGGGACTCTATGCCACATATATAATCACTGGCCATGGATCACTCAAATCCAAACTTGTGGAACTTGGGCTTACAGAAAATCCACTCTGCAATTGAGGTATGCCTGAGGACTGGGAAAATGCCCTTTACATTTTCCGTCATTACCATCCTTTTAGATGCAAGATGCTTCAAGCACCAGGTTCTCTTCCTCGAAACAAAGAATTCTTTTTCATCACAAATGAAGACCACCACAAGGAACTTTCTGCATTTGCTCAGGCTACATTTTCATACAAACCTCAGAAGAATTTAACTCCCTTAACCATACTTCAACTAAGAGTGGAAGACAAGTCATTCTGCTGACTTAACACCACATGATGACATTGCTGGTGCCCTGGTTACTGGACACGGGGTCCTTGACCTTTTCACCTGTTTACTGTAAAGTGGATTAGGTACTGTTGACACCTGTCTTCAGGTGTTGGAGGCCAAATTGGTGCTCTGCTTTGCAGGGCACTGTAACCTTGGAATTTTTCTACTTTCCCTGTATCTGGGTGGGCTTCCTAGTCCAGGGAAATCCAACTCTTTGGTCCCTCCCTATCTCTCACCATCAGAGGATATCTTCTCTCCTCATCTTCCTACTTTCTTATCCACTTTAATTCCCACTCGTTTACTATCATCCTCACTCACACTTTTCTTTTTTTTTACTTGGTCTCCATCCAGGAAGCTCAAGCAACCCTGGTGGAGAATAACCAGAGAAAATAGACTGCCTGGCTCACCTCCCAGTGGTGGTGGTGGTGGTGGCAGGCAATGTAGAGTCCTACTAGGGACCCTGCAGCCAACAGAACATAGCACCACTCTAACATAAACCACACACTACACTCGATTCTGGTTTTTGCAGAGCACTGTATTTCTTCACAAGAGTACTTACGGTGCAGATGTGGGAAACCGCCAGTGTGGCACCTTACCCCAAACACTTTGTATCAACATCTGAGATGTTACATGGGAGAACAATAACTTGACCCGAGTTGAATCAGCTGATGGTTTTAGGCCCTATCTTCTAAAAGTTGTGAAAATATTAAAAATATTTTTATATTTTTAATGCTTAATAAATGAAATAAATTTTTGTGAGTAACATTTTCGATTATATTTTTGATTACTTGATTATTACTTTAGGAATCCCAAGGTTAAATAAGCTGTTTTTAGATAAAATAAGAGTAGCGTCTCTGAGAGAATATTATTATAGTTATTAAAAGAAAAAGGAAAATGTGAGGTGCATCAAAAATAATAAAATAAAAATTCTTAAATAGTAGTCAATTGATATTTCAGCATTTCTTGGAAGAGTATATTAAAATAACTTCAGATGACATTTGCTGATTCAGTTATAATGCATATATTAAATTTAAGATTGGTGATTTTTTTTCCCCTATAGATATTCTACATAATATACCTGGCTATATTTAGTTTGGCAGTATTGTGGCCATCATGCGGTGATCAATATTTGGATATTGTAGTTTGTGCCTGGACGTCTCTTATTGTTATCGAGTATATCAGGAGAACCTACATTTTATATAAAGTAAGGAAAGTTATTTAAAATTAGCTAAAAAGGTTGTCATAACTGACATAGTTATATTTTGAATACATTAGTAATAGTATTCACCATACTGTGCAAGGAAGCCACAGGCATTTTGAGCACTGGCAAAAAAAAAAAAAAAAAAAACCCAGATAGATGAAAAAAATGCAAATTATATACTTCCCTTCTCACACAGATATCTATCCAGTTGACCTTTGAATTTATTCAAACTGTCAGCCTCAATTACCTGCGAGGGAAACTTGTTCCAGCAGTCAGTGACTTGCTGGCTAAAAGAAAACTTCCTACAATATAATTGTAGGAAGTTTTCTTTTTGAAATTTGAATTTATGACCTCTGGTACTGGAATTCTTTATAACAATGAGAATTCCACCTTCATTAATTTTACTAATCCCTCTCAGAGCCTTATGAACCTCAATCAGGTCCCCTATGAGGTGCCTGGTTGCCAACAAAAATGGAGTATTTCCTAGTATAGTTTCCCTTTTGCCAATCTCATCAAGCAAGTTGCTTGTCTTTGGACTCTTTCAAGAAGCTCAATGCTTTTTTCAGATGAGACCTCCATACTTGGACACAGTATGCCAAATGCAGTCTTGCAATTTTCCTCATACAGTGGGATTATGATCTCCCTATCTCTACAGGATAACGTTCGATAAATCATTGATAGGACACCATGGGCTTTCCTGGCTACCCGGTTACACTGTTCAGAAAACTTCATATCTGCCGTATCATAACTCCCAAATCCCTTTCCTTCTCCACTGTTTTTAATTCAACCCCACCAAGTGTATAATTTATTTATTATTCTATTCCCCAAGTGTAAGACCTCGCATTTAACAGCATTAAAACATAGCTGCCACTTCTCTGACCATCTTTGATGTCTGTTCAAGTCATTCTGAAGGAGCACTTCTTGACACTGATCATTAATGACTCTGCCAATCTTTATGTCATCTGCAAATTTTTACATACACCTTCTATTCCTTTGTCAATGTCATTAATTTTATGAAAATGAGAAACAACATTGGTCCAATAACTGATCCTTGAGGGACCCCACTCCTGACATTACACCAATCTGAAGAATATCCATTTATGACAACTCTCTGCCTTCTCCCTGCAGTAATCCATCTTGGAATCTTGCCAGTAATCCCAACCTGTTCAAGCTTATATTATAACTTCTCATGAGGAACTGAGTTAAATGCTTTGTTAAAATCCAAATAAACTATGTTGAAATTGCTCCCTAAATCCAGCTAATGAGTAACTGTATCAAAATAGCCTGTACACTCCTTTGCACTCTCCCTCAGAACTAAAGGTATGTGCTATGGGAGCCTTACTTGCCTTTATGCTCAAGTTTTTCTAATAAACAGTCATTTGTAATTATGACATCACTAATTCCATATGGCTCAGCCTCACTTACATAGCCTTTTCTCAGCATGAATAGTCCTTGTCATTAAAGACCTATGCAAAATGCCTATTCAGTTCATCTGCAACATCAGCTGGGTTATCTAAGACTTTTCCACACCCAGCGCACAAGGGTCCAATCTGATTAGCTTTCTTCTTTGTTGTATTCACATACAGCAGACTCTCGATTTACCGGGATCGGATTAACCGGGATACTTCGACTCCAAATAAAAAAATAATAATAAAAATAAAAAATAATCGATCAGAAATCATAAAATTGGAGTAATAACTAGAATAAGTATAAACAGATGTTTTGCAAGTCATAAATAAGCGACAAGAAGCGGCATTATAAGTTGTCATTGGGAGATTAGTATGCCTATTATCTTGCAACTACTCCTGTCTTCACACCTGCCTCTCAAAAAAAAAAAAAAAAAAAAAAAAAGAGACCGAATGTTTAGTTTGATTTAGTGCTTTGCGTCGATTGTTGTGTTCCATCACACTTCAAAAGGACAAATTTTTTTTTTATTTATGTCAGCAGTGTCGGAGTTTTTTTTTTTATAGTAACTATTTTTTTTTGTTTATAAATCCCGAAAATGATGGGCAAATGCAAGAGTTTTGCTTTCAATTAAACAAAAACTTGAAATTATTCAAAAATTTGAAAACAGTGCGTCCGTTGAATGTCTAAAGAACCATTATAATGTTGGTGACCAAACCATATGCGACATTGTAAAAAATAGAGGGATGCTATTAGATTTAAAATCGACATTGTAAAAAATAAATGCATGTCCAATATGCACTACTCATGTATTGGACACATGAGTAGCGCATGATAAATTTTTTCATTTTTTATCTATCGCCATATTTTTTACGTAGGTTGCTGAACATTTTTTGATACAGTAGTCCCCGACTTGCGTAGCTTTGGACTTATGTTATGTTATTTATATTGTTTTTTATATGACTGAATATTTCAGTGAAGGGGACACATTTCACCATAATAACGTAAAAACCCACAGAATTCCAGCTATCGGTATTATCACAAATGCAATAAGATCAAATTTACTGCCCATTTATAATGAATTGCACTAACAGATAAGCCCAATAACCCGGAAAATGCAAATTGTTTTTATTATTTTATGGCAGTGACCTCCAGAAATAAGCTTTAGTAAAATGTGAGCTTGTGTGGGGTGATAATAGTGAGTTTTCACCTTAACCTTGTGAAGTTCTTTTCAGAAAATTTAATTTTGACTGTTATCATGGTGCCGATTAAGAGAAAGAATAAGTGACAGCAGTACTAGTAAATCTACCAAGAAAAGGAAAGTGATCAATTTGGATTAGAAAATTAAAATAATAAGGATGTATGAAAATGGCCAAACATTAACAAGTATCGCGCAGAATTCAGATTTGTCAGTGACAACAGTGAACACAATAAAGGAGAAAGACAGAATACAAGAAGCGGTGAAGTGATCGGCACTAATGAGGTCAACTGTAATAACCAGGGCTACGAAATACAAATCAGTTTTTACAGTACAATAATATGCATTTTTTTTCCCTTCCTTTTATGTTTTCTTTTTTATGTGCCACTCTGGCTACTTCACTGCTGTCCCCAGATAAAGTTTTTAATTGAACTAATTAAAAATATTGCTACTATATCAGGGATATAGTAGCAATATTTTATTAGTCATTTCCGAGTTAGTTACGTAAGAAGTCCTGGAGTGTATCTCTTACGTATGTCGGGACTTACTGTATTTTTGAATTACATGGGAAATTGATTATCCAGGAACTTTTTTTTTTTTTTTTTTTTTTTACCATCTCTCCCAGAAAATCAAGAGTCTACTGTATGAAAAATTCCTTGTACCCATTCTTTGCTCTCTTAGCCAATGCTTTCTCATACACAGCCTTGGCCTCCCTGACTTATTTGTGGTACTATTACAGATCAACTTGTACCTGTTGTAGGCTTTGGTACTTTTCATCATTCTGTAACTGTTCCATGCTATCTTTTTCTGCTCTGTTTAACCAGCCAGCTCTGCAGTCATCCATTTCAGCATCCTCCTGCAATATTTTCTTAAAGGTATGTGTGCATTCATTACAATAAATGAAAAAAAAAAAAAAATGGTGCATTATAGTATTATCAAAAGAGAACTCCAATATTTTAAAACTTAATATCTCAAAATGAAAGACATACCATATGATGAGGTCTGTTATTATCATCATCAGTAACCAACAAGTTGAGAATAGGGGAAAGAGTTTGTCTTATCATGTAAACTCCTATCTATCCTTAATATAGGAAATTCACAGACCAATTATTATTATTATTATTATTAGCTATATGGTGCAAGGAAGCCTGAGGCTTATGCTGCACCAGCCAAAAAAAATTCCCAAGTTATCCTGAGAGAGAGAGAGAGAGAGAGAGAGAGAGAGAGAGAGAGAGAGAGAGAGAGGAGAGAGAGAGAGAGAGAGAGAGAGAGAGAGAGAGAGAGAGAGAGAGAGAGAGAGAGAGAAGTAGAAGAGAAATCACCAAGAAAGAGAAGAATTATGATATCCAGCTCAGGACCCTGGGTGTGCAAGCCATACTCACCAGATGCAAGCCCCTTTTCATTAGATATTTAATATAGCAGAGGCTATATTAAATATCTGATGTATATAGCTGACTTTACCCACTGCTGAAAGTAAGATTGAATGAATTTTATGCAAAGTATGATTACAAATTTTATGGACTAGCTTTGTATCTTGAATTTGCAATGTCATAGTGAGATGTGACTTGCTGCAACAATTTAATTAGTTCAGCTAGACATAGTAATGCATGAATCATCTGTTTAGCTGCAATCATTCTGAATTAGTATGCATTAAATAGAAGATGTTTTATGTCTTTCATCATATTTTAAAATGAGTAATTTTACTGAGCAACTGATTTTGTTTCAGTTAGAGAAAAGTGCAACAGAAACCTGTGAAATGTTAAAAAAAGCTTTCATAGACTATGCTCTATGTCCTTTGAGGACTTGTCAGCCGTCTGCATAGTTTAAAAAGGGCACTTGCCTGTTAGAGGTGGTCCCAACCTGGCTACCTTTCGGCTTCAAAAACCAACGAATCACTTGTAATCTGATCAGGAAGGATTGATTTTTAACTATCTATGATATTGCTAGTGAAATTGGCATTTTTAATGAGACGTTTCAATCGATTTTAACACAAGGTTTGGGAATGCAACATGTTGCAGCTAAGCCTGTGCCTTGCATCCTTACAGATGATCACAGAGAACAAAAAGTTCTTACACATCAGGATCTTTTATTGCAGAGTGGATTAGTTTACCATATTTCCTGCCACGATTGCACTGGCTGCCATGTTGGGGAAACTGGCAGAAGACTCAGTAATCGGGTCTCTGAGCACAAGAAAGCCATCTGTTCAGTGGATGTGGATCACTCAGCAATTGCTGAGCACTTCTGGTCTACCCGACACAACATCGATCCACGCTTGATGTTGAGATTATTGACCGATCCCACAACTACCATTACCGTGTCTTGTTGAAATCACTCCACATCCCGTGTTGTAGCAGTTCCTTTAACCATAACAGAGGATGTTGCATCAACCCCATCACTGAGGCAACCATTCTCCTAGCTGACAAACATTGGTGCTTATAGCATTCCCAAGTATTACAGCTACAACCGCAAGCCTCCACTTCAACCAGCTAATTGTTGTAAGCACTTGTAACACGTGATTTTCACCACACATGATCACCACGGCATGCACATGATATTCTGCATTTTTACAATAATGGTCACAGTCACAACTGAAGAAGGATGTCCTCCATCTGAAAGATTTTGTGGTTATTCCTTTTGTTTTTTGTTTCTAGTTGATTAAATGAATTTTAACTCAACCTGTTTATTTAATTCTGTTTCTTCCAGTGACACAACATTGTTTCTCCAAGGATCGTTTTCAATGTACTGCCACTGACCCACACTTTATCTCTTCAATCATTACTGGTGATGAATCATAGGTGTTTGGCTATGATCCAGAAAAAAGGAAATCCTCTCTTCCCTCAGCAAAATATTGTCTTTCCCTAAGGCCCAAAAAAAAAAAAAAGCAAAGCAATCTTAATGAAATGTGAAGGTCTTGCTTATTGTATATTTTGACTCACAGGACATTATTCATTATGAAATTGCCCCACATGATCAAACAGTGAACCAGGAATACTACAAAATTTTACAGTGATTGCGAAAACAGCCAGACAAGTAAGCTTCTGAGAATTGGCAGTTGCATTGTGGCAATATGCCTACACATTTGGTACTTTCCATTCAAGATTTTTTTTTGAAAAACATCAACATTCCAACATCCTCAGCATTCTGAAAATTAGTAAATAATTGTTGAAAATTAAAGATTGGAATTCATAGCCGAAAACAAAAACTTTTGTACTGAGCTATAAATCAGAACAAATCTTAAAATTTTATAAAAAGTTTATTCATATATAGAAACTAACATAACACAAGCAAAGAACAAATAATGTGCACCAAGTCTATAACAAAAACCAAACATTGCTGCAAGGAGTTGTCAGTATGCCAGTATTTGAGTAGTTGTTCATTTCATCTGCATTTACTTTTATGGCATTTGTTTACTGACTTCTTAAGAATGACCATTCATATGCAGTCAGATATGAAGTTTTCTGAGCAATGCAGACAGGCTGCCAGAGCAGGTCATGGGGTATTGTCAATGATATGCAGGAATTTTGCTAGTAGGGAAAAGGAGGTGATTATCCCTTTGTATAAGGCAATGGTCAGGCCACACCATGAGTACTGTGTACAGGTCTGGAGGCCTCATTTTAGGCACTGCAATGCTTGTTGTCATTTTAGGAAGGATGTCGAGTTGCTTGAGCATGTACAGAGAAGGGCAACAAGATTGGCGAGGGGAACGAAGGGGACCCTCTTACCAAGAAAGGCTTCTTAAGTTCTGCAAATTGCAGCAGCTGGAGACTAGGCACCTGCGAGGTGATCTGATTGAGGTGTATAAGGCCTTGAATGGGTGGAGCATGTTGAATTCTGATGGGACTCTTCTGCTTGTTCAGATTACGAATGTGAGGGGGGCATAAATTCAAATTGAGAAAGACAGTTGTAGAATAGATGTGCGGAAATCTGCCTTTAGCCTGTGGTTGGTTAATTGCCGGAACAAACTTCCATCTGGCATTGTGGAAGTTGATAGCTTAAACAAATTCAGGGAGGAACTGGACAAACTTTTAGAAGGAATGGATGTGTGAAATTGGGTTTTTTTTTTTTTTTTGGCTGATGCTACATAAGCTCATACACTTTCTTGTGGCATGTGATGCTTTCTTGCATCACATGCCTCCATTACTACTACTGCTACTACTATATGCATTACAGCACAGTATTTGGGTGCCTTTTGGACTCATATATGCATGAAGGTACATAAATTCTAGTGCCTTTTGATACCTATATGCATAAAGGCAGTGTCATGTTAAAGTCCCTCTAAAAGACCACAAGTTTTGCAAATTACAGTGTCTGGAGACTAGGCACCAGCGAGGTGATCTGATAGAGGTGTATAAAGCCTTGAATGGTTTAAGCATGCTCAATGCTGATGGGATTCTTCTCTAGCTCAGAAAAATCACCTGAGAGGGCATAAATTCAAATTGAGGAAAGACAGATGTAGGATAGACGTGCGGAAATTTGCCTTTAGCCAGCGGGTGGTTGGTTGGTGGAACAGACTTCCATCCCTTGTGGTGGAGGTTGATAGCCTAAATAAGTTTAAGGCTCAGCTGGACAGGTATTTTGAATGAACAGAGGGGTGAAGTGGAAGTGGTTTTTTTTTTTTTTTTTGGCTGATGCTGCATAAGCTTGCTTTCTTGCATCAAATGCCTCTACTAATGCTAATTTTCAGTGACTGAGGAAATTATTCAGGTGTAACATAGTAACAATTAGCAGCTCCAAGAGAAGCCTGTTGGGAATGTTTCCAGATGTTGTAGAAGCTTGTAATTGGTATATACAGTGTCAAACAGAGTATATAAAAGATGATTCATCCGAATAGCATAAGCTTTATCATTTTCCAAATATTAGTTCAGGCTCAAACTTTTAATCACACCTCATATATCTGAGAATCACCTCACATGTACTACTTTTAAAGAAATGTAAAAGGCTACTCTTCTTCAAAATCTTAAAACAAGCTCTTATGCCAGTGTCTTATATTTTAAACAAATGGCAGAATAGCCTTTTGATTATGTTATTTATTAAATGTACTGCATTTTGAAATGACTTGTAGATATACAAAGTTCATTCAAGTGTGTGGCTTATGGCAGTCAAAATTCTGTTGTATCCTGAAAGAGGCCTCTGAGGTTGGGAAAACTCATATCTAGAAAATAAACTCATACACCGACCATTGAACAAAATTTTACTGTAACTAAAATTTTACAAATAGTATAAAAACAAATTATTTACAATAAACTAATAATTGTATATTGCGGAATACTAAAAACTGTAATAAAAGAACGTTTACCATAAAATAAGCTAAAATATAAAATTAAAAGCGCTAAAAACCTGGAGCTTTCGAGAGCATCAGCTCTCTTCTTCAACAGTAATACGACTTTCTGCAACATCTCCTTAAATAGCAGGTTCATGGTACCTCCACACGTGGTATTTCTCCACGTGGTTCAGTCGGCACATGGTCAGAACCAGAAGCGGAAATGTCTCGGGTACGGGGCAAATAAAATCGTTCATCCGAACTTAATACAATTGTTTCAAAAATAGGATGAATACGCATGCCTCTATCTCTATTCATGGTATTCTTACTGGATGAACCAATCCGTAAACCCTCGAGCCATTTATGCTCCCAGTATCCGTGTGCACGATCCAAAATAATAGCGTCCTCCGGGGAGATTTGATGCTGCTTCTCCCTTCTGTGTTTGGAAACCAAAATTCTGTTGGTTTCCAAACACAGAAGGACAGAATAGTTCTAAATTTAATAAATTTTTCAGCACTGATTTCTCTGCCATACACTGTTTGTTGATCATTTCAAGTCAATACATTATTCACCATTTGCACAACTTTGCTAATGTGGGCACTGCAATGCTTGTTGTCTGATGAGAAACTAGTAAGTCTCAAAACAGCTCTCTCTCTAAAGTGAACACAAGCCCAAGCATTTTTGCTGGAAGGACCAGAGTGTTCCCAAGACAGAAAATGGAATGTATTGTTAATGGTATACAGTAAACCCCCGCTATTCGCGGGGGTTACGTTCCTGAGAAATGTCGCGAATACCGAAAACGCGAATACTGAGTTATGGCTCCCATAGTAATAAAGGGGTTCCGTTCCAAAGTATGAAATATATAAGAAAAACTAGTCTAAAATTTTGTCTATGTATGTATTATATGTACCTTCATAATATGACTATGTACATAGACAGTACATAGTGAAATGCAAGCATATGGCATCGAAATGAAAATAAGAAACAATTTAATATTAAATGTAATATTTATTAGAAATTTCAAACAAATCTTTCACACCAGCGCCTTTGCTTGCTAGCAAAAACAACATCCCGCCAGTGCTATCACCAGTTTCGCTAAAGTGTTGATAAAGGAGTTTTGCCTTTTCACGAATAATGAGTGAACTTAACGGAATTTTATTTTGAGTTCGGTCTTCTATCCACAGATTTAAAGCTTTTCCATTTTTTCTAATTTAACATCACGAGTTACAGAGCAAATTTTTGAAGCAATTAGCGCGTTTTCACGGACACTACGGCGGATTTTTTCTTCCGATTTCTTGATTGATCGTACCGTTGACTCATTGATTTTATGTTTTGCCACTGAGGAGACACTTTCACCATTAGAAATTTTGTCTAATAATTCAATTTTATTCGCTAATGTCATCACCTTCTTTGATATTTTCACATTTCTCTTTTTATTCGTAGCCATATTTTTGTAGGGGTTAGAAAGAACTTGTCCACAATACAGTCACTTTCTTCCGTTAACACACTCGAAAAAGTCTGTTTTACACTGCAAAATGGTAGATTCATCATTTTTGTAAGCATATCAATTTATAAATTGATAAATTTATTCAATTTATAAGCATATAAATTAAAAGCAAACGACGAAACCTTCCATGACAAACGCATAACGCATACTGAACAAGGATTAGCGAGAAACATCCACGCTCGCGATTTTGTCACCCCTCTCCCCCCACCCACTGAGCGCTGTTTTGACCGGGAAAGATAATTTTAGCCACGCCCATGTTTTTTTATGGCGGAAAATATTCACGGCGCTTTAAAATTCACAAATTTTTAGGTTTCATTTTATATTAAATCGGCGATCGCGAATACGCGAAACCGCGAATACAGATACCGCGAATAGCGGGGGTTTACTGTACATCAAAAATGAGTAGTGATGTTTACTAATTAGGTTACGAGTAACAACTAAGAATCATCACAGAATAACTCACTGGGTTATTTTGTAATTATTCTTAGTTTCTGCTAGTAATTAATCTGAGCTTGAGAATAGCTGATTTTGAAAAGGCTTAGAGTAGGAAACTTGCTTTTTGCCAAACTAGTAGGCAAGCTCTCGGGTTCTTGTCAAAACTATTGGCTTCAAATTTTTCTAGCTACTGTACTTCATCTAAGGTAAAGCTGAGTTATTAGTATTTTACTTTGTCCCCTCTAACTCTTGTATTAAAGATCATGGTACATTTCCTCCTACCGTACCAAACATA
Organism: Mastigoproctus giganteus; assembly: GCF_048544385.1. Lineage (NCBI taxonomy): Eukaryota > Metazoa > Arthropoda > Arachnida > Uropygi > Thelyphonidae > Mastigoproctus > Mastigoproctus giganteus. The sequence continues at coordinate 49,550,392 of NC_143577.1, forward strand.
TTCCATTCAAATGCCCCCCTTGCATTTTTGAGAGAAAGAGATTAAAAAATCCCGAACAAGCTTTGACACCAAGAAGTTTATGGTATCAAGCTTGTTTAGGTATTTACTTGTCCTTAAAAATCGATTTCCAGAATTAACGTCTGTTTTGTGTCTCCTTTTTATTGCCTTTTATTCTGCTGGTGTTTTTCCTTCTGAATGTAATTCTCTTATATCTGGCCATTTCCTTAAGCAGAGTTGAGGTAAGTGCAATCAGCCTGTTGCACTTATCTCAACTCTTTCCAAAATAAAGGAAAAATCCCTCAACTACCAACTCTTACATTATCTTGAAATCTGTCTGATTAATGATTGTCAATATGCATTCAGTCAGTATTGGCCTCTTGTGACATCTTCACTTATGTTATATGGCGCCTCCATAGCCAGGTGGGCAGGAGCAGCAGTGCATAGCACACGCTTCTTGATTAGACCAGAGTTCGAGCCCGTGACCACCAAATACGGAGGATGCAGAAAGGGCAGGGAATGACCACCGCATATCCCTGGAGCAATATGGCCTTAGTTGCTAATGCTCCTAAAACAAACCACTTATGTTATTCATGTTTTGACAAATTTCATGGAAAAGTTTGGAGAAACTCAACAGTTAGCCTCAACATTTATAGGGCTTTGGATCATGTTTAGCCTAAAGATTTCCTAAAAAAACCTTCCATCTTATGATCTGCCTTCTGATTTTTGCAATTGGATAGCAAATTTTGTTTTGAATCCCCACTGTTTGTGATGGTAACTGGTACTCTGTTTTCTAACTTCCTAGTTAATGCTGGAGCTCCTCAACATTCTTTCTTTCACCCATTCTTTTCTCCCATATATTAATGACCTGTTTCCATTGATTGGAAATCCTGCCAGTAGTTTAGCTGTTGATAGTACATTACATTTTAATTTCCACTTTAGCAAATTCTTCCCCATAAAATCAGCTGCAACCACAACCAGTTTGTTAAATGGTAATTTAATATTGAAATTTCTTTACACTTCAAAAGTGGTAATTGTGCAAATGTCTGCTCTGATCTTCCTTGTCAGAGACTTCCTAATCTGGAATCATATCTCCTCTTTCTGATTTTCTCTGGCTTAAAATCTCTTTATTCCATTCTATCAAATTCAGCTGTTGCCTCTATTGTTTTTGCCAACTGTAAAAATCATTTGGAACATTTAGCTCCTTTCTTGAAACTCATCTTGCTCGAATCTAACTTTTCCAACAATGAAATTCCATTTAATGTTCACAACGCCAGCTGGCTTTAAATTTTTAGTATGTATACCAAGCCAGTAGAAATGCAAAGGCTTTTGCAGTTACTATTGACCTTACACAACTTGTTATTCATCTACTAGAATGCAAGACAATCCTAACCACACCCAAAACACTTGAACTTTTCTTTACCAATAACTTTTCCTTGGTTGGATTACTTTTAAACCTTCTGATCCTACTGTTTGTTGTGTAAGTCAAATTATTTTTGTAGAGATGGAATTGTTTATTCCTCATTCCAGTCTAAAATCTGCTTTCTTTGAAACATATTTATTGCAGAACTTTGGAACACAATTTTTTTGAAACACATTTATTGGAAAACCTTGCTTTTACAGTAAATATGGTAAGGCGGTTCAAGATACGAGCATAGTATATTGCAATTAGCTTGTGTCCAAGTCTCCAGCTTCATTTTCTGTCTATGCGAAATCTCAAATATAAAAAAGTTATTAATCAAACCAAATTGATATTTAAACAGATGAGAATAGAAAATGGTAATCAAGCCCTTTGGTCTCTGTCCAAAGCTAATAGCTACAACTTCTGTCTATCCATACTTTCAACTCTATTACAACTTCATAGTTTGTTGCATCCTCAGCTAAAGATAAGGCTGACTTATTAACAACCTACTTTTTCCTCTAATTCTTGTGGTGATGACCTCGATAAATTACTTCCTACTACCATACAGAATACATTTTCTCCTGCTTCTGACACAAAGATATTAGAAGAATTTTGAACAATCTTGATGATAGAAGTGTCCAACTCCTGTTGATATTATTTCTCCACTTGCTCTGAACCCCATGCTCTTGAGGTTGTCACAGACAATCTGCACTTGCTACCTGGGAGTCTAAAACGCTGATGGAACTGATATTCGGATGACACTCAAGTCAAGTGGACCCAATTTCGTGAAGTCCGTACAGTCTGTGACAGCCAAATCCTCTGCTTGCACCTTCACAGTGATGGGACTGTTAGTAATCCTGGGTATAACCTCCATGCACAAGTGCATGGTGGGTGATCACCCAGGTGTAAACCAACGTAAGCAGGGGTCGAGGTGTGGCGCCCACACCACATGGAGGAATGCTGCCCCTCTATGTTACCAGGCAGTACTAGGTGGTAGATGACTCTCATCAACCGGTGCAGTACCACCACTTTGCTTATTGGAGGCTTGAAGTGGTGGAACCCATGTTTAGTCTGTAGAGCTAAGTTCCGGTCAACCCTTCCCATCTCTTCCATCATGCAGTATGATTGATGACTTTTGAGGTTATGATGAACATCGTGGCGAGATCCAATATTCCTTACATTTCGAGGGTACAGCTCTAAAACGGTGTTCACAGGCTGGCCACTAGTTAGTACACCAGACCAAACCTATTGGTAACTCTCTAGGAGGCTTCTGGATCAGCTAGTGTATAATCTTGCTACCTCTACTCTGCCAGATAGTGACTGGAGGGAGTCCGAGTAGTGTGTATGCGGGGAGCATTGTCGAGGCCACAGTATGTCAAGGATCTGGGTATATTCTTACCATGTGTACGCCATATCCAAAAATTTCATTACTTCATATAGCATGTCCCACCTACTTTTTCTTACTATTGAATACACCATGAATTGTCAAACTAATAGAGCAAGCTTATCTGCGAAAAGATCTAAACCTCCCAAGCACTTCCTAATTCATTTCACAAATATACGTGGTCTCAATTCTAATCTTAATGATGTCCATTTCCACTTGCAGTCTGCCAAACCTCATGTACTTTTTCTGACAGAATCTCAGTTATCGGTTGATTCAACTACTGCTCATCTCAGAGGCCAAATTATTCGTCCTATGATTCCTTTCGCCTCAAAGTTGGTATTTATGCATATGTCCGTTCTGATATTCCCTGTCAGAGACTTGGCAATTTGGAATCTCCTCTCTTTGATCTTCTCTGGCTTAAAATCTCTCTACCTCATTGTGTAAAATTCATCTGTTGTCTCTACCGTTCTCCCAACTCCACTAATCACTTGGAATTTTTTGACTTCCTCAATTTGCAACTTGACTTTCTCCAGTCCAACTTTCCTAACGGTGAGGTAATTTTCCTTGGTGATTTTAATGTTCACAACTCCAGCTGGCTTCGGTTTTCTAGTCACACCGACCCAGCTGGTTGAGATGCTGAGGCTTTTGCAATTACTAATGACCTTGCACAGATTGTTCATTTACCTACAAGAATACCGGACAATCCTAATCATACAGCCAACACGCTTCATCTTTTTCTCACAAACAACCCTGCTAAGTACACGGTCGAAGTGAGAGGTCCTTTAGGCACTTCAGATCGCAACTTGGTGAATGTCTCTTCTCCAATGCAGCCTCTATCTCATGGCTATTCCCAACCTCGTGTTGTTTGGCATTACAAGAATGCAAACTGGGATGACCTGCGAGATTTCTTTTCTTCTTTTCCTTGGTCGGATTACTGTTTCAAAACTTCTGATGTCAACGTTTGCTCAGATCATGTCAGTGAAATTATTCTTGCAGGAATGGAATCCTTTATCCCACGCTCCTCTTCAAAATCTCGTCCTTTATCTAAACCTTGGTTTTCCAATAAATGTGCTAAGGCTGTTCAAGAGAAGAATGTTGTATATCGTAATTGGCTTATTTCTAATTCTTCAATTTCATTTTCTGCCTACACCAAAGCTCGCAACAATTGTAAAGCAGTTATTAATCAGTCCAAACTAGAGTTTGAACAGGCTAAGAGTAGAAAACTTGCTTCTTGCCCTAATAGTAGCCGAGCATTCTGGTTCCTTGCCAAAGCTATTGGCCGCAACTTTTGCCTATCTCTGCTCCCACCTCTGTCCAAACCAGATGATTCTGTTGTCACTTCAGCCAAGGATAAAGCTGACCTGCTAGCATCCCATTTTTCTTCCAACTCATATATTAATGATCTTGGTAAAACACCTGCCACCATTCCCAACACACTCCATTCAGTGCCTCCTGTGGTCTTCCATCAAAAGGATGTCAGAAGAATTTTGACGAATTGTGATGCTAAGAAAGCTCCAGGTCCCGATGGTATTTCTCCACTTGTTTTCAAAACCTGTGCTCCTGAACTTACCCCTATTCTTTGCTGCCCTTTTTCACTTTCTTATTCCGAAGGTGTTTTTCCTTCTGCTTGGAAATTTGCTCATATCCAGCCAGTTCCTAAAAACGGTGACAAATTCCTCCCATCCAATTACTTCTACTCTTTTTAAAGTAATGGAGAAATCAATTAACCGCCAACTATTAAACTACCTAGAAACCTTCTGTCTGATCAACGATCGCCAGTATGGATTCCGTCAGTGTCGATCCACTGGTGATGTTCTGGCTTATGTTACCCATTTATGAACTAATTCAATGGAAAGGTTCGGTGAAACACAAGTAGTTGCTCTTGACATCTCAAAGGCTTTCGATTGTGTTTGGCATAAAGGTCTTCTAAACAAGCTTCCATCTTATGGTTTGCCAACTGTTTTTAGTAATTGGTTATCCAGTTTTCTCTCTGATCGCTTATTGAGGGTGATGGTAGATGGCTCTCTGTCTTCTAACTTCTCCACTAATGCCGGTGTCCCCCAAGGTTCAGTTCTTTCCCCCACTCTTTTCCTCTTGTATATTAATGACCATCTTCCATTGACTGGAAATCCTATCCATAGTTTTGCCGATGATAGCACATTGCATACCATTTTCCATTTTGAGAAACCTTGTCCTGCTGAATCAGCTTCAACTTCTCGAAAATCTGCTACCAATTCCTTAAATTCCGATCTTAAGATAATTCTCCAGTGGGGCAAAGACAACTTAGTTGATTTCAACCCTTCTAAAACTCAGTCTTGTCTTATATCTTGCAAAAAGGATTCTTCTTTTCCTATGCTTATCTTTAGTGACACTCTGATTTCTAGGCAAAATTATATATCTCTTTTGGGGATTACCCTGACTTCTAATCTCTCTTGGCACAAGCACATTAAAAATATTGCTTCCTCTGCATCTAAAAAACTTGGTTTTCTCTTTCGCTCTTGGTGTTACTTTTCTTCCAAACAGCTGCTCACTCTGTATAAATCGCAAATCCGCCCTGCAATGGAATATTGTTCCCACATGTGGGGTGGTGTCCCCTAAACCTCTCTCAGGCTTCTTGATTCCATTCAGAAGAGGGCAGTAGGTTAATTAATGATTCATCTCTAACAGAGTCTCTTCACTCGCTGTCTCATAGACGTATTGTTTCTGCTGCATGCCTCTTCTACAGATACTTCCATCTGCCCTGTTCTTCTGAATTGGCTTCTATAATTCCCGCTCACGCTTTCAAAACAGTCTGAACATGTGCCGCCACCAGCCAACATCCATTTACTGTCCAACTTCAAACTCACAGAACCAACTTTTCATCTTCCTCGTTTATTCATTCAACTGCTGTTTTCTGGAACAACCTTCGTTCATATGTATTTCTTGAAAATTACAGTCTACAGAAGTTCAAGTCCAATGTCAAGAAAAATCTTCTTTCGTCTTCTCAACCTCCAACCGAAGCACGGTACTAAGTACTATAGGTTCTAATACCTCTCGTGTTTGGGGTTTACATAAAAAAAAAAAAATTGGGATTTTTCTTTTCATGAAAATTTGCTCATATTTAGTCAGTTTATAAAAGCAGTAATAAATCCTTGTCTTACAACTATTATCCCATTGCATTTATTTCTATGCTCTTCAAAGGAATGGAGAAATTCATCACCTACTAACTCTTAAACTATCTTGGAACCTTTCACCTAATCATTGATTACCAATATTATTCCATTGGTATCAATCCACTGGTGATATATTAGCTTATGTTATCCATCTCTGAATAAATTTGATGGAAAAGTTTGGTGAAATTCAAGCAGTTGCTCTTGACATGTCCAAGACTTTTGATTGTGTTTGGCATAAAGGTTTTCTAAACAAGCTTCTATCCTATGGATTGCTTCTGTTTTTTGCAAGTTGGTAGCCAGTTTTCTCTCTGACTGCTCACTACAGGTAGTTGTAGATTGCTCTTCGTCTTCTAATTTCCCAACTAATGCAGGCATTCCTCAAGGTTTAGTTCTAAACAAGCTTCTATCCTATGGATTGCTGTCTGTTTTTTGCAAGTTGGTAGCCAGTTTTCTCTCTGACTGCTCACTACAGGTAGTTGTAGATTGCTCTTCATCTTCTAATTTCCCAACTAATGCAGGCATTCCTCAAGGTTTAGTTCTAAACAAGCTTCTATCCTATGGATTGCTGTCTGTTTTTTGCAAGTTGGTAGCCAGTTTTCTCTCTGACTGCTCACTACAGGTAGTTGTAGATTGCTCTTCGTCTTCTAATTTCCCAACTGATGCAGGCATTCTTCAAGGTTTTGTTCTTTCCACCACTCCTTTCCTCTTGTACATTAATCATTTGCCACTGACCTGCAAATCTCATCCATAGTTTAGCCAACGATAGTACCTGATAGTTTAGCCAATGATAGCCAATGACAGTACCATCTTGGGACAGTTTTAACTTCCAGTTTGCAAAACCTTGTTCTGCACAAACAGAATCAACTTCTTGAATATCCAAAGCTCATTTTGTAAATGGCGATCTTCAAGTAATTCTTCAATGGGGCAAAGAAAACTTAGTTAACTTTAACTCTTTTAAAACTGAGGCCTGTTTTATTTCTTGTAAAAAAGATTTTGTCTCTCCTGTACTCATCTTTGATGACAGTCATATTTGTTGCCAATATCATAAACCCAGTGGTGAGCTGTGAATATTTTAACAATAGGCTCGCAGTTTTTCTGACTTTCTACTGAGTAAATTTGATCGGTCACAGAAATTACGTCATTCGCGGCTTCCACTAGAGACGCTTCCCACGCTCGCACTACTAGTAGTGTGATTAGAGCGCGTGACGCATTTTTGGTGACCAGTATGATATCTCGAGTCAGCGGCAGATTTAGGGGGGTGGACAGATGCGACTTATTACCCCCTTAACCATGCATATAAGTAAATGTGTAAAACGTTCCTAGGTCTATCTAAAAAAAAAAAAAAAAAAAAAAAAAAAAAACTTAAAAACTTGGTCGTCATGCTTCGCGACGTACGACACTGTCTGGAGTTCTAACTTTTTAGAATTTTTGAATACTATGACGTCACAATCATGCTTCCTGAAGTTACTACTGCAGTAAGTATGATTGCAGCGATACAAATATTTGTCAACAATTTCTTTTTTCGTCTTGCATTTTCGTTATATTCCATTGTTAGGTCCCCCTAACAGCTGCATATGTCGCTTCAACTACAAGATCGGTACATCAATTGGTGCTATTTTACAGAGCTATTTTAGATACGTTGCACTCGCAAGTATACATACATCTCTTACTTTAGTTATCATAATTCCATTGTATCTTGTCTTCCAGAAATTACGAAAATCTGTGAATGATCAATAAAATATTTACAATAAGAAAGTTCTTTTATTTCGTAATTGATATATACAAATCAAAATACCTAAAAGAAATTGAAAAGGTAATTTCACTCGATTTTAAAGATAAACTTTCTTCAACAAAATCTCTAAAATCATTAATTTTTATTTCATATTTTATCAGAAAACAAATTTCTTATTCGGTTTTCACCCTCTTGCCACCGAGATGAAAATTCATTCCACGATTTCGGGTAGCATATGTTTAAAATTTCTTTCAATGGTATCGTTATTTTTTTAATTTAATTTAAAATTGCCCTGTTGCATTAATAACTTATCCTTTTAAGGATAACACAATGCATTTAATAACTTGTCACGAAGTAATTTTTTTACTTTTGATTTTGATTCCTTCAAATTCTTTCCACTTCAACATGCTCTCAATTTCAGCTTCAGAATTTTTCAAATTAGCAATATCACTGATAGTTTGAATAATTAATTTATATGCTTTTTACCATTGTGATTCTGTAAAGCTTCTGAAAGGTAAGAGAGCTCCTGCAGGATGTCGATCATTACTGCTAAATTGTTAAGAAATTCCAAATTTAAAAGTCAATTTAATAATCCGGAATATTTAACTTCTGATTCAAAATGTTTGCACAAAGCAGAATGATTCCACCAACCCACAATTGCTGTCCGCAAGCTAAAAGATGCTCATCGTGGCCCGAACACACGACCGATCTTTATAGTTTCCACATCAAGTTCTTTAGCAATCATCCTTAATTTGCGCTAGTTTTTTGGAGATTGGTGATATAGTTTTTTTTTTTTTTTTTTTTTTTTTTAATTATTGTCTGTATGCCATTATATTTTAGAACATTTTCTACACAGTGAAAGGCTTGACAAAGTTTCAAAATCTGCCAACATTTCATCTTCGTAAAGTTTATATATCTTAGTTGCCTCAGTTCCCCCCCCCCCATGTTGCTGCTCTCACTAGTTCTTTGAATACTGTGCAAAATGTCAGAATCACATGGATATTCAGCTACTGTGACCATGTAAACATAGACAGGAGAAATTTACTGGAAGGTGTGGATCACTCACTTCTCCAAAAAAAACATGCCCGTTTGTCGGAGTAAAGGGGAACCACAACATACGTTGACCAGAGGCTATAATCCGTGTCGAGAATCTTCTTAATCCTCTGACTGGCTATGGAAAGCATATTGACTAGCGCGACTTCTCGGTATGTGACTGCATAGGTTTTATGGACACCACTAACATTGTGAAACGGTAATCCCTTTCACCCTTAATTCGCACTTTCTAATTATCTAAATTTCCTAAATGCCAGAGGTCAGAACAATGCATACACAGTTGTCTCTCCTAATCCGTTCTTTGCATGGAAATTTTATTCGTTCAACGGAAACTATTTTAAATGTAATTACCAAGGTGGAATAAAAAAAATTCGCTATAAAGAAGTTCGTTAAACAGAGGTCCAACTAATTAAATCAAAAATGGAGAAATTTTAAAATACATAACCGATCAATTGCACCATGAAAATACTGGGAATGGGGCCCCTCTCGCCCCACCGTAGTTTCGGCTCTGGATACTCAATAATTGCATTCAGGATTTCATTTGTAAAATAAATGATCGTCTCAACAAAGGGCTCGCAAATTTTCAAAAAAAATAACAATGGGCTCTCGAGAGCCCACTAGAGCCCACCACTGCATATACCCTTATTGGGGATTATCCTGACTTTTAAGCTTCCTTGGCTTAAACATATTTCAAATATTGTTTCCTCTGCATCAAAAAACTGAGTTTTCTTTTTCAATCTCAGTGTTACATTTCCTCTAAACATCTGCTGACTATAAATCTCAGATCTGGCCTGCCATATGATATCATTTCATATCTAGGGTGGTGCCTATAAAACCTCTGTTAGAGTTGTCTTATCTCACAAATTACAGTTTGCAGTTATACTATCTCACAAGATTCTAACCCCTGTCTAAAAGAGGTAATCAGGATTAATTTCTGATCCTTCTCTTACAAACTCTTTCCACTTTTTGTCACATAGATTTTCAGTTTCTGCTGTTTATTGTATGTACTTTAAGTTTTAATGAAAATTTTTAAATATGCTATATATTTTACGCTTTTTATTTTCAAAAAACCAAAAACATCTATTAATTCTACAGAAAATTACAAAAAACATTTTGTCTCTTCTGTTTTTCAATTTAAAAGACCATTAAGTGTGTAAAATTTCAAACATGCTCATGCACATATATTTCACTTTATTACGTGTATAAATATTATTAAATAATTCATCACGGTGTGCCAAATTTTAAATTACATAAGTTGCGTCCACAGAATAATGGCCATCTTAAGAGATTATTGAGTTTCATGTTCTCATCTTTACTATGTAAAAAGAATAATAAATCTTTCAGAAGCAACTAAGGTAAGACTGGATGTTTATTGAACTAGTGGGAGAAGTGAAACAAGTAACACAAAACAATAAACAAACACAGTGTCAGTGCCTGTTGGGTACCATACTGCTCTTTAATCAAAAAGCCAAATACTTGCAAAGATTGTGACAAGTCACCTGACATCTGACAGGTTCTCATGCACAATTTCTGTATATAAACTTAAAAAAAAAAAAAAAAAAAACATTTCGGTAACTATTGAAGTAGAAGTTTGACTATACTTAGGAAGGTAGAAAAAATTTCAGATTTTAACCATTAATTAACAATTAATTGGAGGAACATTATTTTTGAGGGTCACCTGTCAGATGACCTGCACTACTGCTTGTTTAACAAATGCTTTGAATCCATACAAATCATACAATAAGATTCTAGTTAGGTCAGCAAATATTAAAGAAATCTTATTGCTCTTATCATTTATGCCTTGGCCTTGAAAGAAGAGTAATAGATAAACAAAGAAAAGAGAGAGAACTTTATATATGTGATTTTTTTTTTTAACTGTTGTTTAAGTTGTAAAAAAATTACCATATTAAAATCAACAAAGGCTTTATATAACTATGCATAACTCACCTCTTCAGCTATGAACATGACAATGTGATAAGGATTGAAAGATAAAATTAAAATGCACTAAAAATAATTTCCCAAAAGAAAGTTACATGCATTTTCTTTTGGTGAATTATTTTTCTGAAAAAAAAAAAAAAAAGCATCATTTTGACTTTCTTATCAGTTCTTGATATATGCTTTTTTTTTCCCCAAGTACTCAACTTAGGATAGAACTTGCTTCTGACTATAGTATGTGTAATCTACAGTTATATTATCATTCACTGTCTGTCAGGTAAGTGATATCATCTCAGGTTGCATTCATTATTTAAAGAAAAAAATTGAGTTACCTTCGAAGAAGGTATTTTCATTGACAAATACTGAGTTTGCTGGCCCTCTATACTTTTTGCATTGAATTTTAACTCTCACATTTGTCATTTAATTTTTTTATTTGAGCAACAATATAAATAAAATATTTTTATTAATGAACAATTTGATTTTTTTCTCAGTGTTTGTCATTTGAGGAGGGAAGCATATAATTTGTTTCCTTGTCTGCTTGGTTGTTTTTTTTTTTTTTTGGTCAATGCAGCAAAAGCCTGTGGCTTCCTTGCACTATATGAGCAAATACTATTACTATTATTATAATGCAAATTTAGAGGCACTACTGTTACTATAATGTCATCACTATGAAATGACACAAATACTCAGAATTCCTTTAAATTTCTTTCTCATTGAGTATCTCTACTTTAAACATTAATGTAAAAAGGGAAAAAAAATCTATTTTCATATTGTTGTTAGTATTAGTAGTGGCAAATTATGCAAGGAACAAGCTTATATATTATCAACCAAACAAAATACAAAAAAAACTCCACATTGTACATCCCTTCCAAAAATTTGTCTAATCCTTCTTTAAATTTATTCAGACTACCCACTTCCACAACACCAGATGGAAGCTTGTTCCTACAGTCAATTATTTTTTGGCTGAAAGAAAATTTTCAGATGGTTGCAGGACATCTATCCCACAACCATCCTTTTTTTCAATTTAAATTTATGTTCCCATATGTCTATCATTTAACAAAGAGTAAGGATGCCATCGACATTTTAGTTTACTCATCCCATTTAAAGCCTTTATTAAGTCTCAGTGTAACTGCCTTGTTTACGGACATTGAAATTTGCAGAACTAATGTCTTTCATGGTAAGAGTATGCTTTTGTGTCCATGACTAATCTTGTTGCTCTTCTCTGCACCCAGTCCAACAAATTCACAGCCTTCCTGAAATGAGGCTTCTAGACTTCTGTGCTTAAAGTGTTGCCTAAACATTGCCTTATATAACAGGATAATCACTTGTCTCTGCTGGAAATTGATAGAACTCCATGAACTAGCTTAGCTGCAGTGCTCAGGGAACTTCATGTCATGCTATACAATTAATCTTTATTCTTTTTCATTCTCCACCACCTTGAGTGTGGTACCACCAAACTGGTATGTTATTCGGGAATTACTGCTACATAAGTGCACTTATCAATGTTAAACCTCAATTGCCACTTCTCAGTTCATCTACCTAGTTTCTCTAGGAGGTATTTTTGCATATATAACCAAATTCCTGTAATTGTTAACCACCATGCCAATCTTTGTATCATCAGCAGATTTAGACAATAAGCTTGATATGTCACCTTCAATATCATTAATAAATATTGGAAACAGTTAATGTGCTTAGCACTGAACCCTTAATAATAGTAGTCCAAGGAGAGTAATGCTCATTTATAAGTATTCCCTTTTTTCATAGCAGTAACCTGCTCCTAATGCCACTATAAAATATAATAAATTTATTTTATGTATTTATACATTAACATAATAAAATATTTTATTATAATGTAAAGAGTTTAATATTTTCTGTTTATCTTTTCAGAAATATACCAGTGTGCCACTCTTCTTTAAATGTGTTGAAATTCTGCTGATAATTGCCTTTACAATCTTATATCTTTTGGGAAGAATTCTTAATGTTGGATTGTTCTTTGACCCTTACAATGGAAAAGTTCTTCTGTGTTGTGGACTGCTATATTTTTATTATCGACTCATTGCCATATATTTACCAATATCTCCTACTCTGGGCCCTTTGCTGTATCGTGTTAAACTAATGGTAAGCTCATATGATAAAACTAGCATGAAAAAGCTCACTTCACAGCCGAATAATAGCAGAACACCAGCAATTCACAACATTGCTGGTGCTGTGCATTTATTTTTGTTATATGGCAAAGACTTGATTAGTATGAAATTCGATTTAGTATGAATTATAAATTGATACCAGATCTTATTTAATACAAGTTTTTATTCCAAGTTGCGCCAAACATTACACGCGGGTTATCAATGATTCACACCACGTTGCACCAATCAAACATTCACTGGTCAGTCCACACATGGATATTGTCGTGTGAAGACATGCTGCAGCTTGTTAAGTGTACAGTACGGCACCTCCGTAGCCAGGTGGGCAGAAGCAGCAGCAGTGCATAGCACACGCTTCTTGATTAGACCGGGGTTCGAGCCCGTGACCACCAAATACGGAGGATGCGGAAAGGTCAGGAAATGACCACCGCATATCCCCGGAGCAATATGGCCTTAGTTGCCAATGCTCCTTAAAAAAAAAACCAAATAACAAACAATAACCAAGTGTACAGTACCATGTTATATTTTAAATGTTGATAAACTGCCCCTAGCAAATATGGACAAACGGAAGCATACTTGTAATGCAAATAATGCAAGTGCAAAAAAGAGAGGCTTGTTATTACATTAGAACAATTAAAAATTTGGTGTAATAAAACAACATGCATGTGGTGATAGTAATTCTAAAATAGGCTGAGATGTTGGAAAGCATGATTCTATGGTACGTAATATTATGAAATAAAAGAAAATGGTAAAGCTGCATCGGCTTTTTGTGGCTTGCAAACAACTACATTTACTAGGAATAGAAGCATTACAATGGTAGAAATGGAACATCTCTTATCTGTTTATCTGTGTGGGTGGAAGACTGCAACCAAAAATGTAAGAGTAATTCTTAGCAAAGCAGCAATTCAAACAAAAGCTTTGTGTCTCTTTACGGCAGTGAAAGAAAATGGAGTTTATGCAGAAACTGAAGAAACTTTTATTGCAAGCAGTGGCTGGTTTGACCATTTTATAAATCAAATTCAATTGCATAATGTTAAAATTACTGGTGAGTCTGCCAGTGTAGATAAAGAAGCTGCAGTTAAATATCCCAATATTTTGAAGAAAATAATGGAGAAAGGTGGATACACTGACCAACAAAAATTTTTAATATTGATGAAACTGGATTATTTTGGGAAAAAATGCCTTCCAGAACTTATATTTCTAAAAAAGAAAATCAACCTTAGTGTGTAAATGGCTAAGGATCATTTAACACTTTTACTGGGAGGCAATGCAGAAGGAGATTTCAAATTGAAACCAGTGCTCATTTATTGTTCATCAAATCATCACGCTAGAGGATCGCTTCCAGTTTTTGGCATTCAAATAAGAAAGAATGGGTGACCAAAGCTCCTTTTGAAGGCTGATTTTCAACATATTTTTTTCCAGCTGTTGAAAATTATTGCAAGAATAACAATACACTAGTGTTCAAAGAAAGTGCATCACACCTTAAAATTGTAATTGCTGTCCGAATAACGTATGTGGCAATATTTCATACAGATTGCATCAGATAAGATTGACACATGTAGGTGATGATGTAATATTGCATCTGCTGTTAATTTCAGCTATATAAGCATGCTCTGCAAGAGTTGCAGTCATTCCTTGCTTGTGTCAGGATGACGAGTTACGTGCAGTTGATGTCACGAAGAAAGAGTGCTATTATTGCTTTACATGAGGAAGGTTGTTCTTCCCGTCATATTGCTTATAGAGTGTCTCGTAATCAGTCGACAGTGAGTAAATTTCTTTCCAAACTCAAGAATATTGGTTCTGCTGATAGGAAAAAATGAAACGGACGCAAACGAGTCTGTATGCCAAAATAGGACCATGTTTTGAAGCGTTATGCCTTAAAAACTGTAAAGCTTCTTCATCTGAGCTGAAAAGAGAATGGGAAGAACATACAGGAGTGGTAGCAAGTGCAGTAACAGTCAGAAGATGCCTCTTCAAAAATGGACTTGTAGCCCATCGTTCTAAGAAGAAGCCCCTCCTCACAAAAAATGAAAAGGTCCAATTAATTTGGTGCAGGGAGCATGTCAAATGAACTCCCGAGTAGTGGAGTCAGTTATTTTCTCAGATGAGAAAAAATTCGCCGACTGGGCTAGCCGGGTGGGTAAAGTGCCTGCCTGGCAACCCAAAGGTCGCGGGTTCGATTCCTGCCTCGGGCTTGGATCAAAGTACTGCAAAAACCTTGGGAGGTGCATTATGGCCACATAAGCCTATGCGCCAACAATTACCAAAAAAAAAAAAAAAAAAAAAAAGAGAGAAGAAATTCAACCTGCATGGCTCTGATGGGAGACAAACGATTCACTGTAAACGTGGTGAAGAATACCATCCAGACTTGGTGTCTACAGTGAAATTCCCTACCAGCCAAATGATATGGGGGGTGCATTTCATATCGCGGAGTAGGTCACCAGCAGTTTATAAAAGGTTCTGTAAATGCCAGTGGATACCTGGCTATATTGGAAGGCAAATTGCTTCCAACCATTAGAGACCATTTCAACCTGCCAAGTAACTGCATCTTTCAGGATGACTCTGCTTCTTTATACGAGCGAAAAGTGTAAGTAGGCACTTCTGTAGTTACTTTAGCTTCATTTCTGCATTAGAGGTTCGACAGTAATGTGTTTATATTTGTTACAGGTGAGAAAATGGTTGGAAGAATGGCCCATTACAACTCTTAGCTGGCCAGGAAACAATCCGGACCTGAATCCTATAGAGAACTGTTGGCATCATGTGGAATCTGCAGTTACCAGGAAGAAACCAAAGATCCTTCATGAACTTTAGGAAGCCATAATTTGTGTTTGGAACTATCAGTTGATTATCTTCAGAAATTGATCTTTTCAATGCCTCGATGGTGTGCTGCTGTCTTCATGGCCAGAGGCAGTTCAACTAAATATTAATTTGCACCTAGTGAACTTTTCATTTTGTTTTCCATTTAAAATGATAAACTGAAGCAAATTGGGGGCTTCTGATAACCTTTCAGCCATAATTGTCGTGTTTACAAAAACTGTTGTATAAAGGTTGCAAATGCTCATTTTGGAATATTTCGAGAGCACCGGTCAAATATTACTTAGCTTTGCCTTAACTATTAATAAATATCTTTTGTTTATATTTCTGTTTGTGATGCTAGTCATTAATGTAACATACCATTGCAAAAAAGGGTTAGAAATGTGAAATTCCTAGGTGATGCACTTTCTTTGAACACCAGTGTATTGCTTTTAAAGCATTATTGATTTTAGATAATGCCCCTGGTCATCCAACTACACTTGGTACATTATGTGAGAATCTAAAAGTCATTTTTTTACCAGCAAACACAACATCTTTATTGCAGTCCGTGGACCAAGGAATAATTGCAACATTTGAAGCCTACTTTAAACGTTGCAATTCACTACCTAAGAAGAGTTTTTGCATATGGAATTGCTCAAACAACAGGTGACAATGCAATTTCTTTAATTGACTTCTGGAAAAAATATAGCATCAAAGATGCAATTGAAAATATTTCCCATGCTTGGTAAAAATTAACTGCAATCAATATGCGTGCAGTGTGGAAACACATTTTGTCCCATTGCACAAATAATTTTGATAGCTTTCCCTCTCAAGTGCAAGCAGTTGTTGAAGAAATAACAGACATTTGAAAATGACTTGGTTTAGATGAACTGGACACTATAAATGTTCTTAGCTTGTTTGAATCATACTTGGAAGAAATGACAATGGAGACCTTCTTAATTTAGATCAACAGTGTGCATTTGAAGAATCTGACAATGCTGATGAAGAAGTAGACAGTGTGCACATGAAGGCATTCACCATCAAAGAATATGAAAAAATATTTCAAACTCTGGAAGCTTTAAAACAACAAGTTATGGATGCAGACCCCAACGTCCACCAAAGCATGCAATTCCACAGAGATATGGATAAAGTTTTCAACAACTACAAGTGCATGTATGAAGACTTAAAGAAAGAGAAGACAGTTCAATGTACTGTAGTCTGCTAAAATATTTTTATAAAATGTAATAACATTTTCTTTGTTTAGTTTTATAATAAACTTGAATCAGAAATACATTTTTATTATCCTTTGGTAATATATATGTTAATAATCAGATAAAAAATTTGTGGTAAAAATTTTTATTGCATATTTTCATTGGGGTGGGACCAATTATCATACTTTGTGTTATAATAACTTTGAATAGTACAACTTCGTTTGGTACAATGGTTTCATAGGATTCCTTATTCATAGTAATCAGAGGGACTATAAAGTAAAAGAAACCTATGTATAGATCTCAAAGCACTAGTTAAAATGTACAGAGTAAATAATTCCTAATATCACTGCATTATCTCCTTTTTATTATGTACATCTTATGTTAATTGAAATGTTGTCATTATTCAGGTATTTCTCAACTTCCTATTGTTATTGCTATGTTTTGCAGTGGACATATCAAGTGATAATGAATTCCCTTATAGTCCATCTGGACTCATTAAAAAGGAATAATTCATCTGACTCCATCATCAGGCTCCTAATAATATATCTTTTTTGGTATAATCCATTAATAGTCTACCAAAATATCCGCTCTACCATCAGAAGGCTTCCTCTTCTAAGGCCTCATACAAGAACTTTGAGGTGTGTGTGTGTGTGTGTGTGTGTGTGTGTGTGTGTGTGTGTGTGTGTGTGTGTGTGTGTGTGTGTGTGTGTGTGTGTATTACTTTGACCTATATCATTAGATAAATACATGTATGTATTACCCCTAGCCACCCCTCTCTAACTAGCAGTTCTCCCTGAATCCTTAAGGCCACTTCAATTGCATTGGCAAGGATCCATGCACCACATTTATTCAGATGTATAAAAAAAAAATCATTTGCAGAGTCTATTCCTCATGCCTTGAATTAATCCATAAAACATATACATTCTGACCAAACTCATGCTTTTTTTTTTTTTTTTTTTTTTTTTTTTTCAGTATAATTCTATATTTATTCAACGTATCATCAGTTGGTGTGCATTTAATTTCATTAGTTCCCACGTGGATAATAATTTTCCCTTTGCCTCTCTTAAAACTGCCAACTTGTTGGTAAGTAACATCATCAATCTTAGCTCCTGGCAGACACACCATGATTTTTGTCTACCTATCTTTATTACAAAAAATGTTACCTATTTCATGACAATACAGCCTTCAATAAAACACGCTACCATTATTAGACCTAAAGGAAAAGGATTATTGTTGAGAACTGGTTCAGACTGCTTTTCTATAGATGACACCACTCTGCATGGTTTTCAATGTTTGGAAACAAATAGCTGTTTTTAACTCAGTTTTTTACGTTGATTAACTTCCACACTGTTCCTCCTTCCACCCTTGCACATCAAACTGGGTTTGATGAAACAATTTTCAAAAGCTTTACCTCAGTACAGTCCCTGCTTCAATTACCTTTGTACTAAATTTCCATCATTCACCCAAGAGAAGTTAAAACAATGCATTTTTGTTGGACCTCAAATTTGCAAACTGATGAGGGACTGAGATTTTGAGGGAACTGTGAATAAAAAAGAAAAACAGGCATGGATTAGCTTCAGGTCTGTTGTTGAGAGCTTTCTAGGGAACAACAAGGATCCAGACTACAAGAGTACAGTAACACCCCAGAGTTAAGTGATAGGTGGGTCCGGCGAAAATCGCTTAAGTCGAATTTGCATAAGTTGCGCTCATGTGATAGAAGAAGTATTGCGTACTTCTTCTATCACATGAGCGACATGATCTGTGTCTGGCATTGTTTTCATCTCATTTTTGAAAAAAAAATGGACAAAGTTTCATCCAGACACCATTCGATGTTTTTTTGTGAATTTCATCCCAAGATTCTTCAATGATTCTTACGGTATCTAAAACATTGAATTGTTTCCAAAAGTCTTTAACGGATATCTCACTATTTCGTCTCATAGCTTCATTCAGACGCGCAAACAAGCGCCTCGTGTAGTAAGCCTTGAATGTTTTGATGACTCCCTGGTCCATCGGTTGAGCAAGCTTGTTGTATTTGGAGGCAAAAACACAACTTTCACACATCGTCGAAATTAATTAGGGTGGCAGGAGGGTGACCAGGTGCATTGGCAATAAGAAGCATCACTTTAAGGGCGCCTCCTTAGCCAGGTGGGCAGGAGCAGCAGTACGTAGCACAAGCTTCTTGATTAGACCAGGGTTCGAGCTCGTGACTGCCAAATACGGAGGATGTGGAAAGGTCAGGGAATGACCACCGCATATCCCCGGAGGAATACAGCCTTAGTTGCTAATGCTCCTAAAAACCAAATAACAACAACAGGCGTCACTTTAAATGGAATCTGTTTAGACTTGCAATAACGTTCGACTTTGGGTATGAAGTGGTGACCAAACCAGTCCTCAAAAACGGAAGCTGCCATCCAAGCTTTATGATTTTACTTCAAAATCACTGGTAAGCTAATTTTAGATATATTTTTTAAAACTCTTGGGTTTTCAGAGCAATAAATTAAGAGAGGTTTTAACTTGCAGTCACCAGCTGCATTCCCGCCAACCATCACTGTCAATCAGTCTTTGGAAACCTTAAAGCCTGGAAAGTTTTTTCTTCATGCACAATAAAAGTTCTTTTAGGCATCTTCTTCCAGAACAGGCCAGTCTCAACCACATTAAATACGGTTTCACAGCTATAGTCACCTTCTTCTAACAAAGCCTTGAGTGTCTCAGGAAAAGAAGATGCAGCTTCTTTATCAGCACTTGCCGCCTCTCCGCGATACTGTGCCAGTTACAGCGAGTTTTAAATCGGTTGAACCAACCGTTACTAGCTACAAAGTTTTCATCTTTACCCACCTCCCCAGCTTCTTCTTTCAACCTCTCAAAAATCAGCTTAGCTTGATAGCACACAGTGTTCTGATCAGCTGGACAATTCTTCACTTTTACTTGATTATCACACCATAATTTTAGCATTGTTTCCATCTCAGCAATCATACCATGACGTTTACAAATTATGCTTGAGTTCAAGGATTGAGCATTTTTCACCGCTTCGAGAATTCTTTCTTTATCTGTTATGATTGTTCTTACTGTGGATTCCGGTAGCTCAAACTTCTTTGCCAATTCACAAATTTTCATTCTGCTATCAAAATCCTTGATAATGTTAAGTTTACATTCCAAAGATATCATTTTCCTTTTCTTACTAGGTGCAGGAGAATCAGATTTACTTCGTTTGAATGACATAGTTTTTTTTAAGGGTTTAGAAAACGTATAACACAACAATCTTAACTTTCGTTGATCGTACAATCGTAATTGTGCACATAGTTTGCACGAAACACGTCCAATGCATATCACAGCAAGAGAAACACTGAGGGTCATTTTTCATATGCCGTCGATATACGGCTCAACCGACGAGATCCATTTCTCTCGTGAAAACGATGTAATTGCCGACAAAAGTTGAGCACGAATTCAAACGCACACATATAAATATGACAGTTGGAATACAAATTCTTGTATACGTGTGCAGCTCATGCGGCAGCAAAGTTGAATTTTGTTCATTTTTCGCTCTCACTCTCCGCCATCGCACCGTATATCGATAGCATATGAAAAACGACCTTGAAAATAGTGGGCGGCAGTGTTGCCAAACGAAAAAATCAAAAACCGCATAACTCTGAGTTTGCGTAAGTCGGGGTATTACTGTATAGTTAAAAACATGAAGCTTCAAGAAGCTGGGCTGCAACATGAGTGTCAAGGTACATTTTGTATACTCCCACATTGACTACTTCCCAGAAAATCTAGTATATGTTAGTGAAGAACAGGGTGAGAGGTTTCACCAAGATATTAAAAGACATGGAGATGAGGTATCAGGGGAGGTGGAATGTCAACATTCCACCACTGACTATCGCTGGATGCTGAAGAGGGACTGTAAAGTAAAAGGATCTGCAAGAAAATCAAAGAAACGAAAATTTGACCCATCGTAGATAAGTTTTTAAAATGAGAGGAGGTGAGCATTCAGTGGAATTTTTTATTACCACATGCCCTTTTTAATAGTGTTTCCAACAGGTATTTAAATATAAAAGTTTAGTAAAGGCATTTTTTTTATAATTTCAATGCACAAATTCTGCCAAAATTAATAAAAATTTGTGAAAAATCAAATTTTCTTTTGTGATTTTTGAAGAAATCTGACATGATGGGAATAAATGGAAGTCATTTTTGAAATCAGCATTAGAAAATGATTCAGACACCCTTTTCTGAGAAAAAAAATTGGTGAATTTTTTTAAAAATGGAAAAGTATAATGGTGTTTTCCTTATAGAACTGGCTCATTTACATTGTTTTATTTCTTAAAACCTTCATCAAAGAAAAAAAAGAAAAATATAATTGAACAGTATTTATGGAAGTAGATTTCATATATAAATAATAAATAATATAATTGATAGGACCTTAAAATATTTAACCTAAAATCATAATTATAATAACTGTTACCTGTTAAATGTTTTTTTTTTTTTCCCTTCTCTTTTCTTTCCATTAGGTTACAGTTGACTTTGTGAACTTCATGAGAATGACTTTATTGGTTATAATAAGTGGAGGAATTGTTATTCACGCTGTTTTATATCCAGACTTTCCACTAGGATATGAATTATTTCGTCGTACTTTCCATAGGGCTTGGTTTTCTCTTTTTCTTACACCTATTGGGGATTTGGAAGGTAGGAAATATAATACTGTATCTTGTTAGTTTCATTATATTTAATTGTACCATTTAAAAAATAATATTCAAAATTATTATTAATGAACTAGTTTCAACATTTTGGGGTGTTTTTGAGCTATGAAAAGGCTTCAGGCTTTGTATTAAAACCACTCAAAAAATACTGCAGGACACATCATTCTAGTGATTTTGAAGTTTTCTTACTTTAAAATTATAAAAAAAAACTAACTTATAATTTTATAAAAACTGTAACTTGATTTAGTTCAAGTAACAACTTGTTATGCATCTGATATTGTATGTTGTCCTTTGTTGATATCTCTATTTGAATATGTAATTTAAATTTAAAGTTATTTTTTCAAAGTTAAAACAACTAACAACATTGTAATTTAGTTGTTAAAAATCAGAAATTGATTCATAAAGTCTGTACATTTTGATTAAGGTATTATACTACTTTGGATTAAAACTTTCCCTCCTTTCCTTTGTTCTCTTTCTGCTTTCTTTAGATTTGTTAATAAAGCCCAGAGAGGTGCCAAAATGTCATTTAATTAAGGCGAGAGTGTTGGGTTATTTGGAACTTATTTTGTCTTTTGTAATATACTTAGGAACCAATAAACTCTAATTTTATCTGTTCATTGCATACAGTAGGTGTTTTTTATATAGGCATACAGTTCTGCTATAAGTATATTAAATACTTATAGAAGAACCTACAACTTCCCAGTTGGTTTCCAGAATGAAGTATTCTGGAAACGAGACTATTGGTATGAGGATGTAGACTTATTGAGCTCCTGCAAATGGATAAGTTTTCTTAGAATTTTATTGTGTTTTTTACATTAAATAGGCTTAATAGCATTCGTTAGCTTATTTTTTAAATTTAGCTAGTGATTTTGTAAGTTATGACTTGCTACTCATGCTGCTATTGTACCGGTGTTTTGGGGCAAATATCGTAGTATGTAACAAGTAGTGCAGAAAGATAGTAGAGTTTTAATTGTAATAAATAAGTAGTTTTAAGGCTTTAATCACTTTATGGGCTTATATCTTTTGTAAAATTAGAGCCCTCAGTGTTCGTTCTTCAATATAGAAAAAGTGCATGACACAACTTAGAAACTTGTAATTTTATAAAACCATTATAGCCTCAGTCTTAGGGGTAACTTCCCTAAATTTATTAAACACAAAAGTCTTTAATAAAAACAGGGAGGTTACCTCTAAGACCTCTTGCCCATAGATATCCCATCAGTGATTCAGAGTTTGAATAGGATACATCCTGTCTCAGTCTTATTATCAAGAGGAGCAAGTTGCCATCATAATGAATTCTATCACAGAGCAACTTCTTCCAAATGTAAACAATGGCCTCTGTGTTTATGATAACATGAGAACCATTGAAAGACAATTGCAACAAGCCATTTATTTCCTCAACTCTTGGGAAATGATTAATGGCTTCAGGTAATTGTCACAAAAGACCATTTGTGTAAGTTCTGTACATTTTTTTGCAAGTGTCCTGTGGATAATATTCATTGATTTTCACTTATTAGAATTTCTGATTATTAGAATCAAAATTCAATTTGCAAACAAGATCACTATGACCGGCGCTTAATGTATATATATAAATTTGCTTTGGTAACTTCATTGTGCCCAAGTTCCTTATTTCCAAATTTTGACCAACACACCAAGAACCAAAACATAAAAGAACAAATAAAAACAGTACAGTTAATAAATAATAACTTAATCACATAGCGAAATTGGCAAAAAGCAGATGGCTGAGCTGTAAATGCGTTCTTTGATAATCCATACTCAGATTTTGAATTTTAGTCACTTACTTCAGCAATTCATACTGGTTAGATTTATTGTCCAAAAATTGGAAAAAAATTTTTTAAAAAATTACAGTTTTTATGTCCCAAGGTTCCAGTTTTTGAACATGTGGCTGTATTAGTTAAAGCTGAAAATTTGTGCATACATAAAAAAGATTCTTAAACTGTAAATTTAGATGAAGATGCAACATTATAGCAGAATTTTTTAAATTAGACTTGAGCAAAAAACTTTTTAATATTTTAGCTAGCTGAATAGATCACTTCAACAGATGAATCTAAAAATGAACTTGCTAGTTAATGCATGATTTTGTCCAATTTTGTTATTAAATGAGAATTTTAGTAATCAAAACTGCCTTAATTAAGTCAGCAACTTATTATATTTTTAATATCTTCTTCACAGCGGAAGAAAGATGTTTTAGCAAGAGAATACCACATAATGATTCATATTCTTGTCGTATTGGAAAATGTAAGTTATCCATTTCATTGTAATTTTCCTTCTTTTTTCTTTTTCCCCTTTCCTTCTTTTTTCTTTTTCTTCTAAGAAAACTTAATAAGAAAAAAAAATACATATCACTATGCTAAGTACTAAATTACAGTTTAAATTAATTAATAATTATTATACTGTTATTATACTGTTATTATACTGTTATCATATACATTGGTAGCCACTTTGTCAGATACATCTACATAATGGAGAGTAAGTCTCTTTAGCCCTTGAAACAATCTGAATTCATCATTCATCATGGCATGGACTCTGTGATGTATCAAAAACATGTTACAGGGATGACTCCCTGTTGAATCAGGCGCCTCCGTAGCCAGGTGGGAAGGAGCAGCAGTGCGTAGCACACGCTTCTTGATTAGACCGGGGTTCGAGCCCGTCACCACCAAATACGGAGGATGCGGAAAGGTCACGAAATGACCACCGCATATCCCGGAGCAATATGGCCTTAGTTGCTAATGCTCCTAAAAACCAAATAACAAACAAACAAACCCTGTTGAATCAGTTGCTTTCCCCATTTTTTGCAATTGGACGGTTCAGATCTCATCAGAATGGCTTGTTCCACCTTATCCCACAGGTGCTCATTTGGGATTGAGATCTGGTGGCCAGGGAGGCTACCAGTACGTTGAATTAATTCTCATGTTCCTGAAACCAGTTCTGTACAATTCTAGGCTTGTGGCATTGTCTGGTGGAAAAACCCATTTGCAGATGGATACACTGCATAACTATGTAGAAATATGCCTAGCTGGAAACAGAGAACTGTGATATCCAAATGTTGCTCTACTGGTATTAACAGTGTAATGTGCACCATCACCTTAAAAACACTCTACACCATTACACTACTTCCACCAGTCTACAATATTGACAATTGGCAGGTTTGTAGAGCTGTTTTTGCCATATTCTGATCTCCCATAAGCATGAAATAATAGAAACCAGGATTTGTCAGCCCAAGCAACATTTTTCCAGTCATCCACTATACCAAACCTTGTTTTTTGCATGTGGAATGAAAACTGTTTTTTGCTTGTGGAGCAGAAAGACCAAAGTAAAACCCATTTCGGCTGTTCGCTGCAGTTTTCCCATCCATGACAAGGTACAACAAATTGTGTGTTCTGAAATGCCGCTTTGGTTACAAATGTTGTACTGGGTTGTTGTTTAACTTAGTGTAGCCTTTCTGTTACCCTGCACAAGTTTTTTCAGCCTCTGTTAGCTTCTTGTATCAACAAGCTGTTTCTGACTACAGGATTGCTGTTGGCTGGATGTTATTTGTTTATAGGACCAATCTCAATATACCCGAGACAGTCTTATGTGAAAACCCCAGCAGGGTTGCAGGTTCTGAGATATTCATACCATCACATCTGGTTACAATTACCGTGCAATGTTCAAAGTCACTTAAATTTTTTGTCTTGCCCATTCTCACATTGAATTGGACATGTAGAATACCCCTACATATCTCTCAACTTGCTTTGTATTGCAGTGTATAAACATGTGGTACTGATACTGTTCTATTTCATATGAAGGGTTGGTGCACCGAACAAAGTGGCCACTCAGTGTAGTAATGATAAAATATTAAATTTGGAACAGAAATGAAATATGAGATTTGGTTCCTAATATTCTAATCATATTTTTAATATTTTATTATTACTTAATTGATAGAAAAATAGTGATTTTTTTTTTTTCCCTCTACTAAAAGATCATTAACGGTGAATATGTGAATAACAGTAAAACTGTCAGCCTCAACTACCTGTGATGGAGCAACTTGTTCCAGCAATCAATGACTTGCTGGCTAAAAGAAAACTTCCTACAATCTAATCTAAACCTCAACCCCTATAATTGGAATTTATGGGCCCTAGTTCTGGAATTATTTATAAGAGTGAAAATTCCATCTTCATTCATTTTACTAATCCTCTCAAAGTATTATGAATGCCAATCAGGTCACCTATGAGGTGCCTGGTTCCCAAGCTGTTTAGCCCACTTAATCGGTGTCTTTCCTCATCCTTTTGCCAATCTCACCATTCAAATTACCTGTCTGTGGACCCTTTCAAGAAGCTCAGTGTCTTTTTTTTTCATATGAGGTCTCCATACTTGAACATCGTCATCAGCCATTATCAATCCACTACAGCAATTTTCCAGTTCCTTCTGTTTTGTGCAATGGCCATCCATTTACTACCCACAAACTCTTGAATTTCATCTGTCCATCTCCGTCATTGTCTTCCAGGCTTTATTCTAGCTCCTCTTGGGTACCATTCTGTTATTCTCTTAGTCCATCTGTCATCATGTCTTTAGTTTTGACAAGAATGTCCTTTACTTGAGTTTGCTGTCTAATCCACATGCTTCTCTTCTTATCTAACAGTCTGATCCCTAATATAATTTGTTCCATTCTTCGCTGTGTCGTTCTCAGCTTCTCTTCTGTTCTTTTGATGAGTGCCCAAGTTTCACTTCCATAAGTCATGGTGGGTAGTATACATTGGTTCATTATTTTACATTTCAGATAAATTGGGATATTGCTCCTCAGTGAGTGCGTAGCACACGCTTCTTGATTGACCGGGGTTCGAGCCCGTCACCAACAAATACGCAGGATGCGGAAAGGTCAGGGAATGACCACCGCATATACCGGAGCAATATGGCCTTAGTTGCTAATGCTCCTAAAAAAAAAAAAAAAAACAAAAAAACCAAACCAGCTCCTCAGTATGTGACTATATTTCCTGAATGCTGTCCATCCAAAATGTATTCTTCTCTTAACTACCAGCCATTTATCATTATTACAGCTGATGACTTGTCTGAGATAAGTATATGACTCCACCTTTCAATTACTGCTCCTTCAATCATTATATCCCTTTCTATGGCATACTTGTTCATCATTATTTTTGTTTTAGCCATATTTATCTTTAGTCCAAAATCCTTACTAACTCTGCATGACTGAATAAGGTTTTCCTCTAATTCTTTGAGATCGTGGCTTATGACTGCAATGTCATCTGCAAATCATAAATGGTTTAGGTACTCTCCATTCACATTGACTCCTTTCTGCAACCAGTCTAATCTTCTGAAAGCTTCCTCAAGGGCAGCAGTAAACAACTTCAGAGGTATTGTGTCTCCTTGTCGAACTCCTTTCTCAATTTTAAATTTGCTACTGTCTTTGTCTAGTCTAATAAAGGAGATAGCACTCTCATATATTTTCTTCAAAATCATAATATATGGGGTATCTCTGCCTTGTCTTTTCAGTGCCCGAAACATTGCCTTATGCTGTATGGAGTCAAATGCCTTTTCATAATCCACAAATGCCGGGCATAATGGTGTTTTATATTCATTTGCTTTCTCCATTAGCTGTGATATTACGTGAAGGTGATCCATAGTTGAGAATCCTGTCCTAAAGCCAGCTTGCTCTTTCGGTTGATTCTCATCAAGTATTCTTTCTAATCTGTTAGTAATAATCATTGTGTACGACTTGTAGATGTGGGATAACAAGCTAATTGGTCTATAATTTCCAATTTATCTCCTTTCTTATGCAGCAAAACTATGATTGCATTATTTCCACTCCTTAGGCATCACACCTTTTCTAATGCATTTTGTGAAGAGTCTTGCCAGTTTTTGTGCCATGTCTCTTCCTCCCAATTTTAACAACTCTACAGTAACTTCATCTTCCTCCCGGGGCTTTCTGATTCTTCATTTTCTTCAACGCATGTTCTACCTCATCAGGAAGGATATCAGGTATGATATCATATGTGTTACTAATTTGCGATCCATCTTCCCCACTGCTGGCATCATTCCCTCGCTCCTTGTATAATTCTCTTTAGTAGTCTTCTGCTATTTGAATTATGCCTTCTCTGCTATTTATAAGTACACCATCGCTATTCTTCAGTTTCAGTATCATTTGTCTTTCGGCATTACTGCTCATTCCTGCTGATTTAAGTCCTTTGTTTTTCCTTAATGCTTGTTCTACTTTTCTTGTGTTAAATCTTCTTATGTCCTCTCTGAGTCTCTTTCTAATGGTTTTGCATAACTCAGTATACTCAATTTTCTCCTTGTCAGCGTTTATCTTGCTCTTCTGTGGATTTCTTTTTACTTATAGGTTTCTTTGGCTTTATCACTTTCAGAAAGTTGTAATATGCCTCGTCGATATCTTGGTCCTGAGCCGTCCACAGAAGCTCAAACTTGTTCTTAAGTTCCAGTACATACTGCTTTTTCTCCTCTTCTGTTATATCAAAAGACCTTCGTATTATTCACTCGAGTCAGTTTTTTCCTTTCCTATATCTATATCAAGTGTGCGTCTTACCATTCTGTGATCACTTCCAACATTTACCTTATTCAGGACGGTAACGTCATTCACGATATATCTTCTGTTAGTGAGGATGAAGTCAATTTCATTAGTTGTTAATCCATTTGGGCTCTTCCATGTCCACTTTCTGTTCACCGTTTTCTTGAAAAAAGTGTTCATTACTGACAATCCTCGAGATTGCAAATCCCACAAGTCTTTCACCTCTTTCATTTCTTTCACCGATTCCAAAATTTCCTATAGTTCCCCTTTCTGCGCTGTTTTGTCTCTTTCTGTTTTGTCTCTTTCCAGCCTTAGCATTGAAGTTCACCATAATGATAGTGTAGTGGGTTTTCTGCTCATCTAGAAGACTCTCAATTTCGGTGTAAATTTCTTCAATCTCTTCGTCATCATGACTCGATGTTGGTGCATAAATCTTTATAACCTTTAGCTTGTACCTCTTAGAAATCCTGAGTAGTAGTAGTCTTGACACCCTTGGTGATGTACTTTTGAATTCCAAAATGTTGTTTTCTATATCTTTCTGGACCAGAAAGCCAACTCTACCTTCACTCCTTTCACTGTTTCCATTGGTGTATAGAAGATTTCCACTTGATAAACTTATAAGTGATTTATTTCTTCTTTTAATTTCAGCCAAACCGATGATATTCCAATTCACATTTTCTAATTCTTTTTCCAGCTGTAATATTCTGTCTTCACCGATGAGCGATCTTACATTGTAACAGGCCAAGTTCAGTTTCCGTGCATGGCAGTCTGGTCATACCCAGAGATTCTTAGCACCCTCTGTTTCCACTCTGATCCTCTTACTGCCATAAGAGGGGAGTGAAAGCCGCTGGGGACTTGAGGGCCATTTGTTTCATTGTGCTGTCGTGTGGTGGAGGGTTTAGTCTTTTCCTCTTCACGCTGACCAGGCATCTTGAAGTGAACCACTCTACATGTTCGTTCACCTAAGTGATGTAACAGGGCTTACCATCGAGAAGGTGTGCATGAGTGGATTTTAGGGAGGCAGGCCAACTGGACTTCTCCTAAATCTTCTGAAATAGAAAGATATTGGATCCATCAGTGTTTTAGACTGAGTGTCTGACAACACACAGAATGCCTGTTTCCCTCTAAGCTAATACTTGAACACAGTATTCCAAGTGTGGTCTTACAATTGCCTTATACAGTGGGATTATGACTTGCCTATCTCTACAGGATAATGTTCAATAAATCATAGATAGGACCTATTTAACACAATTAAAACACTAAATTCCCCTACCACTCACTCTTTAATACCATAACTTTACCATAGCGTTACAACTGATCTGTAAGCCACAGATCAGTTTGTAGCTGTTACCATAGAAAAGGTTAGGCTGGCAAAAGCAGATTATGAGAAGAAAGCAAAGAGTGGGGGAGACAATGAATTTTTCACACGTGTGAATACAAAGAAGAGAAGAACAAATCAGGTCAGACATTTTGTTTAATGGGAGAATAGCATAGTATATTGTGTAGGAGTAAACAGCTATCAACAGGCTTATTTAGATCACAAATAGTACCCGTGTTTGATGTTATGTTTTTCAAGCTCGTTGTGTCATTTTGTGCTCATTGTGTCGTACACCGATATCAAGAATGTTCCATTGCCACAGAATATTCCAATACCAATTATCTGAACAAAATCCATATGTTTCTCATGACTACTTGGAATCTGCTGTTACTACACCATAGCACAGTTTTATACTGATACCAGTTTAACACACTTCAGATGTGTGGACTGTTGACCACAACAATAACCATTGTTTTACAGCGACCATTAGCCATGGGCAGAGAAGTGCAAAATGCATGTTGTGCCCTCGGTCATTCTTAAAATTCAATCACCTTTCTCTGCCATGGTATACAAACTTCCCATCTCTGCAAACATCTGTAACATGTTGCATAATGCATTTTGTGACATCGGCTCACATCTCAATGTTCTCTGTCGGCAGTATTTCCAAAGAGCAGCAGGAATTTGTATGGTTTGGTAATAAAGCTTAACTAACAAGGCATGCAAGTCTTCAATAAAAGTCTCTTGGTGTATTTCTGTGTCTGTTTTGTTATTACCTGTTCTTATAGCTTTTCATAAATACATCATTAAAGTATGATTTAAATTACACTTCAATGAGCTTTACAAGAAACTTTTTTTGATGTAATTTATTTCTGCATTGTCTGACTATTGTCATCCCTAAATTTCAACTCTGTGCAATTAGAAATTTTCTATCTACAGGCTTTCCAAGAGGTGTAGTTTAATTATAACCACCTGTCTTTATCTGTATTTTTTAACTTTATAGATTAAATTAATTAATTGTACACATAGGGCAGGGATTGGCAACCATATACCTACGGACACCAAGGTGTCCGCATCAAAAATCAGAGCGATTTCCTTGTAGATCCCCAGAATGTGTTAGATTGTTGGGTCTCCGCTAACATGGGATATACTAAGATTGGATGTTATATTTATGTCTTGCAGCAATGGCTTTCCAAGTGTAAAAGGCAAAGAGGTTGTAAAATGTTTTCTTTAGGTTTTTCCAATTGTTTGTCTTTTTCAGTTTTATTTATTTTGATAACCTAACCTTCCCAGTCTCAAAGTTAGAACGTCTGAAGAAAGCCCTATAAATCCAGTGATTTCATGACGTAAATATCTCAGTTTGGAAGTTTAAATCTTCATATTCGTCATTAGAGAAAGCAATGTAGAAAGCAAGGGCAAAGCAAGATGACTTTTAGTCTCCAGATGTAGAAGTTAGCATTAGCATTAGTAGAGGCATATGATGCAAGAAAGCAATCTTATACAGCATCAGCAAAAAAAAAAAAAAAAACCCTTGGAAGTTTGTTCCAGCAATCAGCCAACCACCCACTGGCTAAAGGCAAATTTCCGAACATCCATTCTATGGCTCTTTCCCCAATTTGAATCTGTCCCCCCTCAGCATCAAATCTGCTCAATCCATTCAAGGCCTTATACACCTAAATCAGATCGCCTAACAGGTGCCTAGTCTCCAGAAGTTGCAATTTGCAGAACATAAGCCTTTCATAAGAGCACCCCTTTGTTCCATTTACCAATCTTGTTGCCCTTCTTTGTACTCATTCTAGCAACTCTACATCCTTCCTAAAATGAGGCTTCCAGACCTGTACGCAGTACTCAAGGTGTGGCCTGACCATTGCCTTATACAAGGGGATAATCACCTCCTTATCCTTGCTTCCAAAATTCCTGTATATCATTGACAAGACTCCATGACCTACTCTGGCAGCCTGAACGCACTTCTCAGAAAACTTCATATCTGACTGCACAATTACCACCAGATCTCTTTCATTCTCCACCACCCTTAATGTAAAACCACATAGTTGGTACATTTCACTGGGGTTACTGCTACCCATATGCAGTATTTTGCATTTGTCAATGTTTGTCAACTTCAGTTGCCACTTCTCAGTGCATCTACCCAACTTTTCCAGATCCTGTTGCAGCAGCATACTGTCATTACTGTTATTAACAACCCTGCCAACCTTTGTATCATCTTCAAACTTTGACATTAAGCTTGATATACCTTCATCAATATCATTGATAAATATACAAAACAACAATGGGCCCAACACCGAACCATGAGGGACACCACTAATAGCATTAGTCCACATAGAGCAGTATCCATTGATTACCACTCTCTGTCTTCTCCCACTCAACCATCCTTTTATCCATTGTAGCAACTTGCCCTTAATGCCATACTGCTCCAATTTGTACAGTAGTCTTCCATGTGCAACAGTATCAAAAGCTTTCCTGAAGTCCAAGTATATGATATCAGAATTATTTTTTTGCATCCAGTTCCTTTGTGACCACATCATAGTATCCAATCAAATTGGTTAGACAAGACTTCCCCTTGACAAACCCATGCTGTGTCTTAATTATTACTGCTGTTTTGGCTCGATGATCCTGTAATGCTTCTTTTACTAGTGACTCCATTATTTTCCCCTGGAACAGAAGTCAAACCTATGTTGTTGTTGTTGTTATTTGGTTTTTAGGAGCATTAGCAACTAAGGCCATATTGCTCCGGGATATGCGGTGGTCATTCCCTGAATGACCTTTCCGCATCCTCCGTATTTGGTGGTGACGGGCTCGAACCCCGGTCTAATCAAGAAGCGTGTGCTACGCACTGCTGCTCCTTCCCACCTGGCTACGGAGGCGCCTAGTCAAACCTATAGGTCTGTAATTACTCATGTCACCCTTTGATCCCCCTTTGTGAATTGGAGATACATTTGCACATCTCCAATCTGTGGGGACTCCCCCCCCCCCGAGTCCAAGGATGCTCTCATAATTGTGTCTAAGGGTGTGCTTACTTCCTTTGCCACCTCCTTTAATATAACTGGATAGATCCCATCTACCCCAGGTGCCTTTCTTATGCTTAACTTCAACAATTTTTCTTCCACTTTGCTCTCATTTATTATATATATATATATATATATATATATATATATATATAGATAGATAGATTTATCTAAAATGTATGCCATTTGTCGCATCTGGGTTTTGGCTTTTTTTAGAGCCTCATCAGTGGGTTAGGGAGAAATACAAGCAAATGGCCTGATGAATACCCAGTGATGAGAAATACCAATAGTATGTAAGATTCACTTAGAAGAAAACTTAATTTTCTAAATGCTGTGTACAGATTGAGACTATATTCTACTTGTGGAATTATGTTTTATAGCACTTAGCATGAGCCCTTTTGCCTGAACTTGTTGAGCTTTTAAAATAGGGATATTTCTCATCACTGGATCATTAGGTCATTCCCTTCATTAGGTTTTTCTCTTCCTCCCCACCCCCCCAAGGAGGGGGGTAGGGAGGAAGAGAAAAAACCCTAGGTATGGGGAATAGCATGCATTTTAAATAAATATCAATCAACTTCCCCGCAAGAATAGGGCATTTTGTTTAAAGTGCATGGTGCAATATCAAATCATATTGAAGTACTTCTACAATATAAGATCGATGTACTTAGTAGAAAAGTTTATTGTGCTACATACAGACTGAGTCCTATTCATTGAGATTGATTAATTAAAAGAAGGGGTTATTATCCAAACAAAGAATACGCAAATTTTAAAAATATGCAGATTTACAGATATGCAAATAGAATTTTTAAACTTTCTGAATCAGCACCTTTTTTGGCAAAATGTACTAATTTTAAGAGAAAAAAAAAATTGCTGTTTTGTAAAATTAAACAGTTAGTCCTCTTGATGAATGGCTAGGTGCCTTATACTGGGTTTTAGACAAAATAACCTCTTAAATCAAATGGGATTTTGTGATTTTTCTAATTGCTGTGGCAACAACCCTCCACTTGTGTGTTTTTTTTTTTTTTGTCTTTTCTGTGTTTTTTTATTTTTTTTTTTTAACAAGATATCAGAATTAGATTGTTTATGTGTAAATTTTCCCTTTACACATAAATAATCTAATTTTAATATATATATATATATATAGTGTAATTTTATGGTGTTTTTTTGTTTATGATTTAAAATGATTTGTTTTGCATTTTGTTTTATTTTTGCTAATCTGTTCATTTTAATATAAAATGAAACTATATATATAAGTTTAAAGATAAGAGAGACATAGTCAGAAAAGTTATAAATACAAAAACATGTATAAAAAAAGTAATAAATAATGATACTAATACTCAAAAAAAATAATATTTTTGTCAGTGATACACTCTTGGTGTTTTCTTTTTTCAAGAGTCAGCAATCAGGTTTGCGTGTCTCTGTTTCAGATGCAAAATAACAAAAATGGAAGTTAAAACTTAAATAAATAAATAAAATTTAGATTAAATTTTAAAGAAATCAGCAATAAGGATAATGAGGATGTTAAAGCTAAAATGAATGTAAAAAGGGAGGGGAATTATGTAGTAGGCATGTACATGCCTACTTTATAATTTCTCTACTACTTATCTTCTCTCCATTACTTTTATCTCTAAAGTAATATTCATCATGATCATTGGGTTTTCTCTGCAAGGTTTTCAGTGGCCCTTGTCCATGAACCTTTTCCTTATTTTTTTTCTTTTTTCTACCCCTTTTCTTATTTTCTTTTTTCTTCCCCTTTTTCTTATTTTCTTTTCCCCCCCTTTTCTTATTCTTTTTCCCCCCTTTTCTTATTTTCTTATTCCTTTCCTTTTTTCATATATTTTATATATACATATATGACTTCATTTTAATTTCAGATACAGATGAAACTTGTCCAAATACAGGAGTTTGGCCTTATGTTTTTTCAATTCAGTACTTTGTGCTTCTTAAATTAATCCTGCTTACTCTGTTATATGCACTTTTTAGGTAAGCTTCCCACATTTCATAATAGTCAATATGTAAATTATGTGAAAAATGTTTTTTTAAGTATATTTAAGAAGTCATACTACTGGATATCAAAATGCATCAAGATTATAATTAATATTTTTAATTATGAATTAATTAAAAATTAAGTCAAGTTAATTATTAATTGATTAATTTTACTTACAAATTGATTTTATAAATAATAAAGAAGTGAAAATTGAACCCCTGCTTCTTCACTTCCCTATTTGATACTGCCTTTTCCCTTAAAATTTTGGTAATGCTCTACTAGACACGAGACTAGTTACTGAATAAAGTAAGACATGCGTTATGATACATGGCATGAAATGATAGACATAAGCTGTGGTAAAGTAAGGTGCAGAGACAGGCATATGATGAACACTTGCACTTCTTCCTTACGCTGCTGTTCACTTTGTGTAGTCAGAAACATGTAATCACAATGCCATAGCCATGCTTTATTTTGTTCCTCACTATGTCATCATCGTATAAATGTTATAATTTTCTAGATGCACTTTTGTTTATGTATGGTAATTATGCTGTGTTAGGTTGCTGAAGAAAGTAATTGCTACTTATATAAAAAAAACATATACTTTTAATTTTGGGTGTGCTCTAGGAGACCATGGAAAACTGGACACCCCCATATATGTGGTCCTTGTGCTGTACTTGAGAGATTGTTGAATTCCATTGTTCTGAAATGATTGCTACCTCCAAATCAGAGTCTAATTTGTTTTCTGTGATGTAGACAAAGGCAGGCTGCATTTAATTAGTCAATCTGATTGAATGTTTTGTTTTGTGATTTGAATTTATCAAAAACTTTTGGGATCCAAATTGAATGGCCATAATTTGTTTATGAAAAATATGAATATTTCAATATATCACAATTTTCATTAATACATTAATTTCTTTGGTGGGCCAGTACATTAATTGCTTTGATGGGCCCATGCATGTTTGTAATATTCATGTAACCATTTTTTACATTTTCAATTGAAAATTTTTCTTCCATACACTACTTGGCAACTCATTTAAATTCTGTACATTTGCTGACTATTTGACACAGTTGCTATTGGTGGCATCCACTATCTGATGAAGTTCAGTAAGACCTTGAAGCAGCTAATATAAGGGTTTTTGATGAATAATGGTTTTGCCTTTGGAGGAAAACATAGTTCCCCCTAAGACAGCAAGACAGAAAAATATAACATAGTGAAGCATTTTCTGTCAAACAACTTAAAAATCTATGGTAATTTTTTCTTTTCTCAATGCCCCTGATGTGTGGTCCACAGTTACCCAATTTCCGCATCCATTAAGTATTTACCAGCACCCTCGAAATATTTTAGTCAGAAATTTGAAACTGGAAATTTCATTCTTCTCTATATAGCTGCTACCTTCTAGAATTACACATTTTTCTCATTTGCGGATGAACTCTTTCTGGCCTGTTGAATAGAACTCCTCACTTTGAGCAGAAAATGAAGCTTCCACTTTATTAATTGCCTTCTCATCAGTCTGAAGACTGGAGCTCCATTATGGGTTCTTAATTTTAGAGAAGATGAAGGAGTCTGAAAGTGAGAGGTCGGGAAAATAAGGTGACTTATGCAGATTTTCAAAGCCACACTTGATTACAAAGTCCAATGTGCGAACAGCCTCTATGGCCACTCACTGCAGATGATGGTAGATAGCTCTCTGTCATCTAACTTCTCGCTAATGCAGGTGTTCCCCAAGGTTCAGTTTTTCTCCTCTTGTATATTAATGACCTTCTTCCATTGACCAGAAATCCTATCCATAGTTTTGCTGATGATAGCACAATGCATTCCGTCTTCCAGTTTGAGAAACTGTGCCCTACACAAACAGCTTAAACTTCTCAAATATTCACTGCCAGTTCCTTAAATGCTGATCCAGGTAATTGTCCAATGGGAAAAAGATAATGTAGTTGATTTCAATTCTTCTGAAACTCAGTCTGTCTTATATCTTGCAAAAAGGATTCTCCTGCTCCTATGCCTGTCTTCAATGACACTCAGATTTCTAGACAAGATCACATATCTCTATTAAATATTACCCTGACTTCTAATCTCTCTTGGCATGTTTGTTATTTGGTTTTTAGGAGCATTAGCAACTAAGGCCATATTGCTTTGGGATATGCGGTGGTCATTCCCTGGCCTTTCCGCATCCTCCATATTTGGTGGTGACCCGGCTCGAACCCCGGTCTAATCAAGAAGCGTATGCACGCACTGCTGCTCCTTCCCACCTGGCTATGGAGGTGCCGTCTCTCTTGGCGTAAGATCATTACAAATAGTGCCTCATCTGAATCTAAAAAACTGGGTTTTTTTTTTCATCTTGGCATTACTTTTCTTCCAAACAGCTGTTCACTCTGTACAAATTGCAGTTCTGCCCAACCATGAAATATTGTCCCCTCAACTGGAGCAGTGTCCCCGAAACCTCTCTCAGGCTTCTAGATTTCTTTTAAAACAGGGCAATGAGGTTAATTAATGAGCCATCTCTAACAAAGTCTCTCTACTCACTCTCTCATAGACATTCTGTTTCTGCTGCATGCCTTTTCTATAGATACTTCCATGGGCACTGTTCTTATGAATTGGCTTCTATAATTAGCATCCTCTCTCTCTCTCTGTCTCTCTCTCTCTCTCTCTCTCTCTCTCTCTCTCTCTCTCTCTCTCTCTCTCTCTCTCTCTTCCAAATCGATCTGAACACATGCTGCAACCAATCAGCAACCTTCTACTGTCCAACTTCAAACTCACAGAACCAAGTTTTCTTCTTCCTTATTTATTTCTTCAACTTTGTTTTTTTTTTGGAACAAGCTCTCTTCATACATATTTCCTGAAAATTGCAGTCTATGGAAATTGAAGTCTTAATGTCAACAAGTATCTTCTTTTACTTCTCAACCTTCAACCCATGCATGGTACTAAGCACTATAGGTTCTAACACCTTTCATGCTTGGGGTTTTCATAAAAAAAAAGCCATGTAAGCAGGAACATTATTGGTTAGGGAGCAGATACTTTTGGAATAGCTTATTGTGGCTCTTCAACTTAATAGACTCAACTTTCCCAGGAGGTTTCTGTGGTACTGTGGTATTCTCAAGTGATGCTGTTGCCTTTTGGGAGTAATCTTAAAGATGATACTTTGAGGAGACTGACAACTTGACCTTGTTGGCAAACAATTGAACCTTGGCTTCTTTTGATGATTGGTGAGAATGAATGTTTTTATTGTTTGCTCATTCATCCATCCTCAACAGTTTTATGAAAAAATCATCATATTTTTTGATTAAAATGAGAGAGAGAGAGAGAGAGAGAGAGAGAGAGAGAGAGAGAGAGAGAAAGATTATATACACCAGTGGACAAAATTTAAGGACCAGTCAGATTTTCCCCTCCCCTGTAACTTCTTATAAAAGTGGCCTGGATACGGGAAAAGCATACCAAAGGAACCTCGTGAGGTACAGAAATGATGAAGGAAACAACACCGACACAACAATGGAAACAAAATGGTACAGAGGGACTTTATTCAAAAATGGCAACATAGCACTGGCTGCCATGATACAGATGCATCACTTCCAAAGATGGAACAAAGGGAAGAGATGGTCCTCAGTAGAAGATATGGCCACCCCTAATGTCGGTGCAGGGTTTGCACCGCCTGTCCATACTTAGAACAGTGTTGTTGATACGTTCTTGCTGTAACATCATCCATTCCTCTGTCAGCACCCTCTTCAGCTGGTGAACATTTTCTGATGGGTGTGGACATGCTGCTAGGTGTCTCCCCAGAGCGTCCCATATGTGGTTTGATGGGATTTAGATCTGCCGAATGGGCAGGCAAATCCATATGAACAATGACCTCACTTTACAAAAGCATATCAACAGCTGCAGTGCAGTGGGGTGTGGCGTTATCATCCATAAACACAAACTCGACGCCAATAGCACCTCCGAACAGATGCACATGGGGAAGGATTACCTCAATACAGTAGCATGAACTGGTTACAGTACAACCTTCCAGTATCTAGAGTTGTGTACATTCATCCAAGATAATGCCTCCCCAGACGAGAACATCTCGACTGCTTTATCGATCCCTTTCAGTGATGTTTGCTGGGTGATACCGTGTGCCACCCTCTCTCCAGATTAGCTGTGGTCCTTAAGTTTTGCATTCCAGCATAGCATCAGCCAAAAAAAAAAAAAAAAACCCTTCCCATCTCACCCATCCATTCACTCCAAATGTTTGTCTAGTTCTGCCTTGAACTTACCTAAGTTGCTGACCTCCACTACAACAGATGAGAGTTTGTTCCAACTATCAACCACCCACTGGCTAAACGCAAACTTCTGCACATTCTGCAATTGTCTTTCCTCAATTTGAATTTATGTCCCCTCAGGTGAGTAATCTGAGCAAGAGGAAGAATCCCATTAGCATTGAGCTTGCTCAAACCATTCAAGGCCTTACACATCTCAATTAGATCACCTCGTAGGTGCCTACTCTCCAGAAGCTGCAAGAAAGGCTTAAGACTGTATTGCAGTCTTAAGCCTTTCTTGGTAACACCAACTCTTTGTTCCACTCACCATCTCATTGCCCTTCTCTGTACTCATTCCAACAGCTCTACATCTTTCCTAAAATGAGGCCTCCAGACCTGTATACAGTACTCAAGGTGTGGCCTGACCACTGCCTTATACAATGGGTCAATCACCCCTTTATCCCTGCTAACAAAATTCCTGTATATCATTGACAAGACACCACGAGCTACTCTTGCAGCCTTTTTGCACTGCTCAGAAAATTTCATATCTGACTGCACAATTACCCCCAGGTCCTTTTCATTCTCCACTGCCCTGAGTGTAGTACCAGCGAGTTGATATGTTACTCTGGAGTTACTGCTACCCATATGCAGAACCCAAATTGCACAAGAAACCATATACTATTAGAGTTTAAATCTATGTTAAAACATAGATTAAAGATTTATTTTAAAATTTCCATGATTATCTTTTCACCGCCTAGTACCTCTCTAATGCTCACCAAATGAAACCGTTCTAGAAATGCATGAATCAGCTGTTAACATAAGTATGCAATAAGTTGACAAAAGGCTGGTGCATGGTGTTTCATTACTGAATTAGTACCAAGACAGTGAAATGTGGTGTCTTAATCTTGCAGTGAGCAACAAACAGCCATATAAATATTTTATACATTATAATGTACACAAATTAAATTAAGGGCTAGCATGCTAGTGGAGAGAGAGAGAGAGAGAGAGAGAGAGAGAGAGAGAGAGAGAGAGAGAGAGAGAGTGCATGCTATTTACACAGGGCATTACAAAAATCCTGTGATGTTGAAACAGTGACTTCTTCAAATAGGAAATATTAAATAATTATTATGACACTTTTATAGTTTTATATTATACAAGCAGTAGTTACAAAATCTCATATCTTCATAAACATTGACAAGTAACATTAAGTTTTTACTTGAAAGTGAGAGTCTACAATAATCTAGAACAGGAGTTGCCAACCTTTTTCCTTTTGATTGCCATATTTTGGTTGATATAAAAATCTTTTCATGGGCCACTTGGACAACTATATGAACATAGTGTGCTACTTGGATAGCAGCATGAACATAGAAATAAATAATTTGAATTAGTATCATCCTATTGGCATGCTACAGAAAACCTTCCATCTGCCAGCTGCTGGCTTGTATACTTAGGGTTGCTGATGTTTGATCTGTAAGCACAGAAACTATAGTGTATGAGCACATGGACCTCATTAGATATTCTACCATTTCTTTCTACAATTTTCATTCTGAAAATTGTAGGAAGTTACAATTTAATTTCACTATTTATGTTGCAGACAATTACAATTTATTTATGCTGTTCATGTTGCAGTTTTTATGGTATTCTCTGTATTGACAACGTAAACAAGAAAAAAATAATAGTTACACAGTGTTTTGTTAGGTAGCAAATTAAGAGGAAGGTGAGGTCATCTTACATTATAGCAACTTAAATTTAAACATATGGTAAATCCAACAAATTTAGGGCATAGCCTCAGTTTTTTCACACTATCAAGTTTCTCACTGATAGTTCCTACTTTCCCACCAGACAGATACCAAAGCTGCAATGTCAAGGATAGTGTGAATTTTAAATAAATGGCAGTATATTCTCCATTGGAGCAGTGCTTTTTATTTAAAGTATGTAGTGTGCTAAGGAAACTCCCTTTGAAATGCCTCTACAATATGTAACCCATGCACTCAGTAGTAAATCTAGTTTGCTCAGTGCTATGTACAAACTGGATATAGCCTCAGTTTGTGTGTAGCATTGATTAAAAACAGATTTGTTTGATAATTAACAGTTATCAAATAAATAAAACATTACTATTAAAAGTTATATTATACTATTTCTTTTTTATTTAGGCTATTTATTTTCATTGCATGTTTACGTTTTGTTAAAATGTGGTAATTTATTTTAATCTCTCTATTTTCAGTGCCACTGCAAGTAAACTTCAGGCAGAAACAGATGCAAT
The DNA here is from genome assembly GCF_048544385.1 of Mastigoproctus giganteus. Lineage (NCBI taxonomy): Eukaryota > Metazoa > Arthropoda > Arachnida > Uropygi > Thelyphonidae > Mastigoproctus > Mastigoproctus giganteus. The sequence continues at coordinate 49,591,245 of NC_143577.1, forward strand.
TTGGAAGTTTCAGCGTTATCAACTTGTGCTGGATTTTTCCAGCAGACTTCGCCTTCCTCCTCCTTTTAGCATTATTAGCTATTTGATGATTGTTTTTAACTGGGTGTGGAGATGTTTGACTTGTAAGGTATGCAAGAGGACAGATCAGATGGTAGGTCTTTTACACTCTGATTATTACAGAATGTAAAAGACTAACTTGATATGATAATTATAAAATATTTATTCCAATGTAAAACCTTATAAATGAAAACAACTTTTAATTATAAATTTTGATATACATATTTTAAATTCCAAAATCATATTTAGTAAATTATCATAGTTAGCATTAAAAATTTCTTCATATTTTGTGATATAAATACTATGATCTATTGTGCTGATATTGCACAAAATTAAAACTTTTATGTGGCCAGAATAAATTTTTTTCAGCTGTACTGTAATCTCTCTCCTCCCCACCCCCCCTTTAACTATATATACTTTAAATATTGCAATTACATGTAAATGGATAATAAAATAAAGATAGAATAGATATGTCTTAGACATGTGCTATCACTGCTGTTTTGGCAACTGAGCTCTTATCACCACAACATTGAAATTATCATTAAATATAGAGATAGCATGAATGATAGAAAAGAGTATTAAGTATAATGTGATAATTGCAGAAAGATATATAGTACTCATATTGTATATGGATTGGATAGACTACCTGAAATAAATATCAGTTGTGCATTACCCAAGTGGAGTACACCAGTATTAATAGGTAACACATATACTAAAAAAAAAAGTAAACTGCAGCCATTAATCAATCCACTGCAAGATAGAAGCCTCATCAACGATTCATGTTGAGGAAATAGACTATAATCTGTCACGCTGGTCGAGTGTGGATTGGCAGATCGACCATATTTAGCAGTCAGGAGCTTGAACCCCGGTCTACTCAAAGAGCGTGTGCTACTGTACTCCCGCTCCTGACCACTCAGCTCGGAGGCTGCTACACATATACTGTATATGGTTAACTACATGCATAGATTGTATTGTTGCATATACCATTAGTATGCATGTAGTAATATAAAAAATATACTAATAAAATAACTAGTGTTTATAATGTAGGCCTGATAGCACAATCTGAAATTATTATTATTTTTTAGAATAATGAATATTAGTTTGTATGTATAATGATTATTGTTGACCCAAACCTAGGTTAGTGTCATTATGCTTTCCTAATTTTTTTAATTCAACTTTCAACTTTTTACCAAAATACAGTCCAAAATAAAATGCATATATTGAATTGAGTGTATATTATTCAACAATTTCAATAAAATTTTTGGTTTTCCAAGTGCAGTGAGGTTATGCCATACATTAAATTAATATATTATTAATCTTTTCCAATATTTTCAGTTATATGATGACATGGTTATTATTTAAGATATTAACCTGGTGGTGATGGCAGGTCATCTGACAGTTGACTCTCCAAAATAATAGTCCCAAGCTAACCATTAATTAATGATTAAAAATCTTAATTTTTTTTTGAACTTCCTAAATATGAGACAGATTTTTACTGAAATAGTTTCTTAAGTGGTTGTTACAGTTTTTGCAGAATAATTGTGTACAAGAACCTGTCTGGTGACTCACCATCATGTGCGCAACTATTTTACTTGAAAGGTTGCGTTTGGTCTTGCATTTTCCAATACTGCTATGAAGTTTTGATTATAATTTGTTCATAGTTTTTTTTTTTTTTTTTTTGCACTCCCACTAGTTCTTTTCGTATTCACCGTCTAATAAAATCAAAATCAGTCTTATACAAGCTGCTTTGGAAAGATTTTTTTATCATTTTTGCATAATACAGACAACAACATGAAACATATTATTCACTCAAGATGTCTGCCATTCAAGATGGCTGTAGCTACCTGCATAATCTTCAAATTTTGCACGCTTCACAGAATGCCAAATTCGAAATAAATTTTAAAATAAATCTGAAAATGTAACAAATACATACATATATATATATATATATATATATATATATATATATATATATATATATAATTGTAAGTTAGAACTTGAAGTATATGTAAATTGGCATGTTGAGGTGTTCATTGTGCAGAATGGCAACCACAAGGAAGTGAAGAAAGTAAAGTAGAAATATAATGAAAGAAAGATTTAAAAGCTGAAAGAAAAATAATAAGTTATGGTAGAGCATTTGATAATCTGAACTAATTGGAACCAGGGGTAGTTCAGATTTCTGATTTATTCGGATTTTCTAACTTATTAAAAATACTGTTCTGGAGACTAAAAAAAAAAAAAAAAGCTTAGTAAGTTTACAAATAAAAACACTATGATGTACCTATGTATTTTCATTCATAGGTACAAATGGAACTTTTCGGCCATGATAACACATACGTATAGGGCCTTTAACGAAAATAATTACTTATTTCTTGCTGCACCATTTTCAAATTTCATTTCTTTGCTCCCAGATCTCTTACTCTTGTCAGAAAGAGTAGTTGAGTTGGATAGCATTCAGTTTATTGATCATTTGTTGATTCAGCATTCAGTTTGTTTGTCGATCAATCCAGCATCCAGTTTGTTTGTTGATTTTCCTGAATCATTTAATTTTGTTAATTGATAAGGTGATAAAAGTGTAAATCTTCATTTTTATAGCCTGTGGATAAAATTTCTCCAATTTTTGCTTATTAGAATTGCCGTTTAATAGAATCAAAATTCAATTCATGCAAACATGATCACAATAACCAGCACTTACTGTAATTATTTTATGGCATCAGCATAAAAAAAATAAATAAATGCTGGCTCATTCAGATTATTGAAGTTTTGAATTATTGGTGTTCGGATTTTTGACACTGTACTGTATAAGCAAACGAGTAAGATGGTATCTCGTGATATCATCTTTCTCATATTAATATCATTAATAGTATAATAATAATAATTTGTTGTGGCTAATAATAATAATAATAAGCCACAATGGCTATGCCCCCTGGATAGATCTAGAATGGAAGAAAACCAAGGATGTACAAGAGATGAATGGAAAATTCGGGAGAAAGAAGTACAACAGTTGATCAAGAAGTACAACAACTGGCAGACCCCAGGAATAGATAACATCCACAACTACTGGTACCTGCACACACAGGCAAATAGTGAAGCAGTTCATCCAGATGATAAGGCACCCTGACACAATCCCGTAGTCTCTGACTCAAGGAATCACCTACTTGAAGGCTAAGGATGAAGACACCACAAACCCAACGAAGTACAGACTGATCTTCTGTCTCCCAACAATGTACAAAATCCTTAATACCTACATAACTAAGAAGATATCAGACCATTTGGAGAGCCAGAACATCATGACCAAACATCATGACAGCAGAAGGGTTGTAAGCAGTTGAGCAAAGGATGCAAGGAGCAATTGATCATTGACACGGCTGTTATGGAGCAAGCCTACAAGAAGTATTGGAAGTTGTCCACAACCTACATGAAATACTGAAGGCCTATGACTCTATAGCCTGTAGCTGACTGATAGAGACAGTGAAGATCTACAAAGTCAACCTGAACTGACACACTTCTTAGAAGCAACCACAAGGAAATGGAGGACCACCATCAAGTTTTGTAGATTTTTGATGGATAAATGGGTAACATTTGTCCATAAATGTTACCCATTTATGGACAAATTCAATGGAAAAGTTTGGTGAAACACAAGCAGTCACTCTTGACATTTCAAAGGCTTTTGATCGTGTTTGGCATAAAGGTCTTCTAAACAAGCTTCCATCTTATGGTTTGCCAACTGCTTTTTGTAATTGGTTATCTAGTTTTCTCTCTGACCGCTCATTGAGGGTGATGGTAGATGGCTTTCTGTCTTCTAACTTCTCCACTAATGCTGGTAAGTCCCCAAGGTTCAGTTCTTTTCAATGACTGGAAATCCTATACATAGTTTTGCTGATGATAGCACACTGCATTCCACTTTCCAGTATTGAGAAACCTTGCTCTGCTCAATCAGCTTCAACTTCTCAAATATCTGTTACCAATTCCTTAAATGCCAATCTCTAGGTAATTCTCTAGTGGGGCAAAGACAACTTAGTTGATTTCAATCCTAAAACTCAGTCCTGTCTTATATCTTGCAAAAATTATTCTTCTGCTCCTATGCTTATCTTTGGTGACACTCTGATTTCTAGGCAAGTTGATATATCTCTTTTGAAGATTACCCTGACTTCTAATCTCTCTCTCTTGGCACAAGTTCGAACCCGTGACCACCAAATACGGAGGATGCGGAAAGGTCAGGGAATGACCAACGCATATCCCCGGTGCAATATGGCCTTAGTTGCTAATGCTCCTAAAAACCAAATAACAAATAACAAATTTGGCACAAGCACATTACAAATATTGCTTCCTCTGCATCTAAAAAACTTGGTTTTTTTTTTCTCTCTAGGTGTTATTTTTTTTTCAAAACAGCTGTTCACTCTGTATAAATCTCAAATCTGCCCTACTATGGAATATTGTTCCCATATCTGGGGCAGTGTCCCAAAACCTCTCTCAGGCCTGTAGATTCCATTCAGAAGAGGGCAGTAAGGTTAATTAATGACTCAACAGAGTCTCTCCACTCTCTCTCTCTCTCTCATAGACATACTGTTTCTGCTGCATGCCTTTTCTACAGATACTTCTATGAGCACTGTTCTTTCGAATTGGCTTCTATAATTCCTGCTCTCCCTTTCAAAACAGTCCGAACACGCGCTGGTTTTTTTTTTTTTTTTTTTTGTTATTTGGAACATTAGCAACTAAGGCCTTATTGCTCCAGGGATATATATGCAGTGGTCATTCCCTGACCTTTCTGTATCCTCCGTATTTGGTGATCATGGGCTCGAACCCCGGTCTAATCAAGAAGCGTGTGCTACACACTGCTGCTCCTGCCCACCTGGCTACGGAGGCGCCCCGAACACGTGCCGCCAAGCACAGTACTAAGTACTATAGGTTCTAATACCTCTTGTGTTTGGGGTTTTCATAAAAAAAAAAAAAGGTCAAGACCATCAGAACCTCACTGATCTCCATCAGAAAAGGAATCTTCCAGAGAGCCCACTATGATTCCTGTCTAGCACTCCACATACTGTCCACCATGCTCAATAACAGCAACAAGTATGAATATACCCTAAAAGAAGGGAGGAAGAACCTGTACAACCTCTCCTGATTTATATGTGGATGAAATCAAACTCTATACTGCATCTGAGAATCAACTCCAACATCTACTCCAGATCACCAAAGACTCCAGCACTGACATCAGAATGCAATTCAGCCTAGACAAATGCAAAACCAGTGGATTGAATCAAAGACATCCAGTCAGCTGAAGACTGGTGAAGAGATTGAAGCAATGACGGAGGGAGAGGCCTACAGATATCTGGGGGTGATCTGGGCTCGCCACTTAGAACACAAGGAGATCAAGGCCTGCTTGACTGAGATATACCATCAGACTCTGAGAAGCCTGCTAAAATCAAAGCTGAATGGTGGAAACATGGTTACAGCCATAAAAACCTATGCTGTCTCAGTACTAATGCACGCCTTCAGGATCATATTTTGGACTAGTACTGAGCTAGAGGAGATCATGAGATTGACCAGGATAATAATGGCCAAAAGCTGCCCTCAACACCCAAAGTCGGCCATCAAGAAACTGACCATAGACCAGAAAGGAGGGAGGGGATTGACTCACTTCATTAAACAACAGAAAAACGTGATTAAGAACCTGCAGGATTATTTCCAGGAAAAACAGCACTAATCTACCAAACCATAAGGAAGATAGACAAATGGCAGACATCACTCAACCTTGACATAGAGACCCCACTCAAAAATATAGAAGAAACAAAAGCAGAAAGAGTGGCAATGAAGGCACTCTGTGGCACACTACAGTGATCTTCATCAAGACTACATAGATAAGATAGCTTCCAATGGAAGCTCTGTCCCGAGACTGAAGGATTCATTATTGCCATCCAAGACCAGGTAATCAATGCCAGAAGCTACAGGAAATATATCGCCAAAGACCATGGAGTGACAGATGCATGCCGAAGATGCCACCTGGTCCCCGAGACAATCCAGCCCATCATCACAAGATGTAGGGTGATCATCCAGACAGAGTACACTAAGAGACACCACCAGGCACCAGGATAATACATAAGAAGCTAGTGCAAAAATACCAGTTGATCAAAGAAAGTGTACCATATTATGAGTGCAAAACTCAGGCCATACTTGAGACCTCCTACTCATACTGGGACCTTGCCATAATAACAGACAAGACAATCCTGCAAAACACACCAAATGTAATTCTCATTGATAAGAAGGTTTGTTGTTTGTTATTTGGTTTTTAGGAGCATTAGCAACTAAGGCCATATTGCTTCGGGGATATGCGGTGGTCATTCCCTGACCTTTCCGCACCCTCCGTATTTGGTGGTCACGGACTCGAACCCCTTGATAAGAAGGAAAGGGCTACTTATCTGATTGACATAGCATTGCTCAACACCTGAAACCTCCAGAAAACCTACAAAGTAGAGATCAGGAAATAAACAGACAAAAGACAGGAAGTCAAAGAAATGTGGCATATGGAAAAAAAGTAATGAGCATCCTGATCAGTGTCAACTCCTAGGCATGGTACCAAAGAGCTTCCATAAGACTCTAGCAGTAATAGGCTTCCCAGAGAACTCTTACGTGGAACTTCAGAAAGCTGCAATCCTGAATACTTGCAGGATAATAAGAGAGATTTCCTTAACCAACAGTAATAATAATAATAATAATAACCGGACAGAACCCACTCCATGCACTTGTTACCAGTACCTCTCACTGGGTGGAAAAAAAACCTATAAAGGAGAAAAAGTTTATATTAATAATAAATTATACAATAAGTATGAGAAAGATGATGGCATCCTTTTGCTTGGGGCCAAATCTAAGCTGTAGAAAGGATACAGAATATCGTCACATCCCAGTGGTGAAATTGTTGCATAAATGTTACATTGCTGCAGTGAGGCTGTGTGCATTGTTGTGTTGAAACAACAGTGCTGTATTGTCATGTCTTACTGGTTTGATTTTATTTTTTGGGCTTGTTTAGTGTGTCAATGTACCTGACTAAAGTAATCCCTTTTGCCAAAAATTTGGTTTAGGTAACAAAGCCCCAAGGAATAGTCAACTTCACTTGACTAAAACTATTAGTTTGTACTAAAACTATATATTTATAGTTTTAGTACAAACTATAAATATCAAAACTAGGATGTTCCTTACTAATCATATACCAACTAATGCTTGAGCTGTGAATTTTTTTTGGACATGGAGATGTTTTGTGGTAAAATCTTTTAGACTGTCTTTTGTTTTCCAGGTCGTAGTGGTGAATCCAGAATTATGCAGGGTTTGACAAGTCTAACATTTTCAGCAGTCAGAAACTCAATAACTACATGTTCAAAGATGCTTCCATTTAAAATAACGTAACTTTTAAATGAACAACCACACAGAAACATTAAAATGCACTTATTAAGTTTAAACTATTAGTTGCACAAAGAACCTAATTAGAATTTACTGTCCCATCTGCTGCTGGGGTTATGAACTAAGTGATATTACTTTTTAGGCCCCACCATATGTCATTGAGTGGCTATACCTGGTTGTTGGCACCTGACATTTTGCTCTACCTACTGTAATTTATCTTCCTTGTGCAAATTTAAACTATATTTCTTATTTTCGCAAAGTTCTTTATCTCTTATTAAGGAACAAATAAAAATTTGGATTTCCTGACATTTAGATCACCTTATATTTCTTAATAGGAAGGTACTAGTGCTATTACAGGAAAACCTTTTTTTCTCTCTAATAAATATCTTGGTACCTTTTATAGGACACATTTTAAGTACAAATTCAAATTTTACCACTAGATGAAGTATCACGTCAGAAACTTACTGAAAACTAATTTTTGCTCCATGTATTTAACTTCTAGTAACTTTGTATTTCTAATACCAACTACAGTTTCTAGATTTGGCAATCTATTTATTGAAAATAAATTTAGTACAAACTATAAATATCAAAACTAGGATGTTCCTTACTAATCATATACTATACATTTAAAAAAAATAAAATAGAGTATATATACACATCATGAAAGTTTTGGAATCCAGAGGTTAGTTGGTAAATGTATCTTTATCAGAATAGAATCTTTTTTTATTAATTCCATGCAATTGTTTCTTTAGTTAGTTTTAATCTGCCTTGTAAGCCACTTCTTTACACACACACACACACACACACACACACACACACACACACACACACACACACACACACACACACACACACACACACACACACACACACACCACTAAGGAAATTATTTATTATTTCTGTAGAATTATGTTTTCCTTGGGTTGGCATGTTTGTGGGATGAAAAACCTGAACTTCTGCCTGGTACCAAATAACTACAACTCCAATGGGTAAAAAATATTAATAATAATAATAATAAAAACTGCAGAGTTCCTGCTGTCTGTATTGGTGGTCAGATCTCGGACCTTTTCTAAACCACTGATGGGTCCAGAACACAATCGTAATGTCATAAACTAGAAGCTCTCATTTATTTTTTCCTTTTTATATTAATCTCAAATAATTTTTTTTTTGGAAATATTAAGAGTGGAGTTATATTTATTAAAATAGATCAAAATATAACAAATTAACACCTGTTCTGTTATCTGAAAATGTTCTTCCTCTTCTGATATATGAGACATCATCAAATCAGTTATTTGGCCTGGCAAGATTTTATAGGGTTTTAAAAAGGTACCAGACTGGCATTTATTTTTTTGTATCTCGATACTCCTAAATATGGTTCTCTATATGAAATCAACTTGTAATATATTTTATTTAGATAAATATTGTAATTTAGGTAAATAAAAAAGAGAAAACCCAGTTTTTTAGATGCAGAGGAAGCAATATTTGTAATGTGTTTATGCCAAGATAAATTAAAAGTCAGGGTAATCCCCAATACCAGTGTATGATCCTGCCTAGAAATCAGTGTCATTGAACATAAGCATATAAGCAGAAGTATCCTTATTACGAGATATAAGACAGACTGAGTTTTAGAAGGATTGAAATCAACTAAGTTATCTTTGCTCCACTGGAGAATTACCTGGAGATCAGCATTTAAGGAATTTGTAGTGGATATTCGAGAAATTGAAGCTATTTGTGCAGGGCCAAGTTTCTCAAACTAGAAGGTGGAATGCAATGTGCTATCATCGGCAAACTAGGGATAGAATTTCTGGTCAATGGAAGAAGGTCATTAATATATAAGAGGAAAAGAGTGGAAGAAAGAACTGAACCTTGGGGAACACCAGTGTTAGAACCAGGAGAAGTTAGAAGACAGAGAGCCATCTACCATCACCTGCAGTGAATGATCAGAGAGAAAACTGGATGTCCAATTACAAAAATTACAAAAAACAGTTGGAAAAAACAGACAGAAGCTTATTTAGAAGACCTTTATGCCAAACATGATCATAAGCCTTTAAATGTCAAGAGCAGTTGCTTGAATTTCAAAAAAAATTTTTTTTTTATTTGTTCATAGATGGGTAGCATAAGCCAGAATATCACCAGCGGATCGACTTCCATCTGATCAATGATTGACACCAGTGGCAATCATTGATCAGATGGAAGGTTTATAGATAGTTTAAGAGTTGGATGTTAATTGATTTCTCCATTACTTTTTTAAGAGTAGAAGTTAGTGATGGGACAATAATTAGATGGGAAGGATTTGTCACCCTTTTTAGGAACTGGCTGGATATGAGCAAATTTCCAAGCAGAAGGGAAAACACCTTTGGAATAAGAAAGTGAAAAAAGCAACACAGAAACAGGGGTAAGTTCAGCAGCACAGGTTTTGAGAATAAGTGGCAAAATACCATCAGGACCTGGAACTTTCGTAGCATTAAGATTGATCAAAATCCCTCTGACATCCTTTGAAAGGAAAACACAGGAGGCATTGAATGGAGTGTTACCATCTGGTTTTGACAGAGGTGGGAATAGAGATGGACAAAAGTTGCAACCAATAGTTTTGGCAAGAGACCAGAACACTCAACTGCCATCTGGACAAGATGAAAATGTTCTATTTTTAGCCTGTTCAAGTAGGTTGGACTGATTAATAACTGTTTTTTTACAATTGTTGCAAGCTTTGGTATAGGCAGAAAGGGAACCTGGAAATTTTGGATACAAGCAAATTGCTATATGCAACATTCTTATTTTGAACAGCCTTAGCACATTTATTGGAAAACCAAGGTTTAGATAAAGGACAAGATTTTAAGGTGGAGTGCAAATAAAGGATTTCATCCCTGCAATAATAATATCATTGACATGATCTGATCAAAGAAGAAAATAAATCTCGCAGATCATCCCATTTTGCATTTCTGTAATGCCAAACGACAAGAGGTTGGGAATGGCAATGAGAGAAAGGTCAAAAGGCTCCATTGGAGAAGATCATCACTAAGTTGTGATCTGAGATGCCTATAAGTCTTCTCACCTTGACTGTATACTTAGAAGGGTTGTTTGTGGGAAAAAAAAGGTCAAGCATGTTAGCTGCTTGGTTAGGATTGTCAGGTATTCTGGTAGGTAAATGAAAAATCTGTGCAAGGTCGTTAATAATAATTGCAAAAGCTTCAGCATCTTTACCAACTGGGTCCGTGTGACTAGAAAACACACCAGCTGGAGTTGTGAACATTAAAATCACCAAGGAAAGTTACCTCAATATTAGAGAAGTTGGACTGGAGAAAGTCAAGTTTCAAAGAAAGGAAGTCAGAATTCCAAGTGATTAGTGGATTTAGGAGAACAATAGACTCTACAGATGAATTTGACAGATGTGGTTTTTTTTTTTTTTTTTTTTTAAGTTAGTTGTTGGTGTACCATCTTGCTGGAGCACCACATTTGGCTGATGATTTTTCAACTGGGGTAACAGATACAGCTGTAGCATGTCCAGATAGGTCACCGCTGTCACTGTTTTTTCCGCAAAGAAAAAGGACCCCAAAACTTCCGAACATGACAAAGCACACCAGACATTGACCTTTGGACTATCTCTTACAAATTCTCGAAGGGTGAGAGGGATTTCTGATTCCCATATTCTTCAGTTATGACGATTTACCCTCACACTTTTTTCAAGAAAAGGGTGAATAGAAAGTGGACATGGAAGAGTCCAAATGGATTAACAACTAATGAAATCGACTTCATCCTCACTAACAGAAGATATATTGTGAATGATGTTACCGTCCTAAATAAGGTAAATGTTGGAAGTGATCACAGAATGGTAAAATATACACTTGATATAGATGTAGGAAAGGAAAGGAAAAAACTGACACGAGTAAATAATACAAAGGTCTTTGAGATAACAGAAGAGGAGAAAAAGCAGTATTCACTGGAACTTAAGAACAGGTTTGAGCTTCTGCAGACTGCTCAAGACCAAGATATCGACGAGGAATATTACAACTTTCTGAAAGTGATAAAGCCCAAGAATCCTATAGGGAAAAAGAAATCCAAAGAAGAAAAAATTAGTCAAGAAACACTTGATATGATGAACCGAAGGCGAAAAATGAAGAGCAAGATAAACCCTGACAAGGAAAAAAATTGAGTATACTGAGTTTGCAAAGCCATTAGAAAGAGACTCAGAGAGGACATAAGAAGATTTAACACAAGAAAAGTAGAATAAGCATTAAAGGAAAACAAAGGATTTAAATCAGCAGCCTTGAGCAGTAATACAGAAAGACAAATGATACTGAAACTGAAGAATAGCAATGGTGTACTTATAAACAGCAGAGAAGGCATAATTCAAATATCAGAAGACTGCTATAGAGAATTATACCAGGAGCGAGGGAATGATGCCAGGAGTGAGGAAGATGGATTGCAAAGTAGCAACACATACGACATACCCGATATTCTTCCTGATGAGGTAGAACATGCATTGAAGAAAATGAAGAATCAGAACAGAAAGCCCCGGGGGAAGATGAAGTTACTGTAGAGTTGTTAAAATTGGGAGGAAGAGACAACACAAAAACTAGCAAGGCTCTTCACAAAGTGCATTAGAAAAGGTGTGACGCCTAAGCAGTGGAATAATGCAATCATAGTTTTGCTGCATAAGAAAGGAGATAAATCAGAAATTGGAAATTATAGACCAATTAGCTTGTTATCCCACATCTACAAGTTGTTCACAAGGGTCATTACTAACAGATTAGAAAGAATACTTGATGAGAATCAACCGAAAGAGCAAGCTGGCTTTAGGACAGGATTCTCAACTATGGATCACCTTCATGTAATATCACAGCTAATAGAGAAAGCAAATGAATATAAAACATCATTATGCCTGGCATTTGTGGATTATGAAAAGGCATTTGACTCCATACAGCATAAGGCAATGTTTTGGGCACTGGAAAGACAAGGCATAGATACCCCACATATTATGATTTTGAAGAAAATATATGAGAGTGCTATCTCCTTTATTAGACTAGACAAAGACAGTAGGAAATTTAAAATCGAGAAAGGAGTTCGACAAGGAGACACAATATCTCTGAAGCTGTTTACTGCCTTGAGGAAGCTTTCAGAAGATTAGACTGGTCGCAGAAAGGAGTCAATGTGAACGGAGAGTACCTAAACCATTTACGCTTTGCAGATGACATTGTGGTCATAAGCCATGATCCCAAAGAATTAGAGGAAAATCTTAATCAGTTATGCACAGTTAGTAAGGATTTTGGTTTAAAGATGAATATGGCTAAAACAAAAGTAATGATGAACAAGTATGCTACAGAAAGGGAAATAATGATTGAAGGAGCAGTAATTGAAAAGGTGGAGTCATATACTTATCTCGGACAAGTCATCAGCTATAATAATGATAAATGGCTGGAAGTTAAGAGAAGAATACGTTTTGGTTGGACAGCATTCAGGAAATATAGTCACATACTGAGGAGCAATATCCCAATTTGTCTGAAATGTAAAATAATGAACCAATGTATACTCCCCACCATGACTTATGGAAGTGAAACTTAGGCACTCACCAAAAGAATGGAAGAGAAGCTGAGAACTACACAGCGAAGAATGGAACGAATTATATTGGGAATCAGACTGTTAGATAAGAAAAGAAACACATGGATTAGACAGCAAACTCAAGTAAAGGGCATTCTTATCAAAACTAAAGAACTAAAATGGTCTTGGGCATGACACATAGCTCTAAGATATGATGACAGATGGACTAAGAAAATAACAGAATGGTACCCAAGAGGAGCTAGAAGAAAACCTGGAAGACAAAGGCGGAGATGGATAGATGAAATTCATGAGTTTGTGGGTAGTAAATGGATGGCCAGTGCTCAAAACAGAAGGAACTGGAAAGTTGCTGGAGAAGCCTTCATCCTGCAGTGGATTGAAAATGGCTGATGATGATAACCCTCCCTGATATGTAAAACGTTGCTTCATCACTAAATCCCCATCCCCGAAGGTAATTTTCATCAGCTTCGACATTTGACAAAATGTCTTGGGCAAATTGGAAACGCCAGGGTTTATCGTTCTGCTTTAAAGCCTGCACAATCTTCAGTTTATAGGCATGGAGGTGAAGGCGGTTATGAGCAACCCTCCAAACAGTCGTTTGTGGTATACCTAACTGCAAAGAAGCTCATATAGTTGATTTTTGTGGGCTTCGAGTGGGCTTTGAGAAAACGCTTCATGGATTCGATCAACATCTTCCTGTGAAGTGCTCGCAGGAAGATGTTGATTTCAAGAGACTGGTAATGTTCTGCAATCTGCAGAACACTACCAGTGTCTTGAAATTGCTTTAATCAATGTCTGATAGCATTATCTGAAGGTGAATCTTTTCCATACTGAATTCTGTAATGAAGTTGCGTTGTGATAACGGACTTTGTTTCAAAAAACCAAAGTACGTACATTGCATTCTCTTGAACAGTCATTTGAACAGCCATTTTGAAGTAATGCTGTCAATATCTCCCAGACATCAATGTGGCGAGTACAGCATTGCCAAATAAAACTTTTTGAGTTACACTTTCATATTCTGCAAACAAGCAGTTTTACTTTGTTGTTTTGAAAATTATAGGCCACAGAAACTCCAACAATAATTTAGAATTACCCTGTATATCAAATCAGTTACTGAACCTTCTTGCATATTGCAAAAATATACACTTTATACATCCTCTCACCTGGAAGTGTTATGGAAAAAGAGTCCACTTGAGAGTTCTAATTAACTGAAGTTTATTGAGATGTTTATAAAATTTCTTTAGAACCTATTGTTTCCTAAATAACCCCAGGGGCTCACATCTTGTGAGTATGGGCTTAGCACACCCAGGGTCCTGAGCTGGATATCATCATTCTTCTCTTTCTTGGTGATTCCCTTCTACTTTTGACACTCTCTCTCTCTCTCTCTCTCTCTCTCTCTCTCTCTCTCTCTCTCAGGGTAATTAGGGAATTTTTTTTTGGCTGGTGCAGCATAAGCCTCAGGCTTCCTTGCACCATATAGCTAATAATAATAATAATAACAACAACAGGGAGTTGCTTTTAGCTGCAACACTCACTCAACAGTGCTGTTTCAGTTTACGGCGAAGGTAAAGAAAGCCAACACAAGAACGACAAGAAACGTCGGATAACTTATGTGGAAAATTAGTTTCCTGATATGGCACTCTAACGCTGCTCACTCGGTAAACACTATTCAATTACCTCCACTCGAATCCCATGGGAGCTTGAACCCCTCCTGAAGTGGAGGGATAACCTAACCTTTTTTCTTTAGAATCACAGTCATATTTAGAAATACATTCATAAAAAAATTATTTTTTTTATAACTGTATTTTTATTTCCGATTTTGGCTCCAGACCGATAACACCTACCATCTGTTTACTGAGTGCGCAGCGCTAAAGTCCGGTTTCGGGAAACTAATTTTCCACGTAAGTTATCCAACATTTCTTGTCGTTCTCGTGTTAGATTTCTTTACCTTAGCCCAGTTTACTTTTGTTTACCCAGTTAGGTCTTGGTTTATGTATTATTTGTGCATTTTATATCCAAGTGATTAATTTTAGTTTACTGTGTAGGTGAACTAAAATTAATCACTTCTTTTTTTCTTTTTTTTTTTTTTAAATGGCCTCAAAGTGATCAAGTGAATCAGCTAGTGCTATAATGTAAAGGTGAAAAGCTATTGGAAAATTTGATTGGAAATTGAAGTGGTCATTCTAAAAAGACTGGGTTCAGGAGAGGGTTAGATGTACTCTATGTTTAGTCATTTTGAGCAATCTGAAAATTAAAATAAATTAAATAACAATACAGGCGTTTTCTTACGTATTTAAGATGGCTTCTTAACTGGGAGTTTAAAAAGTTGACGGAACTGATGTTCAGGTGACACTTGACTCAAATGGATAAAATTTCAGCTAAGTCTGGTCATTCTGTGACAACCAAATCCTCTGCTTACATGCTTGCACCTTCACAAAGGTGGGATTAGTAACCCTAGCAATAATGACCATGTGCAAGTTCTGATATAGGTTCTGATATCATCTGCCTGTCAGAACACAGGAATCAGCCTGTAAACAGTAGATAAGAAAGGTTCTTAGTTTTAAATCTCCTGAAGCATATGCACTTGCACAACAAAGGCAGTCTTTGGCTGCTTTGAAATCATAGTGTATACTTTTTTCCTTGGGATAAGAAAGTGCATGACAGCATTTGTTTCCAATTTAAAGCAGTTTCATCAGTGTTTAAAACTAATTTGGGAGAACAATTACCATGATTGCTTTTAATGCAACAGAAAAATCTTGCACAATGATGATCAGCACTCCCTGCTTCACCACACCAGTAGGACTAGTGATTTCAACTGATAGTACCAAAGTAAAAAAAAAAAAAAAAAAACATTAAAACAGTGCTTTCCACAATATTTAAATCTGGTAGTAGGCTGCTTAATCGGTTAATTCTGAATTTATTATCATATAACAGCAACGATTTTTTTTATTATTTTAATAAATGATCTTACTCATGAATAAATGCTAACAGAAGCCTTATGTGATTTTTGAAAGCATTACATAGTGAAATCAAATGATGGAAGATAAAAGGCACTTCACACTACATGTTACTTACTGCAAGTTTATTACCAGTGAGTTACATGGAAATTCGCTGGTAATATTAGCAGTGCTGTAGTCGTAAAATTAGCAGAAGGTGTACTCTATGAATGTTATGAAAAGCAGAGAGTATACTGTGCATACATATTGAGCTTAATCAAATTCCAGAGGGTATATGGCATATACCTGTGTATATATATAATTTTATTTTTATTTTAATATAATTTGTAATTGATTTGTATTATTATTACATTGCTAAATTTTAATATAATTTGTATAATTTTAGATCATTTGGACCTAGCTAAACTAGCAGATAACAAACAGAAACAGATAGCTTTTGCAAAGTATTGATTGGTGCTAGCCCTTGTCGACATACCATTCAATGTATACTAATATCAGTAATTTACCTCGTTATCATCATTTTATTTTACTTGCATTTATTTTATTATTAATTATTTGTTTATTTATTGAGTTTAACATTAAACTAGGATTACCAAATCTAGAATTCAAAAGCTAGCACAAAATAGGAAAAAAACTAGGACATTTTAGTTTTAAAAATGAGGATTTGTATTATTAGCAGTGCACATTTTAAAAGAGAACATTTTAAAAATTATATTTATTACTAAAAAATTACAATACATATTTATCATTACTGCCAATCATTTTCAGTAAGTTTGGATTACAAAGTAAATAATTATAAAATGGTTTGCAATCCATTTTCAAATTATAAGTAACCAACAAAATACTATTCACACTATTTGTTCCTATTTTATTTCTAATGTTCCTCCATTGATTGCTTGATTGCTAATTAATTCACATTGCAGAGGTTTCTGATCTCATTGGAATGCCATTGAGCTCGAGAGAGAAGCTTGGTAGCAAAGTCATAATTTGATTTGTGTAATTTTGGGATAATACAGTCCACTTAATGCAACCAGTGCATTGTTTTTATTTATTCTGTTGTATTGACAGAAGGGGCAATGCACAGAATATTTAATGAAAATTCATTTTATGATGAGATAATTTTTTTAAATTGCAAAAAACTAGGATGCAAGTGTAAAATCTTCAAGGACGTCTGAGGATACCCTAAAAACTAGGACATGTCCTCGGAAACAAGGATGTCTGGTAACCCTCCATTAAGCCAACTTAGGCTATCCAAGTCTTTTGGCCTCATGGCTCACTGGGTATACTTTTATACTGAATACTTTTATTCTAAATCCTTTATGCTAAAATCTTACCATCTTCTTTATCTTACATCTTACATCTTCTTTATTGGCCTAAAGGCTAATGTTGAATTCTTTTATTATGCTTAATACACTCTTATTCAGTTCATTTGACCTTAGGACTCTCTCTGAAAGCTTTTATTGTAAAGTATTGTACTTTAAACACTGTTCAAATTCTTTCTCTTAAATCCTTATCTTACTTACCATTGTAATTCTTTTCTTCTTCCTCATTTATTCATCAACTTCTGTTTTCTGGAACAACCTTCCTTCATATGTATTTCCTGAAAATTACAATCTACAGAAATTCATGTCCAATGTCAATAAATATCTTCTTTCATCTTCTGTACCTCCAACCCAAGCACTGTACTAAGTACTATAGGTTCTACTACCTCTCGTGCTTGGGGTTTAAAAAAAAAAAAAAAATTATTTTACAGACTGATGTTATGTTTAATCAGTAATTTGATGGCATTAATCTGATCTGGGACCCTTTACTTACTTTGCCTACCTTTCCATTCAAACATTTTCCTGTTTACCTTTTATTATTATTTATTACAGAAAAGTCTAAATATATATATACAGGGCTGTTAAAATTAAAGTATCCCTATGTAGAGGGCTCTGGAGTGAGTTCTAAGGCTTGTACTGAAGAGAAATTTGAACAAGAGATACAATAAAGAATGTGCTCGGCATTTATTGAAAAAAATATATATAGTTACAGAATTTGTCACTATACGGCGCTGTGGCAATACAAATCACTTGAACAGTGCTACAATTGTTCAATGTGTCCTCCATTTTGGTCAACAACAGTTTACATTCGAAGAACAGCATTTTCTACAGCAGAACGTAACATGTCAACTGGGAATAGCCAACACATGACATCTAATGCTGTCCTTCAGATCTGCCAGAGTTTGACATCCTTCCCGATACACCTGGTTCTTCAAAAAACCCCACAACCAGAAGTCACATGGGGTGAGGTCTGGTGATCAGGGTAGCCAAGATGTCTGGAAACAACAGCTGATGGCCCATTCGTCTGTAAAGTGTTGCCTTAGCAATCTTTGGACACAACGGTGGATGACAGGTGGCACACCATCTTGCATGAATATCGTATCCTGAAGGCACCCACATTGTTGCAGCTCTGGTATTGCGAAATTTGCCAACATTTCATAATATCGCTGTCCAGTGACGGAACAGGTGCGGGGGGTCCAGTCGGTGTTACCTGTTCAAAAAAATATGGCCCGGTCATGAATGTGGCTGTAAATCCATACCACACTGTTATTTTTGGAGAATGCAATGTGACCTCTTGGATAATTCGAGAGTGTTCTGTTGCCCAAATGCGACAGTTGTGTGTATTCACTTGTTCATTTAAGCAGACGTGGGCTTAATCACTCCAAAGAATGTTCCACGGCCAAGTGATATCCACTGTCATTCGTGCCAGAAACTGAAGTGCGTATGTGAAACAAATATCTGCTTCACTATGCTTTAGCTGCTGTAGCATGTGCATCTTGTAAGGATAGTATCACAACACCTGACGCATTACTAGCCTTACAGTGGAATACGCATGTCAACTTCACAAGAAACAGCTGGCATACTTGCACTGTCACATGGAGATTAACTTGACAAATCCACAACAGCCATAGCCACATCTTCAACACAAGAGGAGTCTACTCATTTTCAACCTCTACCTGATTGAACACCAAGATGTTCTGTTGCTTCAAATTTCGCAATCATTTTGCAGACAGCACAAACAGTCATAGGTCCACGCCTTATGCGCTTCTGATGCCGGAATTCTCTGATAGTTGCAGCTGCATTGTTGCTGTTCTGATAGTACAGCTTCACTAATAGCGCCTTTTCCTGCAACGTTGTTGGCATTGCTGCTGTAGTGCAGGCAAATATCTACTGTATGATTTTGAAGAGACTGCTTTGCTTTTATGTAGTACAGTAGAGCTGAGTAGTGGCGCTGTGGCAATAACTTACGATTATGCAAATAACGTAACTCCATTACATTATTTGCATAATGTAACTAATTAACAAACGTAATGTAATGTAACTAAGATAGTTACACGCCATACAGTGACACAGTGACAAATTTTGTAACAAATTTTTTTTCCCCAATAAATGCCGAGCACTTTCTTTACTGTACCTGTTGTCCAAATTTCTCTTCAGTATGAGCCTTAGAACTCACTCCAAAGCCTTCTGCATAGGGATACTTTAATTTTAACAACCCTGTATATACACGGCATATTTACTCACTTATATATGCAGCATATATATTAAAAATAATAAAACTATAAGTATTGCGTAAGAATTCATTCTAATAAATTTATATTTTAATTTTCAGTAAAGATTTTAATAATATTTGTTTTTTAAAGTCTTTCAAAAACCAGAAGGTATACACTATTTACCTAAACAAAATCCAGAAGATATATTATATACAAATCTAGAGGAGATATATTATATATATCTAGAGGATATACATATATATCCTCTAGATATATATAAGATATATATGGCTTATACCCTCCACTACAGCCCTGAATATTAGGCATGTCCAATGGCGACTATGCAGTGAAGGAAACATGCCAGAAATAAATGCATCAAAATTAAAATTGCTAAATCGATGTTTTGTAAATACCAAAATTCTTGGTCTAGTTTGCCAGCGGGGGAAAAAAAAAAAAAAAAAAAAAACAACAACATACTCTATTATACTAAAAACAATTACATAAGGAGAAACACTTGCAAACAGATCAGAGAACTGGACACAAGTTAACAAATATGTGTTAACTTGTGTCTGGTTCTTCAATTAATGTTTCCTTTTATTTCATTATTTTTATTAATGAAAAAGTAAATCAAGGATTTTAATGTTTAAGAAACTCCTGATTTAGCGATTTTAATTTTAATGCAGTTTCTGCATGGTCTCAATTGGACATGCTTGAATTACCATATAACTTGCTGGTAATAAACTTGCATTAATCAACACATACTGTGAATTTCCCTTTATCATCCTTCACACTAACAGAAGCACACAAAACTAGGAAACTGGAGCCAGTGTTTCTCTGGTTTGTTCACTCATCCTTCTGGCCTGTAGAGAAGAGTTCCAAAACATTGTAATATGCATGGGTTATTTGCTATATTTAAACCACAAGAGTCAGTTTCAAAGCGGTACATCACTTGGCTGTTGACTTATGAATACAAGTATATTATATAACATATAATCATTTATAACATTGGTTGTAGACACAAATCATATGTTTAACAGTGATAAACGAAATAAATATAATTTAGTAATAAATACAAAAAAAAATTATATTTTTTTAGTGTTGCAGTAAACGGTATTGTATATAAAAGTGTATTGTTGCAGTGGCAGCGCCACTGCACAACCATCCATGACTAGCTTGAAATTTCTTGGTTTTTGATTCTTCACTCTTTTTCTTGAAGTTGGGAAAATATGCTTATTGCCATTTCCATGATGATTAAGTGGCTCATTGGTATGTTTCTTTGATTCTGTATTTCAGTACATATGTTTAACAGTCTCAATTTTCTGTATCAGATTGATCTTTGATATGTATTTTGTTGCAGTTATTTTAGTCACACGCTTATCAAAGATTTTATTTTTTTCAGAATTTTTTATGATTGTTCTAATAGTTCGTCACAAAACATAAAGAATGACCTACATCCATTTGACATTCATCCACTTCAATGAGCTTCAAGACCATTTTAAGTTCAAATGTTATGCTTTTTCTTTTCTTTTTTTTTTTTTTTTTATTAAATTTGTTAATGCCATCAAGTAATTAGTATACAAAATTTTTTTACAAATTTATTTTAATTTTCCAAAATAGAAGTCCTTAGAGAACATGTCTACAAGCAACTGTTAACTTTGGCAAACACAGCCACCTGATTAAAGTGAAACTCAACAGAAGACAGGCAGTAACACTATGTCACATGATATCAACGAAATATGTATATACATATTTTATTGGCTATTTAATTTTCAAAAAATTGGTCCAAGAATGAACAGTGTTAATTTGAATTAGTGTAAAATAGGGTAGCTTAAAGTGGGATCTGATTGTATTCTCAAATTCATACCATATTTATATGCATAAGAGTTTCGCTCTAGTTTATAGTGGGAAAATATGAAATTTTATTTTCTTACATAAAACTCACATTATCATTTCATTAATTTTCAGTAGCTGCCCTAATAATGTCATGCTTTCATGAGTTTGTATGTGACTCATTCCTGAGCTTCCACTCCTGAAACCACATAAATATACATGTAAGGAAGCATAAAAGTAACCAGGTATTTATGGTATTATAATAATACCATATTTATTTTACTGGCACATTGTTATTATGCCTAGTAAGGAGTTTATGTCTAATTGGTGAGGGTAGAATCAGCATGGTTGCTGGCATCTCCATTGCCTTTGATAGAACTGACTTTGGTCATTCCAAAATGAGTATTTTAAGTAGTGTAACTATTCTCTAAATAGGTATCTCACTCTAATTTGAAATTACTTATTCCATTATGTAAATAGCAAATGTTTTTTTGTATTTTTTTTAGTGTAATGCACATTGTAAATAGAGTTTTCTAATTCTATCACACACATGTGTAAAAATTCATTTCCGATGGTCTAAAATTTGTTTTATGATGGTAAGATTGATCACTATCCAACATTCCAGTGTCTCAATATTTCCTGTTACTGTCTATTGGAGATTACAGAAATTTAGGTTTGCAACATTGTCATGTTTTTTATCTTGAAGCTGCAAAACTGTGTCATAAGATATTGGTAATTGAAATGGGATACAGCTAACTTTATTTTATTTTATTTTAGAATAAAATATAAAATCTTCAGTATTAATAATAATAATATAGGATCTTAAAATTAAAAAAAATAATTTAGTGAATACATCTTTTTTTTTTAATCTAAACTTTCTTCAAACCTTTTTTTGAACCTAAACTTTCTTCAAACTTTTTTTTTTCTCTAATTCTTGGTTAGGATGTAGCTGCCCTAACTGCTGAACCTGGAAGAGGTAATAAATTATCAGATAAAGATTATAAATATTGGCGACAATTGGCACAAGATTTTAGTAGCAAAAAGGATGAAGAAAATGAAGAAAAGGATCTTCTCAAGAAACAAACTGAAGTGTGAGTCTGCTGCAATAGTTTAAATAGTTGTAAAGAAATATAAACCTAATTGTATTACTTCATTCACACTGTAATCAAAAACAAGATTGAGTTACAGTATGAATCTGCTAGAGCTGGTTTATTGATATTTGATAATATTAAAATGGCAGAATGGTTCAAAGAAGCAAAGCTTACTTAGCATCTGCCATCAAATACTTCCCAGTGCAGTAAACTCTTTAAAATCCAGAAAACTTGAGGATTAAGAATTTCTGGATTTTAGAGAGATATATCTAATGATTGGGAAGTTTTGGAGAAGCATTTCAATTGATATTAAGCACTAAAAACTGAACCTATTTATATCTCTGCCCAACTATAATGACTGAAAGATGGTCAGTTATATTTAAAATATAAATAACAGTTCAGTTAATAAATGTGAACAAATGACAAGAAACATAGTTACAGCCAATGCTGTCATGTACCGTAATGTCAGTTTTAAATATATGCTTAATACGATATCAGAGAGAATCACTGAATGTACTTCAGAGAAAAAATATTTGTGCACTGGAGAATAAAAAAAAAAGTTACTTTTTTAAGTGATTTTAACAAGGTATATGGAATCTTTATCAATTTATATAACATTTTCCTTTTATTAATTCAGTCAGTTTCTCACATAACTATGATTAAGTTTCATTTTTTCCGCCATTTATAATATAGCAGAGTGAAAAACAGAGACCGAAACCAAGTTGTTAAGGCTCAAGATCACCTTGCCACCTCATACATTGCATTAGTACAGAGTGAGAAGCAAATTGAGTGACCTTGAGCTGCCCTGTTTTTGTTTTTCTCCCTACTTTAGTCATGCATCTGATGAGCTGTATATCTAGTTATAATGGTGGCAAAAAACTTTGTATGTTAAGTCTATTATTTATGTGCTTCACTAAGTATTTTTCTGTTTATGAAAGCGATTAACTATAGGTTTAATGAGGCATACATTTTTCCCAGCTGTACCCACATTGGGAAGTCTCTCTCTCTCTCTCTCTCTCTCTCTTTCTTTCTCTCCCCCCCATCTTGCTCCCAGCTGTTTGAAGTGAGTTCACACTAGTCACCAGCGGCCCATGTAAGTGCTGTATGACCAGCTACATAGCTGCAATTTGATGGAGCAGTAAATTAAAAGTTTACTAAATAAGTGATAACATTAAAAGAGAGTGAGAGATTAGCTTATATAATATAATATTATAAAGCTGAACTCAGAGAAATTACTATATAAGTTGTTTGCATTACTGTCTTGTCCATTCATAATTTCATGTTTTTTGCAGCCAGCATGATTTAAACCACATTGATAGTGCAATGGCTTTAATTCTCACAACTGAACAAGCTTATATTTATAACAAGTTGCTCTGGTATTGTACTACTTTCAAACAGCTAGCCTTGCCTAAAGGTTAATTGGTCATTTGTTTAAAAATTAAAACATTGGATACTACTATGACAACCTCTTTTATGATTAACTGGTTCTTCAATTATTTCCAAGACTGAGTTGTTATGGTCAAATTCAGCAGTGGGACTGTTACCAAGAGAGTGGTTTGGGGATGTCCACAGGGAGCTGTCTTTGGGCCACTCGTGTGGAATTTGATACTAAATGATTGGCTACTCTGGACATACCCAAATACATGGATGGTAGCATACACATCCATGTATTTGGCCCATATTTACCCATGTGCAATAATGTGACCATAGCTACAAGGAGGAAAAGAAGTGGATATGGGCTTGCCTGGTGTGATTATGGCAGGAATGGTGGGATGGATAGCAGTGTCAAAGGACTTTGACACTGCTATCCCACCATTCCTAGTTTTTTCCATATGTTGACAAGGCTGGCAGAGATATGCCTGCCTAGTTCAATCCAAATTTTCAATACATTCTTTATTATTGGATAAAGCTAATTTTTTGCTAAATTAAATGCCTTTGGGGTCAGTGAATGCATAGTGTGTGTGTTTGTGGGACATAAGAGGACTGGGAACACGTCTTGTTTAATTGCCACAAGTATCAAGCCCTGAGAGAAGAGTTAGTAGGTAATGTACCTCATCTTCACTCACTGACACCAGGATGTGAGGCATGTCTCATTGCAACGAAGGAAACTTTTTTAGCATTCCAGTCCTTTGCCTTGAAGGTTTTTCAAATAAGACATGTACTCCTGCAGTTGAAGCAGACCCAAGGTGATTAGGCTAGAGAAAAATGACTGATATCGGTCTGATTATGTTAAGAACTACATTGGAGGTCAATGACAGAATATGTGCAAGTTGGCTGCCAGCTATCAGAACAGAAGTCTTAATTGATTAGAATGTGTGGTACCTTTCTGATTAACAATGGATTGCTTACCCTTAAATAACATCATTCCTGACCTCTGGAAGAAGGAGGAAAGCTATTATTCTATAAGCATCTCCATTCAGGAAAGTTCTGGAAACATTCAGGAAAGTTCTGTGTTATTCATCAATAATGTGATACCTTGGAAGGAGGTCATGAATGAGCTTGCTTTTTAGTGCACATTTTATCAAGTTGTGGTATGATTAATGAAATGAAATGACAAGTTGAAGTTCCTATTCCATTATCAGGCATAACTGATGTTTTGTTTTCAGGATAGCAACAACAGAAAATCTAGTTTTTGCACAAATATGTTGCCACAACAAGAAGTAAAATTATTACACCTTTGTCTTATAATCTTCGATACTCATTTTTAACTTGCACCGAAAATTCGGGAAGTTTATTTGCTTTAAACATGTCTTTTAAGAAGCTGTCACAGAATATGTACATAAGTTGCTGATGCTCTTGTCTCTGCAAGTTGTTAGTCAGGTGATATTGTTAGCAGAAAATGGTTTCTGACCCATCCAGATTTTGAAACATTGATGTGTTTAAAATTCAACCAAAACTGTTTCTGGAAAGCATCCAAGTAGTTAGTGAAAAGTTTTTGTTAGCTGTTGCTTCATTGCTGGGATGATATCAATGAAAAGTAAGAAACTTGGAAATGTTATGTTCCATGTTTTCTGATAATTCAACTTTTTTTTTCAAGTGCATTAACTTTATCATTCTGAGTTAGAATATTCATTTGATATCTTGCAATGATTTGTTCAAATTTCTTATTTTTTAAAAACTGTCTGCTAAATAGGCCAGTTTCTGAATAAAATTTGTGTATGAAATAAATTTGAATCATCATTATTGCTATTATCACTTAGAAAATGGCTGTTTCTACTTTCAGTGTAAATACCATGTTAAGTACTTTGACATGAGAGAGAGAGAACCTTATTTCACAATAGCATTAAAGTATCATTTGTTCTTTTCTTCATATCATTCACATAATTTTGTGAAGAGGCTCCCTTTCAGTAGGCTGCTTTTGACATAGTTAACAACAAAAGCTTGCAGTAGATTGTGTAGCTTCTCACTCATATTTCCTGAAGTGTTGCATTTTGTTCAGACCTTGACTGGACTTTCAGTGCAGAGTGCAATGATGAGCAATTTTTTCTGCCTAATGGAAAGATCTAGTAAATGTATATATTCCTTTCTGACGGTTGCTTTTCAAATCATGTTAACGGTTGCCATTTCAAATGCTTGCTATAAAATATTGGCAAAATTAATTTTGACATTTTTGTAAACTTAATTGAATCGAAATTGATTTCAGTAATTTGCGCTGTTGAGCATTAAGAAGAGCTACTCACATAATGCTGCATTATGTTGAAATAAAAAGAAATAATTTTTGACTTCATGAATGCACACATTACTATTGAGACTATCTTGTTTTCTTTTAGTTCTTTTGACTTCACTAGGGTATGAATAAATACTTTGTTAGTGATTTGCATATCATAGGACCACAGACTTTCAACTGATTGTTTGAGCAGGTTAGAGGTTATTGAAATGCCCTGTGGCATGGCTGCTTCAGACACCAGTGCCTTGTGGTTCCTGATAAGATGAGCCATGGCAGATGAAATCCTTTATTCTTTCATATATTTCCAACTTTATATTATTTATCTTTGCTGCCTAAGTATCTTTGCTTTTTTGCTGCCTCCCATAATATGATTGCATAGATACCATCCACTTCAGGTACCTTTTTTATGTAAAGCTTCTACAATTCCTCTCACACTTTCTTCTTATTTATCACAAAATCATTTAGCTCTGTTAGATTTTGATGAACTTCTGCATTCCCTGCCCTAAAGAACTGATGCCCCATACCCCATGAATTCATGCCCCATGCATGAATGTAGATGCAAAATACCTATTCAGTTTGTCAGCAATCTGAACAGGATCATCAACAGTTAAACCATCAACATCAAGTTGACCAATGTGGTTGTACCCTTTCCTTCTACTGCTAATATAAGTAACAAAGTCTTTGCTGCTTTATTTTAATTTTTATTCTGAAAATTCTCCTTTTAAGAAGAAAGAAGAAATTTTCAGATTTAATTACAATGTTTCAATTTCTTTATTACAATATAATTTCATTTTCATTTTAGCATTATGAATATAACTGAGGATGTTGACTACCAAAAGAGAGTTTTGCGGCAGCTAAAGGGAAGACTAAGAGAAATAGAAAGCATGATTGGTCATTCACAAGTTTATTTAGAAAACATAAAGCATCTTGCTGAGAAAACAGAAGGTTAGATTATTGTCTCATTACTGTTAGATTGTCTCATTAATGTTTCTTACTTTACATTGAAAGTGTTTATTATTTTGTGCTAACTAAAGGTAAAATTTTCTCAAATAAATTTTCTTAGCATTTCATTTTTTTTAATCAGTGTAACATATGGTCATATACAAAAATTAATCTACTTGTAGAATATGATTTATATAATTGTGATATATCGAAATCATTAAGAAGTATAACAGAGTTTTATTATATTAATAACACAGGCCTATAACATCTTTGGGGTCTGGCTAATTCTGTACACTGAGATCAAAAATGGTATCCATTTTCCATTTTATGTTTTTGAATAAAATACACTAAAATGGTATACATTTTTTATTGTTAAAAGTTTTGGCAACCTCCTGGTTACTATTGCAAACAGAAAACACAGAATTGAACACGCAGTGAAAGATCATATTATTGAAGAAAAACATTACAGAATTTATTTTTAAAAGTGCAACTGCACCTATTTCAAAATGAAATTTGGTGACCAAATAAACCCATTGGCTTATAACAAATTTTGCAATAATTTGTTCAGCACAATTGTAGCAAATGAAAAGGAAGTAAGAAAAAGTCTCCACCTTTTGCTATTTCCAGTTCTGCCACGAACCAAGAAACCATAGAGATGATTACTGTTTTTTGTTATCTGAAGTGTAAGGCTATAATACTGAAATTTAAAAAGGATATTTTGTATATCCAAATTTATCATTTGCTACAAGACCTGTCACACACACAGACTTGATCTACTTATATCTTCTCCATCCAAAACAATCAATACAATTTCATTATCAAATTCTGAATATAATTTATATAGCACTGATAGTGGTTCCCAGCATGAAAATATACGTGAACTGCAGTTCATACAAAAAATGAGATAATTTTCTGGTGAGATACTTTGGTTTTCCGAAATCTTCTGTTATAAATCCTGGGATCAAATCTCAAAACTAAAAGCTTACTTTCTCTAGGGACAATATTTTTTTGTTAAAGATGCCATAAGAATGAGTTTCTTCCATACTTTTTTTTTTTTTTTTTTTCAGGAAGATTCATGTATTACAGGTTGCCTGGACAGCTCATGGGGTTTTGTCAATGGTATGTAGGAATTTTTCCACCTGGGATAAGGAACTGATTATCCCATTGTATAAGGCATTGGCTAGACCGCATCTTGAGTACTGCATACAGGTCTGGAAGCCTTGTTTTAAGAAGGATGTGGAGCTGTTGCAATGGATACAGATAAAAGCAATGAGATTAGTGAGGGGAGAAAAAAATCTGGAGACTAAGCACCTGCAAGGGGTTTTGATTGAAGTGTTTAAGGCTTTGAATGGATTGAGCTCAGTGCTGATGGAATCCTTCCTGTTTCTCAGACTACATACATAAGGAGCATAAATCAAATTGAGGAAGGATTAGGTGCAGGCTAGATGTACAGAAATTTGCCTTCATCAGGCATGTAGTTTATTGTTGTAACAAACTTCCATCTGGTGTTATGGAAATGTTTGAATAATTTTAAGGAAGAATAGACAAGTTCTTAAAGTGGATGGACAGAGTGCTACTGCAATCTAGATTAAACTTCAATTGCCACTTCTCAGCCCATCTAGGCCGAGAAGTGGCAATTGAAGTTTAATCTACAAATGCAAGGTACTTCATATGGGGAACGTTAATCCCAGATTAAAGTATCATTTGGTACCACACTCAAGGTTGTGGAGAGTGAAAAAGACCTGGGTTAATTGTGCAGTCAGATATGAAATTCTTCAAGCAGTACAGACAAGGTGCCAGGACAGCTCATAAAGTTTTTTGTCAGTGATGTGCCAATTTTACCAGCAGGTATAAGGAGTTGATTATCAGTGCAACATATTGTCATATACAAATATACATATATGGTCATATCCCACTTTATAAGGCAGCGGCTCCCAAAGTGTGTTCCACAGAACTCCAGGGTTCCGTGATAAAATTCAGGGGTTCCACGAGACAAGGTGCCCTTTATATATTTCTTGTTTCATAAAAATGGGTAGGTATTTTAAAAAAATGAAAGAATTTAAGTTATGTAAAAAGTTACTCAAGAAAAATACAAAAAAATTATGTTATTCATTATTTAAATGCATGAAATACAGTTTGTTATGGAATCTGAAATATGTACTGCAAAATAAGTAAGGTCAATTTTAATCAATTGAGAGGTAATGGAGAAAAATTTGACAAGACAGCTGAGGAAATGTGTGTAAATACATTAAAAATTATTGTAGGCGGCCCATCGTCTACTGACTGTGACATCACTGTACCAGCAGCATGGCCTGTATATTATAGTGTGGCCTCGGCCTCACACAATCCAACCAATCAGGATGTATTATCTTATCGTCAGAATATCATAAAAGACCTAAAACAAAATATCACCTCATTGCTTGTTATGATTTCATTAGAACTAGAACAAATCATTCACTGTTGCACTGTGGATTGCTGAATCAGTTTATTATTTATGATTATTGTATTTTTAACAAATTTATTCTATTTTACGTTCATTTTCTACTCATTAAGATTGCAGTTTGTTTTTATAAATCAGGTAAAACTCTATCACTAACTTTTTATAATCTTTTCTTGAAAAAAAAATTTGGATATAGGGATTCCAATTTAACAATGTATCGATGGTTAAAATATGGATCATTCAAAGAAACAGGAGATACCATTATCAATAAAACAGTAGAAACCGTGGAATCTGCAGACATAGAGATTTCAGAACTCTCCCAACCATCAACTTCCAGTTCCGTTAAACTACAAGAAAAGATTTTACCATCTAATTTTGTGAAAGGGTTCCGTAAATTTTGAAACAGCGTATAGGGGTTCCATGACAAAAAAAGTTTGGGAACCACTAGTATAAAGTAATGGTCAGGCCACATCTTGAGTACTGCATACAGGTCTGGAGGTCTCATTTTAGAAATGGCATGGATCTGTTGGAATGGGTGCAGAGAAGAGTAATGAGATTAGTGAGAGAAACAAAAGGGTACTCTTACAAAAAAAGCTTCAGTACTGCACTGCAGCGCCTGGAGATTAAGCATCTGCATGGTGATCTGATTGAGGTGTTTATGGATTTGAATGGATTGAGTAAGCACAATGTTTGTGGAATTCTTCGTCTTGCTCAGACTACACATATTAAGGGGGCATATATTAATTTGAGAGCAAATGATTGCAGGATAAATGTTTGGAAATTTTCCTTCAGCCAGTAGGTGGCCGATTGTTAAAATAAACTCTTATCTGGTGTAGAGGTGGGTAGTTTGAATAAATTCAAGGAAGAACTAGACAAATTGTTAGGGGGATGAACAGGTTATATGGGAAGTGTTGGGGTGTTTTATTTATTTTTTTTTTTTTGGTTGATGCTGTATAAGCTTGCTTTTGTTGCATCATTTGCCTCTGCTAGTACATAATACTAATAGTATTATGTACTATCAGCAATATTCTTGGATTAATGACTGCCTTAGGAACTCCATTATATGAAATAAATGGATAAAAACTATTAATCACTTCTTCCAAAACTAGTCTGTAAGCCACTTCTTCTTGAGAAGAATATTTATTCTTCTGTTAAACTTGTACATTAATTTTACTTAAAGATGATCTGCAAAGACCTCAAGCATCTTTATAAAAGTTAAATATGTAGGGCATAATTGGCTACTGTATGGAGAGTTGATGTTTCTGTGTATGTTATTGGGTCAACATCCAGCTTATGCTAAAAGCCACATGTCTTATTATGTGAATAGGACATCAGAACAAGAAATAGCAGTGGCAGAGACAGCTCTGTATTGGGTTCAAAAGGGTTAAATGTGAAAACTGATGGCCCCATGAAAAGTCCTATCACTTCTGCTTCATATAAAATTAGTTTTAATGAAGCATTTTATAAAACCTTTGGACATGAATAGTTTAAATTGCTTTTGGCATCTTTGCAACAATTTTCAAGTTTATTTGATATCAGCAAATCTCAAAAAAAGCA
Organism: Mastigoproctus giganteus; assembly: GCF_048544385.1. Taxonomy (NCBI): domain Eukaryota; kingdom Metazoa; phylum Arthropoda; class Arachnida; order Uropygi; family Thelyphonidae; genus Mastigoproctus; species Mastigoproctus giganteus. Next base: position 49,622,266 of record NC_143577.1, read on the forward strand.
TTTTTGTTGGGCCATGGATAAGAAGGTTAACTTTTTTATGAGCAGTTTGAAGTAGTGATCACTATAGGTGAAAAATAAGTTTGTATTGTCTTCAGAAATTTGTCCAATCACCTGAAAAGATCATTTTTCAGATTCACCATTTTTCTGAAAACATCCAGAAAATAGATTTCCAGATCTAGGAGTTCACCTATAATATGGATTAAGAAGCAGCAACACAAATACAATAGATGAAGGAAAGAAATGGAAACCTTACTACATTTTAAAGTTACCTTAATGTAGAGGATGAAAATCAGTATATTAAATCAGTTTTATTTCATTTTAAACCCTTTATAAATTTTATTTACCTCTTAAGCAGGATTGTAAGATAATTACTCATAATTATACATACTCAGTGTGCCATATGCTTCTCTGTAAAATAACAAATGTGATAATGTGCTCTCAAAAATTATAATTATTAATTGTAATGATGTGAAATTTAATGTAATCAACATACATAACTTATTGCTCAGTGCATGTAGTGTGCCAGGAATGTCACTATTCAATATTTTGATGTGATTCTGTTTGGATAACTATCAATTTATGAAATCAATAGTTCACACTATTTTGCCAGATTAGTTAAAAAGTGGTAGCTGCTAGCATTAGCAGAACAGAAGGAAAATTCCACTCTTTTGGAATATAGAGTAACATACTTGGTACACAACTGCCCCTGGACAATTTCAGAATCCATTCCATTACTTTAATTACTCCTCTATAACTGGACTCATTGCATATTGATGAACTTCTGAAGGTAGAGCATTTTAATTATGTAAATAACATAGTAAATGATGTGGAATGATAAATAAAAGAATATTTTCAGAAATTATTATATTTATTATTTAGTTGAACAGATATGGAATTATGAAAGAATCCACATGCTAGCTCGCCATTCCCCATATACTGGGACCAGAGTACAGCGGTTTCCTGTGCCTGACAAGTATGTTCCATGGGAAGTGATGTGGACAGAATATGATCCGGTTGCTTATACAAGGCCTAAAACAGATTTTCCTATTATCCTACAGTCTTATGTTGATGAAGATATTCTTCTGTAAGTATTATGTATTTTTGTAACAATTTTTTTAAGTGAGCATAGTGAATTCCAATAACAGCAGATTTTCACAGTGTGTAGTAATACACAAGTATATGAGTAAAAATTTATCTTAAAAAAAAAAAAAAAAAAACTCTAATTTTGAAATGGGGTATAAAAGCAGATATTGTTAACTCACAGTTACCCAGGGACAAAATCATGAAGAAAATTATTTAAAATTTTTTTTTAGTAATTCTTTTGCATTATTGAAGGAAGTCTATCTGGCCCTGCACAGAGTGAGAGTACTAGAAAATGTCAAGAGAGCAACACAGATATTTAGATATCTGTGGTGTCATATATTCTTACATGGTATTGCTATCCATTTGAACATCCTTAAGTCAACTGTAGCCAAACAGAAGAATTAAAAAGTGGTGCATGTGCCAAGCATGCACGGTAGATGGTTTTATGTGAAACATCCCTCATGTTTCTTTTAGGTATTTTGATATCAATTACAAAATAAAAGAGCTTTTGTATTGTAAATATTTTATTGATCATTGACAAATTTTTATAATTTCAGCTGGAAGACAAGATACAATGGATTTATGATAACTAAAGTATGAGACACATACTTGCGATTGCAGCATATCTAAATGTCTCTGGAAAACAGCATCAATTGAGCTACTCCATGTTGTAGTTGAAATGACATATGTAGCTGTTGGAGGCACCTAACAATGGAATGTAATGAAAATGAGAGATGAAAAAAGATATTGTTGACAAATATTTGTATTATTGCAGTCATATGGCAAATACTTGTATTGTGGTGTTATGCTATTCAAAAATTCTAAAAAGTTAGAACTGGAGATATCATGCTGGTCGTGAAAAAATGCATCATGTGCTCTAATCGCACTACTAGTGATGAGTGCTTGGCACAAACTAGTAGTGAGAGCATGGGAAGTGCCTCTGGCGGAAGCCATAGATAATGTCACCTCCATGATGCATTTTCGTGACTGATTAGATATACTTGGTAGGTGCCCCCAAGGATGCTTCACATCAAAAAGCAGACAAGAAAGAAGGAAAGAAAAATAAATAATTCAGTAGACTAAGAGTTACAGGGAGGGGTTAATGGCTCATGGTATGTCATTTTTAAGTATATCATGGAGAAACTACTTTATTAGCTGTCTTCTGGATTAACAAGTAGATACTATATTGTATACAAATTAATTTAATGCATTTACATTTTTTCAAGAATTAAACACAGATTTTCATTATCATTACCATTTGAAGTTTTGTGTAATGTATATGATATGACGTGATATTATTTGCCTTCCAAGCAAATATGTGATGGAAGCTGCTGGGAAAATGAATGTAATAGAAAATGATGTGAGAAAATAAGCTTATATAGTCAGAAAAAAAAAAACACCACACACTTCTCCCATCCATACCCTCCAAGAATTAGTCTAGTTCTTCCTTGAATTTATTCAAACCATTCACTTCCACAAAAATAGATAGAAGCCTGTTTTGACAATCAGTCACCTGCTGGCTGAAGGCAAACTTCCGCATATATATCCTGCAACCATCCTTATTCAACTTAAATTTATGTCCCCTAATGTGTGTAGTCTTAGTAAGATGAAGAATGCCATTCACATTCAGCTTATTTAATCCATTCAAGGCATTAACCACCTCAATCAGATAACCCTGCAGGTGCCTAATCTGCAGAACTGAAGCTCTTTCTAGGTAAGAGCACCCTTTTGTTCCCTTCACCGATCTGGTTGCCCTTCTCTGCACCCGTTCCAGCAGATCTACATCCTTCCTAAAGGGATGCCTCAGACCTGTATACAATACTCGAGATGTATCCTAACCATGATATTGTACAAATGGCTAATCACCCCCTTATCCCTGCTAGAAAAATTTCTGTATATCATTCACAAAACTCCATAAGCTGTTCTGGCAGCATGTCTGCACTACTCAGAGAATTTCATATCTGACTGCACAATTGCCACAGAGCTTTTTCATTTTCCACTACCCGAGGGTAGTAACACACAGTTGGTAAATTAATTCTGAGATCACTGCTACCGATAACCCTGCATTTGTCAATTTTAAACTTCAACTACCATTGCTTAACCCATTGACCCCATTTTCTTAGACCCTGTTGGAGTAGCTCACCCTGATTGCTGTCATTAACCACCCTACCAAACTTATCTACATTATCTGTATTATCTGCAAACTTTGACATTAAGCCTGATATATGTTCATCAGTATCATTAATAAATATTGAAAATAACAATGGCCCCAGAACTGAACCATGGGAGACCACACTATAACATTGGACCATGAAGAGCAGTGCCCATTGATGGCCACTCAAGGTCTTCTTCCATTAACCATATCTTTATCTATAGCAGTAACTTATCCTTAATGCCATTTTGCTCCAGTTTATACAGCAGTCTTTTATGTACAATAGTATCAAAAGCCTTTCTGAAATCCAAGTATATGATATCAAAATTATTTTTTGCATCCAGTTCCTTGGTCACTGCATCATAGTAACCTATTGGATTGGTTAGATAAGACTGCCCCTTAATAAATCCATGCTGTGACTGCAGTATAATAGCATTTCTGTCCAGGTGGTCCTGCATTATTTCTTTAACCAGTGACTCCATTATTTTCCCTGAAACAGATGTTAAGCTAACAGGTCTGTAATTATTCACGTCAACTTCAGATTATCTCTTTATTATTTTTGCATACATCCATACATCTTCAGTTCATAGGGACCTCCCCTGAATCCTAAGATGCTCTCATAATTATAGCTAAAGGGTTGCTAAAGGGTACTTCCTTTGCTGCATCTTTTAATATGATTAAATAGAACCCATCCACCTCCAAGGTGCCTTTGTTATGTTCAGCTTCAGCAATTCCTCTTCCACTTTCCTTTCAGTTACTACAAAGTCATTTAATTCCCACTGGAGTTTGATAAACTTCTGGCATCCCCTCCCCTCCCCTCCCCCTAAAGAATTTCTCACGTGTGAATGTAAATACAAAATACCTATTTGGTTTGTCAGTAGCCTGAGCAGGATCATCAACAGTTAAACCATTGACATCAAGTGGCTCAATGTGTTTCAATCCCTTCTTTCTACTGTTAATATAAGCACAGAAGCTCTTTGCTACTTTTCTTTGCATTCCTTGCCACAGACTTTTCATAATCTGCCTTAGCTTCCCTACTGTTGTGACTTGATTACAGACTAATTTATATTTACCATAAGCTCCTGAATCACCTGATAATTTATATGCATCCCATGCCCTTTTCTTCTCTGCCACTTGTCTAAATAGTTCATCTGACATCCATTTAGGTCTAATCTCTTAGTAATGAGCCAACAACAGTCACTAGTTGCTGTTTGATTAGCAGTAACTGCTCTCTATAATCTGTTTATTTTCTGTTATCAACTTAATTTCTTTCTTTTTGGTGGCAGTCTGGTCTAGCGGTGAGTGCTTAAGTTATTCTGTTCTTACTGTTACTGCTTTAGGGTCTCCATGATATGATTTTATTGCTTTGGTGGGCTGTCATTTTAGTTAATGTCTGTCTGTCTGTCTCTGTTGCAGTAATTTGCATTGCATTTGAAATGCAGTACTGTTCGTGGCTGTTGAATCCATTGGCCCTCTGACGAGATTGGATGCAACACTTGCCTATTTTTGTTCCTTGCTTTGTTTGTCCTATATCTAATTTTCTTTTGTGGTTCATTTATTGTGTCATTTTAGTGATATTTCAAACCTTTTTGGCTTTGCTGTGGTCAAGTGGCGCTGATCTAAATTTTTTATTTATTGGTTTATAACTTTGGCTGTATTTTCTCTATACTTCATATTTTTCGAAATTTGTAGATACATATTCCTTCCACTTCTACTTCTGTCTTCGTTATTTATTTGCTTTATTTGCTCATTTTCCATTTGTTTTATATATATATATATTATATCTATATATATAACACATTTATCATACAAAAACTTAAATACAATTTAATTTAAATATAATTTTCAAAATTAATTCAAATCACAAAACAGAACCTTTAAAAGCTTACTTAGTTTTAAAAAATATGTGGAGAATTCCACACCATGGTATGGAAGAGTGTTCTATGCTTGTGTCAGATGTAGGAAGATCCCACACTAGCAAGCAACTACTATCGTCATCAAGAAGAGTGATCCCATAGTATGTACCAAATACACAAATGATGAGAATAGCCACTAGTGTCACCAAGAGAATCGATCCAACAGTATGAAAAAATGTTCCATGCCATCAGGAAAGTAGATCCCATGGTGCAGAAGAACATCTCATGCCATCAACAGTAGCTGACTCCCACACGAGCAATGAGAGTAGCCATCATTGTCAGCAAGAGGAGTGTTTCCATGGCAGAACAAATAAAATAGGCCATATGTAACCATAGAACCAATAGCTAAAAGTACAATTTAATTGCCAATGAAGTTCGACAAGATTAATAGATTTTACTGATTAATTTTCGTGTCACAATGGCGGCTATTTACGAACGGTAAACACGTGGATTTGATACCCTTTCCGATTCTAAGTAATACCTACAAAATCTCTATCTAAGTTACTTTAAACTTAGGTACCGTAAATAGGAATATAAAGCTACTCTAGAAAATAAGTTAATATGTCAATTTAAACTAATAAAGCAGAAAATAAATCAGAAAAAACTTCTCTGTTCCAAGAGCGGCAGAAAGGCACATCCGCACAGGAAACTCTCGTCCTCAGACTCCCATAAATAAAATAGTACGTCATTGTCTTTCAGCAGGCCTTGTAACCTGTAACTTGTAACCTTGTAATTAATTTTTAAATCTTGCTTGCACTCTTTCAGACCGTTTATGTAATATTTTTGACTATATAATAATTAATGTAATTAATTTTGTTGTATTGCTTGTATTTCTGTTTAATTTTTTATAAACTCATAGTATATTTTTACAAACTCATAATATTTAATCCTTTAAGTTTCAATAAAATGGATAAAATAATTCTGTTTGTCCATAATATATTAAAGCTGCAGCTTTGATAATACATTTTTGTACAAAAAGAAATATAGTTAACATATTACAACAATGTAGAACCAATGTACTAAGCATTACAAAAGTTCCATGTGCAAATGGTGGGGGAGGACACTGGATGCAAAGCACCCAGGTTCAGACGCAAAACAGAACCTGAAGATTTAAGAAAAATGGTTTTAAACCAAGTTATAACAAAAAAAGGGATACCAAGGTACCATTACATGGTCATGATTTACAGTCCTCCCTAACTCTTATGAGCTAAGTGATTTTATTATATTTTCTGAATGAAATAATTTTAATTATTGTTATTGAAGAAGGACCTATTTTGGAATGTGAAAAGAAAGCAATTATGATATTGGTAGCCTATTGTAACTTCTGAAAGCCTATTGTAACTTGTGAGCTAATTGGCTATAGTATAGAACAGGGTTGGCCAACGAGTCGATTGCGGATTTAATTTCGGTCAGTCACGATCGTAGATCACGGCACATTTTGAAGGAAAAAAGTAGATCGCATCACAAATTAAGTTGGTCACTCCTGGTATAGAAGAATCACAAGGGTGCTACTAACTCCATCTGACATTGTAAAATTGGTTTCTTGTTTACCCGTTAACAAAATGCAGTCAATTCCAGTTATTTGGAACACATCGGGACTAGTGCATTTTGGCCCGATTAAGCGGCTGCCCTAATTATGCAAAGTTTCACGTAAATAGTTAAAAATACAGTGGACCCCGCTTTACAATTGGTTCACTGTACAATCAAATCACGTTACGATGAACTCACTATAGTAAAGTACCATTCACTATATGATGTGTAGTAAGCGCTGGTCATTGTGATCACGTTTGTGAAATTTAAAACAGTAAAAAGATAAGCAATCAATAACAAAGAATGTGGTACATACAAATTGCAAGTTGTTGTTGTTATTTGGTTTTTAGGAGCATTAGCAACTAAGGCCATATTGCTCCGGGAAATGCGGTGGTCATTCCTTGACCTTTCCGCATCCTCCGTATTTGGTGGTGACGGGTTCGAACCCTGGTCTAATCAAGAAGCGTGTATTACGCACTGCTGCTCCTTCCCACCGGGCTAAATTGCAAGTAACGCGATACACGCAAGTGAGAACGGAGTAACAAGTAACGAAGCTTTAAAAATAGGAATGAAGAGATTTTAAAAATTAATTTTTTTATGATTGAAGATTTCATGGAAGTGTAAACACATTTCACCATAATAACCCATAGAATTCCAGCTGTCGGTATTATCGCAAATTCAATAAGATCGAGTTTACTATCCATTTATGATAGATTGCACTAACAGAAAAGCCCAATAAACAGGTGACTGCTAATTGTTTTTACTATTTTATGGTTGCGACCTCCAGATCTCAGACAATTGTAGGGTAATTTCCAGTGCTGCAGTCTTCTTGCCCCTATTAAACGACATGTTGTCCCAATCAAGCAAAATAAACCCTTATTTTCTCGATTGGGTTCTGTTATTTAAGATTTTTCCCAAATAAGCGACTGCCCCGATTAACTGGTGGCCCAAATAACCAGAATCAACTGTATTTTCAACATGTTAGCATTAGCATTAGTAGAGGCATGTGATGCAAGAAAGCAAGCATCAGCCAAAAAAAACCCATTCCTGTTTCACCATCCATTCACTCCGAAAGTTTGTCTAATTCAGCCTTGAATTTATTTAAGCTGTCAACTTCCACAATAACAGATGTAAATTTGTTCCAGCAATTAACCAACCACCCACTGGCTATGGGGGATGTCTTTGTGTGTGCACAATGCAAGCAGTGTAACGAAATCAGGCGACAACTCAGTGTTGTTATGGGCCTATATGAGAGCTTGAAGGACAGGGTGGATGCCCTCGAAGGATCTAAAGTGAGGGGCCCATCAAGCTCTCAGCTGCCCACATCAATGCCAGAGCTTGCACTTGGTTATCACGCAACACAGCGGCAACCCCCAAAGCAGAATGCGCTGGTCCCACAGTAACTAGTAGTTGTTGGTGACTCTATTGTCAGGGAAACGGGGAACATGCTTTGTAAAAAGGATAGGTGAAACAGGACCAGGGTATGTCTGCCAGGGACAAAGGTTGATGATGTAGAGCGGATATCATCTTTTAAGGGCACAAAACGTGATATAGTTGTACACGTTGGCACTAATGATATTAAGAGTAGGAGACCTGCAAAATAACTTAAAAAGTACAGGTCACGGTTGAAAAAAAGCTGTGAATTAGGGTTGAATTTGAAAGTGTCTGCAATTCTGCCCAGACACGATAGGAGGGAGTATATGATGAGAGCCTTGTCGATCAATTCGGCCCTGGAAAGATTGTGCAAGGCTCAAGGAGTAGAATTTTTCTCAGCCTGGTCAGTGCTTGTTAACAGAAGGGACTGCTTCTACAGGGATAGGATACACTTAAATAGAAAGGGTGCAAGAATATTTGCTGATGCTATCGAGGCAGTGTTAGGTGGGTCGGAAAACTGCTAGCCTGGAGAGATACAAGGACTAATAGATTAACAGTAGCCACTGGCAGAGGTGAAAGTGATTCTTGCACTGCTTCTACTGGAATGAGCAACAGCCTGAAAAATAAGATGCAGGATATTTCAGAGACTGCTGGGAGTCATTGAGGTACAAGTAAACACATGAGTTGTGTTAGGGTAACTAAGAAAAAGAACACGTGCATGTATACTTGCGTGTACACCAATGCTAGGAGTTTGGTAAATAAATTTGATGAATTTGAGGTATTGCTCAAAGCATCAAAGGCGGATATTGTTGGGATATCAGAGATGTGGTGTCACACAGATATAAGGAATGCAGAACTGGAATTTGGGGACAACGTTTACAGACAGGATAGACAAGATAGGAAGGGAGGAGGGGTTATGCTATTAGTTAAGAAACACATAAAATCCAAGGAAGTGAAGCCAGTCGACATCGCTGGAAAGTGCAGTGTCGAGTCAGTTTGGTGTGAAGTAAGCATTGGTAAATCAAAATTGAGAGTAGGAGTTTGCTATAAGCCTAATGACTCTGATGAGTATAATAAGAAACTGTACAGGGAAATAGAGTGGGCCAGTAAATTAGAGCCGACCGGGCTAGCCGAGTGGGTAAAGTACCTGCCCGGCAACCCAAAGGTCGCGGGTTCGATTCCCGCCTCGGGCTTGGATCAAAGTACTGCAAAAACCTTGGGAGGTGCAATATGGCCACAGAAGCCGATGCGCCAACAACCACCAAAATCAAAAATCACCAGTAAATTAGAGTGTCTTATAATGGGGGATTTTAATTTCCCAAAGATTGACTGGAATTTGTGGGTTGGTCACTCACACACACACACACACACACACACACACACACACACACACACACACACACACACACACACACACACACACACTAGCAAGGCTTTTGTGGATTTATTGGATGATTGTTTTCTATAGCAGCATGTTCAGGAGGCAACTAGAGGGAGTAATACTCTTGATCTGATTATCAGTAGTGATTCTTCATGCATTAAGAATCTGCAGATAGAGGAACCACTAGGTGGCAGTGATCACAGTGTGCCGAAGTGGGATTTACTCTAAGACGTAACTACCATTAGGGGTAAAGGGAAGGGTTATTGCTTTCGTAAAGGCGACTACGATGGTCTGAGACAGTATTTAAATTCTATACAGTGGGACCAACTGATGATGTTACCAACAGCATTCAAAATGGGAAGCATTCAAAGAACTTATCTTGGAAGCTACTAGGCTTTACATACCAACTAAGAAATATTGTTCAAGGTTTAGGCCTAAATGGATGTCAGATGAACCAATAAGACATATGGCAGAGAATAAAAATGCATGGGATACATATAAATAAACATGTGACACAGAAGCCTATGATAGATATAAGTTGATCTGTAACCAAGTTACAAAGGAGGTTAGGCAGGCGAAGGCAGATTACGAGAAATCTTTGGCAAGGGATGCAAAGAAAAACAACAAAGAGTTCTTTGCTTATGTAAACTCTAGAAGGAAAGGGATGAATCAGATTGGTCCACTTGATATTGATAGTTCAACTGTTGATGATCCTGCTTAGGTAGCTAACAAACTAAATGAATATTTTGCAACAACATTCACACATGAGGAGTTATTCAGCAAGGGGAATGCCAGAGGTGTATTCAACTCTGGCAGTAAGCTTGATAATCTTGTAATAACTGAGAGTAAAGTGTAGGAGAAATTGTTGAAGATAAACACAAGAAAGGCAACTGGGGTGGATGGGGTCTATCCAGTTATATTAAAGGAGGCAGCAAAGAAAGTAAGAAAACCCTTAGCCATAATTATGAGAGCTTCCTTGGACTCAGGGGAGGTACCCATAGACTAGAGATGTGCAAATGTGACCCCAATTGACAAAGGAGGATCAAAGGCTGACACAAGTAATTATAGACCTGTGAGTTTAACTTCTGTTCCAAGAAAATTAATGGAGGCTCTGGTTAAAGAAGTACTGCAGGATCATCTGGACAAGACTTCAGTTATAGCTTGGACACAGCATGGTTTTGTTAAGGGGAAGTCTTGCCTGACCAATTTGATTGGATACTATGATGCAGTCACAAAAGAACTGGATGCAGGGAATAACTTTGATATTATATACTTGGATCTTAGAAAGGCTTTTGATACTGTTGCACATGGAAGACTGCTGCACAAATTGAAGCAGTGTGACATTGGAGGCAAATTGCTACTATGGATAAAGGGGTGGTTGAGGGGGGAGAAGACAGAGAGTGGTAATCAATAGACACTGATCATCGCGGACTAATGTTATTAGTGGAGTCCCTCAGGGTTCAGTGTTGGGTCCATTATTGTTTTCTGTATTTATAAATAATATTGATGATGGTATATCAAGCTTAATTCCAAGTTTGCGGACAATACAAAGGTTGGCAGGGTTGTTAAGGACACTACTGACGCTATGCTGCTGCAACAGGATCTGGAAAGGTTGAGCAGATGGGCTGGGAGGTGGCAAAAGAAGTTTAACATTGACAAATGTAAAGTACTATATATGGGAAACAGCAACCCCAGAGCAACATATCAACTGTGTGGTACTACACTGACAGTGGTAGAGAATGAAAAGGACCTGGGGGTAATAGTGCAGGCAGATATGAAGTTCTCTGAGCAGTGCAGACGGGCTGCAAGAGTAGCTCATGGTGTCTTATCAATGATATACAATAATGTTTCTCGTAGGGATAAGGAGGTGATTATTCCCTTGTATAAGGCAATGGTCAGGCCACACCTAGAGTACTGCATACAGGTCTGGAGGCCTCATTTCAAGAAGGATGTAGAGCTGCTGGAACGAGTACAGAGAAGGGCAACAAGATTAGTGAATGGAACAAAGGATTGCTCTTATGAAGAAAGGCTTAAGTTTTGCGAATTAGTGTCTGGAGACTAGTCACTGGTGAGGTGATCTGATAGAGGTGTATAAAGCCTTGAATGGTTTGAGCATGCTCAAACCATTCAAGGCTCTTTGTTGTGGAAGTTGATAGCCTAAATAAATTTTTAAGGCTCAGCTGGACAGGTATTTCGAAAGAACAGAGGGGTGAAGTGGAGTTTTTTTTTTTTTTTTTTGGCTGATGCTTCATAAGCTTGCTTTCTTGCATCATATGCTGCCTCTACTAATGCTAATGTTAATTAACCAACCACCCACTGGCTAAAGGCAAATTTCCAAACATTTATTCTACAACTGTCTTTCCCCAATTTGAATTATGCCCCCTCAGGTGCAGAATCTGAGCAAGAGGGAGAATCCCATAAGCATTGAGCTTGCTCAAACCATTATACACCTCAATCAGATCATCTTGCATGTGCTTAGTCTCCAGAAGCTGCAATTTGCAGAATTTATGCCTATATAGGTAACAACACCCCTTTGTTCCACTCACTAATCTTGTTGCCCTTCTCTGCACTTGTTCTAGTAGCTCAACATCTTTCCTAAAATGAGGCCTCCAGACTGATATGCACTACTCAAGGTGTGGCCTGACCATTGCCTTATACAAGAGGATAATCAGCTTATTTCTTCTAGCAAAATTCCTATATATCATTGACAAGACCCCATGAGCTACTCTTGCCGCCTGTCTGCACTGCTCAGAAAACTTCATATCTGACTGCACAGTTACCTCCAGGTCTTTTTCATTCCACTACCATAGTACCACACAGTTGGTATGTTACTCTGTGGTTACTGCTACCCATATGCAGCTTTACTTATTCCAGTAATTAACAATTCACTGGCTAAAATAAAACTTCCTACAATCCAGTCTAAATCTTTCCTCATAATTTGAAATTATGGCCTCTAGCCCTGGAATCATAACAGTGAAAAATTTTCCCTCATTCATTTTACTATCCCCTCTCAGAGCCTTATAAGTTGCTGTGAGATCCTGCCAAGCTCTGTAACCCATAAATCTGAAATCTTTCTTCATATACAGGTACCCTTTTGCAGATCTCAACAAGTGGGTTGGACCCTTTGAAGAAGTTTTTTTTCTTTTTTAAGTGTGGTCTCCATACTTGAACATGATATTTCAAGTGTAGTCTTACAATTGCCATAAATAAATGCAAAAGTCACCAATTTATTTCTGCAAAAATTTAGATACTGTGACTCATTTTTTCTTAAAGAAAGAGTCGAATTTTTGGTTATTTGATTTGCTTTTCTTTCTCTTTGTTAACTTATTTGTAACAGGAATTGCATTTTTAACCTCCCTTGCCACTGTACTTCTATATTCCACATTACAATTGTTTTTCATACGTTATTTTCATAGCTTGTCTATTTATCCTATGAAAGCACTTTGCATGTTAAAACTTTCCCTAGTGCAGATTTGTCACTCACATCACTTGTATTAATTTCATTAATAATAGTAAGAAGTGTATAAAAATGTCTGAAATATTTTTAGTATTTTTAAAAAATTATTCATCAAAATTTTAAATAATGGAAAGTAAAATTAAGGGTGCAATGAAATTTATATGAAATTTTGAGAAATTTTCAATAAATATATGAAGCACAATTGATTTAACAGCTATATGACTTAATCTTAGCTATCATGGATCGCTGTGTGCACTGTTGTGCACATATGGAAGACAAGTGTGGCATTGAATTAATGAAACAACGAACAATGGGGACAATGACTGCCAGTCTCTCCATTTAACATTTGAATTTTTCAAATCACATACTCTTTCATCTCCATCATTTTCACAATATTTTTCAGAAATTTTTCTGTTATATATGGTTGAAAAGCATCAATTGGTTCTTGAGTAATTTTCCTGATGGTAAAATTATTTTGTTCATTGAGTCTTGTATTATATTACAGGCTGAAGTTTGGCCTTTCACCTGAGGATTGAAAGTCCAAATCATATAATTTATTTAAATAATACAGATATTTTTATGAGAATAACATGAATATAAGATTTTCTCCTTTTTTCTTTTTTATATTAATTCAGATGTGTGTGCAATTTTTCAGAATTCAAGCAAAACAAGAAACTGCCCTTAAACTTCCAGTATTTCAGTGGAACTGTGTTTCGACAAATCCTGCAGGTATCAGCATTGATCGACAGTCATGGATTATTCAAGATGATGGCACAACTTTAGTTTTTAAACTGGATAGTGAGAGTGCTCCTCGGTAAGTACATAGGAGAATCAGAAGATGCTTTGATTTGCTTCTTCTAGATGAAAGTATTCTAAAAATTTCTTCTTGAAATTCCAGTTCATAAGAAACAGGTATGGAATTGGGGTGGGGATATGCTAGCCTGTATTGTATTGAAAAGGCTTTTGAACAATTACTAGAAAATAGCTAAAGCTAGCAGAGTTTAATCTGCATAGAAAAATTTGAATACAATCAAAGCTCTATATAATGACCTCCCCCAGGGGAACGAGAAAGTGGTCATTGTATCTGAAGGGCATTATATCTATTGTTCATAAAATAATATTAGATTAATGAGAAATTGGCCCGGACCAACCACATAGGACGTTATAATGTGTGGGACTTTAAAAGAGGGTCACTATAAAGAGCTTTGACTGCATTATATCTCACAGCAAAATATGTAGTTTAAACTCTAAAGAGAAAAAAAAAAAAAAAGTCAGTAAAAAAGCTTTTTATAAGAACTCATTTACTTAATAAAGAAATTAAGTAAGTAAATGTAAACTGATACCTTGGGAGCATTATCACTCATTTTATCAGTGGAAAGAGCAGTGGAAAGATAATGAAAATATTAATTTCCATTTTTCCAAAGACACTGTAAAAAGAACAAAATGCTGAAACATTTAACAACAAAACACACCTCTCCCACCCCAGCTTTCAGAAACAACGAGTAGACCTCTACAGAAAGGCTCCACATCATCATCATCAGCCATTTTCAATCCACTGCAGGATGAAGGCCTCTCCAGCAACTTTCCAGTTTCCACATAACTACCCTTAACTGCAGATCTTAGTAACCGCATACAAAAAATAGCCAGCAGTATCTCCATTATTTCTCCTTCTCTGAGAACATGAAAAGCATTCTTCAGAATCAACAAACCTCACCTATCCATCTCACCAGGGGCTAGTATGCCATCTTACCTGCATATATAATTATTGGTACATAATTACCACCCTTCATAGCTAGTAGAGGGATTACAATCATTATACATTCTATATTCCATGTGGAAGAAGGCCTGAGTTTGAATCCTGTCTAGATTGGAAATTTTTATGGACCTTTTTCATACTGTATCTGAATTCATTGGTCTCAGGTGAGAGTTTCGTGAGTTTTTTTGTCCCCTCTGGAAACTTTTATTTTTCATCCTTCATTTTGAAGATTTTCTTTAGATTTTCAGCTGACTTAATTTTTGCTGATAATAAATTTATTTAATATTTTGTAAATTTAATTTTTGATAAAAGTTACTTCCTATGATATTTTATAAACTTAATTTTTATAATATCATAAACTTAATTTTTATAAAAGGTACTTTCTGTGATATTTTGTAACATACCACACTGAATACCCTATCCATGGATATTTTGACCTGAACGGAAGTGGCCATATGTGATTTTCATATGAGTCACCACTTAATCACTTGCATTGCCTGTGGCATATATTCAAAGTTAGCAAAAAGTGCTATAGGCCTAATGACTCTGATGAGTATAATAAAGAACTGTACAGGGAAATAGAGTGGGCCAGTAAATCAGAGAGTCTTATAATGGGAGATTTTAATTTCCCAGATATTGACTGGAATTTGGGGGCTGGTTACTCACACACTAGCAGGGCTTTTGTGGATTTATTGGATGATTGTTTTCTACATCAGCATGTTCGGGAGGCAACTAGAGGGAGTAATACTCTTGATTTGATTATCAGCAGTGATTCTTCATGCATTAAGAATCTGCAGATAAATGAACCACTAGGTGGCAGTGATCACAGTGTGCTGAAGTGGGATTTACTGAAAGAGGTAACTACCATTAGGGGTAAAGGGAAGGGTTATTGCTTCCGTAAAGGCGACTACGATGGACTGAGACAGTATTTAAATTCTATACAGTGGGACCAACTGATGATGTTACCAACAGCAAATTCAAAATGGGAAGCATTCAAAGAACTTATCTTGGAAGCTACTAGGCTTTACATACCAACTAAGAAATATTGTTCAAGGTTTAGGCCAAAATGGATGTCAGATGAACTAATGAGGCATATGGCAGAGAAGAAAAATGCATGGGATACTTACAAATTAGCACATGACACAGAAGCCTATGATAGATACAAGTTGATATGCAACCAAGTTACAAAGGAGGTTAGGCAGGCGAAGGCAGATTACAAGAAATCCTTGGCAAGGGATGCAAAGAAAAACAGCAAAGAGTTCTTTACTTATGTAAACTCTAGAAGGAAAGGGAAGAATCAGATTGGTCCACTTGATATTGATGGGTCAACTGTTGATGATCCTGCTCAGGTAGCTAACAAACTAAATGAATATTTTGCATCGACATTCACACATGAGGAGTTATTCAGCAAGGGGAATGCCAGAGGTGTATTCAACTCTAGCAGTAAGCTACAGAATCTTGAAATAACTGGGAGTAAAGTGGTGGAGAAACTGTTGAAGATAAACACAAGAAAGGCACCCGGGGTGGATCGGATCTATCCAGTTATATTAAAGGAGGCAGCAAAGGAAGTAAGCAAACCCTTAGCCATAATTATGAGAGCTTCCTTGGACTCAGGGGAGGTACCCATAGACTGGAAATGTGCAAATGTGACCCCAATTCACAAAGGAGGATCAAAGGCTGACACAAGTAATTATAGACCTGTGAGCTTAACTTCTGTTCCAGGAAAATTAATGGAGGCACTGGTTAAAGAAGCACTGCAGAATCATTTAGACAAGACTTCAGTTATAGCTCAGACACAGCATGGTTTTGTTGAGGGGAAGTCTTGTCTGACCAACTTGATTGGATACTATGATGCAATCACAAAAGAACTGGATGCAGGGAATAACTTTGATATTATATACTTGGATCTTAGAAAGGCGGCGCCTCCGTAGCCAGGTGGGAAGGAGCAGCAGTGCATACCACACGCTTCTTGATTAGACCGGGGTTCGAGCCCGTCACCACCAAATATGGAGAATGCGGAAAGGTCAGGTAATGACCACCGCATATTCCGGAGCAATATGGCCTTAGTTGCTAATGCTCCTAAAAACCAAACAACAACAACTTAGAAAGGCTTTTGATACTGTTGCACATGGAAGACTGCTACACAAATTGGAGCAGTGTGACATTGGAGGCAAATTGCTGCTATGGATAAAGGGGTGGTTGAGGGGGAGAAGACAGAGAGTGGTAATCAATGGACACTGCTCATCGTGGACTAATGTTATTAGTGGAGTCCCTCAGGGCTCAGTGTTGGGTCCATTATTGTTTTCTGTATTTATAAATGATATTGATGATGGTATATCAAGCTTAATGTCCAAGTTTGCAGATGATACAAAGGTTGGCAGGGTTGTCAAGGACACTACTGACACTATGCTGCTGCAACAGGATCTGGAAAGGTTGAGCAGATGGGCTGAGAGGTGGCAAATGTTTGTTGTTTGTTATTTAGTTTTTAGGAGCATTAGCAACTTAAGGCCATATTGCTCCGGGATATGCGGTGGTCATTCCCTGACCTTTCCGCATCCTCCGTATTTGGTGGTGACGGGCTCGAACCCCGGTCTAATCAAGAAGCATGTGCTACGCACTGCTGCTCCTTCCCACCTGGCTACGGAGGCGCCGTGAGGTGGCAAATGAAGTTTAACATTGACAAATGTAAAGTACAAAACATGGGAAACAGCAACCCCAGAGCAACGTATCAACTCTGTGGTACTACACTGACAGTGGTAGAGAATGAAAGGGACTTGGGGGTGGTTGTGCAGGCAGATATGAAGTTCTCTGAGCAGTGCAGACGGGCTGCAAGAGTAGCTTATGGAGTATTGTCAATGATATACAGGAATTTTTCCAGCAGGGATAAGGAGGTGATTATTCCATTGTATAAGGCAATGGTCAGGCCACACCTAGAGTACTGTATACAGGTCTGGAGGCCTCATTTCAAGAAGTTCAGAGCTGCTGGAACGAGTACAGAGAGGGGCAACAAGATTAGTGAATGGAACAAAGGGGTGCTCTTACGAAGAAAGGCTTAAGTTTTGCAAATTACAGTGTCTGGAGACTAGGCACCAGCGAGGTGATCTGATAGAGGTGTATAAAGCCTTGAATGGTTTAAGCATGCTCAATGCTGATGGGATTCTTCCTCTAGCTCAGAAAAATCACCTGAGAGGGCATAAATTCAAATTGAGGAAAGACAGATGTAGGATAGACGTGCGGAAATTTGCCTTTAGCCAGCGGGTGGTTGGTTGGTGGAACAGACTTCCATCCCTTGTGGTGGAGGTTGATAGCCTAAATAAGTTTAAGGCTCAGCTGGACAGGTATTTTGAACGAACAGAGGGGTGAAGTGGAAGTGGGTTTTTTTTTTTTTTTTTTTTTTTTTTGGCTGATGCTGCATAAGCTTGCTTTCTTGCATCAAATGCCTCTACTAATGCTAATGCTAAAGTCCATATGAACTGGGAATGGAATAAGCATACTGAAATAAAATATAAATAAAATAACTTTAATAAAATTTATTGTTTTATAAAATTTTATAATTTTTAATTTTATTTTATGTTATATAAAACATGAAATTTCCAAGCATATTGCTCTTAATCATCTGTTTTGGGTGTTGTTATATTTCGTAAGTAACAGTGGAACTTTTCCTGTTCCACTGTTACTGAGCATTATTGGCATAAGCAGCATTTTAATTTAAATTGAAATTCCAGTATTGAAATACTGGAACACACGAGTTTTGTCATTGTTTCTGGTTGGAGATGCCCCATATAGCAGTGATTTGTTCCAACATTAATTGCAACCATAGAACCCACATACATCCTATTATGGAGGCAGTTATTTTACATCATGATGATGAACAATGGTGGGCTTATAAGGGGGAAAATGTACATAGTACATTCCCCCTACTTCTGATGGCTGATGTGTGCTCGCTCCCCCCCCCCCCCCGCCCCCATTCACAATCTGAATTGTTCTGTTATAGCATATATCACATGTTCTGTGTTCTGCAATATAATGATGATATGCCATACTACTGTATCCTGAGCTCATTAGTCTCAGATGAGAGTTTCAGGGGTTTTTTTGTCCCCCCACCCCAGAAACTTGGATTTTTTATTCTGCAAAAATAGCAAACTAACTATAGAACACACTCAGTATACAAACAATATAATGATGGAGAAAATCTAAACAACTTGTCTTAAAAGTTAATAAAATAGCACATTTCTCCTGAAAATTCTTGGTGTATATTTTTTATTGCTTTTTTTAGTATTTATCTGTGTATTTTTTTATTTCTTTGTTTTAGTTTCTGTTTTTATAAAGTTTCCATTATATTCCACTTTATTTATTGTTCATTGTATTTTTATAGTTTTATTACTTACATTTTCATTTGATTTAGTTGGTAATCATGACATTTAGTTCCTGATGTAAGGAGTGCACTGATCTAAAATTAAAACTTGGTGAATTACTAGAAGAATTTGAGTCACTAAAGAAACAGCTGTATGCCCTAAAGACAAATGAAACTTGGAGCTTTTCAGGGACTCAACATTCTAGTAACCTGCCAAGTGATGTAATCCCAGTTTGGGGCCAGAACAGAATAATGAAGTAGTTCAAAAGGATTTTTTTTTTTTATTGGGAGATTCTATTGTCGGGGAAATGGGTAACATTTTTTGTAATAAGGATAGGTGGAGACTACATCAGAGTTTTATCTACCAGGAGAAATAATTAATAATGCCACCAACACATGGTCAGATTTTAAGGAGGGTAGAGAGAGCATTATGCTTTATGTGGGTATTAATGATATCAAGCACATGTGAACTGATGATTTGTTAGATAAATATAGGACCATGCTGCAAGTTAGATCAAATTGTGTATGTCTGCAATTCTACCCAGGCATGATAGGAGGGGCTATATGCTGAAAACATCAATTAATTGAAGACTTAAGGGATTCTGTAAAGCATTTGTAGGGCAAGAATTTTATCAGCATGTCCTGCGCTTATAGGTAGGAGGCCTATTTTTTTTTTTTTTTTTTTTCAGACACCCTATTATTAGAATTAGTATTGGCAAATGTTGCAAAACAAAAGAAAAAACTTATACCATATCACCATTCCATCTAATAATTGGTTTAGTTCTTCTTTAAATTTATTCAAACTACCCACTTGCACAATACTATATAGAAGTTTGTTCCAGCAATGAGCTACCCACTCATTGCAAGCAAATTTCCACACATCTATCCTGCAACCATCCTTCGTCAATTTAAATTTATGTCCCCTCATGTATGCCTGTGTGTCTAGTCTGAGTAAGAAGAAGGATTCACTTCAGTCAGGTCTTCTTGCAAGTGCTTAGTCTCCATGTGCTAAAATTTCCAGAACTGAAGCCTTTCTTGGTAAGAGTAGTAGCAGTAATAGTAGTAGTTGATAGCAAATGATGCAAGAAAGCAAACTTATATAGCATCAGCCAAATAAAAAGTCTACACAGTTCACTCATCTGTACCTTCCAAGAATTTGTCTAGTTCTTCCTTGAATTTATTGAACCCCTTCCGCTTCCACAACAACAGATGGAAGTCTGTTCCAACAATCAACCACCCACTTGCCACAGGAAAACTTTTGCATCTCTGTCCTGCAACCATCCTTCCACAACTTCTTTATGCCCCCTCATGTATGTAGTCTCAGCAAGTGGAAGAATGTTAACATTCAGCTTACTCAATCCATTCAAGGTTTTAGCATTAGTATTAGCATTAACAAAGGCACATGATGCAAGAAAGCAAGCTTATATGGCATCAGCCAAAAAAAAAAAAAAAAAATCTAATTTCACCCATCCACTTGCTCCAAATGTTTGTCTAGTTCTGCCTTGAATCTATTTAAGCTATCAACTTCTACAACGACAGATGGAAGTTTGTTCCAGCAATCATGTTTTAAACATCTCATTCAAATCTCCCTACAGGTAACTAGTCTTGAGACACTGCAATTTGCGGGTTCAAGCCCGTCACCACCAAATACGGAGGATGCGGAAAGGTCAGAGAATGACCACCGCATATCCCGGAGCAATATGGCCTTAGTTGCTAATGCTCCTAAAAACCAAACAACAACAACAACAACAACTGCAATTTGCAGAACTGAAGTCTTTCTAGGTAAAGGTGCCCTATTGTTCCCTTCATTAGTATGATTGCCCTTCTCTGCACTCATTTCAGCAGATCTACATCCTTGCTAAAGTGGGGCCTCCAGACCTGTATACAGCTCAAGATGCGGCCTAACCACGGCTTTATACAAAGAAATAATGATCTCCTTATCCCTGCTAGCAAAGTTCTGTATATCATTGACAAAACCCCATGAGCTGTCCTGGCAGCATGTCTGCATTGCTCAGAGAATTTCATACCCTTTTGTTTCTCTCAATAATCTCATTGCTCTTCTCTGCACCTGTTCCAACCGATCCACAAGCCTTCCTGAAATGAGGCTTCCAGACTTGTATGTACTACTGAAGATGTGGCCTACCATTGCCTTATACAACAAGGTAATCACCTCCTTATCCCTGCTGGGAAAATACCTGTGTATCATTGACAAAACCTAATGAGCTATCCAGCTGTTGTTATTGTTATTTGGTTTTTAGGAGCATTAGCAACTAAGGCCATATTGCTCTGGGATATGCGGTGGTCATTCCCTGACCTTTCCGCATCCTCCGTATTTGGTGGTGACGGGCTCGAATCCCGGTCTAATCAAGAAGCGTGTGCTACGCACTGCTGCTCCTTCCCACCTGGCTACGGAGGTGCCTGAGCTATCTAGCAACCTGTCTACATTGTTCAGAGAACTTCATGTCAGACTGCACAGTTAGTTACCCCCAGGTATTTTTTGTCCTTCACTACCCTTAAAGTGGTACCAACAATTGGTGTGTCATTCTGGGATTACTGCTACCTACATAATACCTTGCATTTGTCAAGATCAAACTTGAATTGCCATGTCTCAGCCCATCTGCCTAATTTTTCTAGATTATCTGAAAGATAATCTAAAAAAAAAGATTATCCTGTTACTCTCAGTGTCAATGGATCAATATTATTAATAAATATTGAAAAAAACAAGCACAAAGTGCAAGGTATGTTAGTTGTCTGATGGCACAGTTAATTGTTTGTACAGTGATGTCAGAAGTGTCGTCAATAAAATCAGTGAATTCAAACTGCTTGTTATGATAAGTAATGCTGACATAATAGGGCTTACGGAAACGTGGTGCCACCCAGAGATAGGGAATGATGAGTTTCAGTACGGTATGTATAATGTATTTAGGAAAGTAGGAGGGTGGGGGTTCATGCTTCTTATCAAAAGCAGCCTGAGTGCGACGAAAACCTTTCCAGATTCAGATGCTTCGCATGCTAATATAAAGACTGTATGGTGCAAGATAGTTGGAAGCAAAGATATAATGAGAGTGGGAGTAATCTACAGGCCAGGTGATTATGAAGATTATGATAAGAGCCTCTACATGCAAATGGAATAGGCAAGTAAGTGTGAATGTCTTAAGTGTGAATGGCCGATTTTAATTTGCATCTAATTGATTGGAGCAAATGGGAGGGAACACCATACGGGGGACATTTGCTATTTGTATCAACATGTCAGGGAAAGTACTAGGGAAAACAATACTCTAGACCTCATCATCACCACCCATGAACCAGATGACATAATAGGGCTGACCGTACAGGAACGGCGCCTCCATAGCCAGGTGGGAAGGAGCAGCAGTGCGTAGCACACGTTTTCTTGATTAAACCAGGGTTTGAGCCTGTCATCACCAAATACAGAGGATGTGGAAAGGTAAGGGAATGACAACCACATATTCCCAGAGCAATATGGCCTTAGTTGCTAATGCTCCTAAAAACCAAGAACAACAACAACAACGTGCAGGAACCAGTAGCAGGAAGTGATTATTGAATTTTTACATGGACGATGAAGAGAGAAGTAGCAGTAGTTAAAGGCAAAGGAATGAGTTATAACTTCAGGAAAGGAATGGGTTATAACTTCAGTAAAGGAAATTATGACAGCTTAAGGTGCTACATGGCCTCAATTAACTGGGTAGATATCTCACAGAGAGCGAATACAATTGAACTATGGTATACCTTTAAAACATTAATCACAGAATCCTTGAATGCGTATATACCATTAAAAAAATACTCAACGAGGAGGATTCCAAGTTGGATGAATAATGAAGTTGCCAGATTACTTGAGTAGAAAAAGACAGCATGGAAAAGATACAGAGCAATAAAAAGTACAGAAGCGTATAACAGCTACAAATTGATCTGTAATAGTGCCACAGAAAAAGTTAGGCTAGCAAAGGCATATTATGAGAAATCGCTTGCAAAGAGAGCAAAGATAGGGGGATAAGGAATTCTTCACATATATAAGTGCAAAGAAGAGAAGAAAAAACCAGATTGGACCCTTATGTACTGGATGGGATAGATACCTGAGCTGAAGTTGCAGATGAACTCAACAGTTACTTTGCACCAATATTTACAGAAGAAAAACCCTTTATGTCAATGAGAAATTATGGGAATGAAGTTGAAAAAAATGTAATTAATGATGTTGAAATTTCACATATTTATTTAATAAAAAAACTTTCGAACCTACAGGCCAGTAAGGCTATTTGTTATAAGGTTGATGGCATATACTCTATAATCTTAAGGGAGGTGGCAAGTGAGTGCATTAAACCAGTGAAGCTAATTATACCAGCATCACTGGACTTGGGAGTGATTCCGTTGGATTGGAAAAGTGCCAATGTATCTCCAGTACGTAAGGGCAGTTCTAAGAGTGAAGTGGGAAATTACTGGCCGGTTAGTTTAACTTCAGTAGTAGGGAAAATCATGGAGACAATGATCAAAGTTGGAATTCAGGATCATTTAGATAGAAATGGAATTCTGAGGATACTCAGCATGGTTTTTTAAAGGGAAAATCATGTTTAACTAATCTGGTTAGCTATTTTGACAGGGTCACTCAAGAGCTGAACTTTGGGAATAATTTCAACATTGTTTATTTGGATTTCAGCAAAGCATTTGACTCAGTCCCGCATGAGCGGTTACTTTATAAACTGGAACAGGTTGGAATTACAGGGAAAATCCTTAGATGGAAAGCTGGATGGCTTCAGGGCAGAAGGCAGAGGGTTATCATAAATGGTTATTCCTCAGATTGGGTTGATGTAAGAAGTGGGGTTCCCCAAGGATCATTGTTAGGACCACTGTTCTTTTTGATTTTCATAAATGACATTGATGAAGGGATAGAGGGCGTAATATCTAAATTTGCCAATGATGTAAAGATTGGTGGAGTAGTTAATGATTGCCGCCAAGCAGAGCTTCTTCAGAATGACCTAGATAGACTTCAGGGATGGTCAGAAAAATGGCAGTAACCCCAAAACAACTTATACACTTGGTGGAGTTGAACTAAAGCCGTTAGTGGAGGAAAGGGACTTTGGTGTTACGATACTGTCAAACTTTAAGTTCTCTGAGCATTGTAGACAGGTTGCAAGGAAGGCCCATGGTGTCCTATTGATGATGTATCAAACAATTGCTAGTAGAGATAAGGGCGTCATAATCCATTGTATAAGTATTGTTAGACCACACTTGGAATACTGTGTTCAGGTATGGAGACTGCACCTAAAGAAAGACATTGTTCTTATTGAAAGGGTCCAGAGATGAGTAACTCGCCTGGTGAGATCGGCAAAGAGGCGTCCATATGAGGAAAGACTTTGAATATGTGGGTTGCAGAGCTTGGAAACTAGGCACCTTAGAGGAGACGTGATTGAGGTGTTTAAGGCTGTGAGAGGCATAAGCAAAATGAACGAGGACAAAATTTTCACTGTCATAAATTATTCTAGAACTATGGGCCATAATTTCAAGTTGCGGCAGGAGATGTTTAGACAGGATTGTAGGAAGTTTTATTTTAGCTAGTGAGTTATAAATTACTGGAATAAGTTACCTACGTGGGTGGTAGAGGCTGACAGTGTGGGGAAATTCAAAGGTCAGCTGGATAATTACCTACGGGAGGAGGGAAACGCTTAGGTTGTCCATTTCCTTTTCTCTTATTTATTAATTTTTTTTTTCATTTTTTCTTATTATTATTATTTTATTTTATTATTATTGTTATTCATTTATTTTATTATTATTGTTATTTGTTTATTTTATTATTATTTTTTATTTATTTATTTATTATTTCTTTTTTTTTTGTTGCAGCATAAATCATAGGCTTCCTTTCACCATGTGGCCATTGCTAATACTAATACTAATATTCAGGATCCAGACGTCTTGATATACTTGGGACAGAGTCCTGTCCAGGGTTTGCCATCACTTACTTGTTGTCTCGTTACGTTGTAGAGCTGGTTTAGTGCATTGTCTTTCCTGGGACATAGTCCCATCCATGATCGTTGGTCATATGCATTATGGCATTGTAGCAATCTAGCTCCCTGATGATTTAGAAGTTGTGTGACAAGCAAGAGTTGTTGGCGATTGTTATCTCAGTCAGTATGGATTTTCATTATGGCTTTGGCTAGTTATACTAACAGAGGTTTTGGGGATGTAGATAGAGGCATCCTCAAAGAACAATTAAAATGAATCCATCAGGTGAGTGTGGTCCAGGGATTAGGGTTAAAAGTACACTGGGTAAGAGAATCCAGGGTAGACCAAGAAGTCAATGGTCTGTCATGATAAGTTGAGGATTTCCGTTGAAGGGAGTTGCCCAGGTGTTGATGTTTCCAAAGTTCAAATCAATTGATGCCATAATTAAAATTGTTGATTCTCAACCTAGATACTGGTTTTAGGTGTGTCAATCCACGTCTTCTTTCCTGTGAAGGGATAGTCAGGTCTTGTGGTTTCAAAGTTAAAATCAGGTAATATCACAGCCCAATTTATTGATCTTGCCTGCAGATTTAGTTGCAGATATCAGCCCAATGGAACTTGGATGCAAGAAGTGAATCTCAGTTCAGTTGAGCTTCAAGGAAGTTGGCGGTTGATGCTACTGGGGATGGGTGCCCAGAATCTGTCTCGAGTAATTGGTCTTGGTGGTTTAATAGGCTCCTTAATGTTCTTCATCTGTTGAAGAAGTCCTGTGCAAAAGTGTTGAAGTATTTATAGTTGTCATGGCTATGAATTAGTATATGTTCTTGGTCCTTTGGCAAATTAGTAATATTTGTGATCAAAATAGATCTCAAGTCTTCATAGTCAAGACAGTTATGCATTATATGGTGCCAAGATACTTCAGTGCCACAATAGCAGCGTGGATCATCTGTGATGCCCAGAGATGTTAATTTTTCTTGAAAAGAACAATGGGTCCAGTAGTAAACCCAGGGAGACTCCACTAATAACATTAAACATTAGTCCAAGAGGAGCAATCACTTGATAACCACCCTGTTTTCTGATATTCAGTCATCCCTTAATCCATAGCAGTAACTTGCCTCTAATGCCACACTGCTCCAATTTGTACAGCAGGCTTTTCTGAAATCTAAGTATATGATGTCAGAATTATTTTTTGCATCCAGTTCCTTTGTTACTGTGTTATAATATCCAATAATATTGGTCAGACAACATCACCCCTTAACAAATCCATGCTGTGACTGCAGTATAATTGCATTCCTGTCTAGATGGTCCTACATTACTTCTTTAACCAGTGACTCCATTATTTTTCCTGGAACAGAAATTTAGCTGACAGGTCTGTAATTACTGATGTCGCTCTCTGATCCCCTTTGTGAATTGGGGATACATTTGCACATCTATAGTACATAGGAACCTTCCCTGAATCCAAGGATGCTCTCATAATTATGGCTTAAGGTTTGTTGACCTCGTCCACCTCTCTTAACATACTTGGATCAAAAATATCATAGATGCAAAATACCTATTCAATTTGTCAGCCTATTCATAATTCTTGAAACTTATATGCTATGAGTGTTGTGGCTTATCAATCATAGAATTCTTGAATTTGGGCGAATCATATAATATTCCTACTATTATCACATTTTATCATGTTTGTTTATGGATAAGAAATTTTCAGGATTTTATAATAAGTTTAATCCGTAAAATCTTTTATTTTAAGGAATTTGAGAATTTTAGTTTAATAGGGTTTGGGACTTATTAGTTTTACATGGGCGGGGGGGGGGGGTTGGCTAGAGATCAAAACAGATGATCGGTAAAAGGTAATGAGCAAAATGGATTCTTGCAGGAAGCAGGTCACAGAATGCAAGAGCAGTTCCTTACTACTAATTATGCATCTTTTAAAATAAATTTAATTTTTATCATCAGCATATATATTTCTATTTAGATTAGCAAGAATTAATTTTAAATTCCTTTTCGATAATTCCACCCTCTGGTGTTTGTCACGAATGGTAAGGCTTCTGGGAACCCACCTTACACAAAACTTTGGGTGTAGTGTCAAACAACATTGCATTTTCTTTTTGCAATAACTTTAGTTTTACTTTATACAAATAACAATGCATATCATGTCATAGAACTGTATCTCTCTAGTGCTTTACAAGTTAACTTAGGCTTGTAAGTACATTTCTGGTAAACCAAGAAAATATCAAATGACTTTTTTTTTTTGGTTAATTTCAAAAACATCAACTACAAAATGATTTCATAATTAATGTTGTTTGATACTAAATTCTTGAAATGCTCATGTATTAATAAAATGTTTCCATTGGAAACGTTAAGTACTTTTTCAAATTCAGACATCTTAAATTTTCTGATTTCTAAAATTTTTTTACTTCAACAAAGGCAATTATTTCAGAATTGATTGCTTCAGGTTTCTGGCCAGACTTGGATCATCCTCAACTGACTCCTGGCCTCTTTTGAACTGTGCCATCTTGCATTAGTAGTATAACTGGGTAATATGTCCCTAAACACTTTAGTCATTCTTTCATGGATTTCTTTAGTGTTTCTTCACTCTTTAGTCAAAAATTATTACTGAACAATGTTCAATTTGCTGGATATTCATTTTTCTTCTGCCTACCAACATAAAAATTTTTAAAAAATTACAAACTTGCATATATATATATATATATATATCTATATATGACATTGAGATAAATTTTTTAATCTTATTTTATAAGATAATTAAACTATCAGAACAACCTATTCTACAATTTATTTTGTTTCATCTAGCTGTTATTTTATATAATAAAATAACAGCTAGATGAAATTAAAGCTTTTCATTTTTTTATATTAAAAATTAAAAGATTTTAAATCAAGTTTAAATAAAATTCACTTTTTATTTCTATATAATAAATTAATTATAAAACACCAATGTATTGAAGCAACACAAGAGATGATAAAATACAAGGCTAATTCCCCAGCTACAAACATTTATAAATATGAACAATCCTTGAATATCTTTTTTTTTATTTTTTATTTTTTATTATTATTATTCTGGAAATAGGAATTTCCAGAAAAAAATACAACTGAATGAAAGTTCCTGTATCAATGTTGTTTACAAACGTGACAGTTGAAATATTTAAGTCAGCTTAGGGTAAAAATTGCTTGACTGAGAAAGTCAGTCAAGCAATTGTCATTTTCCCCATTGTCATTTTTTAATAGGCTGCTAATTTTGCTTAAAAATAGCAGTAGACACTCCTTTGACCTTCTAAACAAACTTTCTCCTGCCACAAATATACAATATAAATATGCCTTAGTTCCAAAACAGCCCTTAAAAGTTGGAGGAAGTTAAAAATTTTATTGATGTGAGGTGAAATCTCTATCTGGTATGTTGAAAAAAACTACATAACATGCTGATTGCATGCTCTGTTGCTCAAGTATTAGATTTTTTAGACCACCAGACGCTGAACTTTTACCTGTATTAATTTCTCTTACCATTTCCTTTTAAGGAATCCTATGGGAAGAACTGGCCTTCGAGGGCGAGGATCACTCCCTCGTTGGGGACCCAATCACTATACTCTTGTGATTATTACCAGGTGGGTTTCAGGATTTTGTTTAAGACATCCAGTTCTTTCTCTCTCTCTCTCTCTCTCTCTCTCTCTCTCTCTCCTCTCTCTCTCTCTCTCTCTCTCTTTCATTTGCTCTTACGTTAGCTCAAAAACTATGAAACTTTGCTTGCATACTATGGGAATTGTAGTGGTGTGCACCTGGGTGTGATTTAAAATTTCTCATTTCTAATTGACAGATGTCATAAAATTTACTGATTTAAATCAATTTTCTTGAAAAATTTACCTCTTAAAAGACTGCTAGTATTGAGTAAAAGCTTTAAAAATCAGTTGAAGTGCATATTCACAGGCTGAGTTGCATGTTGTGGAATAACATATGGCAGAACCCTGCTCCTTCTACCTGAGATCAATGAACTACGGCCTCATTTGGAGAGGCCTTTACAAATTTCTCCATTCAGTAACAGGACTAGCCCAGGCCTGTCCAAACAATTGACAAGTGGAAAAAATACTCTACTATCAATTGTGACTCTACCAATTTATAAAGGTAAATGAAAGAAAGCTTTAAATCAGTTTGCTCAAAAAATTTGCACTAATTATATGTGGGTTGAAACAGTTTTCAGTTGCATATTGAGTAGTATCATAATTGAATCAACTTTGTAAAATACACTAAATATTTCTTCTGAACAAGTGAAACTGCAAATTATATTTCATGTCTGTAAATGGGAAGGAAGATTTAAATTGATTGTGATTGGGAAATTTCCAATATTCAATTAATGTCATTTTTATAATTTAAAGAGAGTATCATAATGAAAGAAAGCTTTGAATTGATTGATTACACATACTAAGTCAATGGTTCCTGTTAAAAAAGGCTATTTATAAGAAACCAACTTAATATGAGAATCATTTTATCTTTCAAAAACTTAATGTTGACTAAAGCTTTAAATCAATTGGCATGGAAATGTTGCAGTTTTAATGCCACCAGTGAAGCCTTGGATTTTCAGGCAAAATGCCTATTTTTGTATTTTGTAAAACTCAGCATTGTTATGGGCCTATAAGAGAGCTTGAAGAACAGGGTGCATGCCCATGAAGGATTTCAATCGAGGGGCCCATCAAGCTCTCAGCTGCGCACATCAATGGTACAGCTTGCACTTGGACATCAGGCAACACAGTAGCAATCCCCAAGGCAGAATACGCTGGTCCCACAGGAACTAGTTGTTGTCGGTGACTCTATTGTCAGGGAAATGGAGAATATATTGTGCAAAAAGGATAGGTGGACCAGGGTATGTCTGCCAGGGGCAAAGGTTGATGATGTTGTAAAGCAGATATCATCTTTTAAGGGCACAAAAGGTGATATTGTTGTACATGTTGGCACTAATGATATTAAGAGTAGGAGACAGGCAGAATTACTTAACAAGTACAGGTCAATACTGAAAAAAAGCTGTGAGTTAGGGTTGAATTTGACAGTGTTTGCAATATTCTCCCCAGACACAATAGGAGGGAGTATATGATGAGAGCCTTTTCGATCAATTCGGCCTTGGAGAGATTGTGCAAAGCTCAAGGGGTAGAATTTTTCCCAGCATGGTCTGTGCTTGTTAACAGGAAAGACTGCTTCTACAGGGATGAGATACACTTAAATAAAAAGGGTGCAAGAATATTTGCTGATGCTATCAAGGCAGTGTTAGGTGGGTCGGAAAACTGCTAGCTTGGGGGATTACACAGACTAATAGATTAACAGTATCAGGGGTGAAAGTGATTCTTGCACTGCTTCTATTGAAATGAGCAGCAGCCTGGAAAAACAAGGTACAGGAGATTTCAGAGACTGCTGTGAATCATAGTGGAACAAGTAAATACCTGGGCTGTGTTAGGGTAGCTAAGAATAGGAGCAGGTGCATGTATATCTGTGTGTACACCAAAGCTAGGAGTTTGGTAAATAAATTTAATGAATTTGAGGTTTTGGTCAAAATATCAAAGGCAGATACCGTTGGGATATCAGAGACATGGTGTCACACAGATATAAGGGCGCCTCCGTAGCCAGGTGGGAAGGAGCAGCAGTGCGTAGCACACGCTTCTTGATTAGACCGGGGTTCGAGCCCGTCACCACCAAATACGGAGGATGCGGAAAGGTCATTCAGGGAATGACCACCGCATATCCCGGAGCAATATGGCCTTAGTTGCTAATGCTCCTAAAAACCAAATAACAACAACAGATATAAGGAATGCAGAATAGCAATTTGGGGAATACAATGTGTACAGGAAGGATTGGAAGGGAGAAGGGGTTATGCTATTAGTTAAGAAATACATAAAATCTAAGGAAGTGCAGCCAGTCAGCATGGGTGGACAGAGCAGTATCAAGTCAGTTTGGTGTGACGTAAGACTGGGAAAGCAAAATTGAGAGTAGAAGTGTGTTATAGGCCTAATGATGCTGATGAGTATAATGAACAACTGTACAGATAAATAGAACAAGCCAGTAAATCAGATTGTCTTATAAGGGTATTTTAATTTCCCAGATATTGAGTGGAATTTGTGTCACTCACACACTAGCAAGGCTTTTGTGGATTTATTCAATGATTGTTTTCTAAATAGCATGTAAGGGAGGCAACTAGAGGGAGTAATATTCTTGATCTGATTATCAGTAGTATTTCTTCATGCATTAAGAATCTGCAGATAAAGAAACCACCAGGTGGCAGTGATCACAGTGTGCTGATGTGGAATTTATTCAAAGAGGGAACTACCATCAGGGGTAAAGGGAAAGGTTTTTGCTTTTGTAAAGGTGACTATGGCGGTCTGAGACAGTTTTTAAATTCTATACGGGGGACCAACTGCAGCGCCTCCATGGCCAGGTAGGAAGGAGCAGTGCATAGCACACACTTCTTGATTAGACCAGGTTTCGAGCCCATCACCACCAAATACGGAGGATGCGGAAACGTCAGGGAATGACCACCGCATATCCCGGAGCAATATGGCCTTAGTTGCTAATGCTCCTAAAAACCAAATAATAATAATAACAGTGGACCAACTGATGATGTTACCAATAGGAAATTCAAAATGGGAAGCATTCAAAGAATTAATTTGGGAAGCTACTGTGCTTTTCATACCAACTAAGACTTATTGTTCAAGGTTTAGGTCTAAATGAATGTCAGATGAACTAGTGAGTCATATGGCAGAGAACAAAAATGCTTGAGATACATATAAATTAACAGGTGACACAGAAGCCTCTGGTAGATATAAGTTGGTGTGTAATCAAATCACAAAGGAGGTTAGGAAGGCAAAGGCACATTACAAGAAATCTTTGGAAAAGGATGCAAAGAAAAACAACAAAGAGTTCTTTACTTAAGTAAACTCTAGAAGGAAGGGGATGAATCAGATTGGTCCACTTGATATCGATGGTTCAACTGTTGATGATCCTACTCAGGTAGCTAACAAATGAAATGAGTATTTTGCATCTACATTTACACATGAGGAGTTATTCAGGGAGGGGAATGCCAGAGGTGTATTAAACTCTGGCAGTGAGCTAAATGATTTTGTAATAACTCAGAGCAAAGAGGAGGAGAAATCGTTGAAGGTAAATATGAAAAGGCACCTAGGGCAGATGGAATCTATCCAGTATATTAAGGGAGGCAGCAAAGGAAGTAAGCAAACCCTTAGCCATAATTATGAGAGCTTTTCATTGGACTCAGGGGAGGTACCCATGGAGATGTGCAAATGGGACCCCAAATCACAAAAGATGAAAGGGTGACACAAGTAATTGCAGACCTGTTAGTTGAAATTAATAGAGGCACTGGTTAAAGAACTCCTTCTTTAACTGGTTAAAGAAGTGATGCAGAATCATCTAGACAAGACTGCAGTAATAGTTAAGACACAGCATGGTTTGTTAAAGGGAGGTCTTGTCTGACCAATTTGATTGGATACTATGATGTGGTCACAAAGGAACTGAATGCCAAAAATAATTTTGATATCATATACTTGGATTTCAGGAAAGCTTTTGATACTGTTGCACATGCTCCATTTTGATACATGTTGCACAAATTTGAGAAGTATGGCATTAAGGGAAAGTTGCTGCAATGGATAAAGGGATGATTGAGTGGGAGACGGCAAAGAGTGATAATAAATGGACAGTGCTCTACGTGGACTAATTGGCGCACTATGGTCATAGTTGCCGATGCGCCCAATAAATCCCGAAACAAACAAACAAACAAACAAACAAACAAACGTGGACTAATGTTATTAGTGGAGGCCCCCAGGGTTCAGTGTTTGCCCATTGTTGTTTTCTGTATTTATTAATGATATTTATGATGGTATATCAGGCTTAATGTCTAAGTTTGCAAACGATACAAAGATTGGCAGGGTTGTTAATGAAACTAATGACAGTACACTAGTTGAGTAGATGGGCTAAGAGGTGGCAATTGAAGTTTAACATCGACAAATGTAAGGTGCTGCATATGTGTAGCAGTGACCCCAGAGTAACATATCAACTGTGTGGTTCTACACTGAGGGTGGTAGAGAATGAAAATGGCTGAGGAAGGGGGGGTAATTGTGTAGTCAGATATGAAGTTTTCTGAGCAGTGCAGGTGGTCTGCAAGAGTAGCTCATGGTGTCTTGTCAATGATATACAGGAATTATTCTAGCAGGGATAAGGAGGTGATTATCCCCTTGTATAAGGCAGTGGTCAGGCCCTGTATACAGGTCTGGAGGCCTTATTTTAGGAAGGATGTAGAGCTGCTGGAATGAGTGCAGAGAAGGGCAACAAGATTAGTGAATGGAACAAAGGATTTCTCTTACAAAGAAAGGCTTAAGTTTTGCAAATTACAATGTCTGGAGGTTTTTTTTTTTTTTTTTTTTTTGATTTGGTAGTTGTTGGCGCATCGGCTTCTGTGGCCATATTGCACCTCCCAAGGTTTTTGCAGTACTTTGATCCAAGCCCGAGGCGGGAATCGAACCCGCGACCTTTGGGTTGCCGGGCAGGTACTTTACCCACTCGGCTAGCCCGGTCGGCCTGTCTGGAGGTGATCTGATTGAAGTGTATAAGGCCTTGAATGATTTGAGCATGCTCAATGCTGATGGGATTCTTTCTCTTGCCCAGATTAATTACCTGAGGGCACATAAATTCAAATTGAAGAAAGACAGTTGTAGAATAAATTTATGGAAATTTGCCTTTAGCTAGTGGGTGGTTGATTGCTGGAACACTCTTCCATCTGTCGTTTTAGAAGTTGATAGCTTAAATAAATTCAAGGCAGAACTAGACAATCATTTAGAGCAAATGGATGGGTGAAATGGGAAGGAGTTTTTTTTTTTTTTTTTTTTTTGCTGATGCTGTATAAGCTTGCATTCTTGCATCATATGTTTTTGCTAATGCTCTGCTTCATTGGGTAAGTACTTTAATAGTGGTTTTCTGTACTTCACTGGTATGTACTTTGATAGCATAGGACCTCAGCCTTTTGTTTGGTTAGAAGTTACTAATGTGCTACATCCCTTCATATTTTTGGAGACTGGTGCCATGTAATACCTGAAGAGATGAGGCCTCGGCAAATGATATCTATCTTTATTTCATTATATTTTATTTAACTGTATTCCATCATTTAGTTTTGTGCATTTTATTTCGCAAATGTAGATGCCAACTGCAAAGGAGGCAGGAGTTGCTGAGCAAGTTTTGTTGTAGTTCAGTAAGTGCATCTAAAATAATTTCTTTCTGTCTTAGTGGAATGTAGTATAAGTAGAATAGGTAATGTGTTTTGCTTGATTGATAAATTGATAGAAGAAAATCTTCAGTTTCTTTTCCAATTTTTGGAAAGCAAAATTTTTTTTGATATTATATATAATGAATATAGGAATAGAGCCATCTTTATATTCACTGCATTTTCTAATATTAAAAACCAAGGGAAAATACCAAATAAACTTTGCATTTATAATGATGCACATAATGCCAGGCCAACTTGGCCATTTGTTATGCCTATCTTTTCCTTCAAATCTTTCCTTTTTTGTTTTCCATTTTCACAATGAATAGCAATGCCAAAATTGAGAACTTCTTGTTTATTTGATAAGCCTAACAGGATGCTTTGAATCTGCTCTACTCCATTTGGTTTGAATATTTTACTTCTACATTGAATAGAATGCACCATCAGAAATGACAAATGAAAGTCTCCATTATCTGGATTTTTAATTTATGAAGTGTTAGTGGAAACCATTTCCATATTACAAAGCCTTGGAGGAGAAAAAATCTTTGTCATATGATGTTAATTAATTAATTTATTTTTTTTAGGTGGCACAAAGGAAATGTGTCAATAACAGGTGGAGGTAGAGGCCTCGAATTTGTTGTTATGAGAACAGATAGACGAGATCAGCTTTCACTTCCAGGCGTGAGTTACCTTCAGTTTATTTAAATTTTCAAGTTTATTTAAATTAAAGTCATATAATTCAGTGGAATGTGCTTGCTCTTATACTTATTTTATAAATATGGTCTTGTGATAATATTCCCCAAAAATTTATCCTTCTGCCTATCAAGAGTTTTAAATCTTTATTTTATTAATACATATATATATATATATATATATAAAAATAAATCTGCAGCCATTATCAATCCACTGTAGGATGGAGGGCTCCTCAATAAGTCATGTTGAGGAATGGACCATAATCTGCCATGTTGATCAGTGCAGGTTAGCAGATTGACTGTATTTAGCAGTCAGGGGGTTGAACCTCAGTTTCACTCAAGGAGCATGTGCTATTGCACTCCTACTCTTGGCCACTTGGCTATTGAGACCTCCATAAAATATATATGTATATAATGTGTATGCAATTTTCTTCTTCTTCCATGACCAATTGATCAATATCAATTTTCTTCTTCTTCTTCCACGACCAACTGATCCAGCTATAGTATATATAAAAAACCAAAGAAATTAGGCTGTTGTTATTTGGTTTTTTTTAGAAGCATTAGCAACTAAGGCCATATTGCTCCGGGGATATGCAGTAGTCATTCCCTGACCTATCTGTATCCTCCGTATTTGGTAGTCACGGGGTCGAACCCCGGTCTAATCAAGAAGCGTGTGCTTCGCACTGCTTCTTCTGCCCACCTGGCTACGGAGGCACCAAAAATTAGGCCCACTTCCTTCTTTTTAACCTCTATTGGAGGTTAAAACAATATTGATCAGCATTTTTTTTTTATTGAACTCATTTAGTTAGCATTCTTTGATTGGTAGCATTATTTGTACAAAGCCACATTTAAATTAAGTGGGTGTAATCAATATGCTTATTAGATTTTTTTTTTTTTTTTTTTTTGATTTGGTAGTTGTTGGCGCATCAGCTTCTGTGGCCATATTGCACCTCCTAAGGTTTTTGCAGTACTTTGATCCAAGCCCGAGGCGGGAATCGAACCCGCGACCTTTGGGTTGCCGGGCAGGTACGTTACCCACTCGGCTAGCCCGGTCGGCCCTTATTAGATTAACAATAGCCACAGGCAGGAATGAAAATGATTCTTGCTCTATTTACATTGGAACCTGTAGCTCGAAAAGCAAGATATGGGATTTCAAGACCTGCTGTGGGGCATTTTGAAACAAGGAAATACATGAGCTTTGTTAACTAAGAGTAAGAACCGGTACATGTATACTTGCATATACACCAATGTTAGGAGTATAGTAAATAAATTTGATGAATTTTATGTGCTGATCAAGTCATCAAATGTAGACATTATGTAGATATAAGAGATGCGGTGTCATTCAGATATAAGGGATGCAGAATTTGAATGAGGAGAGTATGGTTAGCATTAGTAGAGATATATGATGCAAGAAAGCAAGCTTATGCAGCACCAGCCAAAAAAAAAACAAACTTCCACTTCACCCCTCCGTTCGTTCGAAATACCTGTCCAGCTGAGCCTTAAATTTATTTAGGCTATCAACTTCCACAACAAGGGATGGAAGTCTGTTCCACCAACCAACTACCCGCTGGCTAAAGGCAAATTTCTGCACATCTATCCTACATCTGTCTTTTCTCAATTTGAATTTATGCCTCTCAGGTGATTATTCTGAGCAAGAGGAAAAATCCTATCAGCATTGAGCATGCTCAAACCATTCAAGGCTTTATACACTTAAATCAGATCACCTCGCCGGTGCCTAGTCTCCGGACACTGTAATTTGCAAAACTTAAACCTTTCTTCATAAGAGCAACCCTTTGTTCCATTCACTAATCTTGTTGCCCTTCTCTGTACTCGTTCCACAGCTCTACATCCTTCTTAAAATTAAGCCTCCAGACATGTATACTGTACTCAAGGTGTGGCCTGACCATTGCCTTATACAAGGGGATAATCACCTCCTTATCCCTGCTAGAAAAATTTCTGTATATCATTGACAAGACACCATGAGCTACTCTTGCAGCCCATCTGCACTGCTCAGAGAACTTCATATCTGCCTGCACAATTACCCCCAGGTCCTTTTCATTCTCTACCACTGTCAGTGTAGTACCACAGAGTTGATATGTTGCTCTGGGATTGCTGTCTCCCATATGTAGTACTTTACATTTTTCAATGTTAAACTTCATTTGCCACCTCTCAGCCCATCTGCTCAACCTTTCCAGATCCTGTTGCAGCAGCATAGCATCAGTAGTGTCCTTAACAACCCTGGCACCCTTTGTATTGTCTGCAAACTTGGACATTAAGCTTGATATACCATCATCAATATTATTTATAAATACAGAAAACAGTAATGGACCCAACACTGAACCCTGAGGGACTCCACTAATAACATTAGTCCACGATGAGCAGTGTCCATTGATTACCACTCTCTGTCTTCTCCCCCCTCAACCACCCCTTTATCCATAGTAGCAATTTGCCTCCAATGCCACACTGCTCCAATTTGTGCAGCAGTCTTCCATGTGTAACAGTATCAAAAGCCTTTCTAAGATCCAAGTATATAATATCAAAGTTATTCCCTGCATCCAGCTCTTTTGTGACTGCATCATAGTATTCAATCAAATTGGTCAGGCAAGACTTCCCCTTAACAAAACCATGCTGTGTCCGAGCTATAACTGAAGTCTTGTCCAGATGATCCTGCAGTGCTTCTTTAACCAGTGCCTCCATTAATTTTCCTGGAACAGAAGTTAAACTCACAGGTCTATAATTACTTGTGTCAGCCTTTGATCCTCCTTTGTGAATTGGAGTCACATTTGCACATCTCCAGTCTATGGGTACCTCCCCTGAGGTCCAAGGAAGCTCTCATAATTATGGCTAAGGGTTTGCTTACTTCCTTTGCTGCCTCCTTTAATATAACTGGATAGATCCCATCCACCCCAGGTGCCTTTCATCTTCAACAATTTCTCCTCCACTTTACTCTCAGTTATTACAAGATTATCTAGCTTACTGCCAGAGTTGAATACACCTCTGGCATTCCCCTCGCTGAATAACTCCTCATGTGTGAATGTCGATGCAAAATATTCATTTAGTTTGTTAGCTACCTGAGCAGGATCATCAACAGTTGAACTATCGATATCAAGTGGACTAATCTGATTCATCCCCTTCCTTCTAGAGTTTACATAAGTAAAGAACTCTTTGCTGTTTTTCTTTGCATCCTTTGCCAAAGATTTCTCATAATCTGTCTTTGCCTGCCTAACCTCTTTTGTGAATTCGTTACAGACCTGCTTATATCTATCATAGGCTTCTGTGTCACGTGTTATTTTATATGTATCCCATGCATTTTTATTCTCTGCCATGTGTCTCATTAGTTCATCTGACATCCATTTAGGCCTAAACCTTGAACAATATTTCTTAGTTGGTATGTAAAGCCTAGTAGCTTCCAAGATAAGTTCTTTGAATGCTTCCCATTTTGAATTTGCTGTTGGTAACATCATCAGTTGGTCCCACTGTATAGAATTTAAATACTGTCTCAGACCATCGTAGTTGCCTTTACAAAAGCAATAACCCTTCCCTTTACCCCTGATGGTAGTTACCTCTTTGAGTAAATCCCACTTCAGCACACTGTGATCACTGCCATCTAGTGGTTCCTTTCTCTGCAGATTCTTAATGCATGAAGAATCACTACTGATAATCAACTCAAGAGTATTACTCCCACTAGTTGCCTCCAGAAACATGCTGATGTAGAAAACAATCATCCAATAAATCCACAAAAGCCTTGCTAGTGTGTGAGTGACCAACCCACAAATTTCAGTCAATATCTGGGAAATTAAAATCTCTCATTATAAGACTCTCTGATTTACTGGCCCACTCTATTTCCCTGTACAGTTTCTTATTATACTCATCAGAGTAATTAGGCCTATAGCTCACTCCTACTCTCAATTTAGATGTGTTTGTTTAATTGTGGTCTCCAGGTTTCCCCTATAAGCTGCTGTAGCATCTGAAAATGCATAAGACCAAGGCCAACAAGTGTGTTGACCATCTGCACCTAGCGACTTCGCAGCCAGGGCGCAGGAGACACCAGGTCCCCTTTCCTCCTCCGACTCCTAACCTTGGCTACGAGGAGGCACACTGGGGTCCACATTCTACCTGAGATGCTTACTGAGGCTATCAGGCAAGCCTGGGAGGGATTTTCAAAGAAAGGAAAACAGGAAAATAGAAGGAATAGTATGGGAAACGGTAAGGTAGGAAAGTGGATAGAAAGCAAGGGAACGAAAGGAAGTGGCATCCTCGAAAAGAAGAAAATAGAAGTAGAGAGATAGAGATAGTACTAGTGGACAATACAAAATCAATAATTAATTTTATACATTACTATATACAATTACACTGAAGCTGCTAAGTTAGCAATGCCCAAGAATAAGTTTTAACTTATCATTACTTAAACTAAACTACAGTCTGAGGTCAAACCACAAATATAATTGCAGTCCAAGTTCTAAAACTAACTAAATATATGCCTATAGTGTCTTTGATTTGTCAAAATATGTCTCCTGCCATACTAGAACCAGGAACACAGTGAGAAACAAATCCAACCTGTTGATCTTATGCTTAATCTCACCCTTATTCAACAACACACACACACACACACACCAACAATTCAACACTCATTATCCACAATATACACTGGGATATAACTAGGGTGAGGCAGGTGGGTCACTTTCCCTGGGCACCAAATTTGGAGGGTGCCATTTTTATGGTTAAAAAATGCAAAAATGTAGATGCAAAATACTCATTCAGTTTGTCAGCTACCTGAACATGAACAATAGTCAACCCATCTATGTTAAGTGGTCCAATCTCATTTATCCCTTGCCTTCTAGAGTTTACCTAAGTAAAGAACTCTTTGCTGTTTTTCTTTGCATCCTTTACTAAGGATTTCTCGTAATCTGCCTTCGCCTGCCTAACCTCCTTTGTGACTTTATTACAGACTAGTTTATATTTGCCATAGGCTTCTATGTCACCTGATACTTTATATGTATCCCATACATTTTTCTTCTCTGCCATGAGCCTCATTAGTTCATCTGACATCCATTTAGGCCTAAACCTTGAACAGTATTTCTTAATTGGAATGAAAAGCCTAGTAGCCTCCAAAATTAAGTCCCTGAAGGCTTCCCATTTTGAATTTAACATTGGTAACATCATCAGTTGATCCCACTGTTCAGAATTTAAAAATTGTCTGAGACCCCTGTAGTCACCTTTATGAAAGCAAAAGCCCTTCCCTTTAGCCTTGATGGTAGTTACATCTTTAAGTAATTCGCACATCAGTACATTGTGATCACTGTCACCCAGTGGTTCCTTTATCTGCAAATTCTTAATGCATGAATAATCACTGCTGACAATCAGATCAAGAGTATTACTCTCTCTGGTTGCCTCTCGTGTTGCTGTAGAAAACAGTCATCCAATAAAAGGCGCCTCCGTAGCCAGGTGGGCAGGAGCAACAATGTGTAGCACACTTCTTGATTAGACCGAGGTTCGAGCCCATGACCACCAAATACGGAGGATGCGGAAAGGTCAGGGAATGGCCACCGCATATCCCCGGAGCAATATGGCCTTAGTTGCTAATGCTCCTAAAACTAAATAACAAACATCCAATAAATCCACAAAAGTCTTGCTAGTGTGCGAGTGACAAACTGACAAGTTCTAGTCAATATCTGGAAAGTTAAAATCCCCCATTATAAGGATTTTGATTTACTGACCCACTCTATTTCTCTGCACAATTGCTCATTATACTCATGAGATTCATCTGGCCCATAACACCACCTACTCTCATTTTTCCTTTTCCAGTGCTGCAAATTGCAGCATCTGGAGACTAGGCACCTATAAGGTGATCTTCTGATTGTGGTGTTTAAGGCTTTGAATGTATTGAGCAAGTTCAATGCTGATGGGATTCTTTTTCTTGCTTAGACTATGCACAAGGGGCATAAATTAAAATTGAGGAAGGATAGTTTCAGAATAGGTGTGCTGAAGTTCGCCTTTAGCGGAGTGGTTGATTGCTGAAACAACCTTCTGTCTGATGTTTTGGAAGTGGATAGCTTGAATAAATTCAAGGAAGAACTAGAGAGACAATTGGTGGGGATGTATAGGTGAAATGGGAAATGTTTTTTTGTTTTGTTTTGTTTTGTTTTTTTTGCTTTCTTGCATCATCTGCCACTACTAATACTGATACTACTAATAATTACTCTATTACTGTGTTTGTTATCTTTAAAGCTCATAAATCATGGGGGAAGACCTCTAAAATATGATGTCACTCTCATGTGGTTATCTGTTTGTTACACTTCCGTTCATCTCAAATGAAGACAGTAGATTAGACATGAGAAATAAACAATAGAATAAGGAAAACAGGATGTTTATGAACCCAATTAAATAAATTTATTTGGTGAATAAAAAAAAAATAAAAAGAAAAAATTGGCTGCTTATAATACAGTTTTTAAGCCTATTTTATCTATGGAGCTAAGAGCTGGGT
Organism: Mastigoproctus giganteus; assembly: GCF_048544385.1. Taxonomy (NCBI): domain Eukaryota; kingdom Metazoa; phylum Arthropoda; class Arachnida; order Uropygi; family Thelyphonidae; genus Mastigoproctus; species Mastigoproctus giganteus. Next base: position 49,663,659 of record NC_143577.1, read on the forward strand.
AAGGGAAATAAAGGAATCGATGAAATGAGAATTTTAAGAAAAATAAAAGGAACTAAAATATAAAAGCAAATGTAAAACCATATTACAAATTTGGGAATAAGGAAAAAATCTTAAGATAATAAATATCCAATGAAAGTTAAAAAAAAATCAATACATCACACTGCATTTTGAGTAAATACTGTTCTTTTTTGAGTGAATGATTAAAAGAGGGGTGCATTCCGTTCATTCACTCAAAAGAAGGGCAATAAACACAGGATTCTAACAAAGAAAAATAAACAACCAATTGATGATAATTTTCACAAGCCAAACAGTAAGGTTGAAACTTTCTCTAATTGTTTTACAATAAACAGATTTCATTATTAGAAATTTCCTTTTCAGGGATTTACTCCAGGGGAGCACAAATATGAAGTAATCCAAGGACTATTTAAATCACAAGAGGGAAGTACTATGCCTTGGAAAAATGAAGATGATATGCTTCAGGTAAAGGTCTTTTCATATTCAGTTCATAAGAAAAAAAAAAAGTAAATCTAAATTAATACTTTACTGAAAACATTTAGGGGTTTATTTTGAGGTAACTATCATTCTGCAATGGATGTTGCTGTTCCTTTAATATTGTATTTGACTAATTTTAGGGTTTTCTGAGGTAAAAATAGGTAATAAAATATTTATTATTTTATTACCTATTTTTACCTCAGAAAACCCTTTAGTTTAAAAAAACTAAAAACTTTGGTAAATTAAGAGGAGATGAACTTAAATTGTGTAATCAGTAGTAACTCAGTTATGAAGGTGGATTCCTTAAGTGGTATGTGGTCTTAAGGTCCTAATGTGATATGTGGTATTTGAGGGTATGCTCCAGATGCAAGAACATCAGGAAGTGCTTGTGAAGCAGTAGTGGCCTCTGCAGTACTTGCCTTACATGCTCAGTTGGGCTAAGGTCAGTTGAGGAAGATGGCCAGTCCACATAGTCAGTACTTTCCCCATTCAGCATATTATGTCTTTTGAGTAGAGCACAACATGCTGAATAAAGAAGGTACTGGGTGCATCTTGTGCCCTATGAGTAGAGCATTGGCATCTATGAAAACAAATCTGTCTCCAGTTGCAGTGGTATATGGAAGGACTGCTGATCTCAGGATCTGTTCTTTGCACATCAGACCTGCCAGTGCTCCATGTCACGATAAAGATCCATATGGCAATTGGTGTTAATACCCCCACCTTTTCCCAGAACATTAGTCTAGCCCACAAAACTAATGCTACTCTTGCACAGGCTGGATTTCTGGAGGTTACATATTTGTGCCAAATAAGGACTTCTAAAAATTCAGGTTCCAAAATGAAACTCAATTCACCCATGAAAGACAACCAGTTCTAATTTTTTTTTTTTTTTTTTTTTGATGATTTTACATTTTTCTCTTTAAACGGCAAAGGCCAAAAAAAGTATTATAATATATCTTTGTCAATTCAGTATTAAATTATTCAAAGTGTAATGATTTCAAAGTTGATTCTATTCCCCAACCAGTGATATGAGACTTTATATGCATTTTAGTACAGATTATTCGAAATACATCCACAATGAAATTCAAAGGCTGAATTGAATGGTCTGCTTCACTTTCCTCTCAGTTATAACAAAATCATTCGCACATTTAATGTATGGATGTAGATGCAAAATACCTATTCAGTTTGTCGGCAACCTGAGCAGGATCATCAACAGTTAAACCATTTGTATTTGGTGGACCGATGTGATTCACCTCTTTCCTTTTAGTGTTTACATAAATAAAGAAGTCTTTGCTGCTTATCTTTGCATTCTTTGCGAGAGACTTCTCGTAATCTGCCTTGGTTTGCCTAACCTGCTGTGTGACTTCATTACAGACTATTGTTTATATCTTCTTCTGTATCACCTGATAATTTATATGCATCCCATACATTGTCGTTTTCTGCTACAAGTCTCATCAGTACATCTGACATCCATTTAAGGCTAAAACCTTGAACGATCTCTTAATTGTTATAAAAAGACTGGTAGCTTCTTCAATTGCATCCCTGATGCTTCCCATTTAGAATTTGCTGTCCCACTGCATAGAATTTAAAAACCGTCTGAGACCGTTGTAGTCACCTTTACAAAAGCAAAAGTCTTCCCTTTGCCCTTAACAGTAGTTACATCTTTAATTAAATCCCACATCAATACACAGTGATTACTGCCCCCTAGGGGGTGTTTTATCTGCACATTTTTAATCCATAAGGGTCAATGCTGATAATTGGATAAAGAATATTGGTTTCTCTTGTTGCCTCTCTAACATGCTATTGTTAGGAAACAGTCATCCAATAAATTCACAGAAGTCTTGTGACTGTGTGAGCGACCAACCCACAGGGTGCAATCAGTATCTGGAAAGTTAAAGTCCCTCATTATAAGACATTCTGATTTACTGGCCCATTCTTTATATCTGTACAGTTGTTCATTATACTCATCACAATCATTAAGCCTATAACACACTCCTACTCTCATTTATGTTTTCCCAAACTGACTCAACATAGCAGTGTCTATCCATGTCCACTGGATATACTGCCTTTGATGTTATCTCATTTCTTAGAGCATAACTCTTCCGTCTCTCCTGTCCTGTCTATCCTTTCTGTACACATTGTATCCCCTGAATTCAAATTCTGAATCACTTATCTGAGTGACACCATGCCTCTGACATACCTATAATGTCTGCATTCGATGATTCAATCAGTATTTAAAATTCATAAACTTCATTTACTATGCTTCTAACATTACTGTACATGCAAGTATACATATAACTGTTTTTCTCTTAGTAATCCTAACACAGTCCATGTATTTACTTGATCCAAGAATGGCCCTAGCAGATCTTGAAATCTCTGACACTTTGCTTTCCAGACTGCTGCACCCCAGGGGCTGACATCTGGTGAGTATGGGCTTGGCAAACCCAGGGTCCTAAGCTGGATATCATTCAGCTTAGAGAGAAAAATTCTATCCCATAAGCCTTGCACAGCTTGTCCATTACTGAACTGATTGACAAGGCTCTCATCGTTCTCCCTCCTATCATGTCTGAAAAAAATTCCAGATAATTTCAAATTTAATCATAACTTACAACTTTTTCTCAACATTGCTCTATACCAGGGGTGACCAAGAAGTTGATTGCGGCTTTAATTTCGGTCGATCACAACGAATTTTAAATATATATAAAAAATAGATTAGTCAAAATCTAAATGTTATTATTGTTATGTGCTCCACTGCATACACTTATTACAAATCCATTGAACCACATTAACACTCTTGTTGCCACGCAGCCACTAGGCTTGTCTAGTAAAAATTCACGCAGTTACGTTGAGGAGAGCATAGCATATGTGTTGAATTCTTATTTAGCTTACTTAAGTAGTAGTAGTGGTGGCATGTGATGCAAGAAAGCAAGTTATGAGCTTATGCAGCATCAGTCAAAAAAAAAAAATTTACAGAACAATTTCCTCTAAATGTTTGTCCAGTTCCTCCTTAATTTATTTAACTTATCAACTTCCACAATGATAGATGGAAGTTTGTTCCAGCAATTAACTACCCACTGACTAAAGGCAAATTTCCACACATCTATTCTACATCTGTCTTTCCTCAATTTCAATTTATGCCCCCTTAGGTTTGTAATCTGAACAAGTGGAAGAATCCCATCAGAATTCAGTGTGCTCAACCCATTCAAGACCTTATACAGCTCAATCAGATCACCTCACAGGTGCCTAGTCTCCAGCTGCTGCAATTTGCCGAACTTAAGCCTCTCTTGGTAAGAGGATCCCTTCATTCCCCTCACCAATCTTGTTGCCCTTCTCTGTACATGCTCAAGCAAATCTACATCCTTCCTAAAATGAGGCCTCCAGACCTGTAAGCAGTACTCGAGGTGTGACCTGACCATTGCCTTATACAGAGGGACAATCACCTCCCTTTCCCTGCTAGCAAAATTCCTATATATCATTAACAAAACCCCATGACCTGCCCTGGCAGCCTGTCTGCATTGCTCAGAAAACTTCATATCTGACTGCACAATTACTCCCAGGTCTTTTTTATTTTCTACCACCTTAAGTGTAGTACCACACAGTTGGTACATTTCTCTGGGATTACTTCTACCCATATGCAGTACTTTGCATTTGTCAAGGTTAAACTTCAGTTGCCACGTCTCAGCCCATCTGCCCAAATTTTCTAGATCCTGTTGCAGTAGCACACTGCCATTACTGTCATTAACAACCCTGCTAACCTTTGTATCATTTGCAAACTTCGACACTAAACCTGATATACCTTCATCAATATCATTGATAAATATACAAAACAACAGTGGGCCCAACACCGAACCCTGTGGGACTCCGCTAATAACATTAGTCCATGAACAGCAGCACTGTCCAGTTAATATTAATAACTGGACAGTGATACGTTAATTTGATACCCTTTGATTTAAAATTAATACTACGAAAAAGAGTAAAATATCATTTTAATCAAGTGGAAACTAGAATACTTCTTTGTAATGATAAACGAAAAATGCTGTTATTTGATTTGCAATGCTTCTGTGGCTATACCCAAAAAAGGAAATTTAGAAAGGCACTTCAAAGCACTCCATGGTAAATACCAATTAGATTTTCCACCCTAATAGTGACCTTAGAAAAAATAAATTAAAAGAACTTAAATCCAGATTATTCGCACAAAATTTCTTTATGACACCTAATTCACAGTCTAAAGCAGTAACTGTAGCATCATTTAAAGTGAGTCATTTCTTGCAAAAAAAAATGCAAACCATTTCCTGATGGTCATTTCATCAAAGATGCATTTTTAGAAATAACAGATTCTCTTTTTTAAAATTTTAAGAACAAAATTGGAATTAAGAGTGCCCTTCGAGATCTGCAATTACCTTGAAATACTGTGATCTAACTCATCGAAAAAATTAGTAAAAATGTGAGCAAACAATTGCGTGCTCATATTACTAATTGTGTGTCCTTTTCTTTACAACTGGATGAATCTAAAAACGTCAGTGATATAGTTCAATTGCTCTTTGTTATTTGTATGGTTTTCGATGATTTAGTCACTAGAGAAGAATTTCTGGGTATGGTTTCATTAAAAGAAAGAACTAGAGGTCTTGATATATTTAACGCATTCAAAAATATTTATTGAAAATATTAAATTACCACTATTTAAGCTCGTATCAATAACAACGGATGGAGCTAAAGCATACTCAAGGCGCGACCTGACCATTGCCTTATACAGAGGGACAATCACCTCCCTTTCCCTGCTAGCAAAATTCCTGTATATCATTAACAAAACCCCTTGACCTGCCCTACCAGCCTGTCTGCATTGCTCAGAAAACTTCTTATCTGACTGCACAATTACTCCCAGGTCTTTTTCATTTTCTACCACCTTAAGTGTAGTACCACACAGTTGGTACGTTTCTCTGGGGTTACTTCTACCCATATGCATTACTTTGCATTTGCCATTCAGTTGCCACTTCTTAGCCCATCTGCCCAAATTATCTAGATCCTGTTGCAGTAGCACACTGCCATTACTGTCATTAACAACCCTGCCAACCTTTGTATCATCTGCAAACTTCGACACTAAGCCTGATATACCTTCATCAATATCATTGATAAATATACAAAACAACAGAGGACCCAATACCGAACCCTGTGGGACTCCACTAATAACATTAGTTCACGAAGAGCATCACCCATTAATTACCTCCCTCTGTCTTCTCCCACTCAACCATCCTTTTATCCATTGTAGCAACTTACCCTTAATACCATTCTGCTTCAATTAGTACAATAGTCTTCCATGCGCAACAGTGTCAAAAGCTTTCCTGAAATCCAAATATATGATATCAAAATTATTTTTTGCATCCAGTTCCTTTGTAACCACATCATAATATCCTATCAAATTTGTCAGACAAGACTTTCCCTTAACAAACCCATGCTGTGTCTGAATTATTGCTGCAGTCTTGTCTAGATGATCCTGCAATGCATCTTTAACCAGTGACTCAATTATTTTACCCGGATCAGAAGTTAAACTAATTGGTCTGTAATTACTCGTGTTGCCATTCGATCCCATATATTCATTGTAGAATAGATGTGTGGAAGTTTGCCTTTAGCCGGTGGGTAGTTGATTGCTGGAACAAACTTCCATCTGTTGTTGTGGAAGTTGATAGCTTAAATAAATTCCAGGCAGAACTAGACAAACATTTGGAATGAATGAATCAGTATTTTTTTTTTTGGCTTATGCTGTATAAGCTTTCTTTCTTGCATCGTGTGCCTCTACTAATTCTAACCCTATTTTTCATACTCAAATTATCTCATCAGAATGCTGAATTTGCTTAATCTCCTCACGATCTTGCATCAAAAATATGCAAAGGTATCCCCTTTGGCTGTATCAGATCCCGCTACAGATGGTTCTGCAAACATGCCACAAGTTGCTCATACTATAAACCGCTGATTCACAAGAACTGCTTTCAGTAATTCTCCTCAAAGCCAAAGCAGTCCCACTACTCCTAGCCCTTTTATTTGCTGCTCTAGCCTGAGGCATAAATTTAGTTTAAATTAAAAATAGCACACTAGACTAAGGAGAGCATTACACTATTCTCACAATATGTGACAGTAGTACATAATGTAGTGTAGAATTGCTATAAAATTACTTTATACAGTTAAATTATAACATCACATTCATTATAAAGTTAATAAAAACATTGCTCCTACAGAATTGCAGTAAAGAATATTAATACCTACTTATATAAACACAAATAATAATTGCACTACTAATTTTAAACAAAAAGATAACAGGAACCAGTGATAATTTTTAAGTAATAAGAGTGCCTGTTTATCACAGAACAGTCTCCTCTGTTTTCTGACAGTCTCCTCTGTTTTCTGACATAAGTCAATTCCCCCCTGATGCCCCATTATTATTTCATTATATGTAATGACTTTAATCCACAATAAAAGCTGTTTTTTTTTTTTTTTTATTATTATTTAGTTCTTCAGAGACTCTGTTCAGCCACTACAGTCTGATGATGAAACTGCAGATGGAGAAAGTCCCCCACAAATTGATGTAAAATCAGAAAAAGTACTGCAGGGATATATGGATGATCCTTGGAATACTGATCAAGCTTGGAGAGAAGTAGAATTATGGCATGTTCATTATAATTGTCCAGACATTATTGGAGATAAATTAATTGTAAGTAGCCACTGTAGATTTTTTTTTTTTTTTAAGTTTCATAAACATGCCAAACAAAAGGCCATTTAAGAATTAAAAATAAGAATTAAAAAACATTTTATTCCAGTGGAGACTCATTCTTTACAATAATCCAGATTCCATTCAGAAGAGAGCAGTTAGGTTAATTAATGACTCATCTCTAACAGAGTTTCTCCACTCTCTGTCTCATAGATGTTCTGTTTCTGCTGCATGCCTCTTCTACAGATACTTCCATGTTCACTGTTCTTCTGAATTTGCTTCTATAATTCCTGCTCTCTCTCTCTTTTGAAACAGTCTGAACATATGCTTCAACCAGCCAACATCCATTTACTGTCCAACTTCAAACTCACAGAACCAACTTTTCATCTTCCTCGTTTATTCATTAAACTGTTGTTTTCTGGAATAACCTTCCTTCTTACGTATGAGTATTTCCTGAAAATTACAGTCTACAGAAGTCTAATGTCAAGAAATATCTTCTTTCATTTTCTCAACCTCCAACCCACGCATGTTCTAATACCTCTCGTGTTTGAGGTTCTCATAAAAAAAAAAAAAAAAAAAAAAAAAAGGTTCTTACACCTTATCAATAAAAAACTAACACAGAAATCTTAATTCTTATTAATGAATCAAGATTTCTGGTCAGATTAATTAGACCATTATCCTAAATCATAATTTCTTTGTTGGCATTTCAAGAAAATGCATATAAGCACAGAATATTATTCTCGTGTTCAGTACAATACAGGGTAATTTAAAATTAACTATTTTGTTTTTGCAAGCTTATAACTTTGTGTATTGTGAAACAAGCAAAGCATTGAATGAAAGTCATTGTCTAAAAGTTTTTATTGGTGGCTAATAGTTATGAGTTTCAGTGGTATTTGGCATACGTGATTGTAAATGGCAAAACGTTATCTTTCGTTGGAATGGACAAGTACAGTGCATTTTTATCTTTGAATATTTGTAGTGCAAGTTCAGTGAAGTTTTGCATATAATATGGAAAACAACCTCCCAGTAGACATCTCATTCATGGCTAGTATAGGAATTTTGTTTTTACAATTTTTTGTATTTCCAAAAAAATTGAAGGAAATTGGCATGTAAATTATGAAATGATAGAAAACATGAGGGTAGCTTTTGTTCATACTCCTAGTGAATTAACATATCAAGCCAGTCATCAACTCACAGTACCCCAGCCTACCATGTGGGGAATTTTGAGAAAACAATTGAGCCTGTAACCATGCACTGTGCAAATGTCACATGCCATCAGAGACTAGGACAGAAGGAAACGTCACAATTTCTACATCAACATTTTGGCCAAGGAGCAATGAAAAAAAAAAAAAAAAAAGTTTCAGTGAACAATCAGTACACTTTTAATTTGAATAAACAAAAAAATTTTACAATAACAAAATATTAGAATTTAGAAAAATGATAACTGTACACTTTGTAGAGCTTATACCTGACAGTTCTAAAGTGAATTTTTTTTTGTGCTCTCAGTCACAATGTTTATGGTCCAGTTTTCTTATTAAAAAAAGAGAGAGAGAGAGAGAGAGAGAGAGAAGGGAAATCGTCACCAGAATTGTGTATTTTGATATAATATAAAACTTTCATCTACCCAGAAATTATTAACATAAAATTAAAGGAAATTAATATATATATATATATTCAAAATTAAATCATCAGTTTTATATCCTCATCTCAGCATTCAGGAAGTGACTTTTTTTTTATTATTATTATAATTAGCCATATGGCGCAAGGAAGCCTGAGGCTTTTGCTGCATCAGCCAAAAAAAAAAATTACGAGTTACCCTGTGAGTCAGTAAAGTAAAGTAAAAGAGAATCGCCAAGAAAGAGAAGAATGATGATATCCAGCTCAGGACCCTGAGTATGCCAAGCCCATACTCACGAAATGTTAGCCCCTTGAATGATTATAAAAAAATAATGGTTTAACTTTGGTGTGGCTTGTAAATTTGAAAAATATGCATGCTTTTAGTCCATATTCTTTTATTTTATTGTTTTTTGGACTGTGATCTCTCTCTCTCTCGTATCATTCATATTTGATCTCAGTTCATTGGTTCCTGATTAGCCGCTTTTTAATCAGTTGGTTATAACTTGCTTTTGTCCTCATTCTTTCTGGTTTACTTTATTCAGATAATTTTTATCTAATGTTTTGTTTAGTTATTACTATTTTGATATAATTAGTTTTTGTTTACATAGTTCAGAATTATTTTTGAGTATACAAGGTAAGTGCACTGTTATTCGCCTTTTCATTTAGTTTTAAAAATAAGTCTTTATTACTTAATTGCAAATTACAGTTTTGTAACCCAGTGCATGATTTCTTTATGTATTCATCCAAACTATTGCTTGCTAACATTAAAACATAGGGTGTTCTGACCAAAAAGATGGGAACGAATCATGTGCACTTGTATCAATCACTGAAGTGTATTTATTGACATGCTCCTTCTTAAAATGACTCACAACAAGAGTTGACTAAAGATGTGCATTAAACATTTGTGGAATAAGCAGTTAGGCACAATGTTGATCCTGAAATAAACATCATATTAAAACATAAAAAACAGAATACAAGAGGATCAGCAATGCACCTGTGTAGGCCGACCAGGCTAGCCATGTGGGTAAAGTGCCTGCCTGGCAACCCAAAGGTCGCGGGTTCGAATATTTTGTTCGAATATTTGCGGGTTTGTATTTTCTACTTAGATCAAAGTAGAAAATACAAAAACCTTGGGAGGTGCAATATGGCCACAGAAGCTGATGTGCCAACAACTAACAAAAAAAAAAAAAAAAAAAAAAAAAAGGCACCTGTGTAGAACAGTTTACCATTTGAAAGTTCACAAATTCTATACAGCTAACTGCACCCTGTTACTTTAGATGGTAAAATGAGAGGTTTTTTTTTTACATTAATTTTCCTAACAGAGCTAAACATTATGGCCATTGGGTTCTCCAAAAAGTTCATAGAATTGAGAATGTTAAATTCCCTGTGGCTTGCATTGAACAAAATAATAAACATGTATTCATAATGAATGACATGCCTGTAAATGTTAGTATTACTTTAAACATGCAAATTTTACAGATGGTACACTTTTTATATGACAAACAGCTCATGCATCAGCCAACTTATCTATACTACCAGTGGCTACCAATAAATAGCCTATAAACTCTTGAAATTAACAATGGAAAACTTATCATGCTGACAGTAGCATTAATATAAAGAATGATTAAGCACTATGTACATGACTAAGGCGCATTTAGGGCTAGAGCCTCAAGCTGCGAACAAATTTAGACTATGTATATAAAGTGCTTAGCATCATAATACACAGCCATTTCTGAATAAACAGAAAATTTTTAAGGTGGCATCGTTTTAGGTTATATCTCATATTGTGAATACCTTCACAACGAGTTGCCATGATATTGCACTACTTCGAATAAGTAACGCTTCACCTAAGGAGAAGACTAATGTTACTTATTCTCAGATAGGTACCACCACCCAGACAGCACCGTTTCAGGGCTATTTGTGAATTTAATGTGAAAAAAAACCCATTGGACCAAATCTATTAAACCAAACAAATGAATTATAAAATTCAAATCTGTATCATAAAAAATCTAAATTTGGACGATCATTTCACAGCTATTATGAATTAAATGTGAAAAAAAATCCATTGGACCAGATCTATTTAACCAAACAAATTTTGAGTTAGAAAATTGAAACCTATATCATGGAACTGGTTTTAATGAGAACCTAAGACATCTAGATTTTTTATCAAGAAAACTGAATTTTGTAATAGACGAAAGAAAACCCTGCTGTTGTTTTTTTTTTTTTTTTTTTTTTTTTTGCAAATAACTAGAACTAGTACTTTAGATGAACCTCATCTCCAATCAAACTGCACAGAAGAGGTGGCTCTCCCCACCTTTTCAGAAACTTATCTGACCCTAAACGCCATTTTTCCAATTGTAAAAACCTTTGCATGGAAGCAGACATTGTTTGTTTCAAGTCCCAAAGAGATCCCCTGAATGTCCCAAACCTCTTCCGTTTTCGGAGCTTCCACACATGATATTTTGCCTCTGTAATTAAAAATATGGTGAACATTTTTTTCTTGCCCAAGGGATGATCGAATTGCAAGTAAATTACCTCCTCCAACGTGAACTGTCTTATCCTTAAAAATCGACAAATTCTCTTCCAAACTTCCTGCGCGAATCGACAGTAATAAAATAAATGGTACACTGTTTCATTTTCGGTACAAAATTCGCATAATCTGTTGTCTGTCTGACTAAATCTATACGTGATATCGTTCACCGGTATATTTCCATAACCAACCCTCCACGAAAAATCAATACGTGATGGGTAATTTCCGCCAATTTTTAGATTTTTAAAGAACAACTGTGCATTAAGGTTTCCTAAATTTGGTTTTTCTGGATGTTCCGAGTTAAACAGGGCCCAGTAGAGATGTTTTAAACCACCCTTAAAAGGATCTATATCTTTCTCTCTGAACTGTGTGCACATATCCCGAATTTTTTTGTAATATTTAGGAATTGTCTCTGCTTTAGGCCCTAAATAAGCGCCTCCTTTAATTAAGGCTGTATTGAATCCCATAAAATATTATATCAGTACCGCTACTAAATGGTTAGATTGCACCATGTTAGCCACATCCAGCACTCTCTTACAGCTACACCTCAAATTAATTTTTGGAATACTTATTTCCCCCCTCTTCCCACGGTAAAAATAAAAATTTCTGCGCTATCTCTTGCCGTTTTCCTCCCCATAGAAACTGAAATGTTGGAACGTAAAATCGTCTCATTGTCCTAGCTGTGATTCCTGTTATAAACACCGTGTATAAGATTATAGGAAGAATTATGGTCTTAACAATAATGGATTTGTTCTCAAAGGAAAATTATCCCACTTCCCACTCTTTTAAACTTTCCCGTATTTTTGTGGTGAGTCTTCCTACAGGTAGCATGGGACTCTCTCTAAATGGAACTCCCAATATTTGGATCGATTTATCTGACTCCACTTCTCGTTGTGGTAAAGGGCGATGTACCCATTCCCCTAACAATTTGATCCTAGTTTTGTCTTCGTTTATTTTTAACCCCGACTTCTTACCAAAAGAAGTAACGAGTGACATAAATTGTTCCACCGCATAACTCGTAGTGAGGGTGGCGGTAACATCATCCGCATATGCTATACATTTACTGTTCTGCCGGCTGTGGCAACGGTATCCCCCGAATGGCCTCAGTTCTGTCTATTCTTCCCAGTAGTGGTTCTAGTGCTAACGTAAATAACAAAGGACTAAGCGGACATCCTTGTTTAACTCCCCTTTCAATTTTAATGTTTTTCGAGATTTCTCCATTTATCAAAAGTTGTGTGTTACTACGTGTATATAAATTTCTGAGAACTGTAAACAACTGAGATCCTATGTTCGTATCTTTAATTATAGAGAAAAGGTAGTCGTGGTCGATTCTATCGAAAGCCTTTTCTAGGTCGATTGCCACTAACGTTAACTTGTAACTTTTCCGTTTCTGATATTCTAATATATCTTTCAATAGCCAAAGGTTATATTCTATCCGCCTCCCCGGTATACCATAGCACTGTGTGCTTCTAACTACCTGGGTTACGTCGCGTTTTAACTTAGTTATCAAAAGCTTTGCAAATATTTTATAGTCACAATTAGCCAACTTTATAGGTCGCCAGTTAGCAATTTTCGTTAAATCCTGTCCATGCTTCGGAATGAAAGTAGTATAGGCATTTAAAAAGCCTTCGGGTACAACCCCTTCCTGAAAAAAATTGTTAAAGACGGCCAAAAGAATAGGCGCTAACAAGTTACAAAATTTCTTATAAAATTCTACCCCCAAACCATCCGGTCCCGGCGCGCGTCGTAATTTACATGATTTTAGAGCCACAGTTAGATCCCTCATAATTATTTCCCTGTCCTGTAATGCTTTTTGCTCGGGAGTGAATTGTCCAATCGCCCAAATGGAGTGGTCTCTCTCTTTTTTCTGCAAAGCAAACTCTTTTTCATAATAATTTACAAAACTATTCATAATAGTTGACGTTGTTGAATGTGTGTTGTCCTCGTCTTTAATTTCCTGAACCGTTTTGGCTAAATTATTTAGCCTTAGTCTTCTTTGGTAAAACGCAGCTGAAGGAGTATCAGCTTCCCTAAATTTCAGCTGTATTTTCCGCGCTTTTTCTTTCTCTGCAGCCAATATTATACCGTCAATAATCGCTTGTACTTCCGCTGTTGCCCTTTCTTCCCCGCACCGTTGGTAAATTCTTTTTTCTTGAAAGAGATCTTTCAGTCTATTTCTGCGTCGTTCGTTTCTTTCCTTAATTTTGGAATAATAAAATGATTTAGCATTTTCTTTTATTTTCGCCCACATTTCCCATTCATTACCACCTCGCTCTATTATCTGTTTAACAGCTGTTGTAAAGTCCCAGTCCTCTCTCTCCAGAACTGCTGGGTTGAGCTTCCAATAGCCTTTTCCCAGACTAACGTTCGTAAATAAATCTCCCTTCCACATTACTGCCAAGTGATCTGAAACTTGTCGCCCTCCCGCAAAATTCACATGCCGTATCATTGTTATTTTATCCTTCAACTGACTTGTTGCATACATGCGATCTATCCTAGTTCCTATATTATTGGCTATTCTCGTGGCCGCTCGTTTCCCCGGATTTTTTTCCCCTCCAAACGTCTACCAAGTCTAATTTAGTACAAACCTTGATTAATTCACGAACTCCCCCCGTACCATGATGCGGGTTACCCGCCAGAATTTTGTCCATAATGGGGTCAGGAACGCAGTTCCAGTCCCCTGCCATTATAATCCACTGCACCCCCCTCATATAGTTGCCCAGCCCCTGAAACAGAATTTTCCTTTCTAAAGTGGAATTTGGACTATAGACACAGATTAGTCTAATTGTACGCCCCCCATAACTCCAATCCACTGCCACAACCCGACCTTCTGTATCCCTACCTGCCAGTCGTACAGTCCCTAAAATTGGAGGAACCACTACTATTCCCACCCCTGTGGATCGATTTGTCCCAAAACTCCAAAATCCTAACAACCGGTATCTGTTTTGAAACTGCTGGATGGCTGTTAAGCTGGCGAAGTGGGTTACTTGTAGAAACCAAATCTTCACCCCCATGTTCATCATAATTTGCCATATCATCATTTGTTTGTTAACCGCTCTCAGACCTTGTACGTTTAACGACATAAATGTTATTCCCGACATTATGAGCAGAACTTTACTAAAACTTCTGCTAAAATATTCCTATGTTCAGCATTTAACTTTAATTTGTTACTGGTAAGTAACACAGTGAGATCTCCAACATTTTTGTTTTTAATATTAGAAATAACGAAATCACCCCAGGTGAACTGAATATTAACTACCTGACCATCCTCGTTTTCATTCCAAAGAAAATTCGGTTCTCCTCGAGTTTTAACAATTTCCGCCAAGCTTCGCCTATATTCCCTGTACTCTTTTGTGTTTCCTACTACATTTAACCATTCTATCCCTTCGTATTCCCTCGTTTGTATGCCATCTGAAACCGAATCAGACCCCGAAAGTGTTTTGCAATCTTTCTTACCGCCTGACAAAATTGATAACTCTTCCCCCTCTATTTGTTTTATTTCGGTCTCTTCTTGAATTTCCTCTGTTCCCCCTTTTGCTCTTTTAGTTTTACCGCTTATTTCTTCCTTCTCCCCCCGTTTATGTACATTTCATACTGTATTTTCCGCTTCCATATCCTCTGTTGGTTCTACGTGTTCCGATTGTGTTGGCGACATATCGTACGCTATTGTAAACGTTGGTGTGATTTCTTTAATCTGCATCTCACCCCTCTGCGCAACTATAGTTTCCGCGCTCTCAGCGTTAGGCATATCTTTTGGTGGCTCGCTTGCTTTCTGCTGTCCTCCCCCACCAGCAACTCTTTCGGCAAAGGTGCGTTCCGGGCATTGAATAAATTTATGCGTGGAAGCTCTGCATTTTTTACAATTATTAAGGCAGTTGGCCGTAATATGACCGGTGCCATAAACGTGATTTTTGGCATTCTGCTCCCAAATGGTCTTTACCTCCACACCTCAAACAAACTTTTTGAACTCCTGGGTAATTTATTAATAACCTATGACCCATCAAATCGATGATGTTTGGCACGGGCGTTTTCATGTCCATATGTATTTGCACCGTACCTGTTTCCACGCCTGGCCATTCCTCATATTCTTTTCTATGAATCTTAACCACCTTACCAAACTTGTTAAAAAAACTCTCGACAGGACCATTAGACATTTCCACCGGAAATCTGTCAATAGTAACCACTTTGCGTATGTTACCAATTTGCACAGGTTTGATCATTACGTTTCTAATAGAAAACCCTTTCAAGACCTTTTCTCTTGCCTCTATTGTTTTCAAGACCAACTGATATTTCTGCCTCGGTAAAGGAGTTAAACCTTTTATCTCGTGAACCGAAACAACCTGAGTCACTCCTTGCATTACCTCTCTAATTGGACAAACCTCTGTAGTCTGAAACTCCACTGTTCTTTCTCTAAAGAAGAACTGTGCCATAATTAATCTCGGTTCCTTAAGGAAAAATGAAAAAATCCCGTGTCCTGCCTGACACCAGCAAAACGAAAAAAGAAAATATCTAACTTGGCAGAAATAAATTTCAAAGAAACGTAAAACAAAAGAAAATCAAACACTTACTACCCTCCTAAAGGAGGTTCCCCACAACGGGGAAACCTCAGCTGAAAGGACCGCCGCTAACCTCTCGATGTGATTGAACACTCTCTTCAACCTTCAGAACGAGAAGAACACTGATGAACGAAATAATTCACAAAACAGCCACTAGACGGCACTGTTTCAGGGCTATTTGGCCCTTCTTCAGTGAGTGGGTAGGTACCCAAGTGATGCAATGATGGCAAAAACAGTTATGAAGTATAACTCCACAATATGAGAGATGCCTGATGGTGTATGATGTATTTAGACTAAGGCGCATTTAGGGCTAGAGCCTCAAGCTGCGAACAAATTTAGACTATGTATATAAAGTGCTTAGCATCATAATACACAGCCAAATAGCCCTGAAACGGTGCTGTCTGGGTGGTGGTACCTATCTGAGAATAAGTAACATTAGTCTTCTCCTTAGGTGAAGCGTTACTTATTCGAAGTAGTGCAATATCATGGCAACTCGTTGTGAAGGTATTCACAATATGAGATATAACCTAAAACGATGCCACCTTAAAAATTTTCTGTTTATTCAGAAATGGCTGTGTATTATGATGCTAAGCACTTTATATACATAGCACTATGTACATGTTAACCCATTAACATGTACATAGTATTTAAAATATCTCTCTCTCTCTCTCTCTCTCTCTCTCTCTCTCCCCAAAATTATGACCTTCTATCTCTCTGGATAGGCAGCACCAACAAAAATATCAGTCTCAATTGTAAATTCTATAAATTAGCATTAGAAGTATGCAGTAGGAAAATGTTATTACAAAACAATTGTGTGAGATCAATGTTAAATATAATTATAAATACAAATGGATGATGATCACATAATATAGTGGATTACCAAGAAGCACAAAGTAAACAACTTTATAAAAAAAAAACTAGCTATGTATTCATATTAATTTGACATTCTTTCTTAAATGTGCTAATTAAAACAATGTTAAAGGCATACATTATGCAACACGAGTAGAGCAAAATATGTGAAGATAGTGCATCAGTAGATGGAAACTGTGTGAATTATTTACAGTCCTTTTTACTAATAGTTCTTGGAATATACTTTGATCTGAATGCAGTGTAGAAGTAATGGAGTAAATATCTTGCATGAAATGTTATATAAAAATTTGCTAGCAACTGTTTAATTAATTTTATAGGATGATATAAATATTTATTTATATACACTTATTGCATGTCTATATGAGTCTGTTAATACTCATATAGACATGCATTATTATTTATTAAGTTAATAGAGCAAGTTTATTGAAGTAATAAATATGTTGAATATTTCCCAATAACAAAACAAACTCTACCTTCATGAGCACTTGCAAATGATGTTATTAAGTTGTTATATAATGAGAGTAAATGGACCTGTAGTACTGTGATCCATTGCTTAAATATAAATATGTATATCCAGTAAAAATTTAATGCACATTTAATTACAAATGGTTTGTAATTAAATGTGTATTAAATTTTTATTGGATATATGTATTTATATTTGTTATATAATGGTTTGGTGCATTTTTCAACAACAAAAGTTAATTCATTTATTTGGCAAGTCTCCAGATTAAAAGAAACACATGCAACTCGAAGTGCTATAATCATGTGTTATGGTTGGGACATTTAACTATTCTCCACCTCTGGGCTCCCTTATCAGAATATTAGAAATCGCTTTTGAATACATAGAACTGGGTTTGTTAAATCTGACATTCTGTTCAGAATATGTCTCAGAAATTTGCTTCTTGCGCCATCTACATGAATGACAGTTTCTGAAAATTATTTTGAAATTTTTTCTTTGTCTGAATTGGCATCCTTGCAGCTTAGTGTCACTTTTAAAGATATTATTTAGCAGCTCGTAACATACTGACATGTCCTTTAAAAACATAACTTACTCAAGAGAATCTTCATTTTTAAATGGGGGGGGGGAAATACATAGGAGTGCATTCCTCTTCTACAGGATTTGAGAAAATGTGGGCTTATGCAAGCCAATTGAAAAAAACGTTCTCTAGAATTTGGATCCAGAAGGTAGATGAAACTGAATCAGATGATACATAAATAAACATACTGCAAAGAAAAAATAATAATGATATATATTTTTTTTTAACTGCTTTTATTTTTTAATATTTTTATGATTTTTGTTTTCAAATTTTTTTATGAAAATTTTATTTTTAGCAATAATACTGCCCTAATGTTCAGCTTTAAAACCAAAATAAAAAAAAAATTAATATTTAAAAGCATTTCTTGCTTTTAAATATTAATTTTTATTTCAAATTCTCAGTTTTATTTCAAATTCCTCAAAAAAATTCACTTTAGGTTGTGTGTATATGGTCCAGAAACCCATTTGCAAAAGGATTAATAGACATTGGCATATGGTATAGAAAATTTCAGAGGTTAATAAGATTTCTAAAAGCTTACAAACCACATGATAGAGATGAGGTGTGAATAATAGTTATATCATGTCATTTATATTATATGTATATATGCAAATATATATAAATAATTTCAGTGTTATTAATTTTACCCACTGGCAATCTGATATATCTAAAAATGTCCATTCCAACATTATCTTCTCGCATTGTCTTAGAATTGCCACTATTTGCAATAACTATAATCTACTGATTAACAACTTCAGAAAATTCTATTGTAAATTGATTGAAAATCTATTTCCTTTAACTTACCTGCACTTTCAGTTTAATAAAGCCATCAGTGCTATCAGCCATAAAAAAAACTATTTGCAAATCAGCTTAGTCTTAATCAAATAACACATCAGTTTCCTTGACTACTATTCTTGTCCCTTTTGTTTGGGTATGCTTATATGTACATATTGAAACCTAGTTAATACATGTTTTATACAGTGGAAAACATGTATCTATGAACACTAGCTTTATTTACTGGGTGTCTATTTATTATTTTTCTTTTTGATTTACATTCTTATTATTTATTTACTATTCTATTTTTTTATCCCTATTTTTGTATGTATAACTTCTTTTCAATGTGATTTTTTCACATTTTTGGCACTGAGGTTGCTAGCATACACCATGTGTATCTGTTTACTTTCTTCCTTACACCGGGCTTATTCAGTTTAATCATGTCCTATTGTTCCGGTCACATTGTATTAGGTGAGTTCACATTCAGTTCATTATTTTCTTTGTGTTGTTGTTCTATAGTTACTTTCTTTAGCTTCTACTGTCTGCTACTTATCACTCTTAAATATATGTCCATGGCTGTTACTAGCACATGGACGGGAATCATGCTCCCGAATAACCCGAGCTCCAACTTTATATTCTTCAGTCAAATACTGTTCTTTCCTTAAACCCTAATTTTTACACACACACACACTCTGGGCTATTAGTGTAATACAAGGGCAGGAGTGTCTATAGCTATCCTAATTATCTACCTATTTAGCCTTCAATTAGCTAAACACTATAATATAAATAGGTTTATATACATTTCTGCCATTAGCCTTTGTCTATTCTCAACAGTGGTCTTTGTTCTAGTTTTAATTTATTTTTATTTTCTTTTTTCGCTTTTGGTTTTAGTTTCATTGGTAATATAATTATTTTCGGGTTTATGTCAACCTTAAATTACATGCCAGCTGGCTATATATCTTCTATTTTAGCTTTAATTATACTTTATTTCACCCCCCTCCACATATCAATACTATATTTTGATGTAATTATATATAGCCTTGGCATGTACTTTATGTTAGAAACAGAGGACACTATATTGTTAGGCACCGCCGTAGCCAGGAGCAGCAGTGCATAGCACACGCTTCTTGATTAGACCGGGGTTTGAGCCAGTGACCACCAAATACAGAGGATACGGAAAGGTCAGGGAATGACCACCGCATATCCCCAGAGCAATATGGCTTTAGTTGCTAATGCAAAACCGAATAACAAACAACTACAGTAAACCCCCGCTATTCGCGGTCGCTGATTTAATATAAAATGAAACCTAAAAAAATGTGAATTTTAAAGCGCCGTGAACATTTTCCGCCATAAAAAAACATGGGCGTGGCTAAAATTATCTTTCCCAGTCAAAACAGCGCTCAGTGGGTGGGGGGGAGAGGGGTGACAAAATTGCGAGCATGGATATTTCTCGCTAATCCTTGTTCAGTATGTGTAATGCCCTTGCCATGGAAGGTTTCGTCATTTGCTTTTAATTTATATGCTTATAAATTTATAAATTGATATGCTTACAAAAGTGATAAATCTACCATTTTGCAGTATAAAACAGACTTTCTCGAGTGTGTTAATGGAAGAAAGTGACTTTATTGTGGACAAGTTCTTTCTAACCCGTACAAAAATATGGCTACGAATAACAAGGGAAATGTGAAAAGATCAAAGAAAGTGATGACATTAGCGAATAAAATTGAGTTATTAGACAAAATTTCTAATGGTGAAAGTGTCTCCTCAGTGGCAAAACATAAAATCAATGAGTCAACGGTACGATCAATCAAAAAATCGGAAGAAAAAATCCACCGTAGTGTCCGTGAAAACACGCTAATTGCTTCAAAAATTTTCTCTTTAACTCATGATGTTAAATTAGAAAAAATGGATAAAGCTTTAAATCTGTGGATAGAAGACCGAACTAAAAATAAAATTCCGTTAAGTTCACTCATCATTCATGAAAAGGCAAAAGGCTTTATCAACACTTTAGCGAAACTAGTGACAGCACTGGTAGGATAAGTTTTTTTGCTAGCAAAGGCGCTGGTTTGAAATTTCTAATAAATGTTACATTTAATATTAAATTGTTTCTTATTTTCATTTCGATGCCATATGCTTGCATTTCACTATGTAATGTCTATGTACATAGTCATATTATAAAATTTTGTCTACAGACGTAGACAAAATTTTAGACTAGTTTTTCTTATATATTTCATACTTTGGAATGGAACCCCTTTATTACTATGAGAGCCATAACTCAGTATTCGCGACATTTCTCAGGAACGTAACCCCCGCGAATAGCGGGGGTTTACTGTATATTGTTATCTTGTCAGGCAGTTTTGGTGTTGACACTTGAAATCTACACTAGAATCACTATAATTATGTATATATTTTGTGTAATATAATTTTGACATATATCTATTATTTTTTCCCCCTGCTTTTCTCTTTTCTTTCTCATTACTTACTTCTCTTATTCCACAACCTTATTTATTTACTTATTATACTACTATGGTTGTTAGGTCCTTTCTGGCTATCAGTTGCCTTTGTCCATAACTAATTCCTTTTTCATACTCTTTCTTCTCCTTTTACGAATTTTTTTTTGGCTGGTGCAGCATAAGCCTCAGGCTTCCTTGCACCATATAGCTAATAATAATAATATACAAATGTAAAATTTTTTTTTTTTTGATACTTTGAAAACAAAAAATTTTTTTACAACAATAAAACTTTACTTTAATTGATCAAAATGCCCTCTATCAGCACTAATGAATGAGTGGCATCTATCTTCAACATTTTCATTTCTTGATGTCCTCTTCCTGCCACATGCTAAGTTATTAATATTCTGAATGGTCCCATGCTCCTCAGATTCATCCCGCAAACGAGTAATTTTTAAATGTGCGGGTGCTTTTGTTCCATATCGTGATTTCCAAGCACGCTGAACTTCACCGACATTTTCACATTTCCAATATCATTTATAATTGCCTTTCTTTCTTTCTTCCAGACAAACTCTCCATTGTTTTAGAGGTATCTATAAAATAAAACTAAAATTAAATTATTGTAAGAAAATTAAATTGGTGCATATTGTTTATTTAAATATAAATTTTTAAAGTGTGTATACATAATTTTGAAACACCCTGTGTATGTGTGTATATATACATAGTAGAGAGCATATGCCATATACCCTCTGGATATTTTTTAGGTGAATAGTGTATATTTTCTTGTTTTTGAAAGAATTGAAAAAACAAATATTATTAAAATTATTTTTAATATATATGCTGTATATATATATATATATATATACATATACACACACACACACACAGGTATATACATATGATTATATATATATACACAGGTGTTTATATATATACACAAGTATATGCCATATACCTTCTGCTAATTTTATGACTACAGCACTGTGTATATGTATATATATATATAAAAATATGCAAAATGTATTTTAATTTACAAAATGTGTGTTATTTTAAGAATAACTATATTTTTCAGCCATCATTATCCTGGAGGTTGATTACAGAAGATGTCTTTTTTAAAATGCCAGCAGGTCAGGCAGTTCTTCTTCAGGAAATTACTCATCGTCTTCAGCCAGCTATATTATGAGAAATATGCTTCTGTAGCTTAGTAAATTCAGATATTATCCCGGTGATAATGCTGACATGCTAGGAATAAGCCTAAATTATGGCCAAAAGTGGCTGAAATATAGCAAAAAATGTTTTTTTAAATGTTATTGAGAAACTAACTACTTTTGTATAAAAGTAATTAGTTTCTTGCTTTTATTTTATGCAGGAATTTATGAGAATAGGACTCTTGTTTGTAGTATTTTTCAGTATAAAATATTACAGAAATAAACTAAAAAAGTTGTCTGAACATTAAAAATGTTTAGATGAAAAACATTAATGCAAACTTACGTTTACTTGAGCATTTTTGGTATCTGAAATTTCCAGCTTTATAAAGATTTGTACAGTATATATTAGAAATGATTATATATATTTATGAGAGCAGTTTCAGTCCTGTTTTACTCTGGTTGAAGATCTGTTTTGCATACTTGTTTGTTGATGTTCTGCTCTGAAACTGTTTCATCCTCATTTTTGTGCAGTGTGCTTCTTTACCTAAACATATACAGACAGCTGTGTGATCTATCTCATGAAAAAGTAATTGCATGACATTTACTTTAAGTGCCTTTTCATAAGTAAATTAGGTAAAGAAAAAAATTTATTCTCCCTGTATTATAAGCTGAAACTTTAGTTCTTATATATTTTTATAATGAATTTTTTCTACTGATATTTTATTCATGAAATAGTGATATATTTTAAATGTTAGCTTATTTGTGAACAGAGATATCTGTAGTTCTGTAAGCATGTTTTATTTCCATTTTGCTAAGTTATTGTCAGAAAATTTTCTTCGTTATTGTAAATAGTAAATATTTCCTGAGGATTTCACTAATTTATAGTACAGTAAACTCCCAATTATCCATTATTATTAATGATTTTTGAATTTTTTTCTCTTTTAACTCTCATTACTTGACACTGGAATGGTTATGAATTAGCACATTGTCTATAAATTGAACTAAGCTTTCATTTCTCTGTGTCTCTCTCTCATTTCATCTATTTATGTGTTTGTTTATTTTTTATATTTTGTGGCCTTCCAAGTAATAGAGAGCAACAGGATAAGTGCACAATTTCTTGATTTTTGTTTTTATTATTACTACTTTTGAATTTATTGAAAGTTGATGTAGCAACTGTCACCATCCTTTCTAAAATGAGGCCTCCAGCACTGTATGCAGTACTCGAGGTGTGGCCCGACTATTGCCTTATACAAAGGAGTAATCGCCTTTTCTCTGCTAGCAAAATTCCTGTATATCACTGACAAGATACCATGAGCTGCCCTTGCAGGCTGTCTGCACTGCTTTGAAAACTTCGTATCTGACTGCACAATTAGCCCCAGGTCCTTTTCGTTCTCCACTAACCTGAGTGTTGTACCACAATATTGGTACCTCATTATGGGGTTACTGCTACCCATATGCAGTACTTTGCATTTATCAATGTTAAACTTCAGTTGCCACCTCTCAGCCCAACTTTTCTAGATCCTGTTGCAGTAGCATACTGTCGTTGCTATCATTAATAGCCCTGCTGACCATAGTTTCATCTGTAAACTTGGACATTAAGCCCAATATACCTTTATCTGTACCACTGAAAATACAGAAAATAACAATGGGCGCAACACTAATAACATTAATCCACAAAGAGCAGCATCCATTGATTACCACTCTGTCTTCTCCCACTCAACCATCCCCTTATCCATAACACCAACTTTCCCTTAATGCCATACTGCTCCAATTTATGCAGTAGTCTTCCATATGCCACAATATCAAAAGCTTTCCTGAAATCCAAGTATATGATATCAGAATTATTTTTTGCATCCAGTTCCTTTGTGGCCACATCATAGTATCCAATAAAATTGGTCAGACAAGACTTCCCCTTAACAAACCCATGCTATGTCTGAACTATAACTGCAGTATTGTCTAGATTATCCTGCAGTGCTTCTTGAACTAGTGATTCCATTATTTTCCCCCCAAACAGGTCTGTAATTACTTGTCACCCTTTGATCTCCCTTTGTGAATTGGGTATAAATTTTGAATTGTTGAGGATGCTCTCATAATTATGGCTAAGGGTTTGTTTATTTTTTTGCTACCTCTTTAACATAGCTGGATAGATCCATCCATCCACCCCAGGTGCTTTTCTTGTTTAACTTCAACAATTTCTCCTCTCACTTTGCTCTGTTATTACAAAATCGTTTAGCTCCCTGCCAGAGTTTGACAAACTTCTGGCATTCCCCTCCCAGAATAACTCATGCGTGAATGTAGATGCAAAACAATCATCCAATTTGTCATCAACAAGGATCATCAACAGTTGAACCATTGATATCAAGTGGATCAATCTGATTCATCCCCTTCCTTCTAGAGTTTACATAAGTAAAGAAGTCTTTGCATCCTTTGCCAGAGATTTCTCGTAATCAGCTTTTGCTTGCCTAATCTTCTTTGTGACTTAATTACAGATTAGCTTATACACAGAAGGCTACACTGAGGCTTCTGTGTCACCTGGTAATTTATATGCATCCCATGCATTTTTTTTTTCTCTACCATGAGTCTCAATAATTCATCTGACAGCTATTTAGGCCTAAATCTTAAACAGTATTTCTTTTTGAAAAGCCTTGAATTCTTCCCATTTAGAATTTGCTGTTGGTATCATCATCAGTTGGTGCCACTGTAGGCACCTTTATGAAAGCAAAATCCCTTCCCTTTACCCCTGATGATAGTTAAAACTTTATTTACCTTCCCTTTCTTATTTACTTTATTCCACCTTTTTTTTTTTATTTTCCCAAAATGTGCAATCTGAGGAATGTTTTCTATTTATTGTTAAAAAAAAAAAAAATTAAAATACTAAATTAATACTTAAATCTTCTGACAGTAAAATGACAAACTTTGTCTCAACTTGCTTGATTCTGCAATATCAGCAGAATGAAATTTTATGATCATTTCTGTAGGGACCAAATATGGACTGCTAATTGTAGTTATATTGCTACGAGAGTATAATGAAGTAACATTATGTGCCTGTATATTACTGAAATGATGCTTAACTTTAAAAAAATAATAAAAAAGTTGTAAAAAAATAAAAACACATAAATACACCTACTTTATGTGTGTAGACACTGCTGTTATTTTTATATGGACTGTTATCACCTTTCTACCAGTGTCCTGAAACTCATTTTGTCATTATTGGCAACAGAGAAATTATAGTCCTACTGCCACACAAATGAACTCAAGGTCACTAGCACGCACAGCCTATGAAGTACAGGAATTAGTGATGTAGAAAGAAAGAAGGTGAGTGCAAATGGTATTTTTATATTATAGACCTAGATCAACATTATTTCATTATACATTTATAGGATTACTTTTTGTTACAAAATTAAAATTAATCTAAAAATCAAACTCGGCTCACTCCTCCCATCTCTTTACTTCTAACCTAGACTGCATCTGATTGTAACCTTCAGTTCATTCTCGTAGCAATATAACTATAAGTTCATGAGCTTATTTCATTCTATCTATACATAAGAAATCCCAAATTATATTGTGATTAGTAGCATATGATCACTTACTCCTGCCAGTTTCCCTGTGATGTTATGTATTCTGCCCAATACATGTATTTCATTTCATAATATAAAGTTATTAGAAAATTCAGTTAGACAATTAAATCTTGAATATAACATGAATTTAAAATCAAAAGATACTACAGCAGGACCTTGCTGTTTATGGGAGTTACATTCCTGAAGACATCTGCAAATAGCAAGGTTAAGGACCTGTAATAAAAGGAAGGTAGATTCTCAGATTGGTAGAAGCTATTGATAAAAGTGTCCCCCACTATTTGATGAGCATACAATAGATAGCAATTCTTGCAGATTTTCAACATTTGGTCATTTGGGAAATTTGCAAGGAAAAGTTTTTCTCGAAAAAAATGTGGGTGTCAAAATTGCAAGTAATAAATAAATAAAATGCAAGTGTATATGGGTATCATTCATTCTCTGCTGCAATATAGTATACAGCGCTATACTATATTATACAGACTATACATTATACAGACCAAATGACGGATGAAAACTGAATTCAATGAAGTAAAATACAGTGGTGAAATGTAATCACAGAAATCTGGTAAGAGAAAATGTCATTATAAGGATGTCTTCTCTCTTTATTCATATGGAAATGGGCATCCAAATAATCAGTCTCATTTAAGTTCTGTATTCTAAACTATTTTGAAAGAGTATCTTAATTTAACTTATAGACCAACCACAAAAAAATTGAAAAACTGTCAGCAAACATCTAGTGTATGGAAAAAATTCAGGTGCTGTATTATTAACCCAGTTATTGTGATACCAATCTGGTAGAGAGACTGGAAAATCCATGGAAAAATATTAATGAACTTATTTTAAATTTGCTATTTCTGAAAATTAAACTTTAAATTAAAACACTTTGGAAGATTTGGCCTTTGGAAATAGCTTCTACCCTATACTAATTTAATTAAAAAGACACCAGTGTCTTAGAATAGATTTTTATTATGATCTGTGTACCTTTTGGAAATACAGAATGATCCTGCATTCCGGAATGGTAATTAGACTGAGGCCCCTGAGAGATTGAGAAACGAATCCAGTATTAAGTAAATAGGTCTCCAACTTCACGATGCGTTATGTACAACTAATTACTATTATTTTAGTGCATGAACAACAAATGTGCTTAATATATTTCAAATTACAAACTGAAATCTGACAAATTAAGACAACTACATTATGAAATGGAACTAAAACTACCTTTTCCCACAAATTGACTGCTCCAGTGGTTGACAAATGGGACAGGCCAGAAGTGTGGAAACTAAATGCTGCAGTGGACATTCTGTTGAACTGGGTTCAACAGAGCATTAAATTTAAATATCAAAATATCTGTTAGAATTATGTCCTAATGAATTTTAAATATGCTTCCAGTATGGTCTTCTTTTTCAGTCTACATCACTTTTTTTTGTTAACATACCTATTTTCTTGTAGAATATATTATATAATATCGGAGTAAATACACCATAGTTTACCCATAAATTTAACTACATAAGTAGTGTAATGACATCGTTTAATTTTATCTCATATTGTGGCTATCTTCACGTGATACCAGGTATTGCACTACTTCGAATAAATAATGCTTCTCTAGCAGAGGAGAACCTGGTATCTCATTGTGAAGGTAGCCAGAATGAGATAAAATCAAACGATGTCATTACACTACTTATGTAGTTAAATTTATGGGTAAACTATGGTGTATTTAAACATATTATATAGTTCATTTCAACCCATACCATATTATGCCTTGTGCATTTAGTGTTCAAAATATTTCTTGTAGAATGCATAAGTCTGCTGTATGCTTAAATTAAGTTTGGATTGACAGTTTGAGAATTTTAGCCATTTGGAGAAATTAATGCCAAAAACAGGGTATATTGATATCTTCTTTTTAACATTTAAAATTATTATGCAAACTCATTTGAATTATTATAATTACACTCTAGACCTACAGTAATTCTTGAATATAGTACAAGTTTTTCCCTTATGAAATTGATTAATAAATATGTAATATGAAATAGTTCAAAATGCATCACATAAAATGTAAATCTTTTGTGAAGATATATTTCTTATTTATATTAAATTTAGCAATTTAATTCAGCACAGAGCATGCATAAGGTAAATGCTTTCTTGATAACAGAAGTTGCCTTGAAATTTAACAGGAAATAAACAGTTAATTTGAACTTTTTTTATTATTTTTTTTTTGTATCAGCACTAAGATTTCTAAACAAAATGAATTTATTGTATTTATAACCATTATAAGACTTGACAGTTTATGGCACACTGACTGATATTCAGTCTTTTATGCATTTTATTTATTTATTTTTCAATTTTATTAATCACAGAACTGAGAGGGAAACTAAGTGGTGTACAGTTTATACTAGGCACTTTTATATTGTGTCAGTAGGTTTTTGTTTAGTCTAAAAGAAAGAAAATGTAGCTAAATTGTAATTCATACCCTCCAACATACAAATATTCAAGTAATATCTGTATATTAATTAGTGGCTACGAAAAATTATTAAAGCAGACTATTTTTTCATATTGTACATATTCATCTGTGTATTAGCTCTGAATTAACTGTGATTGTACATGCTTTGATTGTTGTGCTGTATAAATTTTACACTTTTGTATTTTTGTATCTTTTCCAAATGTGCAGGGTAATTTGTTACTTAAATTTGTAATGTGGTTCAAATAAAAAAGTATACTAATAAAAAAAAAAAATTATTTGTTAGAGATGATTATTTTTTGATAATATTTGTCATGCTTTCTTTCTGTTGAAATTTTTCTTTCTGCACATACCTGAAAAGCAGTTTATTTAAATGCTTCATTTGGTGACCGATATGTTTTGTAGATTCTCTTTTAAAAATTCCTGTGTGAAGCTGCCTTATAAAACTATCAAAAACATTTAAAAAGTTTCTTAGCAACTGTAAGAAAATGATATTTTTGTATATTGGGTGATTAAGTTTTGTACAGCTAAACTAAGATATTTCTTAACTATTCAGTGGAATTTTATTTAACACCAAAAAAAAAAAAATTACATAAAGGAATTTTGTCTTCCTGGCCTCGTAAAGTACTAATTATATGAGGATTCAAATCAGAGAAAAACTTTTATATTTCATTATTCAAACAAGAAAACACCATATAATTTATTTAGTTTTTCTTGCTTAGGATGTTTATATTCTGTTCAAAATACCTGAGTCTTCGAAATTTTCATAGTGACTTTAGCACATTATATATAAAAATCTTTTATTGCCAACTAACTTCTATTGCCTGATACACAAAAGTCTGATATTGTCCAAATAACCACAGATATAAATTCAGTTAATATTTGTTATAGGTTACAACAGCATGATTGAAGACGGTGAAGTTAAAAATGAATCTTGATAAAATAGATTGGAGAATTGGTGATGCTATGTTGAACTTATATGGAAACCTTCATTGGATAAAATCCACTATGTTCAGACAATTGTCTTTGGCAACTAAGAGAGGGAGGGAGAGTGGCAAACAGCGTTTTAGTCTTCAACTGTTTGCTACCTTAGATGAGAAAGGGGTGTAAGTTTCACTTGCCCCTAGCATTAATGACTGGTGTACACCAGAGGTAGGCCCATATTTGCATTTAGCCAACATAGAAATAACACAGGTTATAAATGTCAGCTCTACAGCCTGTGGAGTCCATTAAGAATTTTGTCATAAAAGACCACATTGAGGAATGGACATAAAAATAAAAGAATGTACATAGGGCTTATTAATCGGCTGGGATTAATGGGATTATTAATCAGTGCTGGCTCAAATGCAGCATGTATCAGAAGTATGCAAAACAGATAGTCTGGAGCGGTGAGCAAAAAAAAAAAGTATTTTATAGTTTGACTTGACCAACTGGAGGAATGGACACTAAAAGAACCTAAAACCACAGCAAATAGGAGGCTGACAGACTTAATGGTATATTTATTGAGTTTTAGAGGTTTATTCAGAGCAAGGGGGTCTCACAGACTGATAGTGTAGTGTACTATCTGTTCCAGTTAGTGGAAGATGTAATGTATGAGTTATTGGGAGAAAGAACTAAACCTTGGAGAATACCAGCATTAATTGAGAAGTTAGAAGAAAACGTCCATCTGCCATGATTTGCAGTGAGCAGTTTCAGAAATGGTGGACTACTATATTGCAAGGCCCCTAGCCAAGTGGTCATCAGCAGGAGTGCAACAGCACATACTCTTTGAGTAGACCAGGGTTCAAGCTCCTGACTGCTAAATACAGTCAATCTGCCATGGACCAGCATGGTAGATTAAGGTCCATTTCCCTCAACATGAATTGTTGAGGAGGCTTCCATCCTGCAATGGATTGATAATGGCTGCAGTTTACCTTTACCTTTTTACTAAAATGCAAAAAAGCAGAAAGTAAACCATAAGACAGAAGCTTATTTAGAAGACTTATGCTAAACAAGATCAAAAGCTTTGGAAAGGTAAAGAGCGACTGCTTGAATTTCACTGAACTTTTCCATTGGATTTGTCCAAAGATAAGCATTATATGATTACATTATGGACAAACATCACACATACTTTACATTAGTGTTTGCTGAACCTAATTTAAATAATTTTTTTATCTACTGCATATATAGTAACTAATACTCTGGTTTCACTAAAACTTTGCTTGGCCATTTGTACATGAAATGAGTCTTAACATCTCCCCACCCAAAACTTTGTGGGGGGGGGGGGATGTTGCCTCAGGCTTTGAAGAATTTCACTCAGGCATTTTGGAAAACAAAATGTACACACGTACAAAATTAAGTCTTAACAGTTGCATTTCACAAGTCTAGTTTTGAATTTCACCTGAAAATTAAAACGATCGAGGGCATAAAAATAATATTAGTGAAACTTCCATGAATGCAAAATTAAGCCTCCTTGCAACAGATTTTGGTGATTTTAACAGTTAACAAATATAATAAACCACATTGGTGATGGAAATCCACGGGCAGGCTTTTTATATATATATAAAAAGTAGTAAATGATGTTAAATATAATTCCACTGAATTTGAAACATTCTTTAGAATCATATATTCTATTAGGAACTTCTGTATCTTTCAAAAATCATGTAACAATTAACAATTCCTAATTTTTTTTTGTGGCTGATGCTATAAGCTTGCTTTCTTGCACATGTTCCCTTACTAATGCTAATCATCGGTGACAGAAGTGCTAATGAGATTTGTTACATTATATTGCAATCACATGATTATAATAATTACCAAAAACTATACCATTATAAGATGGTTAATATACTTATAAGGCAGGCAATATGCAGGACCAGAGTAATATGTGGGGCAACTGCCTCAGGTGCAACTTTGGGTGGGGGGATGTTAAAATTCATTTCAAGTGCCAAAATCATTGCCCCACATATCACTGAGCCTAACTATGATGTATGTATTTATTTAATGCATTACTGAATGTGCCTCACTACAATGCAAAAGCACCTATTATGGCTTTATCTATCCGTCCACTTGTAAGCACACAATAGTGTCTTTATAGCTGAATGGATTTTGCCAAAATTTGGCACTTGCAAAATATGAAATTATCAAGATTCTGGTGTACACTAGCTAATTTAGAGTACTGCTTATTTTTTTTATCCAGTTAAATACAATTATTTTAATGTTTCCACTATATTGTACGCACATGCATTAGTTTTGTAAATAGGATAAAAAATAACTGATCTTGTTGGTTGTTGCTTTCTTGTAGAGATGTGTGAAACATCCATTTATGAAAGTTTACTTTTAGTAACTTGGTATGTGAATTGCATGAAAGGAGCAAGTGGCAGAAAATGGCATGAAATATTTATTAACAATACGTAGTTCATTTCACTAACTTATTATTGAATTTTTTTTTTTTTTTAAAGGAAATACTTGAAATTCAGAATCATTACTAAAAAATACATGTGAAAAACAGTGTTCATGACTATTTTTGGAATTACACATAGCAGACACTGTTTTTATGCTTATTCCTTTAAAATATTTTATAATGAATCAATAAAGATTTCTTTTATTTCTTTACTGATTTTGTTTTTATCTACACATATCAACACTATACTGGTAAATATAAAAGGGAGGAAATATTTGCATAGGATTGAGGTATTCCTCAATAACAAACAGAGCAATGCTAATAACCTTGGGTGGCTAGCAGCATTCAAAATTTTAGGATATTTAAAAAATTTTTATATTTTAATTTTCTTCTTAAGCAAAAGTTAAATTACGTACAAGTTAATACAACAGCATCATTTCTGTACATAGCCAACTACTTCAGTAGTTGCTTATTCTCGGCGGATACCACTACCTATAACAGCACCATTTTGGAGCTGATTGGCTCCTATCAATAAACTCCAAAACAGTACCGTATGGGTGGTGGTATTCGCAGAGAATAAGCAACAATAGTCTTCTATGGTGAAGCTTTAGCTATTTGAGGTAGTGCAATATTGTGGTAACTTCCAAAGGTATTCACAATATGAGATATACTTAAATGATGCCAATTTGTGACTACTTTAGTTGGCTACGTACAGAAATGGTGCTATTTCACTAACTTATACGTAAGTTAACTTCCTTCTTAATCTGGGGCTCTAGCCCTAAATTAACTTACATCATCAGGCATCTCTCGTATTGTGGAGTTATACTTCGCAACTGGATTGTCATCATTGCAATACCAGTGTACCTGCCCACCCACCAATGAGGAGCCAATAAGCTCCGAAACAGTGCTGTATGGGTGGTGGTGGTATCCGCCAGGAATAAGCAACAATAGTCTTCTCCTATGGCGAAGCGTTACTTATTTGAGGTTGTGCAATATCGTGGTAACTCGTAAAGGTATTCACAATATGAAATGGCGCCTCCATAGCCAGGTGGGAAGGAGCAGCAGTGCGTAGCACACGCTTCTTGATTAGACCGGGGTTCAAGCCCGTCACCACCAAATACGGAGGATGCGGAAAGGTCAAGGGAATGACCACCGCATATTCCCGGAGCAATATGGCCTTAATTGCTAATGCTCCTAAAAAAAAAAACAAATAACAATAAAATAACAATATGAAATATACTTAAATGATGCCAATCTGTAACTACTTAAGTAGTTGACTATGTACAGAAATGATGCCATTGCACTAACTTGTACATAAGTTAACTTATTTCGTAACCTGAGGCTCTAGCCCCGAATTACATTGCAAGCCCAGTCACTCCTGGAGATCCTGAGTACTGAGGCTGAGAAGTTTCTTACATAAAAGTAAGAAACTTCTCAGCCTCAATAGTCGGGATCTCCAGGAGTGACTGGGGGCTCTCCAAGCACATAATTCTCCTTTACTACAAGGCGGTTTTCCTCCCCAGAGTCACATTTGCTGCAGGGGCATGGTTTCGCTGGGCAGTTAAGTGTAAAATTAAAGAGAAGCTGACCTCTGTCCAACGGGACTTCTCCTGGCTACCCATCAGATCTGCAGAAGAGTCTCCACAGCAGCAACACAAGTCATTGCAGAAGTTCTTCCACTGGACCTCTTTGTAGTTTATAGGGGACTATGCTAGGAGGAGGAGGATTCCTGCAGTATTCCTAGGCATCCACCTTAACTTAGACACGGACATGAAAAGAGAGAAGCTGTGCTGCTATAATGAGCTAGTTCATATATGCCAGATGGAATGGGACATCCAATAAGGGACTAGTCACGAAAAACTTCATACTGGATATTACCTTTGCAATGGCAAATCTGTTACGAAATGGTTTACTCTCACGATGGAAACCTATCTAGTCACAGAACATGGGGCCCTCTATGAGAAATTGTTTCAATTTAGGCTTTCAGAGTCAGACCTTTGTCTCTGTGGAGCAAAGGAGAACTGGTCCCACATACTCTTCAACTGTGCAATATATAATGAATCCAGAGAAAAGCTGAGGAATAGCATCCAGGGATTCTCCTCAACTGTAGCAGAGCAACTAATTCAAACAGCAAGTAATCTTGCAGCACTCCAGGCCTTTGCAAAAGAAGTTTTTTGCTCAAAGGAAGAGGCTGGTTCTGCCCCAGATCAATCAAGTCTGAAGATAAAATTGGACAATAAGATTCATTTCACCAAGAAGACCTGGACAATACTTGAGTTTAAAAGTCTGTTTTTGATGTTAGAGTTCTTGATAGCCACAATTGTTGAGATATGGATGATTTGCTAGTGTAAATTTTATGCGTTTTTTTTTTTTTTTAATTAATTTATATATTTTGTTTTTACAACGTTGTATTTATTTATTTTATGGAAGATGTAAGATACTAAGTTGAGAGTTAGGCGGATTTGAACTTATGTTCTGGGTGCCACCTTTATTTTTAATAAAAATAAATAAGCAAAAGTTAAAATTAAGAGAAAGAAGCAAAAAATTAATCCTAACAACCTTTGTGTAAAAAGTTGTTAAACTGAATAAAGCAAATCAAATAATGTCAGTAATTTTAAACCTTTTCCATTTTTTCAAGCAAAAAATATACTCTTCTTCCTGGGAAGGGGAATATGTCCCCCTCCCAGGAAGAAGAGTGGAAGTGAATAGCATTTCCCCTCAAACACATCCATACATACAATCACTATAAAACTGTTGTAAATTTTCTTGTATTTTGTTTAGTTATCCTAAAAACATATCACAGAAGATTGATGTATATATTAACTGAAATAATGGAGTGACAGAAACCTTCTAAAGCAAGTTAATTCTCATTTTGTACAATATTTATTATACAAAATGAGACATTTATTGCATCGCCCCTCATTTTACTGTATCATCCAAAAAGGTCACAATTTCAACTTAATTTATATATGTTTAAGGAACATTTGCAAAAAAAAAAGTTTGCAAGGTTGCCATTAAAATGATCACAAATATTTAGCATAGTTTTGTTATCAAACAATTTTCTCTTCACAAAAACCCAGTTATAAAAACAATGGGAGGAGTTGTGCCAGTACCATCTGAGAGAGATGCAAAAAACAAGTTGTCGATGACAAAATGGATATCTTATTGAATGGCATGAGCCACAAAAATGACTGGCTTTCTCCGACATGAATGGAAATAATAGGAATATTTATGCATAATCATCTGTGCACGTTCCAGAAGCGACATGCACAGATGGATTGTGTATTCTGGGACACACTTTCAATTCAATAATGATAATAGATGTAGTGGTTACATCAGTAATGCTTAAGTTCTGAGATGAGAGCATATGGAAGTTGGTTGGATGGTGAAATGGACATTTGTGAGGAACTATGTAGAAAAGTTTTTTCTGGTTATTATTAACTATTAATAGTTACTGTAACTATCTGTAAACTATTAACATTTAAAACCAGGCCCTGACAAATTTGTTCAATATCTAGTAGGTACTACCAAATAGTACAAGCTGGCCTCGATTAATTCGTCCCGCGAACGCATCACACTAAACGGAAACGTGTTAATCGAATATAATAATCAATAGGAAAAATTATAATTGGCCCTTGACCTAGGATGTCCATAAAGAATTTTAAAAATACCTTTTAAATAACTGTTTTAACTGTATAAAATGTAAAATATAATGAAAATAATTATGGAATTAAATGTTTATTGCTTAAAAAAGCGGTTCCCAAACTGTGCGCCGCAGAATATTTTAAATTTTCGAAGGAAAAACAGCGATACTCTACATCTGTCGGACACTGCGCGAACTACTAGCTTGAGGTAGTTCAGTTTCAACATTTCTTATTAAGTTGTTTGTACCTAACTACTAAACGGAACTGTTAGGTATTTCTTTTGGTCTGGATGCGCCGTGAAAAAATTACTGAGACACTGTAAGGGCACCGTGAACCAAGGACCCCAGGAGATCACATCTGGTGAGTATGGGCTTGGTGCACCCAAGATCCTGAGCTGGATATCATCATTCTTCTCTTTCTTGGTGATTGCCTTCTACTTTTGACTCTCTCTCTCTCTCTCTCTCTCTCTCTCTCTCTCTCTCTCTCTGGGTAACTTGAAGGATTTTTTTTTTTTTTGGCTGGTGAGCATAAGCCTCAGGCTTCCTTGCACCATATGGCTCATAATAATGATAATAAAAGTTTGAGAACCTCTGACTTAAAATACACAATGAAGAAATGACTGTTGCAGAAATATTTGAACAGTTGACTTTCTCGTTTCATCAATCAATTTCCGATAGCCGACAACAATTTTCTCTGGGCCCTGGCGAAATAAATATCGCAGAGAACCTCAAACCTTTGTTTGAGGTTCTCTGCGATCTGAAAGATTTCCTATAGTTCTTTTACCATTATCTCCTTTACGGTAACATTTTCATCTGGCTCATTTAAAAATTTGAATTTTTAAATGCAAGTCTGCATTGACTTTATTAGTGGGAGACAAACAAATAACAAGTCTTCTTCTGATGGTTGATGGAACACACCGAGGCAGGCAGCAGGCAAACGTTCGGTTATTGCCCGTCCGACGTGCGGTTAGCTTGACCTGCGATTCAAATCTTTTTTCAACTATCGCATAAAAAAAAAAAAAAAAAAATCACGTTAACTGGAAATTTGCATCGTGAAAAGTGGTATAATTTTTTCAAATAACGGTAACTGAAACACACGTTAATCGAACTCGCATTATGTGAGGCCTGGCTGTACTTTCCAGACGGGTTTCCATAATAATAGATATTATGCAGTAAATTCATGATGAGATGAAAGTATCAGCTATCTTACTTAGCATTAAATTCAGATAATGCTCATAAGGGTATCTATAAGATTCTATGGCAACGAATCCCATTCTACCAGCGCAGACCTTAGCTCACCAAGTGACCGAAGAATTGGCTGTTGGCATGCAATGTGATGCTCAAGGACATCGCACACATGTTCAATCAGATTTAAGATCTGGTGATCATGCATGGAGTCATTTGGATCATGGATTCATTTGATATCTTCAGTTTCACAATATCCCTCCACCAATTCAGCTCTATGTGCAGTGGGATTGTTACGCATGAAAAGAAAATTTGGGCCAACTGCACCCCTAAAAAGTTCACATAGGGTTCGAGGTTCTGTTCTTGGTACCCCTAACAAAAACAAACATGAAGAGGGGTGTGGCCACTGATCATTATTCTGCTCCACACAAGAACATTACTTCTACCATAATGTCCCTTTCTCTGTTTTTGGAGGAATGGTACCACATTCTTCGTTGTCTCCAGATAGGCTAAAACGGGACTCATCAGAAAACAGAACTGTACCCCACTTGTCAGGGCTCCAAGTCACATGTTTTGATGAGCTCTGCAGTGAATTGGGATTAATGGGATACAAGCCACTGGCTTCCTTGCACTTGAACCTTAACACAGTCCAGTTGGAAATATTTTCACCCTGTGGCCACAGCAACATCAAGAAACAGTTGATGACAGGACACCATATGGTTCCATCTTGCTGTTAAGAGCCAGATAGTGATTTGTTTTAGTTGATGTAGTACTCAGGCAACCTTGGCCAGCTCTTCTTGTAATGATGTCTGTCTCCTGAAACTGCTTTCATAGTGCCAAGATGACATTGCATAACACATTAAGCCACCTGCAACTGCCCAGCTTCAAGTCGTCCAATGGCTCGCTACCTCAAAGAAATATTTTCACCTGTGACCACAGCAACGTCAAGAGAGAGTTGATGACAGGACACCATATGGCTCTGTCTTGCTTGTTAAGAGCCAGATAGTGGTTTGTTTTAGTTGACTTAGTAATCAAGCAACCTTGTCCAGCTCTTCTTGTAATGATTCCTGTCTCCCAAAACTGCTTCCATAGTGCCGAGATGCACGACACAGTAAGCCAACGTGCCACCTCCACCTGCAAAGCTTCAAGCTGTCCAAAGGCTTGCTATCTCAAAGAATCATTTAAATGATGATTTGTCATCCTGAGTACTGGAGATGTGGCTATCCAACTGAGCAAGCCAAAAAATGGGAATTAAGTGATGTGGTCACAACCCATGTTTTTAGAGACATAAATAATTTGCATACTGTGCATCTCTTAAGGTGGTAGATCAATTTCTATTGGATACTTGGAATTTGCATGCCAGGATGTCTATTACATCAAATATTTGCCTTTGGAAAAACATTTTGTTCTGTTCATTTTATTGAGCAGTGCATGAGCAATAAAGCATGACATGAATGCCAGTCTCCATTTCCCCAGTGAACAGGGAGGCCATTTCATGGTGGTAAAGTCTACAGAATGCACTTCAAACCATGTTCTAGTCACCACAGCTCTGTGGGGAGGTGCATTGTCCTGCTTGTAGAGTCCATTGTCCTGTGGAGGCATGATGACCATGAAGGGATGCAGATGGTCTGCAAGGATGGACACATAACCTGGACTGTTCAGAGATGCATCGACATACCAGAAGTCCCAATGTGTGCCAGTTGAACAACCCCAGACCATTACCGACCGTCCACCTGCCTGAACAGTTCCTTGTTGACGTGACAGGTGCATAGCTTCGTGTGCTTTCCACCAGATACACACCTCCCATAAGCTCGAAATAACTGGACATGGGACTCATCAGACCAGGAGACCCATCTCCAATCATCCATGGTCCAGTGCCAATGTTCTTTCGCCCGAGTGAGATGTAAAGTCCTGTGCCGCGGTATTAGCAATGGGACTCTGGTGGGTCAGTGGCTCCCATAACCTATTGTGGCTAATGAGCACCTGATGGTCTTGGTGGAGACGTTTCTGGCACCTCCATCGTTGAAGTCGGCAGTGATTTGTGCCACTATCACTCTCCGGTTGGCTGAAACAATTTGAGACAGCCTTCAGCCATCATCCACCACCTTTCTCTGTCCACAATGAGATGTTATTCTGGAAATGCCATATTTTCAATATGCTCTTGACACTGTCAAATGGGAATAGTGCAATTTCTGTACCACCTGTGTGATAGGGTGACCTATGCATCAGGCGCCCACTATCATCCCTCTTTCAAAGTCGGTTCACTGATGACGTTTATTCATATTGACAAATGTCATGATGTTTATCCATACTGACATCGAATTACCGTCTACATGAATGCAGTGTACCTATATACCTATAAACTACCTAGAAACCTTCTACCTGATCAACGATTGCCAGTATGGATTCCATCAGTGTCAATCCACTGGTGATATTCTGGTTTACATTACCCATTTTTGGACAAATTCAATGGAAGAGTTCAGTGAAACACAAGCAGTTGCTCTTGACATCTCAAAGGCTTTCGATCATGTTTAGCATAAAGGTCTTCTAAGCAAGCTTCCATCTTATGGTTTGCCAACTGTTTATCCAGTTTTCTCTCTGACCACTCACTGAGGGTGATAGTAGATGACTCTGTCTTCTAACTTCTTCACTAATGCTGGTGTCCCCCCAAGGTTCAGTTCTTTCCCCCCACTATTTTCCTCTTGTATATTAATGACCTTCTTCCATTGACCGGAAATCCTATCCAAAGTTTTGCTGATGATAGCACATTACATTCCACTTTCCAGTTTGAGAAACCTTGCCCTGCTCAATCAGCTTCAACTTCTCGAATATCTGCTACTAATTCCTTAAATGCTAATCTCCAGGTAATTCAAACTTAGTACAAATTCTCTAGTGGGGCAAAAACTTAGTTGATTTCAATCCTTCTAAAACTCAGTCCTGTCTTATATCTCGCAAAAAGGATTCTTTTGCTCCTATGCTTATCTTTGGTGACTCTGATTTCTAGGTAAGTTGAAACA
The DNA here is from genome assembly GCF_048544385.1 of Mastigoproctus giganteus. NCBI lineage: Eukaryota > Metazoa > Arthropoda > Arachnida > Uropygi > Thelyphonidae > Mastigoproctus > Mastigoproctus giganteus. The sequence continues at coordinate 49,703,081 of NC_143577.1, forward strand.
TCTTTTTTGGGGATTACCCTGACATCTAATCTCTCTCAAATATTATTTCCTCTGCATCTAAAAAAAACTTGGTTTTCTCTTTTGCTCTTTGCTATTTTTCTTCCAAACAGCTGTTCACTCAGTACAAATCGCAAATCTGACCTACCATGGAATATTGTTCCCACACCTGGGGCGGTGCCCCCAAAACTTCTCTCGGAATTCTAGATTCCATTCAGAAGAAGGCAGTTAGGTTAATTACTCATCTCCAACAAGGTCTCCACTCTCTGTCCCATAGACGTACTATTTCTGCTGCATGCCTTTTCTACAGATACTTCTATGGGCACTGTTCTTCTGAATTGGATTCTATAATTCCCATTCTCTTTCAAAACAGTCCGAACACTTGCTGCCACCAGCCAACATCCACTTACTGTCGAACTTCAAACTCACAGAACCAACTTTTCATCTTCCCCGTTTATTCATTCAACTGCCATTTTCTGGAACAACCTTCTTTCATACGTATTTCCTAAAATTACAGTTTACAGAAGTTCAAATCTAATGTCAACAAATATCTTCTTTTGTCTTCTCAACCTCCAAACCATGCACGGTACTAAGCACTATAGGTTCTAATACCTCTTGTGTTTGGGGTTTTCATAAAAAAAATTTAGAAACATACCTGTCAAGCAGCAGGTTCATTCACTAGTGAGAGGGGTGACAGTGTCAAATTGCCCGCGAACCAGGTATCCCATGAATTCTGTACTTTCAATGTATATCACTGTTTTAAAAGTTACTATGCATTAATGCAGCGGTTCCAAAACTACTGAGATTTCCGGACGCCTTCAAAAATAAAAATATGTTTGCAGACCCCCATATATATAAAGTGTGTGTGTGTGTGTGTGTGTGTGTGCGCGCGCACACACACAGTTTCCAGGATAGAGGTATCCAAAAATAATGGCTTATAATGCGAGAACCACTCATTATATTTTCTCAAACGACAGCACAATCAATAGGAAATCTCTCCAAGATTTGTTTTGTCACATTTTGCTGCATTTGGGGTACTGCGAATCTTCACCAAGTGATCAAAAATGAAAGGGGCACACCAAAAGTCAATGTCTGATTAGGAGTGCAAAAAAATGGCTTCATCAGTCCATTTTTTTTTTTCATAGATATGACTATGAAAAAAAAAAAAAAAGCATGGGACTTTATTAAAGACTGTGTCAATTTTTTAACACAGTCTTTAATAAAGAAAAAGAGAAAAGTTTGGGATTTGGACGATTTGAAACAGCATATCGTTGAAGCAGTTACTCTAATAACACCTCAGATGCTGGAAAACACTTGGCAAAAGCTTGAGTATCGTTTTGACATCTGTCAAGCTACAAAAGGTGCCCATATTGAACTTTACTAACCTTCATAAAAACTTGGTAAGTTACTCTGTATAATAACAAAAAAATTATTTTAATACACCTTATAGATGCTAGGATATGTGTGTGTATTTCTGGATACCTCTAGCCCAGACATCCTGTGTGTGTGTGTGTGTGTGTGTGTGTGTGTGTGTGTGTGTGTGTGTGTGTGTGTGTGTATATACACACTATCATTGAATTATATTAAATAAAGTTAAATTATAATGAAATAAATAAATAATTAAGCATTCATTAGAGGCAGCGACATGCAATTCCTCCATATGAAGCTGAAATACATCCAATGTGTTAAATTAAATAAAATAAAACATAAGCCAGTAGTATGGCAAAAACTGTAGAGCGAAAATTAACATAAAAATAACCCAAATAAACAATCGAACGAAGAGAAAGAATAGATATAAATAGTAACCCATAAACCCTTGTATATTTTCGAACTTTAAATCCAATTAAAACTATACAAAATTTAGACTAATGCCAATTATTTATTAATTTAGCAGTACCCCCCAGAGAGGTACCAGTTCCGAAAGACGTGAAATATCACCAAAAGAGGGTTAAAGGACGATAACAAAATCAAAATAAAATAAAATAGACTGACCATCATGCCCCCATATCGACAGAGGACCACGATTTTTTTTTCGCTGCATAAGGACCACCGCCGTGCAAATCCTCTGCATTGGTGGATCGATCGGAGGAGGGAGGGTGAATTGGTACTTCGATCTTTTCACCATGGCGACGATTTGTATAGCGATTGAAATGCAGCGATTCCATGACCATTATTGGCCTCGTGGTCCTCTGTCGATATGGGGCATGATGGTCAGTCTATTTTATTTTATTTTAATTTATTTTGATTTTGTTATCGTCTGGTAGTTCCTTTAACCCTCTTTTGGTGATATTTCACGTCTTTCGGAACTGGTACCTCTCTGGGGGGTACCGCTAAATTAATAAATAATTGGCATTAGTCTAAATTTTGTATAGTTTTAATTGGATTTAAAGTTCGAAAATATACAAGGGTTTATGGGCTACTATTTATATCTATTCTTTCTTTTCGTTCGATTGTTTATTTGGGTTATTTTTATGTTAATTTTCGCTCTACAGTTTTTGCCATACTACTGGCTTATGTTTTATTTTATTTAATTTAACATATTGGATATATATATATATATATATATAAAACATATGAAATAAGTGATAAAAATGTAGAAAAAATAGGAAATTAGAAATGAGTCTCAGATCAGATTAATGCCATCAAATGTTACATTAGTCTGTAAATCATATATTACAGAATGGGTATATTTTTACTCTGAATACTAATAATCTATATTCTTATTAAATTTCATTTGACATTTGACTCCCATGGAATACTGTAATATATATATATATATATATATATATATATATATATATATATATATATATATATATATATATATATATATATATATATATATATATATTAAAACTGGATTTTCTGAAAAGAAAATTCAAAGTTGTGTGAAACAACTCAACTTTATTCTTATTTTTTTACAGATATATAATAACTTTATCATCAATTCGCTATACATGGAATGAATAATTTGAAATATGTATACAATTATATATTTTTGATAAGATTAGTATATAACTAATCTTATCAAAAATAAGTCATGTTCTAAAAGAAAAATTCATTGTGATTCTATCAATATTTTTTAAGAAAATAAACATACATTACTTGATACCTTCTGAATGTTTTGTAGACCCCCTGGAACTGGTCTACAGACCCCATTTGGGAAACGCTGCATTAATGGAAACAAACAAAAATTAATTTACAAAGAAAAACAGTTTTATGACTCCCCTGTAAAATTTCAAATATGTGACATGTTTCTTATCTTCATTCAACTGTACTCAACTATTACTGGCATCTCAAGAAAGGACTGGAGCAAAAGTTCACATAAATGTTCAACAGTGTAGCACACAATGTGACTGGATTAGGTGTCCTAAATTGAAATGATTCCTGTAATAATGCTAGAAATTATTTCAATTGATGAAACAACAAAAACAATGGTGCTACTGAAATATAATCAAAACTGGAAGTTGCTGAGAGACAGGGACATTGTATTTGACATAAAAAATAATGCAAATTTGATGTTTATTTAGTAAATTTTTTGTGGTAGTTATTATAAATGTTTGTTTATAATCTAGCTACATTTCATGTTTCACATGTACTGCTAAGTTTGAAAATGCATAAATACCTGTATAAATCCTTGTTTATTTAGCATCTGTTAAATAAGCTAAATATAGTGTTTATGAAATTCCTTTCCTAGTTCATAATTCTTCAGAATGAAAATAAACAAGCTACGATTTAAACATAGAAATTTACTTCAAATAATTGCATCTACATATAAAAAACAAAAAAAAAAAAAAAAAAATCAAAACAGATGGAGATCTTGAATTCATCTACAAATACATTAAATACTTCAGGACAAAGGATATATGAGAAGAAAGTGTTTTCTTCATGATCCGAACTAATTATAGAAATGTATTTACAAGAGTCTCCTTTGAACTTATCATTGCACCGTCATCTGTTGTCTTTCTAAAAAGGCAAAAAAAAAAAAAAAAAATTACATTACTTGCTATTTATAATTAATCTGCTATTACCCTATACAAGATGAACATATTACATCAAAAGCAGTTACAAAACAAAATAAAAACTAAATAAATGATATTCATACAGAAGAAGAATATTTATAATCTGTTTTTTTTTTTTTTTTTTTTTTTTTTGCCAAAAAAACAGACTAGATATTTCCAAAGAATATCAGCTGCTACAAAATACAGAAGGGTCATCCCATGTCAAATGGCCTAGGGGTCCCTGCAAGACCATCTTCAATTTTCTTGAAACTTGCTGTGGATGTTTAAACAAGTTTTAAATGAAGCTGTGTAAAATTTCAGTTCAAAATATAGTATGATTGAGGCACCAGCACCTTTTTTGTGGAGATTACTTGTGTTACGCAGAATAAATCACAAAAAATTTTCAGTTTTAAATGTTACTGTTGCACAACATTGAGAGATAGTGCTCTTAAACTTGGTATACCTAGTTAACTTTTGGCAGAGAATGCAAAACGTTTGGTGTCCAGGCTCAAAAACCTTCACATTCTTTACAATGCAGTCTAAATCTGGCACCAAAAATCTGCCGCAACAAATTTAAGCAAGACTTTTTAAAGTCATAACTTTGAAATAAAAACCTTTGGTACCTTCTTCTTTGGACATTCCACTTACCAACTGCATGAATTCAGCCTAACTAAATATCAGCTCTTATACTTGTTTTCTGACTGAGATATTTTCCTTCAAAGATCGACTCAAAATTTGAAAGTCAAATTTGACCTATATTAGGGGGCAAATATCTTAATGTGAGACACCGTCAATTCTCTCGTTTTTGCCACCACTGGAAAGAGCAGAGTTTCAGCTACAAGGATCATGGTTTATCTGTTTTGTGCCTTTGCACTTAAGCCTAAACATAAAGTAGTTTTATGTGCCGTATTGTTATTTTGTGAGATCATTTTTGATGCAGAGCACTTCCTTAATGCTGTCTAATGTTTAGATAAGAGTTTCTTTAAATCGAGTATCTTTAAATAGAGTACTGTATTTCCCCATGTATAAGACGCACCTTTTTTCAAAAAATTTGGGGTCTAAAAACTGGGTGCGTCTTATACAGTGGTTGTAGATTTTTTTTTACTTGCATTTCCTCCTTGTCTTTGCACTCATTGTTTTGCACTTGTTACCAGCATATTAGGTTAAGTTTTGCCAAGTTCTGCCCAAAAATGGCTCCGAAAAGATTTTTGTACAGTGCTGAATTCAAGTTAAAAGTTATCCCGTTTGCAAAAGTGAATGGAAATCGTGCTGCTGAACGTAAGTTTGGTCCTCCTCCAACTGAGAAAACAATCCGAGACTGGCTACAGGAAGAAGAAACCCTACTGAAAACGCCACAGCAGAAGAAAGCCAATAGAGGCAAGTCAGCAAAATGGCCTGATTTAGAGAGAGAATAGAAGATATGGATTGAGGAGCAAAGGGCAATTGGAATTCCTGTGTCCACAAAGATGGTTCAGCACGAGGCAAGAAGAATTGCTGATGAAAAAGAAGTTACTGATTTCAAAGGAGGATGCTTCAGGTTCATGAAACGGAATGGACTAAGCATGCGTACACGCACCAGACTTGCCCAAAAGATGCCTGAAAGCTATGAGCAGAAGGTGCTTGAATTTCATCGTTTTGTCATTCAATGTCGGAAGACATCAGTTTGAGTTGAGACAGATTGCAAATATGGACAAAGTCGCCCTTCAATTTGATGTCCCAAGTAACAGAACTGTTGATAAGAAGGGGGTAAAAACTGTAACTGTGAAGACAAGTGGACATGAAAAGAGCCATTATACAGTCGTTCTAGCTTGTTGTGCCGACGGAACCAAGCTGGCTCCTATGCTGATTTTAAAACCAAAACAATGACAAAAGAAGACATTCCTCGAGGAGTGACTGTCCACGTTCATGACAAGGGTTGGATGGATGAGGATGGGATGAAGATCTGGTTTGAGAAAGTTTGGAGCAGGAGACAAGATGGTCTCTTATACAAACCTGCCCTATTGGTGCTTGATCAGTTCAGGGCACACATAACAAAAAATACAAAGAAGATTGCTGCAGAGCAAAAAACAAAACTTGCCGTCATACCTTGGCATCCCAGCTCCAACCACTTGATGTCAGCATTAACAAACCCTTCAAAGCTGACATGAGAGACAAATGGAACCAATGGATGAAGTCTTCTGGGGACAATTTGACACCAGCAGGAAGAGTGAAGAAACCAACTATAGGAGAAGTTTGTATCTGGGTGAAAAGACCCTGGGATAATATCAAGAATGAGATCGTCAAGTCATTTAAGAAGTGTGGCATTTCAAATGCCATAGATGGAACTGAGGACGAGGCAATATATGAAGACAGTGATTCATCATCAGACACAGATGAGGAAAAGCTAATGGATGGGAGTTTTGACTGTGATGAGTTGTATGAATTTTATGATGAATAAAACTTGAGTTCAATAACTTTATGTAATACATTTTTTTTCAAATTTCGAGCCCCAAAATTAAGATGTGTCTTATACATGGGGAAATACGGTATATTCTTGAATTCCAAAAAAAAAAAAAAAAAAAATATGAATGAACATTCTAGAACTCTGGAATATTCTATAATCATACAAAAAAAAGTATAAATAGCTATTTGAACCATGCTGTTATTAATGTGTTTTATCTTCATGATGAACAGTTTGTTTATTTTGTTCCTCTATTTTTTATTGTTTGACTGTAATAAAGTTAATTAAGTTTTCATTGCTTGCAGAAACATCCACTTATTAGTCAGCATGAAAGCCATGGAATCAGAAGATTTTGCTGGAGATAAGCTGGACTCATGCACTATCAGTCATATGGATAATTCTAAACGTCATGTGCTATCCTATACATGCAAAACTGGGTTAAAATTATTTAAAGAATTTGAAGAACAACAGGTGATAGGTTGACATTGTGAATTAAAACTGGGTGAAGAAGACAATTTGTCTATCATGAAGCTTTGCTTTCGACAAAATTTGAATTTTTGCAGCATTCATGTTGCAGTCCTTTCCAAAAGAAAAATCATATGGTGAAAAAGGTTTACAACCAATTGAATTTTGTTACAATCATGTGACTGGAATAAAATTCTGTTTTGTTTCTAAAGAGGAAATTGAGCAAGTAAGGCAATTTCAAGAAAAAAGATTCATAGACAGTCATACTATTGCTGGAACAAGAGAAAATCACCACTTCATTATTATTGATGCAAAACAGATTTGTGTTTGCAGAGTATCATTCAAATGACACACCATCATCATCTGTAGCTCATGTAAATCATGACTAGTGAAACCAATATTTAATATGTGCCAATTGTTAATTTACAACTTGGCCAATACATTGTCTGTATTTATGACAATAATTGGCAGATTGGAAATATTTGTGAAATTTCATTTGAAGAACGTGATGTATTGGTAAATTTCATGCATCCTCATGGAGCAGCTCTCTCATTTCACTGGCCTGCTAGACAAGATGTCTGCTGGATTCTTGAACAACAAATTATTGCCAATCTGGCTCCAAAAACAACAACAATGGGACGACAATATAGTAGTAATATCAACCATCAATAAAAAATTCCAGTCCATTATGACGCAGTGATTCAATATCTTCTCACTTGCTTATTTCAAATTGTATTATGTTTTAAATAAATTTTGTTGCAGTTATAACTTCTTTCAAGCTTAGAAACCAATAGAACATCTTTATGTTTGGAATCCTGAACAAAGACCACTTTTCAGGCTTGGGAACTTGCACTAAAGAAACCCATGCAATTTTTCTTTTTTTGCCATTTGCACTTCCATTGTAAAAAATACATATCTTTTTGTGCATTGGCAATATAACCTTTCTCCTTAAACCAAAGGGCAGAGTAATTGCAGAAAATTTCACTCGTAAATGCAATAGTTCTGTCCTTATTGAGATGTGAAACTTCACCATCAAATAAGTATGCAAATATTATGTGGAAAATATAAAATGTTTAAGGCCATTTTTTAGGCCTAAAGTAGCAAGACAACTGAAAAACCATGATTCTTGTTGCTTAAAACTTGCTCTTTCCAATGTTGGCAAAAACAAAAGAATTGAAAATGTCCCACATTAAGGTATCTAAGTGAGCTATTTCTTGGTATTTAGTCCAGTTAGGTACCGCCATAGCCAGGTGGGCAGGAGCAGTAGTGCGTAGCACACGCTTCATTAGACCGGGGTTCGAGCCAGTGACCACTAAATACAGATGATGCGGAAGGTCAGGGAATGACCACTGCATATCCCCCAGCCCGGATAAAGACTGAGGGTTGGCGTCAGGAAGGGCATCCGGCCACAAAAATTTCATGCCAAAACAAAAAACGCATAATGGGAAAAAGCGAGGACAAAAAAAAAAAAGTCCAATTAGTCTTATCAAATTTCCAGGTTGTCCTAATGTTACTCTGAGGAGTAGAACTTATACAGAAAGTACAGATGATAGGAAAGTGATCACTACCACGAGGGTTATTAGTAACGGTTCAGTCTATGAGAGAAAATATCACTGGAGAGCATACTGAAAAATTAATAGCAGAACTTGAGCCAGATGGTAAATCCACGTATGTGTGAACACCAGTGTTTAAAATAGTCAGGTTATGTTTATCTAAAATATTTTCAGGTTATGTTTATCTAAAATATTATCTGTCCTCTGAGTCGAGATGTTGAGAACCCCATAGTGGGTGATGGCCATTCCAGTCACCCATAATAAAAAAGGGAGCAAGTATTTGCATTACTAAATCATCTAAATCAGTAAGGGTACAGGTATTTGCATTACTAAATCATCTAAATCAGTAAGGGTCTAGTCCTTGAGGTTGTCACAGACATTCTCTGAGATATGCCAGACAAGCTGTACTTGCTACCTGTGAGTCTAAAACGCTGATGGAACTGATATTCGGGTTGGAGATGGAAATATCAAGTCAAGTGGACCCAATTTCGGCGAAGTCCGGATGGTCTGTGACAGCCAAATCCTCTGCTTGCACCTTCAAAATGGTGGGACTGTTAGTAATACTGGGTATAACCTCCATGCACAAGTACATGGTGGGTGACCATCCAGGTGTGAACCAACTTAAGCAGAGGTCGAGGTGTGGCACCCAAACCACATGGAGGAACGCCGGCCCTCTATGTCACCAGGCAGTACTAGTTGGTAGATGACTCTCATCAACCGGTGCAATACCACCACTTTTCTTACTGGAGGCCTGAAGTGGTGGAACCCATGTTTAGTCTCTAGAGCTAAGTTCTGGTCAACCCTTCCCCATCTCTTCCATCATGCAGTATGATTGATGACTTTTGAGGTTATGATGAACATCGTGGTGAGATTCAATATTCCTTACATTTCGAGGGTACAGCTCCAAAACGGTGTTCGCAGGCTGGCCGCTAGTTAGTACACCGGACCGAACCTATTGGTAACTCTCTAGGAGGCTTCCGGATCAGCTAGTGTATAATCTTGCTACCTCTACTCTGCCAGATAGTGACTGGAGTGAGTCCGAGTAGTGTGTATGCGGGGAGCATTGTCGAAGCCAAGTTATGTCAAGGATCTGGGTATATTCTTACCATGTGTACGCCATATCCAAAAATTTCATTACTTCATACAGCATGTCCCACCCACTTTTTCTTACTATTGAATACACCATGAATTGTCAAACTAATAGAGCAAGCTGCGAAAAGATCTAAACCTCCCAAGCACTTCCTAATTCATTTCACAAATGTACGTTGTCTCAATTCTAATCTCAACGATTTCCATTTCCACTTGCAGTCTGCCAAACCACATGTACTTTTTCTGACAGAATCTCAGTTATCGGTTGATTCAACTACTGCTCGTCTCAGATGCCCAAATTATTCGCTGTATGATTCTTTTCGCCTCAAAGGTGGTACTTGTGCATATGTCCGTTCTGATATTCCCTGTCAGAGACTTGGCAATTTGGAATCTCCTCTCTTTGATCTTCTCTGGCTTAAAATCTCTCTACCTCATTGTGTCAAATTCATCTGTTGTCTCTAACCGTTCTCCCAACTCCACTAATCACTTGGAGCTCTTTGACTTCCTCTCTTTGCAACTTGACTTTCTCCAGTCCAACATTCCTAACAGCGAGGTAATTTTCCTTGGTGATTTTAATGTTCACAACTCCAGTGTGACTAGAAAACTGTTTTCTAGTCACACCGACCCAGCTGGTCGAGATGCTGAGGCTTTTGCAATTACTAATGATCTTGCACAGATTGTTCATTTACCTACAAGAATACCGAACAATCCTAATGATACAGCCAATATGCTTCATCTTTTTCTCACAAACAACCCTTCTAAGTACACGATCGAAGTGAGAGGTCCTTTAGGCACTTCAGATCACAACTTGGTGGTTGTCTCTTCTCCAATGGAACCTTTATCTCATGGCTATTCCCAATCTCGTGCTGTTTGGCATTACAAAAATGCAAAATGGGATGACCTGCGAGACTTCTTTTCCTTGGTCGGATTACTGTTTCAAAGTTCTGATGTCAACGTTTGCTCAGATCATGTCAGTGAAATTATTCTTGTAGGAATGGAATCCTTTATCCCACACTCCACTTTAAAATCTCGTCCTTTATCTAAACCTTGGTTTGTCAATAAATGTGCTAAGGCTGTTCAAGAGAAGAATGTTGCATATTGTGATTGGCTTGTTTCTAATTCTTCAGTTTCATTTTCTGCCCACACCAAAGCTCGCAACAATTGCAAAGCAGTTATTAACCAGTCTAAACTAGAGTTTGAACAGGCTAAGAGTAGAAAACTTTCTTCTTGCCCTAATGGTAGCCGAGGATTCTGGTCTTTTGCCAAAGCTACTGGCCGCAACTTTTGCCCATCTCTGCTCCCACCTCTGTCCAAACCAGATGGTTCTGTTGTCACTTCAGCCAAGGATAAAGCTGAACTGCTAGCATCCCATTTTTCTTTCAACTCATGCATTAACGATCTTGGTAAAACACCTCCCACTATTCCCAACATGCTCCATTCAATGCCTCCTGTGGTATTCCGTCAAAAGGATGTCAGAAGGATTTTGACGAATCTTGATGCTAAGAAAGCTCCAGGTCCCGATGGTATTTCTCCAATTGTTCTCAAAACTTGTGCTCCTGATCTTACTCCTATCCTTTGCCGCCTATTTTCACTTTCTTATTCCAAAGGTGTTTTTTCTTCTGCTTGGCAATTTGCTCATATCCAGCCAGTTCCTAAAAAGGGTGACAAATCCCTCCCATCCAATTATCGTCCCATTGCAATTACTTCTACTCTTTCTAAAGTAATGGAGAAATCAATTAACTGCCAACTTCTAAACTACCTAGAAACCTTCCGTCTGATCAACGATCGCCAGTATGGATTCCTCAGTGTCGATCCACTGGTGATATTCTGGCTTATGTTACCCATTTATGGACTAATTCAATGGAAAGGTTCAGGGAAACACAAGTAGTTGCTCTTGACATCTCAAAGGCTTTTGATCGTGTTTGGCTTAAAGGTCTTCTAAACAAGCTTCCATCTTATGGTTTGCCAACTGTTTTTAGTAATTGGTTATCCAGTTTTCTCTCTGATCGCTCACTGAGGGTGATGGTAGATGGCTCTCTGTCTTCTAACTTCTCCACTAATGCCGGTGTCCCCCAAGGTTCAGTTCTTTCCCCCACTCTTTTCCTCTTGTATATCAATGACCTTCTTCCATTGACTGGAAATCCTATCCATAGTTTTGCCGATGATAGCACATTGCATACCACTTTCCATTTTGAGAAACCTTGCCCTGCTCAATCAGCTTCAACTTCTCGAAAATCTGCTACCAATTCCTTAAATGCCGATCTTCAGGTAATCCCCCAGTGGGGAGAATCTTTAGTGACACTCCGATTTCTAGGCAAAATGATATATCTCTTTTGGGGATTACCCTGACTTCTAATCTCTCTTGGCACAAGCACATTACAAATATTGCTTCTTCTGCATCTAAAAAACTTGGTTTTCTCTTTCGCTCTCAGCGTTACTTTTCTTCCAAACAGCTGCTCACTCTATATAAATCGCAAATCCGCCCTGCCATGGAATATTATTCCCACACCTAGGGTGGTGCCCCCAAAACCTCTCTCAGGCTTCTTGATTCCATTCAGAAGAGGGCAGTTAGGTTAATTAACGACTCATCTCTAACAGAGTCTCTGCACTCGCTGTCTCATAGACCTACTTTTTCTGCTGCATGCCTCTTGTACAGATACTTCCATGGGCACTGTTCTTCTGAATTAGTTTTTATAATTCCTGCTCTCTCTTTCAAAACAGTCCGAACACGTGCCGCCACCAGCCAACATCCATTTACTGTCCAACTTCAAACTCACAGAACCAACTTTTCATCTTCCTCGTTTATTCATCCAACTGCCGTTTTCTGGAACAACATTCCTTCATACGTATTTCCTGAAAATTACAGTCTACAGAAGTTCAAGTCCAATGTCAACAAATATCTTCTTTCGTCTTCTCAACCTCCAACTCAAGCACAGTACTAAGTACTATAGGTATCTAACATCTCTAACACCTCTCGTGTTTGGGGTTTACATAAAAAAAAAAAAAAAAATGTATGGTTTGGTGATAGATACAACGAGACTAATGTTATTGTGATTCCAAAGGTGACAGACTGTAATTGCCTCTACAGATGTTTGCAGGGGGATAGGTCTAGAGGCAACAAAGAATTCACTATGAGCACTACTCCTCCATGAGCTAAATTAGATGAGTTTCTATCTTTTCTATACATATTGTAATGCTTAATTATCATAGATATTGCATTTGTGAGATTTGTTTCTTGAATGCATAATGCAACAGGCTTATATTCAGATAGGAGATCGTAAAAGTAATCAAAGTTAACACAGAGCCCACAACAATTCCACTGAATAACTGTATCCATTGTTTGGTTTTAACTGGTGTCTGCTAACTTCCGTGAGGTAGTTTGCTTATGCCTTTCTATTTTTCCTTTTTCCTTCTTTGAGAAGACTGGTCAGCTTGTGTCAATGTCACCTTCTAGATGAATTTCAAGAAATGTGTCATCTTCATCCGCTTTTTCATCGGTGTCCATGGTATCAGATCTGAATGTGTGTGTGTATCAATTCTTTCAGAGCTCTTGGTTTGTACTTTCAGTTGCTGATTGGGATTCTTATCTGGAGGTATTGTTACCAGTGTATTTACTTCTTGTTTGAAGAGTGTTCCTTTAATGAAGAAAGTAATGATTTAGCCCAACCAGATATAGAGATATTTGGAGGAACAGAGCAGGCAGTCTGAGTTGATATTGAGCGTAGCCATTGAGTAACTGATGCATACGTAGATGATTCAGTAGCAATTGCAAAGTGTTTCTTTGCCTCTTGATATGACACTTTGCTCTTTATCTTATATTTCTGAATGTTCTTCTCTCTCTCTTTTCCATTAGATACAGTCCTTAGAGAAGGCAGAATGATTACCATGGCAATTAGGACAGTTTTGGGTTTCATTATTACAGTCTGTAAGTGCGTGTTCTTTTTGAACCACAAGAAGCAAAAGTGACTACACCTCTGCACAGTTTGCGAATGACCGAATTTTTGGCACTTAAAGCACCAGACTGGGTTGGGAATGTACAGTCGAACATGGCATCTGAGATATCCAGCTTTTATAGTTGTGGGGAGATTTGGTGACTTAAATGTCAATATGACTGTTCGAGTAGGGACAAGCTCTCCATCTTTTTTGATGACAATTCTTTTTGCATTGACTACATTTTGGTTGCTTAATTCACAGACAAATTCATCCTCTGATACATTTAGGAGATCCCATTCTGATATTACCCCTTTAGAGGAGTTCAAGGTGGCATGTGGGGTAACCTTTGTGGGAATTCCACCAAAGGCAGATATTTTCAAGAGTCTTTCACAGCATGTCTGTGTTCACTCATCTCCACTAATAAGTCTCCAGATCTTAGTCGCTGAACCATTTTTGGAGGGCCAGCCATATTTTCGAGGCATTTCTGAATCAAAAATGGGGAGAGCTTACTCAATGGTTGGTCTGTGGAGGAATGAAATATTAAAAAGAGCAGAGCAGAAAAATCTGTCCCTTCTTTTTTTTTTTGTCTCTTGTTGTTATTTGGTTTTTAGGAGCATTAGCAACTAAGGCCATATTGCTCCGGGATATGCGATGGTCATTCCCTGACCTTTCTGCATCCTCCGTATTTGGTGGTGACAGGCTCGAACGCTGGTCTAATCAAGAGGCGTGTGCTACGCACTGCTGCTCCTTCCCACCTGGCTACGGAGGCGCCGTTTTTGTCTCTTGGCATGGGATGTATCCAAATTATCGTGGTCATCAGGTCTATTTGAATCTGGATCAAGAGATCCATAGTTGGACTGTTTTGTGTTGCCCATAGTTGCTCCTTTTAGCCCCGGGAGAGTAGATTTCTTCTCCAAAGTTTCCAGCCTCACCACGTGGAGGCAGAAGCGGTGCCACCAGTGACCAAGCAATAAGGTTGTTAGTGTTATCACATTAGTAGGTTAGTCTTATATACAAGAAGAAAGGTGGCTTTCCTTTCTGTTGAGTAAGTTGACTTCTTTAGTTTAGAAGAACAAAATTATATAACTTTGGAAATTAGAAAATAATGCTCAACTACAATCAATCACTCTTTTAAGAAAATCGCTTTCAAATCACTCAAGAATCGCTATAGTCACTTGCTTGGCACTCAGCTAGATATAGGGAAAGGGATCCCCCATAGTAGTGAAAAGGAAGGGGATAGATTGGGGGTAGAAAAGAAAGTAGAAGTAAAGGGGTGGATGCAGCTGGAAACATCCACCTTAGGGATTTGAAAAGGGGGGTAGATAGGGAAGGAGGATCCAGGAGGACATCTTCCCCAGGGGAGAGGGAAACAAAAGATCACGGATAAAGCCCACGAGGTTGCCACGTGGTGGACATTGATATCCCACACCCTTGAGAAGGGGTGTCAACCTCCTACGCCGCGTCAGGCATCAGCAGCATTCAGACATGGAAAAAACTAACATCCTGGTCCTAGGGATGCATGGGCCAGCAAGGGAGAATATCTCCAGGCCTGTGGGGGGGGCGGTATTCTGCAGCATCTGCCTGCAGTGCCCCAGTCGTGTGTCATATATGATAATAAGACAGGGGCCATGCCAGTAAGATGGCCAGAATTCCAAAAAAATTCATTCTATATGACAGACACAAGGCCCCTGGCAGTCTAACTCCAAATGGCCAATGGTACTTACTATTCTCGCCAACTAAGTGGGGGTTGTCTGCATCCTGAAGCTTCAGGAAAGGAAAGGAACAAAATTTTTAATTTTATTTTAGCATTTGTTTTTAATTATGGAATTGTCTTCTTTCACTCATGGAGGTTTGTTGGTGGTTTGAGGTATTATGAAGGTTTTATATTAGGTTTTGGAGCTCTTGGACCTTTGGTTCTGGGTACATTGGCTCATCTATTTCATTATTAATTGAAATAATGCAGAACTTATTGAGCCTCGTAGCTCTGTCGTTTATTAAATAGCCACAACATACAAGATTGACGTGGCATGCAGGCCACATTCTATGAAAATAAACTTCTATTGGCAAAAAATATTACGAAGAAAACAGAGCACTTCACTTAACAGAAGACAGCCAAAGGCTTAACTAGTTGAAAATTTCCCTAAGCAGTGGACTGTTCACAGAAGACCAGCATGTGATCTCTGCTCTCTCTATCAACCTTCAGAATTTTATTTATAAGGAGGTGTGCATGTGTTAAGCACCAAAGCAATTAAGTCTGTGCATCATCATTATATTGTGTCTGTAATTGCATGTATTCTTCAGTCAAGTTGCTGCTAGCCAGGCAAAAAACCCCAAGTTTCTGGCAGAAAAAACTATGCAACCCATGCCTGAGATAAACTAACTCAGCCATGTTGTGAAAAAGGATCCATAAAAATTACTCATGGTGTTGACAGGATTTGAACTTAGGTTTTTCCACCTGGTGTAGGAAGACGATAATTATAATCAAAGTGCTATCAGCGAGGTTGTGGAGACATCTAAAATAATGTGATATACAGAATTCAGATGTAAACACACAAATTACTTCATGTATTCCACATGCTGATGAAAAGAACACCATATCCAACCAAATTTAAATATGCTTTAAACCGAAGAGGGTAATTTTGGACCAGGTTCACAAGAATTTTTTTTCCCTTATTATTGATCCCTCGATGTCAGATGTTTAGTAAGAGAGTTTTGAACCAACCCCTCTACATAGGTGAGGCACAAATTTTTCCAAGCAATTTTGTCATACATAAACTGCTTTGGTCATAATGCACCATTTCTTACTGTTTCTTTGGTTTGGACTTCTTTTGAAGTTATCGAGCATGTTGCTCCTGGTTGTTCTATTTGTGTGAAAACAAATAAAACAACCAGGCTGTTACAAGATGGGATATATATTAGCAGCTTTTACAAATGAAAGATGTCCACAAGTTTTCCATGTTGCTCAATAAATCTCTAGGGATAGTTCTGTTGCAGTCTTGACCACGAAAGCTTGCTGGTGTTCCCTATTACATGCTGTACAAGTACACTGGTGTACAAAACTTAAGGACCAACACTATTTCTAAAAGTTACAACCACAAAATCAAACAAAACAGCCTGTGGCAATTTGCATAACTGTGGCCATTCAGTAGAAAGTTGGTGCACATGCAAAAATTTGAATCGTGATGAGAGAGCTCACATAAACAGATAAAAGCAGTAGTTCAGCAGTATATATGCAAATTACCAAATGGTGAGCACAATTGTTACAGACGTTCGATTGGTTTCATACAGTACTACAGACAGCGAAATGGCCAGTAGACAACATCTGGTTGACTTTACCAGGGGTCGAATAATTGGGAAGCTTGAGGAAGGTCAAAGTGCAAGGAGTGTGGCTGCAGAGTTTGGTATCACCCACATTGTCTCACGTGCATGGTCGGTCTTCAGAACAATACGTACAGCTGTTCGAAGGAGCAGTGGTGGTCGTCCACAAAACAACGCCCAATGATGACCGCTATATGCTCCTACAGGCCAAGAGGGACCGATTCCAGAATCCATTGCAAACCAGCTGCACAAGATGCAGGATATCGCGGTTTACTGTGGCCAGGCAACTCCACAAAGGTGGACTGTTTGCTCAACAGCCAGTACGCCGTGTCCCTTTAACACCGGGCGCCTCCGTAGCAAGGTGGGCAGGAGCAGCAGTGCGTAGCACATGCTTCTTGATTAGACCAGGGTTCGAGCCTGTGACCACCAAATACGGAGGATGCGGAAAGGTCAGGGAATGACCACCGCATATCCCCGGAGAAATATGGCCTTAGTTGCTAATGCTCCAAATAACAAACAAACCCTTTAACACCTGACCATTGGAGACACCGTTTACAGTGGTGCATCAAACACAAGGACTGGAGAGCAGCACAATGGGGTAAGGTACTCTTTACTGATGAGAGTACATTCAGTCTCAGCAGCAATTCTGGATGTCAGCTAATCTGGCGAGAGGTTGGCACATGGTATCACCCCGCAAACATCACTGAAAGGGATCGATATGGCTGTCGAGGTGTTCTCGTCTGGGGAGGCATTATCTTGGATGGACGTACACAACTCCAGATACTGGAAGGCGGTACTGTAACCAGTACATGCTACTGTACTGAGGTAATCCTTTCCCATGTGCATCTGTTCCGAGTTGCCATTGGCCCAGAGTTCGTGTTTATACAACACTCATTATTAACATTAACATTAGTAGAGGCATTTGATGCAAGAAAGCAAGCTTATGCAGCATCAGCCAAAAAAAAAAAAAAAAAAACCCACTTCCACTTCACCCCTCTGTTCGTTCAAAATACCTGTCCAGCTGAGCCTTAAACTTATTTAGGCTATCAACCTCCACCACAAGGGATGGAAGTCTGTTCCACCAACCAACCACCCGCTGGCTAAAGGCAAATTTCCGCACGTCTATCCTACATCTGTCTTTCCTCAATTTGAATTTATGCCCTCTGAGGTGATTATTCTGAGCAAGAGGAAGAATCCCATCAGCATTGAGCATGCTTAAACCATTCAAGGCTTTATACACCTCTATCAGATCACCTCGCTGGTGCCTAGTCTCCATGTCCTAGTCTTTATGGATGATAATGCCACACCCCATTGCACTGCAGCTGTTGATGTGGTTTTAGAAAGTGAAGACATTGTTTGTGTGGATTGGCCTGCCCATTCCTCCAATCTAAATCCCATCGAACACATATGGGATGCTCTGGGGAGATGCCTAGCAGCACATCCACACCCACCAGAAAATGTTCACCAGCCGAAGATGGCCCTGACAGAAGAATGGACGATGTTACCGCAAGAACTTTCAATAACATTGTCCTAAGTATGGACAGGTGGTGCAAAGCCTGCATCAACATTAGGGGTGGCCACATCTCCTACTGAGGACCACCTCTTCTCTTTGTTCCATCTTTGGCAATGATGCGTCTGTATCATGGCAGCCAGTGCTATGTTGCCATTTCAGAATAAAGTCCCTCTGTACCGTTTTATTTCCGTTGTTGTGTCAGTGTTGTTTCCTTTATCATTTCTGTACCTCACTAGGTTTCTTTGGTATGCTTTTCCCATATCCAGGCCACTCCTATGAGAAGCTACAGGTGAAAACCTGACTGGTCCTTAAGTTTTGCACACCAGTATATATTGCAAATCTCATTAGTATTAGTGATGGGCATAACTAAATTATTTCCATAATTGAATGATTAATAATCAAGACATTTCAATAATAATCAAATGATTAGTACTAATCATTCAAATGATTTTCTATAATCAATTATGACATCTCTATTATTCTCATCACTACATTACCCCAGGGGCTCATGGCTAGTAAGTATGGGCTTGGCAAAACCAGGGTCCTGAGCTGGATATCATCATCATTCTCTCATTCTCTCTCTCTCTCTCTCTCTCTCTCTCTCTCTCTCTCTCTCTCTCTCTCTCAGCATAAGCTTCAGGCTTCCTTGCACCATATGGCTAATAATACTACTAATAGGCATCTATATTAGGCCAAGGACAGTTCAAAGGGGTGCCACTGTTTTTATATGGATGTGTCCAATTCATAATCTGGCCACTATTTCTTGTCAAAATCTCTGAAAGATTAAGTTCCAGAGTTTGTCTGTTACTTGTTAATGTCAAGCTTGAAGATATCTCACTTGGTCATATATAACAGAATTGATTGTAGTCTGTGTGCAGACTGCTGAAAGGTTGCTCTAGAGACAGTTTTGTCTTCACATTTTGATCTGCCAATTCATTTCCAATCATTCCTACATGGCTTGGTGGTGGTTGTTGTTATTTGGTTTTTAGGAGCATTAGGAACTAAGGCCATATTGCTCCGGGGATATGCGGTGGTCATTCCCTGACCTTTCCGCATCCTCCGTATTTGGTGGTCACGGGCTCGAACTCCCATGGCTTGGTATCTTGCAAAATTTCATATCTCATTTGTTGTTCAAAAGTAAGTTATGAAAATCAGTCATAAGACCTGCCAAATCTGTTACAATATAGGAACACATCCTAGAGCTTGAGTGTATTGAATCAAGCCATCAAGGATTACAAAAAATTCAGAAGAGTATATATTTATGGTGGAAGGTGTGAGGGCATGATTTCAGGACTCTGGCTGCCTCCGATTGGTTTCTGTTTTTGATCCAACTGTATATATTGAGACAGGGGTGCAGTTGTGGTGGTAAGGGATCTGGACAGATGATTTTTTTTTTACAAACTCGATTTTTTATTATGGTTGTTGAAAACATTAAAAATAGCTACACTAGCTAGCCTACTTAACTATCAACTATAATATCTACTATTGGGATCCACCCCCCTACAATCAGGCACTCAGTCTGGGGGACCAGGTAGGCACATGTGAAAGGATAACTGTATTGAGATATTACTATTAGTAGGTGCAAAACGATGCAAAGTAGAAAGTTTATGTGGCATCAGTCATAAAAAAAAAAAAAAAAGGCTGCTAAAAGGCATCAAAAGTACATCCTTAAGAAAGTTCAGAAAGCCATGTAAACCAACATAGGAGCAATGATGTTTATCTTTACTGTCTGAGTTCAGACAAATTAAAGATAAACATCCATTCAGAAGTTATTCAATAATAATACTAAATTGACAATTATATTAACTTTTTAAAAAAATTACCTATTCTAAGAAAATATTATTCTCTAAGGTATGTAAAAGTATAGGATATATTCAGGTTTTCATTGATATTTTAAATTTAACTGTTTAAATTCACTTTAACAACTTCATTTATTTAATTCCTGGACTTATATTTATGCATAGTTTATCAAAGATGGTATTACTGCCAGATGTCTCAAATTAGGATAAAAATTATCACATATATGTGAACTACAGGAGACATTATATGCCGATTCAAATTTTATGAATATGAATGGATAAGTGGGAAAATATGCATTCCTCTAAACTGGTTGGCTTCAATGGCCACATATGTGAATGGTTTGACTTTTCTTAAAAGGTCACAAGGAGATTGCAAATTCCCCTAAAACTCACTGGTGCATTTAGCAATTTTCTGTCTGTAATAACTTAGCAATTTATCCCTCCATATAACATGCATGTTTCCCATCATTGTTTACCTTGAGTTTCATATTACATAGTAGTAGTAGTAGTGGCATGTGATGCAAGAAAGCAAGTGTATGAGCTTATGCAGCATCAGCCAAAAAAAAAAAAAAAACACACACCATTCCCTCCAAATGCCTGTCCAGTTCCTCCCTAAATTTATTCAACCTATCAACTTCCACAACGACAGATAGAAGTTTGTTCCAGCAATTTTTTTTTTTTTTTTTTTATGAAAACCCCAAACACAAAAGGTATCAAAACCTATAGTACTTAGTACCGTGCATGGGTTGAAGGAGAAGTATGGGGAGAGGGGGATGCCGGAAACTTTGCTCTAGAGACTAAACATGGGTTTCACCACTTCAAGCCTCCAATAAGCAAAGTGGTGGTATTTCACCGGTTGATGAAAGTCATCTACCACCTACTTAATTAACCACCCGCTGGCTAAAGGCAAATTTCCGCACATCTATTCTACATCTGTCCTTTCTTAATTTGAATTTAAGCCCCTTAGGTTCGTAATCTGAACAAGTGGAACGATCCCATCAGAATTCAGCATGCTCAACCCATTCAGGGCTTTATACACCTCAATCAGATCACTGCGCAGGTGCCTAGTCTCCAGCCACTGCAATTTGCAGAACTTAAGCCTCTCTTGGTAAATTCCTTCATTCCCCTCACCAATCTTGTTGCCCTTCTCTGTACACGCTCAAGCAAATCTACATCCTTCCTAAAATGAGGCCTCCAGACCTGTACGCAGTACTCAAGGCGTGGCCTGACCATTGCCTTATACAGAGGGACAATCACCTCCTTCTCCCTGCTAGCAAAATTCCTATATATCATTGACAAAACCCCATGACCTGCCCTGGCAGCCTGTCTGCATTGCTCAGAAAACTTCATATCTGACTGCACAATTACTCCCAGGTCTTTTTCATTTTCTACCACCTTAAGTGTAGTACCACACAGTTGGTACATTTCTCTGGGGTTACTTCTACCCATATGCAGTACTTTGCATTTGTCAAGGTTAAACTTCAGTTGCCACTTCTTAGCCCATCTGCCCAAATTATCTAGATCCTGTTGCAGTAGCACACTGCCATTACTGTCATTAACAACCCTGCCAACCTTTGTATCATCTGCAAACTTCGACATTAAGCCTGATATACCTTCATCAATATCATTGATAAATACACAAAACAACAGTGGATCCAACACCGAACTCTGTGGGACTCCACTAATAACATTAGTCCACGAAGAGCAGCACCTATTGATTACCACCCTCTGTCTTCTCCCACTTAACCATCCTTTTATCCATTGTAGCAACTTACCCTTAATACCATTCTGCTCCAATTTGTATAATAGTCTTCCATGCGCAACAGTGTCAAAAGTTTTCCTGAAATCCAAATATATGATATCAAAATTATTTTTTGCATCCAGTTCCTTTGTAACCACATCATAATAACCAATCAGTTACACAATCCCTACTTTTCACCTCTCATAACAGAGCAATTTACATATGGCTCAATATTCATACTTATTTACCTAATTTAAACTGAATTGCTAGCATATGTTTATCAAGTGTAATTTATCACATTCTGATTACAGTAAATACAAAGGCAACCTGTAACCCTGAATATTTTCTTTTCACTCCAAGGATGAAATATGATTATTTCCAAAACCATCACCTGATAATTACTTTCTCAATAGTGCAGTTTGTAGTCTTCTGCTGACATAACATCTTAGAAGAGTTGTCAAATGCAACGGCATATCATCACAATATTTAACCATGCTGCAACATTATTTTGTATATAGTTTCTTGTTTTTCTTTTTCACAAGAGCTCAGGACTCCGATGCAGCTACACGATCCAGAGGCGGACTGGCCATAAGACTAACAGGGGAAATCCCGATGCGATATTCAATATTACACTCTGACCTCTGATACATTCTATTGATTTCCCCAGTAAGAAATTTTGATCCAGTCAGTCTGTGGCTACAACTCAGGATGATACAGCACTACCAAGATAACTCACAGTAAAAGCAATTTTTTTTTGCTCGAAGAATCAAATTTATGAATGATTTATAACATGCACAGTAAACCTTAATAATATACTTAAGACCATTCATTGTCAATTAAATGCACTGCGAAACGCTAATAGTTATCTACATTAAATACGGTATAATTTTTGTAAAGTTTAACCCATGCAAACATTACACATCTCTTCTCACTGATTCTGACATTCGGATGACAATGAACGGGCTATGGAACCGGCAATGGCCAATTTGGAAAAAAAATTTAGAATGTTTAATAATTAAAACACACTGGATTAGTTTTAAAGTCAAAACAACAACCGGAACGTCGGCATGCCGACCCAATTCGAGCACTGATTATAGTCACTAAAAATGTGAACATAAAATATATTTATTTAAGATATATTAATCCCAAACTTTGAATAAGACACACTTCAACCATTTCAGCTGCTACAACTTACCATTCTGTTTCCGCTGCTTTAACTGAGGCACTGTCCCTTCTTAATTCCTGAATAACAAGCGCAAGAGCCTCGGGATTAACTCCATTTTCACACAAACGTACACAAATCGCTAAAGTTTCTGCATCCAAACCAGTATTTAGAAGCTTAGACATTTCTTGCAAAATTCGAAATGTTTCTCGAGCTTGTAGAGTTGTACTGGTCACAGCGTCTGCCATAACTTAGCACCAGTAAATAAGAACAATTCTTAAGCTTCTCGAAAAAAAAAAAAAAAAACAATGATTAAAGCAAGACTATATTCAAAGTAATGTAGACAACTTAACTGGAGTTCAGTGCTAAAATTATATTACTGTAATTGCAAAACGAACGCCGAAAATCACATCGATCATCCTAAGGCGAATTCCTATTTCTAAACAACTCACAAATTCTAACCCCCAGATTACTACTCTGTGATTCAGATAAGCGCCCCCCTCGTTTATCAAAATTCTTATTTATTGATTACTAAAATACACGAAAATTGAAGAAATTAATTGGAGGAAAAAGAAAAAAAAAAAAAAACGGACCTGGACAGAATACATTCTGCTCGTGAGCAATGTTGGGCCAACAGATTATTTTTACAGAGAGATAGAACCTTCAATTTCTAAGTTTGAAATTTAAGTACGGTATGATGACTGAATAAAGACATTTAAAGTTTCAAAATGGAAAAGAAAATTAATTGCTATTGATGTCTTTTTTATTTTTCAGGTAATATATTCAGTTGATTCTGTTGTTATTGTGTTGTAAAATTTTTCTTAAATCAAATAACAGTCTCATGTCTAGACTTTAAGCAACCTGATGTAAACAAAAAAAGTTGCACCTCCACATTAGATGAAAAGGTCCTAGTAATGCGGTATTTACTTTTCTATGCCCCACATAACTACAAACAAATACAGTACAGTACATGAAAAAAGTCTCATTGATGCTATTCATTCTGCAGCCCCTGAGAGCGGACTCCTTAACTGTCGATTAATTTTAATAATATTAAATGTAGATTACTTTGGTCACTGTGTGGCAGTTAATACAGAGGCACATTAATAAATTTGTGGTCCGCAGATAAAAGGTTCATGCACAGGTCGCTAGAAATGGAACCAGAAAAAAAAAATTCAAATAATGATACCAGGAGCATAATGTCAGACAACATTTTATTTAAAAAATGTATAATGGCTCTAGCATAAATACTAGGTAGCCAGTTCATTGGGTCCACCTCTGATATCGAAGAACCGAAAACTCCAACAGTCAAGTGTTCCTACCAGGCTGTCCTCTGTGGCAACTTAATGGATAAATAGTTATCCGTATGCCACTCGTTTTTTGGAGAGGCCACGGTTCAATTCCTATATAACGAAGAATTTTAAAGCTTCTTCAATATAGTTGAAAAATCTCAAGTGGAGAGAATGGGGTTTCCCGTCCGTTATATCTGGCTTATCAGCCTGCATAACTTGTGAACCGGACAATGAACACACTCTTGTATACGTATAATACACATACGGATTTGAGCAACAGGCTGCCATTAAAATAATAGTCTGAATTTTAAACTTTCTGTATTAGGCTGTATAAAACAAATGGCCAAGATACCAAGAGGAGAGAGAGAGAGAGAGAGAGAGAGAGAGAGAGAGAGAGAGAGAGAGAGAGAGAGAGAGAGAGAGAGGTTGTGTGGTCAACCACTGACTCCACTCAATGTTTTTGATAATCACGTAAGGGAATTTTATGTTACATTATTAGGCTTGTAATAAAAAATCAAAACAATTATGGATACGTATAAAAAACAATTTTAACAGAAGTTGAAGAATATATTTCTGTCCTTAACGACTCAACATCATGAGAAGTAAACTAATGCCCCTGATTACCTGCTCTAAATTAACGATAAAATTCGGCAAATATAAACTCTAGGCCCGTCATATTAAAACTGGATCATCATGAATAGCAATAAAAGTGGAATTTAAACTGCACGTGTTTAGCTTCATTTCTGATTTTTAAAATATGTTGTATAATTTTTTCGGTTTTTTTTTTTTTTTTTTTTTAAACATCCAAAGACATGCCACAAATAACAGCTGCGCCTGCCACTCGGGCCACAAGTTGTCAACACACCCGTGGTCTATATCAGAGGCAGTCTATAGTCACTTTTTGAAAGGTGGCTTGTTCGATGCTGGTTTCATAATCAAAGATATTGTGCCATGTGCAAGGTTTTACATCCGGCTGTTATTTTTCTTCGTCGAAAAATCCTATGAATTTCCTACAAGTGTTCAGACTGCGACTTTCTGGAGTTCCTTGTAGGCATTCTCCATGAGATCTATTACTGCTACACTCTTATGAAGGGTATTTGGCACCAAACTGGTGGTGGACACGGTGATCGGGATGGTCGTTACTTTTTCCATATGCCACATCTTTTTTGGTCTCCTATCTTGTGTCCGCTAGTCTTTTCCTCGTGATTTTCTGCAGGTTACCAGCGTTGGGCACCGCTTTGTGTTTCAGATAGGTAGTCTTTTCCTACCTGTCGACGACGGTTGTGTTCGGTCTGTTGTGCAGGACTCTCTTGTCAGTTATTATTTGGATATTAATTGGAGCAGAATGGTTTTAAGGGTAAGTTGCTACAATGGATAAAAGGAGGGTTAAGTAGGAGAAGACAGAAGGTGGTAATCAATAGGTACTGCTCTTCGTGGACTAATGTTATTAGTGGAGTCCCACAGGGTTCGGTGTTAGGTCCACTGTTGTTTTGTATATTTATCAATGATATTGATGAATATCATTGATAACTGTAAGGGATCTATCCAGTTATAATAAAAGAAGGCAGCAAAGGAAGTAAGCAAACCCGTAGCCATAATTATGAGAGCTTCCTTGGACTCAGGGGAAGTACCCAGGGACTAGAGATGTGCAAATGTGACCCCAATTCACAAAGGAGGATCAAAGGGCGACACAAGTAATTATAGACCTGTTAGTTTAACTTCTGTTCCCGGAAAATGAATGGAGGCACTGGTTAAAGAAGCACTGCAGGATCATCTAGACAAGACTTCAGTTATAACTTAGACACAGCATGGTTTTGTTAAGGGGAAGTCTTGCCTGACCAATTTGATTGGATACTATGATGCAGTCACAAAAGAACTGGATGCAGGGAATAACTTTGATATTATATACTTGGATCTTAGAAAGGCTTTTGATACTGTTGCACATGGAAGACTGCTGCACAAATTGGAGCGGGTGGCATTGGAGGCAAATTGCTGCTATGGATAAAGGAGTGGTTGAGTGGGAGAAGACAGAGAGTGGTAATCAATGGATACTGCTCATCGTAGACTAATGTTATTAGTGGAGTCCCTCGGGGTTCAGTATTGGGTCCATTATTGTTTTCTGTATTTATAAATGATATTGATGATGGTATATCAAGCTTAATGTCCACGTTGCAGGCGATACGAAGGTTTGCAGGGTTATCAAAGTCACTACTGACACTATGCTCCTGCAACAGGATCTGGAAAGGTTGAGCAGATGGGCTGAGAGGTGGCAAATAAAGTTTAACATTGACAAATGTAAAGTATTACATATGGGAAACAGCAACCCAAGAGCAACGTATCAATTCTGTGGTACTACGCTGACTGTGGTAGAGAATGAAAGGGACCTGGGGGGGGTTGTGCAGGCAGATATGAAGTTTTCTGAGCAGTGTAGACAGGCAGCAAGAGTAGCTCATGGTGTATTGTCGATGATATATAGGAATGTTTCTAGCAGGGACAAGGAGGTGATTATTTCCTTGTACAAGGCAATGGTCAGGCCACACCTAGAGCACTGAATACAGGTCTGGAGGCCTCATTTCAAGAAGGATGTAGAGATGCTGGAACGAGTACAGAGAAGGGCAACAAGACTGCTGAATGGAACAAAGGGGAGCTCTTACGAAGAAAGGCTTAAGTTTTGCAAATTACAGTGTCTGGAGACTAGACACCAGCGAGGTGATCTGATAGAGGTGTATAAAGCTTGAATGGTTTCTGCATGCTCAATGCTGATGGATTCTTCCTCTTGCTCAGAATAATCACCTGAGAGGGCATAAATTCAAATTGAGGAAAGACGGATGTAGGATAGACGTGAGGAAATTTGCCTTTAGCCAGCGGGTGGTTGGTTGGTGGAAGAGACTTCCATCCCTTGTCGTGGAAGTTGATAGCCTAAATAAGTTTAAGGCTCAGCTGGACAAGTATTTCGAACGAACAGAGGGGTGAAGTGGAAGTGGTTATTTTTATTTATTTATTTTTTTTTTTTTTTTTGGCTGATGCTGCATAAGCTTCCTTTCTTTCATCAAATGCCTCTACTAATGCTAATGATAATGCTAATGAAGGTATATCAGGCTTAATGTCGAACTTTCCAGATGATAAAAAGGTTGGCAGGGTTGTTAATGACAGTAAATGCAGTGTGCTACTGCAACAGGATCTAGATAATTTGGGCAGATGGGCTAAGAAGTGGCAACTGAAGTTTAACCTTGACAAATGCAAAGTACTGCATATGGGTAGAAGTAACCCCAGAGAAACGTACCAACTGTGAGGTACTACACTTAAGCTGGTAGAAAATGAAAAAGACCTGGGAGTAATTGTGCAGTCAGATATGAAGTTTTCTGAGCAAAGCAGACAGGCTGCCAGGGCAGGTCATGGGGTTTTGTCAATGACCATATAGAAATTTTGCTAGCAGGGAAAAGGAGGTGATTGTCCCTCTGTATAAGGCAATGAGGCCTCCAGACCTGTACTGCATACTGGTCTGGAGACCTCATTTTAGGAAGGATGTAGATTTACTTGAGCCTGTACAGAGAAGGGCAACAAGATTGGTGAGGAGAATGAAGGGATCCTCTTATCAAGAGAGGCTTAAGTCCTGCAAATTGCAGTGGCTGGAGACTAGGTACCTGCGCGGTGATCTGATTGAAGTATATAAGGCCTTGAATGGGTTGAGCACGCTGAATTCTGATGGGATCCTTCCACTTGTTCAGATTACGAACCTAAGGGGGCATTAATTCAAATTAAGAAAAGACAGATGTAGAATAGATGTGCGGAAATTTGCGTTTAGCCAGCAGGTGGTTAATTGCTGGAACAAACTTCCATATGTCGTTGTGGAAGTTGACAGGTTAAATAAATTTAAGGAGGAACTGGACAGGCATTTGGAGGGAATGGTGTGATTTTTTTTTTTTTTTTGGCTGATTCTGCATAAGCTCATACACTTGCTTTCTTGCATCACATGCCACTACTACTACTACTATTATGGCGCAGCCCTAGTACAGCTTGTGGGTTGGGATTTCTAGCACGGAGGGTTGTACTTGAAATACAGTACCCTTTCTTTGATCAACTGGTATATCCTTGCAAGCTTCTGATATAATATCCTGACGATCTCGTCGTATCACTTCGGGTTCCTTGGAGAAGCATTTTCTATAGTTTCTATAGTGTTTATTTTTCTATAGTGTTATTATTATTATTATTATTATTATTATTATCTGTTTATTTCTCTTTCGAGACACTCATAGACAGCACGTGGCTAGAGGGTGTGGTTACATTATAGTATTTACAAGCATGTTTACATGAACTTATTTAAAAAATTTGGAGATGAAAAAACACAGAATATGTGGTGAATGAATTAATTGTTAAGTTGGTTTAATTAATTGCAAATGGTTGTTAAATGCTAAATATTATTGTATAAATTAGTCTTCTTATTATATTGATATTTGCCGATACACATTACCAAAGATTTCTGTCCTATACATTTTGTCTGTACATAGTTTCTCTGGATCTATATTTAAATTATTAAAATAATTAACAGTATTTGCTGGGAAAAATCTCCCCAGAGAGTCCAATTGAGTCAGTTGGCACTTGAGACTTGGTTCTACCCTGTTTATTCTCAGTCGTATCATCCGGGGGCGAGTGATCACGTTTCCCACTTTCGGCGCATCTATTCTCTCCGTTAGTAGCTTTGCCAGAGTTAAGATGTTTCTGGTTGTGATGATATACTTCCGGGGTGTGATGTCCAGATTGGCAGACAAGACCGCTCTTGAGATGGTAAACGGTTTCCCGGCAATCTTGTTTAGCCATCTCAGGAGCCAGTATTCTACTCCTAAGAAGGCCTTGATGTTGCTCTCAGGGGCTGATGACCAGATAGTCGATGCGTACAACGGAATCGGTGTAACGCATTTAAGGATGTATTGAATTATAAGATGAGGGCTTCGGAGACCGGTGTTGATTACTTGGATGGCAAACATAAATCCCTCAGTCTCGCGGAAGATCGTCCCGCTCGTGAACCATTCATTGGAAGCCATCTTATATATATGGTCTTGATGGAGGTCATTATATTAAGACATGTGTCTATCCGCTCAAAGTTTATGGCACAAAAGTCTGGACCTTTCAACTGCCTCAACGCATCTGAGACAGATTTTCGCGAGCGAATTTTGGCTACTGAAGTGACCCATGTGGAAACTTCGGCTTCCCTCTGCACCCAGATGGTGGCAGCTCTAAATGTCAGATGTCTTCTTGCCATTATCCTTGAGAAAAGATTCGTTTTTGCTGTAAAAATGATGGTTGGCATTATTTCGGGACCAGATTTCTGGTCTAACTGTGAATGGAGAATCCTAGTACCAAGCTTTAGGGACAATCCAGTCCTTCAGGCCACCCCAAACCGGTTAAAGTTATCCGATCGGTTCTTACCCAAAAAAATATAGGCAGAAATTACTCCATCGACTTCCTTCTCCGGACCACGACACAGGCCATTAGAAATTGCTGCCGACGACCTGTCCATCACTGCCATGGATCCATCACTACATTGTTCCAACTTTCTGTGACTGCTCAGATGACTCCAGCACTGTAAAAGGACTGCTCCCTGGAGAATAATTTAACTTGATAGCATGCTGTTGTGTATACAGTATATTTTCAAATGCAAATTTGTAAAATTTTTTCTAATGTTGAATCCTACACTTGTATAATTAATAATAATATTGTTTTTTTTTCTCTCCTATCTCATCCTTATTTATTACATTGTATTAGCCGTTACTGTAAACCCTTGGCTTGAAGCTGTGAAGGGTATTGTGCACGGCGTGTGTCTTTTGCATGCAATAAAGTGTTCTTCTTCTTTAGGAGCATGAATAACTAGGGCCATATTGCTCCGTGTATATCTCAGTAAATTGCGTGTGTTCTGTGGTCGATTTTCTGTTTGCTGGAAGAAAAGCCCGAGTTTTTGGGAGAAAAACCATGCTATCCTCGCCTGACACCGACTAATTCAGCCAAGTCGTGAAAAAGGTCCACAAAAATTCCTCACGTCGTCGACGGAACTCGAACTCAGGTCTTTTCCACCCAACGTGGGGAGGACAGCGATTCTATTAACTGTGCTACCCACGAGGGCATTCCATCTGAGCTTGAGAGGTCTCCTTGCTTAGGTTGAGTGGGGTATGCCTCTTATCTACCTTCTTTATATCATATTAGAGTGGCGCTATGTTTTTCTGGAAGAAATCCTTCAGGTTCCCTATCACTTGCTTCTCTTGCTCGAGGAGGTCTCTAAAGCTCCGTCTTTTTATCGCCCTTCTCACCATCTGCAGAAAACGTTTTGAAAGATTACTACTAGCAAGAATCCAACACTACTACCAACTAGCAAACCTACCTTCACCCAACCAATATGGATTCCCACAAGGTCGCTCCAATTTTGACGCTCTTTAAAAGCCTAATCACACAAGCACAGGAGACGGATAAACAATACCTACTGACTATTTCCATTGATTTTGCTGGGCGTTCGACACCTCATGGTGACCGAGCGTCCTGGGCCGGTCCGGTAGGCCAGGTTTCCTGGCAACCTGTACAAGGTTATTCGGAGCTACTTCACCGGCAGTACGATCATCGTCAACACCAAGGCAATACAGAGACAAATACACAGAGGCTGCTCACAAGGCTCGGACCAACTATGCGGAACTTGGTGATGGACGATTTCTTGAACAAGGACCTGGAGGAGGTCCGTTCGCATGCTTTCGCGGACGACCTTGTCTTGACAAATGCAGCCAACTCCAGACAGCTGGAGACCCAGACAAACCGTACCACACAAACCCTCCAAAACTGGGTTGGGCTTCACTTGCTCCAAATCTCACCCACTAAAACTAACTCAAGGGAACGCTCGATATACGCAGACCTCCCCAGATAAAAATAAGAAATATAGCCATCCGATTCAGCAAAAAACTGAAATATCTGGGAGTCATACTCGACAATCAACTGTCGTTCAAACCACACCTCAACCATCTGAAAATGAAGATACGCTTCTCCAGTGCCCTGGTTAAAAGAATTGCCCGGCGAGACTGGGGATTAAACCAACACACAATGAAGCTGTACTACAAGGCAGCACTTCTGCCAATAGTAACATATGCAGCGAGTGCATGGTATAAAAAGAGAGAGAGAGAGAGAGAGAGAGAGGTTCGAATCCCGTCGATGACGCGAGGAACTTTAGTGGGCTTTTTTCACTCCGTGGCTGAGTTAGTCGGTCTCGGGCGTAGATAGTAAGGTTTTTTCCCCAGAAACTGGGGTTTTTTTCGTCCAGCAAAACAGGCAAATCGACCAGAGAACATACGCAATTTACAGTCACGAATATGGGTTAATGTAATGATTTTACAGGTAACCCTAATATAGTAATTTTTTTTCTCCCCTTCTCTCCCCCACTCTATCTGCACACAAACGAATGCCCCACCCCACACATCAAATCTAACCTCGTCCAAATTTACAGTTTCGCCCTATCTCAGTCTATTCATTTCAAGCGGCACCCCAACGCAATCGATAATTTTTTTAGGTCCTAGCCGCTGAAATCTCAGGAAAGTAGGCAGCAGGACCTGCCACAGTACTTACTTAAAATACTGGTGTACTTGATCTGTCTCCACGGGGCAAAGTGCGGGCAATGTTGAGCCTCAGTAGGGGTACAACAGTTAAATCGCCAGAGGGAAAACGGTACATGACATTACACATTTACAATATCCACACACTTTTTAAATCTCTGGTCTTCCCAGTGAACTGGTTCGCCTACAATGAAAGCAACGCGGAGATGCTTTCAGCGGAGAACATTTTCTCCGCTGATCAAACCTCGCTTGAACTCTTCCCAAGATTAATCAATGTCTTGTAGTAGTTCATCCCTCTCATTGCTCTTAATTAGCGTTTTAGCAAACCTGCTTTTGCAAAACAATTCTTAATCGTTGTTTCCATCACATCTCGACTCCACAATTTCGCCAAATCTGATATGCACATCCGCAAATCTATAACAGAATCTATAGGTTGGTTGGTTTCTATTCTCCGTATAATTTTTTTCAGTATGCGCCTTTCATGGTGCATTTTTAAATCCTTGGCCCATTGGCTTCAATTTAGACGAGGTATTTTGGGGCGAAGAAAACAAGTTTCATACTTGTTTCGAAATTACTGAGTGAAGGTGGGCAGGGCAGTTGTTTATCAATGCGATTTTTCTGTTTTCTTTCATCGTCTTTCTATTGAAATTCGAAATCCACTGTTCAAAAATTTCACTTGTCATCCAAGATTTTTTGTTGTAGTTGTAGTCCAACTCTAACTTACCATTTTGAGACATTGGAGTTGTTTACTTTTGCCTATTAACAAAAGCTTCAGTTTTTTATTACCAGCCATATTTGCACCAACCAAGAGTGTAATTCTCTCCTTACAATTTTTATCACCTAAACATTTATAACCTTTAAAAGTCAGGGTCTTGTTCATTAAACATTTAAAAAATAGACATGTTTCATCAATGCTGAATATGTCTTTGGGCTCATAATCTAATTCTCTCATCTCTTGTACGTCCTTGGCTTTCTTCTTTTCTAATTCTATCCCGGGGGACACAGCTGTTATGTCTTACTTCATTGTTCCATATGTTGCCCAGAGCTCCTCGGTCGTCTTCTGCTCGGTAGTCCGTTTTCGTCTTGTTCAAGACTCTTGTAGAAGGCTTTTTGGTTTTCATCGAAGATTCTGTTGTTTATTTTCCTCCGGGCGCTCTCTTTGTTTCGATGTAGTCTCATGCTGAGTGCGAGGAGGTTCTGCTTCAGTATGTCTAAGTATCCTCCTATTCTCTGATTTTTGGTCTCTTGTTTGCTGTGGACGTGGTCGCTCTTGAGAATGCTCTTCACTTTTCTGTCAATTAAATATCCTATTACTACGTTGGTACTATGTAAATTGGCCTATATTGACTCTTAATTCTTCTCTCTTCTGCTGAAGTCTTCTTTCCCAAGCTGGCGGTTCCTTGTTTTTTTTCGACTGTTCTGCTGCTGGTCTCTCGTTTCTCCTCCATTAATCCCAGCGACTACTATGGCAACACAGTATACAGCTGTGTCGATGGCCTCCAGTGTTACACCATTGTTGTCAAGGTAAAAAGTAAAGTAAAGTGCAGCCATTATCAACCCACTGCAGGGTGGAAGCCTCCTCAACAATTCATGCTGAGGGAAATGGACCATAATCTGCCACGCTGGTCCAGTGCGGGTTGGCAGATCGACCGTATTCAGCAGGCAGGGGCTTGAACCCCGGTCTACTCAAAGAGCGTGTGCTACTGCACTCCCGCTCCTGCCCACTCGGCTACGGAGGCCGTAATATGGTATTACTTGCCTATTAAGGGGTCTGTGACTCTCCACAGGCTCTATTGGGGATGCTCCGGTATCATGTGGCTTTTTGCGGGGTCCATTCCTTCGAATTCTGTTACGGCCTTCTTCCACTCGTCTTCTACTCTGGATATCATGACCTAATCTCTTTCCACTTCAGCTGCTCTGGGTTATATTTCTCCTTGCTCTTTCTCCTTTTCTTCCATATTGTCCATGTTCTTTGTTCTTTGTAGTTGATCGCTCACGACCTGCTTCATTTTTTCCAAGATTGCAGAAAATATCAGGTTCCTCGTCACAATGCTCCTTCTCCTGTCCGCTGTTCGGTGACCTGAATATCCTGGAATCGTTTCAACCACTTGGTATGTAGTCTCCAACTGTACATTGTCATACTGGTTTCTAGCTTAGTTATTTCGCAATATGTTCGCATGATGAAGGTATTAATTTCGATGCTTCACTTCATGGGTTGGCATTTTCTTTCTTCCTGGGTGGTCACTAGCGCAATTGCGCAGGAAGCACTTCCAGTTGGTTGGGCTGGATGGTCTTGCCCTTCCCTTGTGGTAGTCATATGGGGGGTAGTGCCACTTGCTCCACTGTCTTCCACCGGAGACTGTCTCTGACTTTTCGAGTCAAATCCTCTGCCTAAGGACTGAACTCAAGTGACTTTAACCTGCGCCACACTCGATGCTGTATGATTATCACTTTTCTTCAACATCATCCTCCATCTATAAAGGTGTTTAGCTTCGGCTTATGTGCAGTAGTAGTGCTAGTTCTTGGGAACGAAACCAGATGGCGCCACTATCTGCCTCAGCCGTCACTTCGACCTTGGGGAGCTAGGTATACTGAAGCGAAATTCATTAAGTTTATTATTATTGTTATTTTTATTGCAATTTATTACTATTTTTCTTATTATTATTATACCGGCTTGCCTTCGTGATGGAGACGTGTTTGCTTCTACTTCGCTTTCCATCAAGACTGAAGATAGAAGAACAGGTGAATTTTTGTTTCTCAACCAGTGGCGCGTTATTCTATAGGCAAAAAGACATATGTAGGGCCCTGATCAGAGGGGGGCCCCAAAATCACTATTTCAAAAAAATCATTGCTGTTTTTTTACTAATATTTTAAAGTGATTTTTAGATGAAACTGAACTTTCTACCTGCCAATATCAATGAACTTTACGTGAAGATTAATTTGAAAATTACGTTTTGTGTTTTGTTTTCAAAAATGGTTTTACCGATTTTAATGTTATATAAAATTTAGGTTTTTATATTCGATTTTACAATCGAATATAAAAACCGAAATTTTATATTTAGTTCTTCTTATGTCATATAATTTGTTTGTTTTGTTGTCGGAATAAAATGAAATCGAAAATGTTCTTTATTGGTTTTTTCTTTAGATGGGAGGCCCCCATATTCCATTTTGCCTTGGGCCCCAGGAAGGTATAACGCACTACTTTTCTCAACTGTTTCTAAACAGCATCTCAACAGTTTATATACAGTCGAGAAACATTTCGGATACAGGAAAAAATCTGTCTCGCAACAACAAAGGTAGCGAAAAAGGGATAATATTTTAAGAGAAAATGGGATAATATTATAGATGAATGGATAGACAGATAAATGGGTGGGAATAGGTAGCTTGTTGATAGGCATGCTGATGGATAGATAGGTGGATGGATAGTACAGAATACAACTGGGACGCAAATTTTAAGTCTCGCCTAGGGCGCATGAAACCCTTGCGCCGGCTCTGCTCAGCAAGAATGTTTAGACCTAAATAAATTTTAGCCAGTATTTTATTTACATGATAATCAAGCTTTATCTGAATGCACTTGTATTTCAAAGTTCAAATTTCAAATGTTCGCTAATTCATTCCCTTTTCAAAGAGAATGAATTAGCGAACAATTCATTCCCTTTGAAAAGAAGAAGAAGAAGAAAAAACTGTATATATCTGCACCAAGCACACTTCTCTCAGACTTATTTAACTTTTTAAGCTCTCAAAAAAACTATATTTGATTCATTTTTAAAGAATGAAGTTTCTTCTCCATTTTATTAATATTTATAAACCCCCACATCCGTACTGAATCATTGCTTGGTAAAAAGATAGGCTTGTAAAAGTACTGTATGCGTTGTTGTAGGTATGTGTTGGTTGTAAATTGCGTGTTCTGTGGTCGATTTAATGTTTGTTGGACGCAACACCCGAATTTCCGGGAAGAAAAACCGTTCTGCCCTTGCCTGACACCGACTAACTCAGATACGTGAAAAAAAAAATCCCCATAAAAATTCCTCTTGTCACCCCCACGGGATTCGAATATGCGTGTTAGTGGAATCTTCGTTGGAGAAGACTATCTATTGAAAGGCCAATGTATTCATTTTGAATTCAGTTAATAGTTAGCCAACTCGTAAATTCAGATTTTTTTTTTTAGAAGCGATACATTGACGAAAGTCAGCCGTTATTACCGCGAATGTCGCAGAAAGTTCAAGAAGTAACGAAAATTATAAACTGGAATGGGAGAAGTATAATTATTGAATATTTTCTTTCTTGATTCTGTTATTCACTTTTCTAAAATATTTTTTCTATTTTTTTTTTTTTTTAACATTATTATTGCCACATGACGCAAGGCAAGCTAATACAGCATCAGCCAAAAAAAAAAAAAAAAAACCCGTACCCATCTCCATCTATCCATCCCCTCCTAATAATATCCCTAATTTTCTCTTAAATTTTTATTCAAACTACCCACTTTCACAATACCAGATGGTAATTTATTCCAACAATCAATTGCTCTAGCTGAAAGCAAATTTTCGCAAATCTATCCTGCAGCAATCTTTTTTAAAATTATGCCTCCTTGTGTGTGGATATAAACTTAAATGTCTTTATGTCCACTTTCTCAAAAAGAATTGAATGCCATCATCATTAAGTTTACCCAATCCCTTTAAAATCCTTAAACACTTCAATCAGGTCTCCTCGCAAGTGCATAGTTGCTATCTTAGCACATCGGAGCTCTCTCTGATGTGCTAGGATAAGTAGCAGTCTTCATTCTGGAAATACTCTATATGAAACTGTTTTCATATAGAGTATTTCCAGTCCACGTATTTCAGTCTATAAGAGATGGACCGAAGTCGCTAATAATGACACAATCGTACTGTCAAGTCCATTCAGTTTGTTCAAAAACATTTTTGTCATACTCCTCAGTCATTGTCTTGAATGCAATCCGATTATCACCTTCCCTTTACTGCAAGTCACTTCACGCCACAGTGACTCAATATTCGTATTACCTTTATCTGACTCGCGAAATCCTTCTAAAACTCTCTCCGGTTTCATATCTCTCAAAATTATTCCTACCTCCAAGAACTTTTTGATCAGTAGGATCACTTCCTCACCTTTCCTATCTCTCCTGGATACACAATATTCACAGAAGTTAGTATTAGCAGTAGCAAAATGGCTGCGGTAGTTGTGTAGTCAGGTCGAGTAGCCTCACGCCTGCACCTAGTATACTGGAGGTGACAACCCTCCAGTATACTAGTTGTAGTATTTCTGGACCTTCACATGGGGATTATACTCAGGTTTACTAACAGTGCCACCATCGTGAAGATGAAAGCAGAGGATTTGGTTGTCGCAGAAAGACCGGACTTCACTGAAATTCGGTCCACTTGACCTAAGTGTACTTTGATTTTGTCAGCCTTGATTCTCCCCATTATAATTACTTAATTTCCATGTTGTCGTAGACTGAAGTGGATTTTACTTCTATTGCAATTCCCCTTTCGGTGTTTAAGGTAATTGACAATTGATTTCAAGCCCTCTCAGAGAGGGTGCAATTGTATGTCCCATGTCGCTAACCTGCTTCTGTCAGTGACAACTTCTCTAATCCCTCAACTGCAAGTTTCCCTGATCCCACAATTTCTCCTCTATAGCATTAGCAAAGCCCATGTATTTCATCTTTTTAAGCGAATACCGTCTTTACAAATTAAATTCAGTTGAACTAAAAGGCGGCCATGCTGAGAAAAATCCTCCTTCTCCATAAAAATTGTGATTAACCAGTTACATGAGCAGGAAAAATCAGATCCAGTCTTCATTATTCCAAACAATCTCCTCCCCACCACACTAAACAGAAATTGTTGTTTAGTGAGGGGAGGGAGGTTGTTTAGAGTGGAATGGAGTGCATCGTAATGTCATTACCCATTCGCATCGATAATGTCAAGCACATTTAATATTATTATTAATACTGGCAAATGATGCAAAGAAGCAAACTTATGCAGCAAAAAAAAAAAAAAAAAGCTACAACCACCTAATCTGTCCATCCCTTTTAATGAAAGTAAAATAATTTTACTTTCATTAACAAAAAAATATATAAATAATAATGATGAACTGAATTTTAGATTGCTAACATAATTTTCAATAATTAAGGACTAGTATTTCTCAAATATATAATGATGAAAAGACTTCCATGGTTGAAACTGGATACAATTATTCGGTGTCGAAATTAAACAATATACACTAGTCTCATTTTTGTATATGGAACAAGCACGCTATATTTGATTAAACCTGTTTACTAAGTAGATATTTTCATACTGATTCCTATTTATATGCAAGTTTATTGCATCAGATTTTTTTATTATAAAGGATATGAAAATTAGATACCAAA
Organism: Mastigoproctus giganteus; assembly: GCF_048544385.1. NCBI lineage: Eukaryota > Metazoa > Arthropoda > Arachnida > Uropygi > Thelyphonidae > Mastigoproctus > Mastigoproctus giganteus. Next base: position 49,741,349 of record NC_143577.1, read on the forward strand.
AGATCATTCCTATGTTCATGGGCGCCGGCAGGATATTTTGAAAGAGAGAATTTGTATTGTTTTAATATTTCAATAAATTAATGAAAATATTAAAAATATTAATTCGAAATCCAGCATGGTGCATTACACTTTCACCATGCTGCCGGCACTCATGCCTATGTGATTAATAATTCTGGAACAAATGCATCGCGTATGCAACAAGTGGTTGCTCAAAAAAGCCTCCGTAGTTGCAAGTCAGACCGGTTATTACGCTCACACAAGTCAGTGATAAGTCACGCTTTTCGGAGGAACATTCATAAGCAGGTCGGCTGCTTTCCTAGAAGGTAAGAGAGTGATATTTCATTTCGAGTCGTATTAATCATTCCTAGGCAGAAATAAAGGCTGAAGAACTATCCCGTGTTTATTTACTTCGTTAAGGACAAAAACTGTAGACTTTTATAAAACTCTTGACACTTGTTGAATTCCAGTAGCTGATATGTCTACAGCAGTGGTAACGCGAGGAGCGTAGCCTCTCGGTGGGAGGAGTCATTACAGAAATGGGAACTACCACGGAATGCACCGAGCAGGAAGTGACACCCCCTGAGCCTTCTCATTTAGCAGAAACTTCAGTGACACCCTCTGAGTCTTCTCATTTAGCAGAAACTTCTGCTAATGTAAATAACAACGAAGTAAGTGTCTTTTATTTCCTTTCATTCCTTTCAAAGTAGAGATGATGATGTGATCAAAATGCGAGAGAAGTTTAAATTTATATACATTTTCAACGTTACATTTTATGTTATAATCATGAAGTATATTACACTTAATGTTATAAAATAAAATGTAATTTACATTTACTTACTGGTTTTATTTAGTAAGCGACCCAATCATACCTGTTTTTTTTTTTAACAGTAGAGAACATTTTGTTGTCTGTCAAGTGATGACTTAATGTATGTAAACAGTGTGCCTGATGCCCTTGCATTCCTGCACTTGCTGGTTTGTACCACCTGACAGTATATGAATTCTTGCCTGGATGATGATCACCATCATAAAAATAATTGTTTGAAAACCATTTTGTTAATAATCAGCTTAGAGTTAGAAACAGGTTTTTAGCTTAATTCTGAAATAATGGTTGAAAAAATTTTGGCTTTCGTAATAAATTTTATGGTAATTAACTTAATACTTGATTTTTTTTTTTTTTTTTAAGTTGTCTTACCACAGAAATAGTGTTGTTGTTTTTTCATTGCTTGAACTGTATATTTTCATAAAATTAATTAGCTGTACATAATCGACCAGTTGTTGAAGGTCTCACTTTTCATTGGAATCAAGTAAAATCGTCTTGTTTGCCACTTGGTATGATAGTCGTAAGCATGGTCCTGCTGGAACATTCGACTTAAGTGCCCGAATGCAAACCAAAATGTAAGTTTCCCATCACATGAAAATCAGTGGATTCATTTTGTTTGCCGCTCCACTACTTGCAAAAGGTCCAGTTTATACTATTCATTTTCTCGCCCCTGACAGTTGGCACTTGGATGCAGTCGCTTCCAACACCACCCGGGCCACGGGATTGATTTCTTTGCTTGCTGAAACATACACGAACCAGTAGATCTAACCCTGTGTACCGCTAGATCAGACTTAAAGTTACTGCTCTGTATATTAATTTAAAAAAAAAATATATATATATATATATATATATACACTGTACTAATCTTGCTATAGTACTCCTTGTATTTCACATCAGATATTCTCAAATATCTTTCAATAAAGGCAAATTTTCAAAAAACAATAATTACACTTAAAGATATCAGCAGTTATTGTTAATTAACAATTGGAAACTATAAGTAATTAAACAACACCTGTCACTTACAAAATTACACAAGTAAGACTTGAGAAGATATAGAAAGGTATAGATCAAAAGCCACTCATTTCGAACACAGTTAATTGCACAAAAGTATTGTACATGGGTAGCAGTAGCCCCATAACATACCAACTTTGCGATACAACACTCAGGGTCATGGAGAATGAAAAAGACCCGAGGTGATTGTGCAGGCAGATATGAAGTTTTCTGAGCAATCCAGACAGACTGCAAGAGTAGCTCATGGGGTTTTGTCAATGATATATAGAAATTTTGCTAGTAGGGATACAGAGGTGATTGTGATTATCCCCTTATATAAGGCAATGGTCAGGCCACTCCTTGAGTACTGCATACAGGTCTGGAGGCCTCATTTTAGGAAAGATGTAAAGCTGCTGGAATGAGTACAGAGAAGGCAATCAGATTAGTGACTGGAACAAAGGTTACTGTTACCAAGAAAGGCTTAAGTTCTGCAAATTGCAGCGTCTGGAGACTAGGCACATGCGAGTGATCTGAATGAGGTATATAAGGCCTTGAATGGTTTGAGCAATCTCAATGCTGATAGGATTCTTCCTCTTGCTCACATTTCGCATCTGAGGGGCATAAATTTAAATTCAGGAAAGACAGTTGTAGAATAGATGAACGGAAATTTGCTTTCAGCCAGCTTTCAGACAAACTTTTTGGAGTGAATGGATGGGTGAATCGGGATGTTTTTATTTTTTGACTGATGCTATATAGTATACAGTATAAGCTTGCTTTCTTGCATCATATGCCTCTACTAATGCTAATGCTCATCATTGCAGTATTGTCAGATGCTAAAGATCAAGAAGTGTACTGTATGGTAAGTGTACATCCTTGGTTTTCTTGCGTTCTAGTTCTATCCAGGTGGCTCGGCTGTTATGTCTTACTTCCCTGCTCCATATGTTTCCGCAGAACTCCTCAATCGTCTTATGCTCGAGTGGTCCGTACCCTTCTTTCCCATCTTCTCCGATACTGCTGTAGAAGCCTCTTTGGTCCTCATCGAAGATTCAGTTGTTTAATTTCCTCTGCGAACTCTCTTTGTATCGGCGTAGTCTCTTGCTGAGTGCAAGGAGGTTCTGCTTCAATGTGTCCAAGTACTCTCCTATTCTCTGATTTTTTTTTGTCTTACGTTTGCTGTGGACGTTGTCTCTCTTGAGGATGCTCTTCACTTTTCCAATTAATTTCTTACTCCTATTGCCCCATTGGTACTGGGCCAATTGGCCTATCTTGACTCTTAATTCTTCTATCTTCTGCCGAAGTCTTCTTTCCCAAGTTGGCGGTTCCTTCTGTTTTCGGTTCTTCTTCTTCTGCTGGTCTCTCATTTCTCTTCCATTCATCCTAGAGGCTGCTACGGCAGCACAATACACGGCTGTAGCGGAGATGGGAGAAATCCCAGGTGCCGTCCGACTCGAACATACACGGCTGTGTGAATGGCCTCCAGTGTTGCCTCCTTGTTGTCGAGATAATGCGGTATTATTTGCCGATAGAGGTGGTCTGTGACTCCCCACAAGGTTCTATTCGGCCTCTGCTTCGGTATCACGTGAGGCTTTGTGGGGTCCATTCCTTCGAATTCTGTTAGGGCCTTCTTCCACTCGTCCTGTATTCTGGATATCATGACCTTGTCTCTTTCCACTTCAGCTGCTGTGGGTTGTATTTCTCCTTGCTCTTCCTCCTCTGGTTCGGTGGTAGTATGTTCTTCCTCCTCTGGTTCCGTATTCTTTATCCTTATCCTTTGTAGTTGATGGCTCACGTCCTGCTTGATTTTTTTCCAAGATTGCAGGAGCTATCAGGTTCTTCGTGACGATGGTCCTTCTCTGGTCCGCTATCCGCTGTTCGGTGACCTGAATATCCGGGAATCGTTCCAGCCACTTGGTATGTAGTCTCGCCCTGTAAGTTTTCATATCGGTCTCCAGCTTCGTTATTTCGTAGTATGCTTGCATGATGTACGTATTCATTTCGATGCTCCACTTCATGCGTTGGCGTTTTCTTCCTTCCTTCCTGTATGGTCACTTGCGCAGGAAGCACTTCCAAGTGGTTGTTATTATTATTATTATTAGTCATATGGTGCAAGGAAGCCTGAGACTTATGCTGCACCAAAAAAAAAAAAAAAAAAAATTCTGCATTACCCTGAGAGAGAGAGAGAGAAAACAAAAGTCAGAAGTAGAAAGGAATCGCCAAGAAAGAGAAAAATGATGATATCCAGCTCAAAACCCTGGGTGCGCCAAGCCCATACTCACCAGCCCCTGGGGTTATGAGCAAGATGTGGTTGTAAGTCGTGTACTATTGCATTTGCTTCTCTGTGATTTTCGCAGACTAATCAGAGGTATAAAAAATTTTATCATCAGCTCAAGTTGTAGAATTTTTATTGTGAGAAGGTATTCAAGCGCAACGACAAACACTAAAGCCAACAAAACACCTCCTTGTGGTAAGCACCATGTTAGAATGTAATTTGCATTTAAACCGGCATTCTCAATAACACCCTCTTAACATAAAGTTTAAAATGAACAGTAATGCTGTTGAGGAAATATTACCAAAGGCGGCTTTGATAAACCCCAACTAGAAATTATTTCTAACAAAATCATTTCCAATTGGAATTTTCTATTTAGTTCCCTCTGTATGCAAAAAAAATGTATCTAGTAGGCTTGTAATGATTGGCCTCTTGGATATTAACAGAGTGCAGACATGAGAACCTATGGGAAAAGCAATGCTGCCTTAGTGGCAGAAGTATAACTTCTCAAAAAATTTCAGAGGAGCACATCCTATCGATATTGATCGAAAGTCACTTGTTTTTTTGGGGGGTGAGGGAGGGTGTTCTTAGTTTCTTTCGAGGTTTGAACGTATATTCCAGATTGTTTCTGTAATGCATTGAAAAAGGGCTTCATACAGAGGCGGATTTAACGGCGGGCGCACCGGGCGCGCGCCCTGGGCCCCGACTTCTGAAGGGCCCACGCAAAACCTCAACAAATTAGTTGAACATATTAGTTCAAAACTTTGTCATTATTATTATGCTATTATTAATTATATTATACATATATTATATTCAAATTTTATTGGAAATAAAACATTAATAGTACATAATATTTTTTATTTATTTTAAAAAATGGTTAACATGTATTTTTATTTTCCCTGTCTCTCTCTTTTTTTTTAAGGGACCCAATATTTTCTTGGCCTCAACCGACCCTAATATTCTGGGGCCTCAACCTACCCTTAATATGCTCCTGGCTTCATATGTACCTGATGGCTCCCTGATATCGGCTACATATGGGTTAGGTATTTTCAAAAAAAAGATGGAAACTTCTGCTGCTCTGCTGTAGTTTTGTGAGTATGCCATTTGCCAAAGTTTGGCAACACCGCTGTCTAATGATAGTATGCTACTGCCAGAGGATCTAGAAAAGTTGGGCAAATGGGCTGAGAGTTGGTAACTGAAGTTTAACATTGACAAATGCAAAGTACAGTACTGCATATGGGTAGCAGTAACCTCAGAGTAATGTACGAACTGTGCGGTTCTACACTCAGGGTAGTAGAGAATGAAAAAGATCTGGGGATAATTGTGCAGTCAGGTATGAAATTTTCTGAGCAGTGCAGACAGCTGCCAGAACATCTGATATACAGGAATTTTGCTAGCAGGGATAAGGAGGTGATTATCCCCTTGTATAAGGCAATGGTCAGGCTACACCTTGAATACTGCATACAGGTCTGGAGGCCTCATTTTAGGAAAGATGTTGAGCCACTAGAACGAGTACAGAGAAGGGCAACGAGATTAGTGAGTGGAACAAAGGGTTTCTGTTAACAAGATAGGCTTAAGTTCTGCAAACTGCAGCGTCTGGAGACTAGGCATCTGCGAGGTGATCTGAACGATCACCTTGCAAGTTCATCTGCTGATGAGATTCTTCCTGTTGCTCAAATTCCGTGCTGAGGGGGCATAAATTCAAATCGAGGAAAGACAATTGTAGAACAAATGTGCGGAAATTTGCCTTTAGTTGATTGCTGGAACAAGCTTCCATCTGTCGTTGTGGCAGCTGACAACTTAAATAAACTGAAGGCTGAACTGGACAAACTTTTGGAGTGAATGGACGGGTGAAACGGGAAGAAGGGTTTTTTATTTGGCTGATGCTATATAAGCTTGCTTTCTTGCATCATATGCCTCTGCTAATGCTAAATGCTAATATACAGATAATTTACGTATGGTAATATACACCCTCCTCTGTTTTTGCTCAATTACAGAGTGGGAAGGCAGCCCTCTATAATGACACATTAAAGCGACACGAAAATAGATACATTCTGGAAACAGGCCAAAGTCCCAGCTTCAAATATTTGTTAGCCCATTTCAAAGTCTGCAGCATCATCAATTAAAATGGTCACGGCAAACCATCCCAAACCAAAAATAAAAAAGCAAGCTACAGTAAAAACAGAATTTCCGACGCTGGCGTGTTGCTCAATACCGTTTTATCTCAGCAGCTCAAGCGACTACTTTTCACAGATGCTGAATAAGGAAGTCCTCACGACGTCAAAGAAGCCTTCAAGAATCCACATCCCAGAGTCTGTAGGAAACAGTACACTGGGTGGACAGAAATCATGAAATATCTACCTAGTAACGGGTAAGGCTCACCTTTCGCCCCGATAAGGGCAGTCACACGGCTTGGCATTTAGTCCACTAGTTCACAAAAACGTTCCTCAAGTATTTCCATCCACGATTGCTGCACCGCTGTCCATAATTCCGTCGCATTCCTGGGTGGAGGAACCAAAGCTCGAATGGATCTATCCACAGAATCCCAAAGATGCTCTACAGGGTTCATTTTCGGTGAACGGGGAGGCCATTCCTTGGTGATAAAATCTGCGGAATGCTCTTCGAACCATGTTCTAGTCACTTTGGCTCTGTCGGGACGCACATTGTCCTGCTGTAAGAGTCCATTGCCCTGTGGGTGCAGGATGACCACGAAGGGATGCAGATGGTCTGCAAGGGTGGGCACTTAACATGTACCATTCAGAGACATACCAGAGGTCCTAACGTATGCCAGTTGAACACGCCCCAGACCATTACAGATCGTCCACCAGCCTGAACAGTTCCTTCTTGACATGACGGGTACATAGCTTCGTGCGGTTTCCGCCAGATACGCACCCTCCCGTCCGCTGGAAATAACTGGAAACGGGACTCATCGGACCAGGAGCCATCTCAAATCATCCAAGTCCTGGTACAGTTCTTGTGAAATTGCAGTCTCTCCTTTTATAGTTTTATTTAACAAGTAGTTCCGGTCATATGTCTTTAGGCGATTTCATATAATTTCCGTTTTAAATAATTAATTCAAAATATTGATCTGATTGTTTCTTCAGTTCGACCGACCTCATCCTTAGGGAGGACTGTTTTCCACATATAACTTGCAGCAGTAGGATTCCGTGTAGAATATTCTGATTAAAATTTACTTTGAGGAAGAACCAGGTATTTTTTGTTGAGTGGTGGTAAAGCAAATCCAGGTGCTTATCCAACATGCTGTAACAAACAATTGGTACAACACCCGGACGTAGGCATGGCGCGATCCTTGTGTAATTGATGAGTTGATTCAACCCGTTCAGAATGGCTTGTTTCTTGTCTGATCATATTAATATTATAACATTCGTTGCATCTATAGGAAAAGACAGTTCATGTCCTTTCCTGTCCTATCTATCTATCATTACCAGTATATTTATAGTCAGGTAATCGTGTGATAAGATAAACTTTTTCTTTCTTTTTTTTTTCGTCTTAAATTTTGACAAACGTACTTGGTAGCCATGAGTTGAGTACTAAGCTCATGGACGAGTAAGACGGATGTAATCTAGATATAAAAACAAGATGTTTGTTTTTTTATTGCTATTATTTCGTATCGGGTAAAGGCAATGTGTCTTATGACCGTTTCTTCTATTCGCTCTATGTAATGCGTTATCAAAACCATTCTTCAATTTGTTCACGATATTAGCCATGAGTTTTGCATCTACAAAGAAAAATCATATAATCGAAAAGTCTCAACTAGGAATCGAGTTTGATATTAACCAGAATTTAATGAGTTAATTTTTTAAATACAAAATTAAGTCCATGATGCGTTTGCACAAATGACTTCCTGACATTGTTAAGTACAGTACTACGACAAGAGTTGAATCATTAACGTAATTAGCAATTACGTTAATGATTCGTTAATTGCTACATGGGCGTTTTTATTACTTGAGATATACGTGATGAAATTCAGTTAAGTTTGTGTTCACAGTCCTATCCAATGGGAGTATAAGCTTTATCTGAAAACCGGATGTTGTGTTAATACATACTACATTTTTCTCCCTCTGCCCATTCGGCGAGTTGAACTTTCCTGCTTATCATTTTTGGAAACTTTATTCATCGCTGTAATCTTGTATGGGGATATTTTGAAATCCAATTGAAGTATTCGTTCAACAGAATACTTCGCTGTATTGAGACTCTGAACAGAATGTCTAAGCTGCATTGCAACTCTGAGGGTTTCAGCATTTTCTGAAGAACGCACTGGCCGCATGTGGTTGTTTTTGTTCCTTTATACAGCGTTCCTCCTCAAACTGCTGGGATAAACGACGTATCATGCTCCTTATAGATGCCCAATGAGTTACAAGGGGAAAAAAAATCTGCACAGCAGTCACTATTTATTTGAGGGGTGGGGAATGCAAGTATAGCCTACTGCTGGAACAACTTCTTTCCCATTTTGTCTACATCAAAACTACTCTTCGGACGAGGGTTAGATGAATAGCCTAACTGTCAACTAAAATATACATACTTTTGGGGTTCTCTGCAATCGGGAATCGACTAGGCTCACGTAGAAAGATGGCCTTCCATATACTGTACATTCTAACCGAAGCACTGGATATTATGTTTGTTGCCATGCACTTATTGGAAGAACGAATTGGTTGGAAATATGGAAAATGTACAGAAAAAAAAAGAGTTAAGTAGTACGCGTATGAAAGTCGTTTCTTAAGAGCTCATTTTTGTTATCAGTTTACTAAATATATAAATTATTACTGTTTGCTTATTAATCACAGCAGAAACATTAAATACGTTATATTTCAGTTCTTGTTAAAATCCAGGAGGAAATAAGAAGGGTACAATTACAAAAATGTTGACTTCATACTACAATCTGAGGTACATATTGCTCTTATTTTATTAAAGGCACTGAAGGTCCGTGAAAAGTGTTGAATTCGATTTTTCATTAAAAATTACGGGGGGGGGGGGGATGGGGAGCAGGTAAAGTATTACAAAACTTGAGTGAGTATTACATTTTCAGATACGTGCAGTGAAACGAAAACAATTACTTTTATGTACTACTACTGCTACTTAATTATTTGGTAACAAGCCTTTTCAGCCTTTTTACATTTCTCTTAATCACAGAAAAAGAAAATTCAATATTAAGAAATGAAATCGAACGTGTCTAAAATGTAAGCGCTGTGTTCATTACTTAGCTTATTTTTAAAATCGTATACTTTGAGGTAGACACAGGTGAACCCGCCACAAATTGTTCATAGTTTGCTTCATTTTTGTGTATCCACAACATTCAGATATTAAAAAATAAGGCAATTTACTGTCGAACAAACTGATAACAAAAAAAAAAGTATATTAGAGCAGTACTACTGTACAAGAACTTTACAAATTACTATTCTTCCATGAAATAACAGAATGTACAGGAGAGAAAGAAAGAAAAGTCTCGCGGAATTTTGCAACTTATTCTTGACTATCGTTTTAACTAGCTGTTTCCCTTATATCCGCTGTACACTTGTACTCCTTGGGTTAAATAGACCCCATGCAGTTTCTCTAAGTTTTTGTAAGGAAATGAAAACGTGATACGAAGTAAATATTTAATTATATAAAAACGGAAATAAAGTCGGTATATTATAATAACAGTATACAAAATGGTAGGGTACAAAATGCTATATTAGCAAACAAAAGTTTCTACTCTAAAATGATAAAAACAACAGTCATTACTTTTCACAATTAGGGCAGTAATGTTAATGTTAACTGGAGCAGGTGATCCTGAAACTGAAAGTGATGCTGACGTTCCTTGAAAATTCCTTACAGTAGCAGCAGCTTGATCGATTCTGGGTATATTTTATTTCTCAGGGTAATATACGGAGTTATCAGTGACCTTCCTAATTTTTCTATGAATATTCTTCTCTTGTGCAAAAAATTCTTTTTTCCACTCTGGATTAATTTCTCTCCACAAAATAAATGCGTTGTATTCACTTATGTCAAGCATGTTGTAAAATATAATCATTGGCCAACGATTAGTTTTCCTTTTGCAACTATTGGTTGCAATAAGTTGATCCAGGCTGTCAACGGCTCCATTTGTGAAATTATAGTTGTAGTCCAATATCAGTTGCGTTTTTAATTATTCCAATCACTTACCTGGTTGTTATGACGCACCGTACCCAAAAGAATAACGTTCTTGTTTTTCTTAGAAACGTAATCTACCACTGTAGTATCTGGAGTAAAATAAAAAGTAGAACTATAAACTATTTTCTTCGTCGTTAAGATTTGTTTTAGTTCGGGTTTGTTTTTTTCTAATGGTACCTGGCATTGTAGTTTTTGTTTGAGTAGCATTTGACCCAATTATTAAGATGAGAAAAAGTTATAATTAGCAATGTTCTGCCCACAAAGTTCATATGTCAGGCATAGGCGCCGGCAGGCTATTTTGCAAGTTGGTGCATGTGGGAATACATGTTTTGTTCACCAAATTTTCGAATACGTGCAATATCTTATGCTTCAATAAATTAAAATATTAAAAATTGTGTATTATTTCGAAATCCAAAGCTGGTGCACTTACACCACCTTGCACCATGCTGTCAGGTCTAACACTACACGCATACCTTTTTTTTTTTTTTTCCAGGAGCTTCTCCAAGTATTTTTGTTTTCTTGTGTTAACCTGTTAACCCTGCATTTTTAGGGCGTAGGAACTTACTATTACAGAGAGTCTGTATTTTGAGACCATACTTAGCTAGTTTGCTAGAAATATATTGTTTGAACGGACACCATCCTCTAAAACTTATCAGCTGTTCATCCACAGTTACATTTTCACCTGGATTGTATAACTTTTGAAGACTTCGACCCACCTTTTCCATAATTATCTTATCGCAGCTAACTTGTCTTTTGCTATTCTTTCTACAAGATAAGTTTTATTATCAAATCGTGAGACGATTTCACAATTTTTTTTTTGGCTGGTGCAATGTTGTTGTTGGTTTTTAGGAGCATTAACAACTAAGGCCATATTGCTCCGGGGATATGCGGTGGTCATTCCCTGACCTTTCCGCATCCTCCGTAGTTGGTAGGCACGGACTCGAACCCCGGTCTAATCAAGAAGCGTGTGCTACGCGCTGCTGCTCCTGCCCACCTGGCTACGGAGGCGCAATATCTTATGTATCATAAGATATAAACATAAGATATCGCATGTATCATAAGCCTTACGCTTCCTTGCACCATATGGTTAATAATAAGTCTTTCTCAAGAAGGAATATTTAACTGTTTCATCTCGCCACAGAAAGTCGACTTTGCATTCACTACATAAAATCACAGTCAGGATAAGTCGAAGACTTTGTGTACCACAATAACATATGCAGTAACCACAATAACATATGCAGCTGAAATTGCTATGTGATGTACCCATAGCAATTTTGAAGCTGTAATCAAGAATAGTAGCCTACTGCTCAGGAAATAGAACGAAATCCATTTACCAGTCTATGCAGTAATGTAATGAACAGGGGATGAACATCTTTTCATTAACTACTAAAGAATACACAGCTCAGTAGCAGACCAGTCAGAACCAACATCTTCAAGAAACAAAGCAATGATTCACTATTCAATCGTCGCCATCACAATCGGCAGGCTCGCCGTGTTGGTTTAATCGTCCACAGAAGACGATTAGACCAACTTTCTCCGACACAAACCCAGCCACCCATAGACGACAAGTGTACTTCAAGTGTGATGGATCACAAATTCAAACTCAAGTGTAGTCCCTAAGTTCTGCCCCCAACTTCAACATCGAGATGAATTTCATAGTTGGCTCAACAGTTCAAATATGTCACATACCACTGTACGAGATGTTTCCCAGCCGCAGACAACTTCATATGACTTATAAACACCAGCCAACAACAACCCCATATGAGCTTGCAATGTGATGTCTTTATTATGGAAGTGGTGTATCTGGGCGGACCACGAGCAGTTCTCATTACATCAACAGAAGTCTTTCGTCCATGTTTAGGAAATGCTTCCATCAGCCAATGTACATTTTTATTTTTTGATTAAACTGATCGCTCTGCTTGCACAGCTTGCCCTCTATTATTTGTAAAACAGTCACAGTCCGAGGTATCAAATTCCTCTTCTGCTGTTTCTTCTGATAGTTTGTAATAATTGCCTTCACTTATGTGACTTTCTTCTTCAAACAAAACATGTTCCTCGTGATCACTAGAGTGACATGCATTTGCATGTATTATTTCGGCTAGTTCATCATCGGTAAGTAGCACCTTGCCATTATACAATCATTTGTTCACAGTGCGGTGTTTAAGGCGACACGAATATCAGTGCCTTTTTGTTAAAAACACTAACACAGTACACTTTATATAAGTTAATTTCTTTTTTTTGCACTTTAAAGAGAAGCCTAAGTTAGGGCATGCAGAAGCCTCGGTTGTTAATCTACGTAAACTCTTGTAAGTGCAGTTGTAGTTGCGAGATGAAGGATTTATTATAATGATGGTCGGGATTTTAAAGGTCTAATTTTGTTAAAGTACTGAGTTCAACTTAATGCGAAATTAATGAGCCACATTTGGAAAATGAGCTGCTTTTTATACGGTACTTTAAAGAGGAGGATACTGAGTGAAATAAAGTTGAAATTAAATGGCTAGTGTACTTTTGCATTATAGGTAAAGTCCTTAAACAGAAATAACCAACCAAACATACCACTTATAAAGCGGAATAGACTACTTCTTTAAACCTTATTTAATGTGAGATAACAACAACATTAAATATGATTGGTAGAAAACGAGTATGATAATGTACACGGACGCCCTCAAAAATTTTACTAGGATTGTTCTATAAAGAATGATATATTTTTTTTCACATCTTTATTAATCATCCGTATTTTCATGGTGCTTTTCAAAGTATTGCCCATTTGATGAAATAAAATAAATAAATTTTCTGTTTATACTCCGGCACGACAACCAAGTCAATAGAGTTTACAATAAATCATCAATACAAATATTTATCGGTCACGGGCTTGAACCCCAGTCCACTCAAGGAACGCGTGCTATGCACTCTCGCTCCTGATAACTGGGCTACGTCTTGGACCAACAGTTCTGCCATTCTTCAAAAACATGGTGGAAGTAATTTTTTGACGTGTGTTTGAGAATCGCCTCCGATGTCTTTACAACTTCTTCTGACGACTGGAAACGTTTTCCACGCAGCTCCTTTAACTTTTGAAATAAAAAAATAATAATAATAAAATAAAATAAATCGCGGGGTGCAAGGTCAAGGCTGTAGGGTGGATGTGGAAGACATTTGACATCAATGCTGGCTAAGTACCCGACGACAGTACGAGAAATGTGGTCTCATATTGTCGTGATGCACTATCCACCCAACTGCGTGCAGTTGTCGTTTGCGACGAATGTGATCCCTCAAAGTGTGCAGTAGTTCTTAATGAGGTCCGGTAACAGTCGTATGACGTGGCACAACGCGCTGGTAAACCATTCCTTGAATGTCAAAAGAGTTGACCATAACCTTTCCTGCAGAAGCCACAACTTTAGCTTCTTTCGGCGTTGGTGATGACGTAGACTTCCAAACAGAGCTTTGTTGCTTACTCTCTGGGTCGAAATGATGAAGCCAGTTCTCATCCGAGTATCCCCTTTTGCAGAACCTTGGTAGAAGTAGAAGTTACTGAAGATCAATAAGATCTTCAGTAACCATTCGTAGCAGCTCTTAACACATCTCCATGCATACTTGCTGTTGCCCAATAGTAGTCTTGGAACTCAGTTTGCACAAACACGTATTATTTGTGTATACAACCATCTTCATCCAGCAAAACAGGCAAATCGACCAGAGAACACACGCAATTTACAGATACAATACACATGGGTATATGTAATAACTTACCGGGTGACCCTAATGTAACAGCTTGGTTTGGTTTTTGTTCCTTTAAGTGAAGCGGACTTTCTGAGCACCAGAGAAAATTTCCAGCCCCTGTAAGCAGTGGATTTTTTGTCAGCAGGTATATCCACAAAAAAAAAAAAAAAAAAAAAAAAAAGGCGCCAATTGCCTAATACTAACCTAACTATTATTTTTGGGTTTTAAATAGGGGGGAGGGGTACGCCATTTGTAATAAAGGCGTATCTGTATACGCCTTTATTACAAAAAATTATATTAAATATGAAAATAATAACAACAAACTATTTTATAAATGATTATTTTTATTACTATATTTAGTAAATACTTTAAAATGTTTTATTCATTACATACATCTGGTGAGTATGGGCTTGGCACACCCAGGGTCCTGAGCTGGATATCATCATTCTTCTCTTTCTTGGCGATTCTCTTCTATCTCTCTCTTTCAGGGTAATCATAATTTTTTTTTTTTTTTTTGGCTGATGCAGCATAAGCCTCAGGCTTTCTTGCACCATATGGCTAATAATAATAATAATAATAATAATAATATCATATACAGTACGTATAAAATATAAGCAATATCTATAAACATGCGAAACCAAAATAAACATGCGAAAATAAACATGCGAAACCAAATAAACTGCAAAAATGATACATAAAATAAAACATTACAAGAAAACGAAACACGAGATATACAAACGGCAGAAAGTTTTAAAATTTTATATATACTGTATATACACACAGTATTTAAAAATTTTTACGTTATTTTTTCACACTAGAGAAAATTTCCAGAACTTTATCGTAATTTATCTCTAATGATAAATCACGCTCAATACTTAAGAGCTTTAAAATACTTTAAACGGTCCTCTGGGTAAATATTTACCCAGATCAAATTACAATTCATAAATTCTATAATTTTTACACTAATTACAGAGCTGAAACTCGGTATAGCTGGAATCAGAACATTTTTCTTGAGTTTTCCTACTTAAATTTTCAAAACCTTCTATTGAATTTCACGCAAATGACAAAAATGTGACATCAAGTATGCAATTTTTTAGGCCTTTTTCAATTAATTTTTTTACCCCCACCCTAATCAGCCTAGAGCTTATGAAACCCGACACTTGATTCGTTTCTTGGTGTAAAGCGCGCGAATTTCTTTTTACGGAGAGGAGCAGTTCTCATAAACAACTCCGCGTGAATACGAGCGAAGCGTGGGAAGTATATAAACAGCTACATCGTACGACTACATCGAGACTGTAAGGGAGAAGTGTAAATAAACAAAAGACGAACAGGAGCTACTGTTTTTGACATAAGAGGCAATAAAGCCATACAGTACCAATAACAGTTTATGGAAGGTGAACAGATCGTATTTCCTTTCTTCAACGTGTATTGCTCCTACGAACAAAAGATCAAGGAAATTCATCTGTTCGAAACGGGAAAAACTGGTGTAAAACTGATAACACTGCAATGCGCATTTGATAAAAAAAAAAGAAAAAAAAGTTTGCTTTATTGTAATTGTTTTTAGTAAACAATATCAGAACAGCAGTTTCCTGGGTTTGATCTTCTAACCAAATTTCGAGAAAATATTTCTATTTATAGCTGCGTTATAAACTTCGAAACTGGTGCATCAAAAGAAAGAAAAAAAAATCATCCGCTATGAATTTCTTTCTTTCTTGAAATGTGTATTGTTCACATAACTGCAATATTTATAACAATACAAAGCTAACAGATTACAACTAACGGCTGCTCAAAAAGTATCGTTAGAAGATATTTGCTTGTTACGCTTTGATGTCATCGCAAAGGGAGAAATTCTGTTTTAGCTCAGAAGCCAAATAAATTCACCATCCATGGTCATAATGCTGTTCTGAACTGCAATAAACAGATAAACTCCGCTGACAAATAGACTTACTCCCCATCACTTTTATTGTTTTACTGTGGTTTTTGGCAGATGAGTCGGTGACTGCTAAATGCAGTGCGACTTCTTGTATTCTCTCTCTCTCTCTCTCTCTATTTCGGGATCTCTGACCTGTGGTCATCACGTAATATAAACAGAAAATTTGTTCGTCGGAATGCTGCCCATCAATTATCAACTCTTTTACCGACCTTCTAATGTATGTTCAAATAATCCACTTTGCGAAATTCGAAAGTGCTACATCAATTAGGAACAAAAACGGTTTCCCCCAACATAATGAATTACTTTATATGTATAATAATGATTTTACTGACTGGAAGAAACTGTCCACAATAAAACAATTGTACAAGGCGAAAACATGCGGTCACTCAAAGGATAAGCAATACAGCGATGTTTGAAATTTATAATGCAGTTCACTAGCTAATATTTCCAGAGGAATTATTCTGGATTTTTTATCAAATGAGCACCAGACCAAAATCGGACTAATTAGTAATTCCGCATCCTAGGATGAACTGACTAATTAGAACTCCAGCATCTGTGATGAAACGTCATGCACACCGATATCGTTTGGTACAGCAATAATGTAAAGAAACGAAGCAAAATATTGTAACAGAGCTATAACGCAAAATAATGTTAGAAAGTAAAAATGTAAAATATTGTTCTCTAAAACAATTGCAGTTTCCGCATCCTAGGATGAAACTGACTTAGAGCTGCAATGCTGTTTTATTATTATTATTATTATTATTATTTTTTTATTTTTTTTTTTGTTTTTGTATGGGCGGCTCCTACAACAAAAGTCATCTCGGCCTCGTTGCTCTGTTCAATTTTTACGCATTGTCAGGGTAAGGCCAGTGTGTGTTGTGAAAAAAAAAAAAAAAAATCATCCTGCTTAGGAATATCCCATGTTGGATGAAGACAGATGAAAAGGAAGACAAGAGAGAGTGACAGGAAAGAAAAACTGTTTGTGAGCTTATGTGTGTGTTCTGTATTGTGATGTTGTATTTGGGCATTCTGGCTACCTGGAAGCAGCAATCACCTGGCTGCCTCCAGGTACTCGTCCCTACCAGGAGGGCAAGATCTCCCCTACTAACTGCACGCTCTCCTCCCTGGGGAACTGCTAGTAGTAGTAGTAGTGGCATGTGATGCAAGAAAGCAAGTGTATGAGCTTATGCAGCATCAGCCAAAAAAAAAAAAAAAGTTTCCCAGGGAGGAAAGAAAAACTTGTATAAGATGAAGAGAGGGAAGGAGAAAAGAGGAGAAGCACTATCCCGGCCCAGGGAAACCCCAATCCAGGATGGATTGCTAGAACAACACAAGAAAAAAAAATAAATAAATAAGAGGCAATAAATTAAAATAACAAAATAAAATAAATAAATAATAATAAATAATATAAATGAAAGTTAGCGCTCTGGAAGTTTGACAATCTCTTGGCCTTCTCCCCACCAAAAGGGTATTTTTTATTTCTCTCTCTCTCTCTCTCTCTCTCCAGGGTCGGACTATAAAGGGTGGACTCCCTCCCCTAAGGAGTTTTTTTTCCGTCAAGTGAAAGAAGGGAATTGGAAATTTCATGAAACTGAACCCTGTTTTTCTTCATTCGGTGAACGGCTACTCTGTCAGCGCAAGAGAAGTGAAATTACATTTGCAGCTCAGAATGGAATTCAAACATTGAAACACATGACATTTTATGGTGAATTTTTCGGGCGTTGTGTGATAATGAAAATTCAATTTTTCTCTGGAAATTTTTTGATGATATCAAATGCATATCAAGGAAATATTGAAGTATTCAATAACAATTACTTACAATTTCCCAATCCCTCACTACGAGTAATGGATTGTTCTTACAATCTGTTACTAGCTGCGCATTTTTTTTTTTTTTTTTTTTCGTTGTACACCAGGTGAGATGCATGTGAAGTTCCTTCGATATCAGTTTTCGAAGTTTATAACGCAGCTATGAATAGAAATATTTTCTTGAAATTTCGTAAGAAGATCAAATATACATCCATGAAACTGCTGTTCCGATTTAGTCCTCTAGAAACAATTACAATAAAGCGAACCTTTTTTTTTTTTATGAAATGCGCATTGTAGTGATCAGTTTTACGACATTTTTTTTCTTTCCGTTTCCAGTATAGCTTCCAATAGATGAATTTCCTTGATTTTTTTTAGTAGATATTGAAGAAAGGAAATGCAATATTTTAGTTTTTCAAAACCAATTCGTTGCAATTCTTTCGTACAACAATTACGAAAAGCAATAAGGCTACTGTTGTGAGTGAGCCATGCAAATTAGTGTTTGCAAGTAAAGATGCTCAACTGTTTGTTTTCCACGAAAGTTGTTTACAGTTTCATTTTCTCCTTGGATCACCTTGGTAACGCTAATGACGTAAGCTTGACCAGTCAATTATCTCTCTGCGTGCGTTGATTCGTTTTAGCCAGAGGCGTCGAGCTGACGCGCGAATTTTGAACTAATAAAGTAACGCGTTTTATTTTCAAAGCTTGGATCTTGTTTTGCCGACATCAAAATTTAATAAATTGAAATGTGATCGTACATTTTTGCTGTTTTAGAGTGAATTAATAGTTTTTGCTGAGCGCTAAAGGTAGGAAATTAAAGAATATACTTCTGTTTATGTATATTGAGAGTTTCAATTTTGTATATTGAGTAGAAATTTCAGAAATAATTAGTTTCTATGACGAGGCCGGGTGTCAAATTACAGTTAAAAATTGTGCTCAAAAAGCACAGGCCTAAAGCAGGGTTAAGAGCTAAGAAAGATAACCTCTCCTCCCTCTCCCATTGTGCTTCAAAAATAATTTTAATCAGTTTTCAATCTGCTGAAACTTCTTTCAGTTGAAGCACTCGTAACAGGGATTGTTAGAAAAAATGTATATAATATTAATAAATGATTGTACACTACATACAAATTATTTGCCAACATAAACACAATTAATATCTTCTAATTTTATTTCTCCCATTTCGGAATATTTTAAATAATTGACTAAAGAGATTTAAATTCGGCAAGAACATCGTCGGCATTTATTATGTAATTTCTGCAAAAATCAGTAAGCACTGATAGGCAATTTATTTCATTATCCGAAACGTCTTTCAGCAGAAAAAAATTTGGAATTTAAAATCTCTAACATTCTTGTCGACGACTTCAAAGAGAGAGAGAGAGAGAGAGAATGGAAGATGACCGTAACGTTCACTACTCCAGAAGTTATTGACAGTGTGCATGATCTGGTGATGAGTATCGGCCAATGACAGATCGATACATTTCCAGCACCTGGAAAATCTCATCTGAGCGTGTGTACTACATAATAACAGAGGTTCTCGTTATAAAAACTGTATCGGCACGATGAAAACGGTATCCTAAATCGTTGACAGCAGATCAAAATTCACAAAAGTTGCCAAATCAAGTGAACATTTGCAACGTTTTCAAGCAGATCCAGAAAATTTCCGTGCAAGGTTTATGTCAATGGATGAGACGTGGGTGTAGACGGCCCTTTCAGCAGGAGACAAAGGCAAAGCCTAAACAATGCTCTTTTCCTCTGCAAAGAAAGCCAAATTGATTCCTTCTGCTGGCATTGTTTTTTTGAAATGCTAGTGGAGTGGATTACCTTCAGAAAGGCCAGAGAGTCATAGAGCATATTATAGCGACCTTGAGAGGCGTTTACGTCAAAACATTAAAGATAAATGCCATGGAAAATTCAGCAAGGGAATCTTTCCATCAGGACAACGTGCCTGCTCAAAAGCCTGGCATCCATAGATGCACTGCATGCAGTGGCGTAGCTACCATGTAGGCAGGCAAGCATTTGCTCCTGTGCCCTTTAGGGGCCCGGTGTCTTTGGCTGTCTCCAGTTTTTGCAATTTTCATTAATTAAGTAAGGGCCCGAACATGTTCTTTGCCTCCGGGCCCGAAAAAGGGTAGCTACACTACTGACTGCATGAGTGCAGTTTTGAAATCTTTGAAATCTAATTTTAATTTTAAACGGAAGGAAATGTGCTGTTCAGATACATACAACTAACGTGATTATTGTATTGTACGGGGTGCTGTATTGTAGGGTGTTGTAAATAGGTGCGGGGTTGCCAGAAGGCTGAATGAAACAGTCTAGTTTAATAAAATAATAAACATAAAAAAAGTACATTCAGTCGATGCAATAAAAGAAAAAAAAATTGAAAAAATACCTGGCTGGCATTTATTTTCCATTAACAATGACGCCATTAATACTTTGGATGCATTCCTGGAGGCCCAAAAGAAAACTCTTTGCAACCGGAATCAACGCATTATAGCATCGGTGGAAAATGTGTATTGACCCCAGAGGGGACCATGTTGAAAAGTTGTCTTACCAGTGACCACAAATAAACCCTTCATACTCAGGCAGCGAAATTTTCATACCCCCATGGTAATATTGCTAAATTCTAAGGAAGATACGTAAACCATGAAGAAGCAGTATAGAAAAAACAAATATAGTATTATAAAAAAGGAATATTTTCAAAAGTAGATATGAAACTATACATGTATTTTGTGACAGGCTAGTTTTAAAAGAGGGATGCATAGCACTTGAAGGCTGCTTACATGGCCACGGGTCGCACAATATGGAGAGAGCCGAACATGGCCCTCGGGCCGTGGGTTGGACACCCCTGAACTATACTCTAAGATGGGTATAAATACATGCTTCCTGAGGTGCTGTTGGCAAAGGTGGAATGGGTCCATTTTACAGTTGGGTGCTAATCAGAGTGTTTATTCGTCCAAAAAGGGGAGGAAACAATAAGAAATAAGTATAGGCGTATAGAATTTATAAAGATCAGATATTTGGAACAATGTTGATTGCTAGTCTTCCTTAGCATAAAAGTATAAAAAAAAAGGCCGTTTCCTTAGCATAAGCACATCACAACTATAGTTCAACGATCAAAAGTTATTGCGCCCTCTTCTTTATTTTGAATACAGATTTCATGTCAAAAGTTAATTTTGAGGGTTTCAAATAGCTGCACCTGGGAAAGATGCATTTACAAATACAGCTTTTCTTAGAATATTCTTGTCATAATTAGGATGATATATTTTTAAAACTATCCGTAAAATCATCGCCTATGTAGAAAGAGCTTTTAGATTAGTGCATCTTCAGCTGTAGTTTTACATACTACTGGTACTCTACAGAGATTTAACAGGTGTTCTGGATTGATCACAGATAAGTAAATTGATTCTTATTTTTTTAAACAGACTAGTTTTATTTACATTACAAACATGTTTCCTTGGGCGCAGGTGCATTAGTACACGCGCCTTGAGTGACCAGGGTTCAAGCCCATGTCTACTAAATACGGTGCTGTTTCTTGTGTTCTGTCTATCATGTGAACTCATCTGACCGTGTGGTCGTCCCGGAGTATAAACAGAAAATTTATTAAATTTATTTATTTATCTTTCCGAACCCATGCTAATAAGCCTTCGCGAGTAGCATGATTACTGTATAATAATCACCGCCCTAGCACACCAGGTAGAAAAAGACCTCAGTTCGAATTCCGTCAATGAAGCGAAGAAGTTTTTAGGTTTTTTTCACAACTTGGCTGCATTAGTCGGACTGAGTTAAGTCTTGCATAGTTTTTCATTCAGAAAACTGACCAAAAAATACCCGCCATTGCAGATATACTGTACTGCCGCTTCATAGCCTCAGTTGCTTTGGTGCTTAACGCATACATAACCTAACATAATATTAGTTAGGTTATGTATGCGTTAAGCACCTAATTCAATATATACCTAATAACATAATATTAGTTACATAACCTAACATAATATTAGTTAGGTTATGTATGATTCCATAATAATATTAAATTAATATTAATTTTATTTAAAGGTTGAAGCTTGTCAACCAGAGGGTAATTTTTCCTGGAAGATCGTTTATACGTACAGTTGTAAGATGTAAAATCGTACAAATATAATATTTTGTGGAGAAGTGAGTTTTATTTAAAGTAAAACTTATAATATGGCAATATGGGGGAGCGAACCTTACAAGTCAAGAATATTACTAAGATCACTCCGAAGGGATTAAACTAGACAACATCTATACAAGGGGAGCGGTAAGTGAAAAGCTATTAGCAACCTAGGGACACTCGACTCTCAGCTCACACAAACAAACCAAACAATAGAAACTAGTAGCAATGGCTATTAGTAGAAGGGTCAACTCTGGTAAACAATAGCGCGGTGGACCATGTGTTGTTGGGACATTTCTTTAATCGGTGACACCTGAAGAGGATAATAAGGTGGTAAAAACGGAACAAATGCTGGGAATTAGATTTAAGTCTGTCTGGCTGGCAGTGATGGCAAGTTTTATAGATAGTGGGAAATTAGTCTGCTACAGTATAACTATAAGCGGCTGACTTCAAAGGTACTGACAGCCTGAGAAAGTTTACAAATTTCTTAAAATAAGAAGTTAGATCGAGCAACAAGGAATCAGCTTCAGAAAATAAAATGGGCAAATAAGAATAGAGAGAGAGAAAGTTGATAAAATGAGTAAGATTGGTTAAACAGAAAACTAGGGCTAATTTGACATATGTAGGCGGTACAGAAAAGGAGATGAACAAAAAGTGAGTGAACAGGGAGAGAGAAAACACAGAGTTGAGAATTTGGGAGTGTTTTGTGAATTTGAGTAAAAGACAGATCCCCGAGTTGAGTTATGTGGGTGTTTAGGAAAATGAGTTAGTGGGATTCTAAGTTGAGTTTTTGTTGGTGCTAGGGAAAATGAAATAGTCAGCGGACACAGCAGTCGAGATTTTCGTCGATATAAGTAAAAATGAGTTAGTAACATGGACAGTTGAGGGTTCTGTTGTGGTAGGAAATATGTGTAAGTTAACAGTGGAGTGTTTGGTTGTGGTGGGAATAAGAAAAGGGTAGCGCCCTGGGAAGTTTTCTTCTTGAAAGAGTTCTTAATAGGTGGAGCGTAAAACGAGGGTAGCACCCTATGAGTTTTTCCTTGTGATAAGTTTTAATAAAGTGGAGTGGAGAAGGAGTTAGTGTGAGGTGCCCTATGAGTTTTCCTTGTGATAAGTGAATGGATGGTAGCCCGAATAAGGTGGAGAAAGAACGCCAGTCCCATGCAGCCAAGAGTTCCTAAAAAAATTATCTGTAGCAAATTCAGGTGAAAGCAGATGAAGGAGATCCTCAGTGAGCCAAAAATGGAAGTTTGAAACCGCCCCGGAAAGCAAAGGAAAGAAAAATGATAATAGTAAGTACTGTAAGTTAACAAGGACTGTTAGTGAAACAGTATAGTGATTAATTAATGAAAAACAGAGATAGCACTAGAAGTAAAGTGATAGATAAATTATCTCTTAAGTAAATTATATATATACTAACAGAGTTAATTAATTCAAAAAGGTTATTGTTATTGTAAAATGCAAGAGAAACGAAAGATAAGTAATATATTAAATTGTTGTTCAGATGATTATAATATGTTAGAAGGATAATTGAACTATATAAAAAAACTTTGAATAATAAATAAATAAATAAATGTTTTAAGGACAGATAATTGAATCCTATGAGAAGTTTTGATTATGTTTTAAGGATAGGTAATTGAATATAGTGTTTGTATTAATGAAGAATTGTTGGTCCAAATGAAAGACTAATAACAAATAGAGACTTTAGGAAAGTTAAGATTGGTCTTCAGTGTATTGTAACAGAATGGCGAGAACACAGAGTATAATGATGAAAATAGCATATTGATTGTTAATATAAGAATAATATATGCAAGGTATCCTTGACTTAACCTTGAATGCATATTACATGTTTTTTTATTCAATTGTATATTTTGTTGTATATATATATATATATGTAAATAAACTTTGTTGTTTGTTAATTTGTGAGTTTGTTATTCCTGAACACTCAGCCTTTCCGAAGGGAATTATACACAATTGAGAAGTTCCCACGAATCTGGAATTCTCCTAGGAAGTAAAGGCAGATGCGTAAGTGGGGGAAATAAGAATAAAGTGGACAAACACATAATAGGGAACAAAACGGAATAAGAACAATAAAATAATAACTAAAAAAATATAAATAATAATAATTTTATTTCCACCCCCCCAGTCATTATATAGTTACGTATTAACCTCTACTCACTGGAATTGTAAAAGCATGACACTCCATTTCATCTTATTGAAGCTCCTTGTATAATTTATTTTCCATTCTAAACTATTATTAGAAATTTATTCATTTTTATGACCTTTCCGTAAAACATAATCCTCGATGTTCAGCTAGCTGCATCCTTGAATAATATAATGTATTTCCTCTGCATTTTGTCTCTTTTATCTGTCAAACATGACATGTGGCTGACCTTCTACGTCAGAGCACGAATCGCAGTAACTGCGTTTGTAGACCGTCACGTGATTTGCAAAGAGAACAAGAATACATAAATAAATAAATTTTCTGTTTATACTCCGGCACGACAACCAAGTCAGTGGAGTTTACAATAAATCACAAGTACAAATATTTATCGTATTTAGTAGTCACGGGCTTGAACCTCGGTCCACTCAAGGAACGCGTGCTATGCACTCTCGCTCCTGACCACTGTGCTACGTCAGGCCTAAATAAACTTTCTGTTTATACTCCGGGACGATAAACGGTCAGGGGAGTTTACAAGATACACAGAATACAAGAAACAGCACCGTATTCAGCAGTCACGGACTTGAACCCCTGTCACTCAAGGCACGTGTACTTATGCACCCGCGCGCCTGACCACTAGGCTACGGCGGCCTCAATCCGAGGACGTAGATCACTAGGTGGGAATGGATAGTTTGGGGGGGGGGATTTATTATTATTATTATTAGCCATATGGTACAAGGAAGCCTGAGGCTTATGCTGTACCAGCCAAAAAAAAAAAAAAAATTCCCCGAGTTACCCTGAGAGAGAGAAAGAGAAGTAGAAAGGAATCACCAAGAAAGAGAAGAATGATGATATCCAGCTCAGGACCCTGGGTTTGCCAAGCCCATACTCACCAGATGTGAGCCCCCGGGGATGGGAAATATACCTAGAGATATTAAAGGAGTATTTCGTGGTGAGAAAAGGATTTGAATTAATAAATAATTGGGAATTCATGAAGCATTAGTAGGGCATATGATGCAAGAAAGCAAGCTAATATAGCATCAATCAAAAAAAAAAAAAAAAAAAAACCCTTCCCATTTCATCCATCCATTCACTCCAAATGTTTGTCTAGTTCTGCCTTGAAGTTATTTAATCTGCTGACCTCCACTACAACAGATGGAAGTTTGTTTCAACCATCAAGCAAATAATATAGATCTGTATTTTGAATTAATATCTCTTATTTTGAATAAAGTATACCCTCAGTGTAATAATAGAGGCTTATGTAAATTCACTCTTTCTTAAATTTTAGGCCTTACCCAGCACCAAAAGGGTATTAGTAGGGTTTTAGGAGTATCAGCAACTAAGGCCATATTGCTCCATCTACATTGTCTGTAAATTGTATGTTCTGTGGTCGATTTTCTGTTTTGCTGGATGAAAAGCCTGAGTTTTCTGGAGAAAAACCATGCTACTTGTGCCCGAGACTGACTAACTCAGCCGTTTTGTGAAAAAGGCCCATAAATATTCCTTCCATCATTGACAGGACTCGAACTTGGGTCTTTTCCACCTGGTGTGGGAAGGACGGCGATTCTACCTACTGTGCTACCCACAAGAGTGCTAAAAGCGTGATCTTATGCTATTGAAGTAAATTAAATTTAATAGTTTCCAACCAGCTCTAGTTCGAAAGTGGAAAAGGCTTTCTTTCAGCAGCAGCAGCAGCAGCAGCAGCAGTCATTAACTGAAATTGAAAAATATCTTTTATTTATAATTAGGAAAGACTTTTTAACCCCAAGTTTGGCTGAGTTTGGCAATCTCTTGGGTGTGTTATATGGATCATCTACCAGAAACTTTTTCATCCCACAAAAAACAACACAGACACTCTATTCCGACAATGCATGGTCTTCATTGTCTAGGTGGAAATTCAAACATCCCAGTCCAATGTCGAATAAGTTGTTTGCTCAGAAAGCATAATTCTTAGCAATGAACATGCTTCTCCACATCCAACGCAATTTCAATTATGGCTAGTATTGAATTCTGAGGGTGAGGGATTTTCAGATGAACAAGAATTCCTTTCCCGGATAAAATGTCAAGTTATGTTATAACTATTACTGATTATTATTACTATTTATTATTATTTCCCTTCTTCACATTGATACCCCCATGAGAAAAGCTATATATTGAATATCAGCTGTGGAAAATGTAAAGAAATACAGTGGTGGACAAAAAAACTACATCACCTTAAAAAAAGTAACATTTGTAGTTGGTTGGTTTTTTTTTTTTTGGTTTTTTTTTTTTTTTTTTAGGAGCATTAGCAACTGAGGCCATATTGCTCTGGGGATATGCGGTGGTCATTTCCTGACCTTTCCGCATCCTCCGTATTTGGTGGATCACGGGCTCGAACCCCGGTCTAATCAAAAAGCGTGTGCTACACACTGCTGCTCCTGCCCACCTGGATACGGAGGCGCCAATATTTGTTGGTGAAACGTATAAGATATTGTTCAATTACAGTCATTTTGTTTGTTGCAAAGCAAAGGTATTGCATCAGATAATGCTTCTATTGCATCAGACAGTAATTGCAAGGCATTTCATCAGCCATTTCTATAAATACAGTGTTGGAAATACATGCTCGTTAGTATCATGTTTTGCGGAGGTGTAAGCATGGCTCCATATGTTCAGTTGATACCAAGAAAAAAAAAGTGTAGTTGTTGCTCTGTCCCAAAGAGGGCTTTCGACGCGTGCTATCGCTGATAAAATAGGCTGCCACCAGTCAACAGTATCCTGGGTGCTGAAATTAAAGCACGAAACCGGTGATGTGAAGAGAAGACCTGGGCCAACGTTTGGGTATTTCCCAATCCACTATATGGAGGATACTGTCAACAAACCAAATGAGTTCATACCATCTGCAACGAGTCCAATCATTGGAGCTTGTGGATTATCCACTCCAGAGGACTTTTGCTACTTGGTTTCTTCAACAGAAACGGTTCGCAAATGCTGACTTCCAGCGGGATCGCTGTTCACGCGACCTCCCGTTCAACGTCCTCTACCGCATGACGAAGGCATTTCGGACCCTGCAATGCTATATGATTCCGATTCGTCTTTGTGCCCCCTACACCTCCTGCAAGTTTGTCGCACTGGTAGTGAATCACCCTGTATATGTTCGCAATATCTTAAATTTAATGAGATTAAATGTAATGAAATTAATAACTTCTATTTATCATATTTTAAATCAAATAAATTTAGTACCAATAATTATTATGGATATATCTTGAGGTACATAGCCACCAACTTATGCTATCGGTCACTCAAACAGGGCTTGACCGCGTGGTGTACACTGAGAACAAAGGCCTTTGTTTATTAAGCAGCATACTAAAGTCGAACAAGGAAAGCTAGCAAAATATCCAAAATTCATCATGAAAGTTATATGTGACTGTAGAATTGTTCAATTACTGTTCCTGATAATTACTATAATCAATATTTAGGCAATATTTGTGGTACTATTCACTTTAACAAAATTAACAATATACAATGCAAAATCACGTTGTGACCCGCCGAGATGAACGCTAATAAAAATGACCATAACTTTTGATTACCGTGGCCATACTTCACGAAGTTGATGTCCATGGACCCATCTTGAGAAGAGGAACTTGATGGACACAAAATAGATCAAAATGTGACACTTGAAACCAATAAATGGCACAACAAATCAGTGGTCTCCGCTATCGTCAACTGCTTGCTGACTGTGTTGCCGCTATGTTACACTTTTTCCTGAATGGCGATGGTATCTTCCAAGATGACAATGCGCCAAACCATCAGGCACTTGTTGTGCAGGAATGGTTTGAGAAACACAGTTCTGACTTCCAGCATATCGATTGGCCTCCAAACTTCCCCAACATCAATCCTATAGAGCACTTGTGGGACACCATGGGAAGGCATATCAGGCGTCTGGATACACCAATTACCTCTATACCTGCATTGCTGACCGTATTACACACAGCTTGGTTGGTCATACCTCCTGAACGCTTCCAACATCTTGTTGAATCAATGCCACGTCGGATAGCTGCTGTACTGAGGGCAAAAGGAGGACCGACCTACGAAGTATTAGGTAGGTGGTCATAATTCAGTGATCACTCAGTATATGCCTCAACTAATGCTAATGATCTTTTTAAAGAAGTATCATGTTGGACATAAATATTCAACAGCGATATGTGGTTCGTTATTGTGTCAGATGAGGCTTAGAGGCATCGGATACAGTTAATGAGATGAATGAAGTGCATAATAATAAGCATCTTGGTAGGATGGCCATATTCCAGTGTGACCGAACTTTCTTGCATGAGGTGGTTTCTGAATCAAGACAATGCCAGGCTCTATATGGCTAATATTGTGTAGGCAGTGATCACTGCCATGGGTGCCAAGGTTTTTCCACATCTCCCTTATTTACTGGACTTAGCCCCATCTAATTTCTTCCTGTTTCTAAACCCAATGAAATGGTCCATGAATTAAATGATCACCCCCCCCCCTCACACATTTATAGGTTATAAAAGAAAGAAATGTTTCAGTGGCCAGAGTTTTGGAATTGCCAACCTAATTTAAAAGGATTAGATAGCTTCTTGATGGTTACTTCTACAGTTCTTGGCAGAAGACAGCTCCAGCCCAGATATTTTTCCAGTTGGTGACATCTTGATACCTGTAGTTTTCAACCTTCCACAAATCAGGATTTATAGATGACTTCTTGAAAATTCCAATGATTGCATTTAGGGAGAATTTGTTCAGGTTTTCATCCTGATGTGGTTCAAACAGAGGTGAAAGTTGCTTAAAAACAGAATGGCCTATAGGTATTCTTAGCTTATACAGTCTCAAATATTTGTGTTCCTGAATTTTGGGTGCCAAACTTGATTCTTTCTAGTTGTAATTTAGATTCTTTGTTGGATGGGTGCGTAGTTAAGGTTGTTATACAGGGTTATTCAAAATGAAGTCCGGAGTTTCAGAATTTTTTTTTTGGGAAAGCGCATGTGTCATAATCATTTGTAGCCATCTCGAAAGAACGCATAATATCTCGAGTTTCGTTCCCATGCTCGTGATGTTTGGTATGCTGCATGGCTAACCACCAGATGGCGTTGGACATATACTGCCGTGCAGTCGTTTGTTTGCTTGTGATGTCAGTTCTGCTCTGTTGCAACTTGGCTTCGGAATGTAATGAGAAAGCTTTTACTGTGTTGGAGTTTCATGTAAGTAAATCTGTTACCGTTGTGCAAGGCGCCTCCGTAGCCAGGTGGGCAGGAGCAGCAGTGCGTAGCACACGCTTCTTGATTAGACCGGGGTTTGAGCCCGTGACCACCAAATACGGAGATGTGGAAAGGTCAGGGAATGACCACCAAATACAGAGATGCGGAAAGGTCAGGGAATGACCACCGCATATCCCCGGAGCAATATGGCCTTAGTTGCTAATGCTCCTAAATAACAAACAAATAAACAAACCGTTGTGCAACGCCACTTTCGGACAGAGTGATTTTTTCTGATGAATTGCACTGAAATTCCCCAGACAAATGGACAGAGTGATTTTTTCAGAGCGAAATTTCCCCGACCGAGTGATTTTTTCTGATGAATGCACTTTCTCCAACAAATGGAAGGTCGACAAATCAACCTTCCATTTGTCGGGGAAAGTGAATAAGTAGAATGTGCGATTTTGGGTGATTTCAGTACGATTTCACTAAAGGCTCTCATATTGAACATTTATGAGGTATGTAAAAAAACTTCATTACTATACTTGCATTCTGGAAATATTTCTTTCTTCCTATGTCTGCTCATGTGTGTACAGGAATTGTTTGAAACCCCGGACTTCGTTTTGAATAACCCTGTATAATGGTTTGTGATTTATAAGACCATCTTTTGGTCTTAGTAACCATTATTCAATACTCCAAATTTACTTAAATTAGGAGATGGGGACTGCAGACCAAGCGTCAGAAGAATAGTAGAATTTATATCAGTAGGTATTTATGTGCTCTGCTATAAAGGTCTACTGATTCAATTTGAAAGTGCTTAGTGAGACAGAGACAAAAGATATAATCTACACAAGAGCTGAAATGGGGAATGAGATGTTGTGGATAGCACAATGGTCAATGAATCGAGGAAAATTTATGGCTTTTTTTTTTTTTTTTTTCACACTTGCTGAGTTAGTTGGCCTCAGCCACAGGGTGTATATGGTTTTTCATCCAATAAGAGCAAAGTAATAAATTCAAAAATATTGAATACAGGAAGATTACAATTTATAGGCCCAGTATATTGACGCCTCTGAGACATAGCTGCTTTGGTGCTTATCATCCACCTGACAGAGGAATGACATGAGAAACAGAACAAAAATAGCTTTGAAGAGTTTTTTTTGGAAGCAAGGGTCCTGATACTTTACCAAATAACTGCTCTAACTTTTTTTTTTTTTTTTGCACCAATATGATACCCGAGAATCAATTTTTTTTAAAACTTATTTTCTAGATAGTTTTTATTGAGAGTGCTATTAACATTCCTAACTGTTGGATGCAAACAATTTTTAATCAAATTTAACTTTTAGAAACTTTGTTCAGCTGTTAATTGCAGTTAAACTGTCAAATTCTAATAAATAGTTGATTGGAGTTAACTTTATTCTTAATAGTGTTCATACTATATATAGATTTAGATCCCTCCCTCTGAAATCAGCTTTTCTAACAATCATCTAATTTGTTGCTGTGAAATGTGAGCTCCACTTAACATTTTGTTGAGAGGAGTTGTCAAGCAATTTACAGAACGTTCCCTGAATCTTACAGTAGTTTTTGAAAATCTAGAGCAGAGTTGAATTTCTACTGAGTATTTATTTTATTGCTACCAGGATACACAACATATGACCATTAACAGTGTATCTGTGAACAAAAAAATGTACTACAGAACAACACCAAACAACTATGCAAAAATTATTTGCATAGCTGTTTGGTGTTATTATTATTATTATGCTGCCACCAGCCAAAAAAATAAAATTCTGAGTTACCCAGAGAGAGAGAGAGGAATCGCCAAGAAAGAAGGATAATGATATCCAGCTAAGGACCCTGGGTGTGCCAAGCCCACACTCACCAGATGTGAGCTAATGGTGTTCCAAGACATGATTTGTGTTGGTGATTGCAGGCATGTGATGACATATGGGCAGAGTTCTATCATATTGAATGTGAGATGCAATATATTAATAGATATTTCTAGATACATTTTAGGAATGGTTATGAAATGGTGATGGATTGATCGCCGTTTCATCTCCATTCCTAAAATGTGTCAAGACACAATTGAATTGTTTCAATACCCAATATGTTACCTTGGGTACTGAAACAGTTCTGAATATGGATAAAATCAGCATTAGCAAAGGCACATGATGCAAGAAAGCAAGCTTATATAGCATTAGCCAAAAAAAAAAAAAAAAAAACCCTTATTTCACCCATCCACTCACTCCAAATGTTTTTCAAGTTCTGCCTTGAATCTATTTAAGCTATCAACTTCCTGCTGGCTAAAGGCAAACTTCCGCACATCTATCCTACAACCGTCTTTCCTCAATTTGAATTTATGCCCTCTCAGGTGATTATTCTGAGCAAGAGGAAGAATCTCATCAGCATTGGGCATGCTCAAACCATTCAAGGCTTTATACACCTCAATCAGATCACCTCGCAGGTGCCTAGTCTCCAGACACTGTAATTTGCAAAACTTAAGCCTTTCTTCGTAAGAGCAACCCTTTGTTCCATTCACTAATCTTGTTGCCCTTCTCTGTACTCGTTCCAGCAGCTCTACATCCCCCTTAAAATGAGGCCTCCAAACCTGTATACAGTACTCAAGTTGTGGCCTGACCATTGCCTTATACAAGGGGATAATCACCTCCTTATCCTTGCTAGAAAAATTCCTGTATATTATTGACAAGACACCATGAGCTACTCTTGCAGACTGTCTGCACTGGTCAGAAAACTTCATATCTGCCTGCACAATTACCACCAGGTCCTTTTCATTCTCTACCACTGTCAGTGTGGTACCACAGAGTTGATACATTACTTTGGGATTACTGCTTCCCATATGTAGTACTTTACATTTGTCAATATTAAACTTCATTTGCCACCTCTCAGCCCATATACTCAACTTTTCTAGATCCTATCATTAGTGGCATTAACAACCCTGCCAACCTTCGTATCGTCTGCAAACTTGGACATTAAGCCTGATATTCCATCAATATCATTTATAAATACAGAAAACAACAATGGACCCAACACTGAACCCTGAGGTACTCCACTAATAACATTAGTCCACGAAGAGCAGTGTCCATTGATTACCACTCTCTGTCTTCTCTCACTCAACCATCCCTTTATCCATAGCAACAATTTGCCTCCAACGCCACACTACTCCAATTTGTGCAGCAGTCTTCCATGTGCAAGGCTTTTCTAAGATCCAAATATATGATAACAAAGTTATTCTTTGCATCCAGTTCCTTTGTGACTACATCATAGTAGAAAATCAAATTAGTCGGACAAGACTTCCCCTTAACAAACCCATGCTGTGTCCGAGCTATAACTGAAGTCTTGTCTAGATGATCCTGGAATGCTTCTTTAACCAGTGCCTCCATTAATTCCCTTGGAACAGAAGTTAAACCAACAGGTCTGTAATTACATGTGTCTCCCTTTGATCCTCCTTTGTGGATTGGGGTCACATTTGCACAACTCCAGTCCATGGGTACCTCCCCTGAGTCCAGGGAAGCTCTCATAATTATGGCAAAGGGTTTGCTTACTTCCTTTGCTGCCTCCTTTAATATAACTGGATAGATTCCATCCACCCCAGGTGCCTTTCTTGCGTGTATCTTCAACAATTTCTCCTCCACTTTACTCTCAGTTATTAAAGTTTATCTAGCTTACTGTCAGAGTTTAATACACCTCTGGTATTCCCTCCCTGAATAACTCCTCATGTGTGAATGTCGATGCAAAATAGTCATTCACTTTGTTAGCTACTTGAGCAGGATCATCAACAGTTGAACCATCGATATCAAATGGACCAATCTGATTCATCCCCTTCCTTCTAGAGTTTACATAAGTAAAGAACTCTTTGCTGTTTTTCTTTGCATCCTTTGCCAAAGATTTTTCGTAATCTGCCTTCGCCTGCCTAACCTCCTTTGTAACTTGGTTACAGACCAGCTTATATCTATTATAGGCTTCTGTGTTACATGTTAATTTATATGTATCCCATGCATTATTCTTCTCTGTCACATGTCTAATTAGTTCATCTGACATCCATTTAGGCCTAAATCTTGAACAATATATCTTTGTTGGTATAAAAAGCCTAGTGGCTTCCAAGATTAATTCTTTGAATGCTTCCCATTTTGAATTTGCTGTTGGTAACATCATCAGTTAGTTCCACCGTATAGAATTTAAATACTGTCTCAGACCACTGTAAGTCACCTTTACGAAAGCAAAAACCCTTCCTTGATAGTAGTTACCTCTTTGAGTAAATCCCACTTCAGCACATTGTGATCACTGCCACCTAGTGGTTCCTTTATCTGCAGATTCTTGATGCATGAAGAATCACTACTGATAATCAGATCAAGAGAATTACTCCCTCTAGTTGCCTCCCGAACATGCTGCTGTAGAAAACGATCATCCAATAAATCCAGAAAAGCCTTGCTAGTGTGTGAGTGACCAACCCACAAATTCCAGTCAATATCTGGGAAATTAAAATCCCCATTATAAGACACTCTAATATACTGGCCCACTCTATTTCTCTGCACAATTGCTCATTATACTCATCAGATTCATTAGGCCTATAACACACACCTACTCTCAAATTTTCCTTTCTCACTGCTTGTCACACCAAACAGACTCAACATTGCATTGTACACCAACATCAATTGGATGCACCTCCTTAAATGTTATGTGTTTCTTAACTAACAGCATAACCCCTTCTCCCCCTTCTTCCTGTGTATCCTTTCTGTACACATTGTAGTCCCCAAATTCCAGTTCTGCACTTCTTATGTCTGTGTGACACTATGTCTCTGATATCCCAACAATATCTGCACTTCCAGTTCCAGTTCTGCACTTCTTATGTCTGTGTGACACTATGTCTCTGATATCCCAACAATATCTGCCTTTGATGTCTTGACTAGCACTTCAAGTGCATCGAATTTATTAACTATACTCCTAGCATTGGTGTACTACATATGCACCTGTTTCTACTCTTAGTTACCCTAACACAGCCCATGTATTTACTTGTTCCACTATGACTCCCACCGGTTCTGGAAATTCCCATTGCCTTGCTTTCCAGGCTGCTGCCCAATTGCATTTCAATAGAAGTAGTGCAAGAATCACTTTTACCTCAGCCAGTGGCTACTGTTAATCTATTAGTCCATGTATCCCCCCCCAAAGCTAGCAGTTTTCCAACCCACCTAACCTTGCTTCGATAGCATCAGCAAATATTCTTGTACCCTTTCTATTTAAGTGTATCCCATCCCTGTAGAAGCAGTCTCTCCTGTTAACAAGCACAGACCAGACTGAGAAAAATTCTACTCCTTGAGCCTTGCACAATCTCTCCAGGGCCGAATTGATCGACAAGGCTCTCATCATATACTCCCTCCTATCATGTCTGGGCAGAATTGCAGACACTTTCAAATTCACCCCTAACTCACGGCTTTTTTTTCAGCATTGTCTTGTACTTGTTAAGTAATTCTGCTCGTCTCCTACTCTTAATATCGTTAGTGCCAACATGTACAACAATATCACCTTTTGTGCCCTTAAAGGATGATATCTGCCCTACAACGTCATCAACCTTTGCCCCTGGCAGACATACCCTGGTCCTGTTCCATCTATTATTTTTACATACCATATTCCCCGTTTCCCTGACAATAGTCACCAACAACAACTAGTTCCTGTGGGACCAATGCATTCTGCCTTGGGGGTTGCCAAAAATTTCAAGGATTGTAGATTGGCTATGGATGGCATTTAGAATGTCACTAATGAAGACTAGCCACTTGTGTGTGTGCATGTGAAGCAACTAAGGCTATGAGGCATCCAGAAGAGAAATTAGTTCCCAGTAGAAAAAAACTATGCCATCCTTGTCTGAAACTGACATGTCTTTGTCATTGATGGGATTTAACAGACATGAACTGACATGTCTTTCTCATGTCACTGATGGGATTTAAGCTCGGGTCAATACCAACCTCGATGTGGGAGGACTGTGATTATATTCCCTGTTCTACTTGCAAGAGTGCCACTTTCATTGCAAATTTATGAATGAGATTGACTTCCACAGATGTTTCATCTGACATAAAATTTAATACACCAATGACTTTATCCTTAATGATTGAGATAAAAAGGTTGTCACCATGTCTTCCTTCTGCCAATGAAGGAAAATATTAGTATTATAATTGCTAAATAATGCAAGGAAGCAGATTTTTTTTTGCATCTGCCAAAAAGGAGAAAAAAATTTTTTTTCTATCACTCATACCTTTGCAACAAAGTGGCTATACATTTCCACTTTGAACTTGAAACTCTCTTCAAACTCTCTGCCATGAATACTTTGGCTGGCAGTTTATTCCAGTGATCTACAATGTACTGTCCAAAAGCAAAGCCCTTGTGGGTATCATAGTCCTCCCTTTGCTGGGTGGAAAAGACTCCAGTTTGAATCCCATCAGTGATGCAAGGAATTTTTAAGGGTCTTTTTCACAATGTGGCTGACTAGTAAGTCTCAGGTGAGGGTAGCATGGCTTTTTTTCCAGAAACTTGGGTTTTTTGTCCAGCAAACAGCAAATCAACTGCAGTTTAAGGACATATTATATATGACTCAGAATGGCTTAAAAGTTGCTGATGCACCTAAAACTACAACTGAAAGCAAGCTTCATTAAATCCAGTTTTATGTTACTCCCCAAAATTCTGTATTTGTGCCTGGTTTTCTCTTCTATCAGTGGTATATACCTCTCTCCTTCATTTTATTGATTCCTTTCAAGATTATATATACCTCTATCAGTCCCCTTCTAAGTTGTTAGTTGTCAAGCTTTGCAGTCTGTCCATTATAAACTTCTTAGCATATGGAAATCGATTAGCATCCTTCACCAATCTGGTGAAGGATGCTAATAGTATCAGCAAATATTCTTGAACCACTTGTTCAAGAAAAGTTGCCTTTTGTGACAACGATATTGCAAAGACAGCTGTCACAGAAAAAGCTGTAAGAAAATACCAAGAAATGTTTGACTCCATTATGTATATATTTCCAATTCAGAAACATAATAATACCAATGTAGGTTTGAGTGTTTTATTAGCTTCCAACAATACAGTTTACTTATGCACCATGCTGCTCAAGGGAATGCTTTAGATCAGTGCTTCTCAAACTATCTGTGGTGAAGAACCAGTTTCTTTTATTTCCAATCCATCGCGGATCAATACTTTTGTAAAATGCAAATCTCGCAGACTGGTAACAGATGAATCATCAAGGACTGGTAACGTCTGCAGACCACACTTTGAGTAGCACTAAGTTTGTTTGCTCTAGGTTTGCTTTAGCTTATTCTGTTCTGACTTGAGATTATTTTTAAAAAAAATTTTGTGGTATGCTTCACTCCAATTTCTCTTTTGTCCACTTCTCTATATTACTTCATTGTGTTAGAATAAGTGACTAATTTTCTGGAAATGCTTGCAGTATTTTTTTAGT
Source organism: Mastigoproctus giganteus (assembly GCF_048544385.1). Taxonomy (NCBI): domain Eukaryota; kingdom Metazoa; phylum Arthropoda; class Arachnida; order Uropygi; family Thelyphonidae; genus Mastigoproctus; species Mastigoproctus giganteus. The sequence continues at coordinate 49,777,963 of NC_143577.1, forward strand.
TCAGAAAAGTATTTGCCATTATTTTACTTAGGCACTTACTTTCAGGCATGGAAGAGCACCAAGTATTCAACAAAAAAAATTATATGTGTATTACTTGTGTATAATTTATTATATGATATTAAGCATTTTTTTATAGTAGTATATATTTTACAGGGTGGAGAGAAGGAAAAAAATGGTAACTACGAGAAAGATGTTCCAGTTCGTCCTAAAGGGAAGAATTTTCGCAATATTTTCACATTTCCATTTTATCTAGTTTTCTTTCTTGTAAAGTTTTCAGGATACCTCTATAAACTCTATGAAGATGGTGCTACTGCTGCTGTGTACTATAATGATGAAAGGTTTAACTATTATAGAGTTTCAGCATCAGCTCTCTTTATCCCTGCTGTAACCTATAGCATCTATCTTATTGGTCGCTACTTGAGGGACGAAGTAAATTTTCGCTGTAGTGAATTAGCCACCTTTATTGTAAAGGGGATTCTTCTAATTCCTTGGCAAGTAAAAAGGTATATCACATAACCATTTTTTTTTTTTCTTTTGATTGATCAATATTAGTATTTGAAGTAGTGTTAGAATTTTAAGAAGTGTTAAAAAGTTTAACTTTATTTCCTTCACTGTGGTACACAAGCAGGGTTGGCTTTAGGACAAGGCAACAGTGGCAATTGTCCTGGTTGTTGAACATTAATTTGTGGTTTTGACAGGAAAGTAACATTGACAGTGTAAAAGCCATACATTATCAAACAAATGGTGTTTAGTTGTTTCATGCAGATGCTGTTATTAGGCATAAAACAGTACCAAGCTCAGTCAACAGAGTTCAGATTTATAATTCTATTACATGACAATTCAACAAAACTCAAAACTCAACAATTCAAAAGTTAATATTGCAAAAGAAATTGCAGAATCTTCCAATGTTCCTTTAAGGAATCTATATACAAAGGTGTAGACAAAAAGTTTGGGGGACAAGGAGAATCAGTAGTGCTAAAACTATAAGAAATATTCAAACATGAGTTTTTGTATGTTACAATAGATGCCATTCATGTTTCCCAAAGAAAGAGCAATTTGAACAGCTTGAAAATAAGAAACTATTGGAATTTTCATATAATCATATACCAGAAGACATTAGAATTAGCTACTCGTTCAATGAATTTAGAAGTCTGTTCCATTTATAGCATAATGATCTCCATCTTTGCTGATAACAACTATTCTGATATAAATGGAATGGACCTCTGTGATAAGCTGAAAAATCTTCGTTTTGTCATGTCTACTAAAAAAGATTTACTACAAGCTCCTTATCCATGACAAAAATGTGTGATGTCTTCCTGAAGGTATGGGTGGCACTAAGTATTTTACTGAACATTACCAGTAATGTTTGTTAATGTCGAAAAAAGTTTCTCAAAATTGACACTAATTAAAAATTACCTTTAGTCCATAATAATGGATGAGGGTTTCTCATCACTGAAAATGAGATTTCTAGTAAGCCTAACTGATCATGACACATTTCACCAAGCCACAGGCTCAAAAGTTAAAATTATTTAGTTTTTAAAATATGTATATTGTTTTGTTTCTTGTTAATTATACAGCTAAATATAGTTATTTTCTAATAATTATAATTTAGTTAATAAAAATTATTGTCAAATAAATCTTTATTTCTGAAGTAATTATTTTTATTTAAAACCATTTTAAAATAAAATCTAAATATTTCCATTCTCTATATTACCCTATATCATATCAAAAAATATTTTTTATAAAGTGGAATGGGGGCACAATAGAACCACTCACCCTGGCTGCTGTTTACTCTAGGGCAAGGGTGGCAAGCCCATGGCATGAGTACAAATTTTTTGGACACACGGAATTCAGAGTGTCCCAAAAAATATTCCAAAATTCATGTAGTGATTTGTCTGAAGTGGGAGTGGTGAGATGTACTGATGAACTTGTGAAACAGAATTAATTTTTAAAACAATTGTATATTTCACACATTTATTCAGAACATAAGTTATTGGTAAAGTTATCCACATTCAGTATTAGTGTCAATTACGGTTTGTGTGTGGTGTGGAGATTATTCTTCATTAATTCCCATAAATTCTCATAAATATTTTAATTGCTATTTGCCCTTTGCAGATTGTTCAAAATGTCAGCTCAACCAGCAAAGAAATAAAACCATTCAAATGAAGAGGGGAGTAGCAGAGAATTTCAAGAATCTTGGAGTGAAAGATTTGATATGATTAAGAAGGATAATAAAGCATTATGCATTTTGTGTTCTGAAATGCTAGAGTAGTTTTTTAAAAGATCTAGCCAATTTGGCATGCACCCTTAAAAAAGGTTTGCCACCCATTATCTAAGGCTAGCCCTATACACAAGTTTTCCAAAATTGTAAATTCTTTTCATTTTTGCCATGATAGACAATCATATGCTGAAATCATCATCCATGAAGCCACTACTTAACAATACGAAATGATGCAAGATTTGCACAGTAGTTCAGTGATACTGCTGATGGGGGGTGTGTGTGTGGGGATGAGGTTTGACAATAAAAAAAAATTCTGAAATCTGTTTGAAAAATTTCATCACTAAATTTCAGTGGTTGTAGAGTTACGTTAGTGTACTTTAAGTTAAAACACACACACCAATAACTGTGATTGCTGGAAACAGTTTCTGAATTCAAAATATTATTCTCAGTGTAGGAAACACAATTTTCATGGAGCAAGGTTAGCTGAATTGTGATTATACCAACACTGGTGTTATTTTAATTATTTTTTTTTTTTTGCCAAAAATTCCTCATTAAGTTAAAACACTAGTGTGCAAAACTTAAGGACCAGCCAGGTTTTCACCTGTAACTTCTCATAGGGGTGGCCTGGATATGGGAAAAGCATACCAAAGGAACCTCGTGAGGTACAGAAATGATGAAGGAAACAACACTAACACAACAATGGAAACAAAATGGTACAGAGGGCCTTTATTCAAAAATGGCAACATAGCACTGGCTACCATGATACAAATGCATCACTGCCAAAGATGGTACAAAGAGAAGAGGTGGTCCTCAGTAGGAGATATGGCCACCCTTAATGTTGATGCAGGCTTTGCACCACCTGTCCATACTTAGAACAATGTCGTTGATAAGTTCTTGTGGTAACATCATCCATTCCTCTGTCAGTGCCATCTTCAGCTGGTGAACATTTTCTGGTAGGTGTGGACATGCCGCTAGGCATGTCCACACCTACCAAGAGTGTCCCATATGTGTTCGATGGGATTTAGATCAGCGGAAACAGGCAGGCCAATCCATATGAACAATGTCCTCACTTTCAAAAGCATATCAACAGCTGCAGTGCAATGGGGTGTGGTGTTATCATCTATAAGCACGAACTTGAGGCCAATAGCACCTTGGAACAGACACACATCGGGAAGGATTACCTCAATACAGTAGCATGCACCTGTTATGATACCGCTTTCCAATATCTGGAGTTGTGTACGTCTATCCAAGATAACGCCTCTCCAGACGAGAACACCTCGACCGCCATATCGATCCCTTTCAGTGAGGTTTGCAAGGTGATACCGTGTGCCAACCTCTCACCAGATTAGCTGACATCCAGAATCACTGCTGAGACTGAATCTACTCTCATCAGTAAAGAGTACCTTACCCCATTACGATGCTGTCCAGTCCTTGTGTTTGATGCACCACTATAAACAGTGTCTCTGATGGGCAGGTGTTAAAGGGACACAGCATACTGGCCGGCGGGCAAACAGTCCACCTTTGTGGAGTCACCTGGCCACAGTAAACCGCAATATCCTGTGTCCTGTGCAGCTGGTTTGCAATGGGTCCCGCTGTCTGGTGTCGGTCCCTCTTGGCCTGTAGGAGTATATAGTGGTCATCACTGGGCATTGTTTTTCGTGGATGACCACCACTGGTCCTTCGAACAGCTGTACCTGTGGTTCTGAAGGCCAACCACGCAAGTGAGACGATGCTATGGGACGTGAGACAATGATACCGAACTCTGCAGCCACACTCCTCGCACTTTGACTTTCCTCGAGCTTCCCAATTATATGATCCGGGTAAAGTCATCCAGATGTTGTCTACTGGCCATTTTGTTGTCTGTAGCACTGTATGAAACCGATAGAATGTCTGTAACAATTGTGCTCACTATTCCGTAATTTGCACATAACTGCTGAACTGCTGCTTTTATCTGTTGATGTGAGCCCTCTCATCACAATTCAAATTTTTGCATATGCACCAGCTTTCTACCGAACAGCTACAGTTAACTACTGAAAGCTACAGCTATAAAATTAAATGAATCACCACAGGTTGTTTCGTTTAATTTTGTGGTTGTAACCTTTAGAAATAGTGTTGGTCCTTAAGTTTTGCACGGTGTATAAGAAGGTGCATAGTCATGGTACAAAATCCACTTGTTGGACCAGAAATTTGGCAGTTTCAGGTTCCTTAATCACTGTACAGTGGTTTTGTCACCTGTCTGGATTTGAATCTAGTTGGAAAAGACTGGAGGAATTCAGCCAATTTGCATAACATGCACACTGGCTCAAGGGCATGTTGTCCAATTAGCCCTTGAGCACATGCTTGTGGAAAAAAATTACAACACAACCATATGAACTAGCACCATATGGCCTGAGAGGCTGTCCCAAAAGTTGCCTAAGAACAAGGACAAATCCTTTTAGTGAATTAGTGAATGGATTACTAGAGTGTTCCAAAATGTGAAGATATGCTTAGCCGCTGTGGGAAAAAAAAAAAAAAAAAATGGAAGATTGTATAGGACAATTCCTTTGCTTTTGAAAAAAGATCAGTGTGGTATCAATTTCACTGATCTTCAATTTTGACACACCTCTTTTCTGGTCTGGGGTAGCTGCGGACTTTGACTAGACTGATATATACAGGGTTATTCAAAATGAAGTCCGGGGTTTCAAACAATTCCTGTACACACATGAGCAGACATAGGAAGAAAGAAATATTTCCAGAATGCAAGTATAGTAGTGAAGTTTTTTTTTTACATACCCAAAAAAAATTTTTGGGTATGCTTTCCCAAAAAAAAATTCTGAAACCCCGGACTTCATTTTGAATAACCTTGTATATATATATGTATATATATATATATATATATATATATATATAGAATATCAATAGAAAAAGTAAATCAATCCAATAATAAGAATACCATCAAGGAATTAAGAAAACGCAAAAAAAAAAAAAAAAATTATTATTATTATTATTATCGCTTTTTACCGACAATCTAGATGACTTCAACTGGGGCCAACCACCCAGAATGAAGGCAAAAAACGACAAGAAGTTCTCTGTTTCTGTGATGAAGTTCACAGAAACAGAGAACTTCTTGTCGTTTTTTGCCTTCATTCTGGGTGGTTGGCCCCAGTTGAAGTCATCTAGATTGTCGGTAAAAAGCGATAATAATAATAATTTTTTTTTTTTTTTTGCGTTTTCTTAATTCCTTGATGGTATTCTTATTATTGGATTGATTTACTTTTTCTATTGATATTCTGTAGACATTGTGGGTGTATTGCATGATTGCTTGCAACTGCATTAACCCATAAATATTAGTTATTGTCTTTTAACTTTCTTGCTTTGCTTTATTTCTTGCTTTCCTTTTATCACTAATATAACTATTAATATATATATATATATATATATATATAGGTTCTTCCAATCTCATTTTTGAGAGGTCTGAACAAATTTCTTTTCTTCTTGGATTTTGACCAAAGTGTATGCAAAAGAGTGGTCAGATCAATCTAACAGTTTCTCTGTTCATGTCTGGTTTTTCTGCTTACTTTCAAACATTCTACTAATGATCATTTCTCACCATCTCAACTTTTTGCACATTTGAAGCAATCCTTTGAGATGCCAGGTGGCATTTTTAATATTATTTCCTTCCTTCCTTTTTGAATTCTATTAACATACACGAAACTACATTTTCTATAAATTGTCTCCATAAACTTTTTGTACTCTTTCATAAATGTTCTTAGGATTTTTACAGTTTAAATCAAATTTAATGTAGATTCTTTGTGCTACCAATTTATCATTTAATCCCCCCCACAAGTGAAAACTGCTTGCTAAATAAAGCAGTTATTGCATCCTACAGTTAGTGATGCAGCCATGTAAATGCAAGTGCTATACAAGTTGCTAGCTCCCATGCAGAATTTTAGTGTGCCTATTTTATTACCAGACCTCATATCTGCTGTTTAGGATAAAGATTTTATGTCATGTGATTATGATTTAAGTGCTTTTCTTTGGCTAATTCAACCTTAATTTTATACGACATTTAACATTAGAAAGACTGCACACCAATATTTTTATAACAACTAGGTTTCCTCTTTCCCATTTTATTTACTATGTAAATTTTTTAACCAATTAATGGATGCCCTTTTTTCATGCATGCAAGTAGGAATGCTTTGGATAACGTACATTTATACTAGGGTATTTCTATAATTTATAACCTAAAAATAAGCAAGAAATAATTCAAAACTGTTGACCTTTTTGATGCCATCCTTTATTTTAACATTGCAGTGGACACAGCTATGAATAATGCATTTTTTTATATTGAAAACATATACAGTAAACCCTGACTAATCTGGTTACAGTTAATCCGGATGTCAGATATTCCTGATTGAAATATGAAAAATTCTGTTCACAGTGGCACTGGCATGCAACGCCACCTGATAAATGGATAAATGTATTGTCTTTTTATACATTCTAACAAAGCAACAATCAACTAGTCAACAATCAACAATCAACAACTGGAGTGGGAGTGCAGTCTGTGCTACTGCACTCCCACTCCAGTCCTAAAAGACAAAAAAAAAAAAAAAAAAAATTTTTTTGAAAATTTAATGTATAGGTAGTGCTGATGAGAAAAAAAAAAATATATATATATATCACTGTAGAGCCTTTATTTAAAAACTATAAAAAAACAATAATGGCTCTACAGTGATATATATATATATATTTTTTTTTCTCATCAGCACTACCTATACATTAAATTTTCAATTTATTTGTGTTCTAAGTTTTTTTTTTTTTTTTGTCTTTTAGGACTGGAGTGGGAGTGCAGTAGCACAGACTCTTTGAGTAGACCGGGGTTCAAGCTCCTGACTGCTGAATATTGTCGATCTGCCAACCCGCACTGGACCAGCATGGCAGATTATGGTCCAATTCCCTCAGCATGAATTGTTGAGGAGGCTTCCATCCTGCAGTGGGTTGATAATGGCTGCACTTTACCTTTTTTTTTTTTTTTAGGACTATCTTTTGCTTCACTAATCTGGATTATTGCTTGATCTGGATGACCTCTCCCCCCCAATTAATCCAGACTAGTGAGGGTTTACTGTAGTTAACAAATTTTTTTTATATGTGGGCATGCCATTATTCACATAATGGGACTAGTTTATTGTGTGAAGTGGTCGTTGTCACTATGGCAAAACCGTGAAGTTATTGATAAAGGCTCAGAGAGATGCTGCTATTTTTAGCAACACGTTTGCAAGTTGTTTACAAGAAAATTAGTATCAAGTGAATGGGAATAGAAGATCAACACATTTGCAAGTGGTTTACAAGAAAATCGGTATCAAATCAATGGGAATACAAGAGTGTTTCCATTCACTTTGTACTTTGCACACATGTACAAAGTAAGTCAAAAAGTAATTAGCCTGTTATTTTATTTTTTTATGATTAAACTGCTTCAATTACAATGCGATTAATGCTGCAGTTTTGAAAGAAAATTCAGTAATTAAAGAATAATAAAGTGACATTGATTATATATATTTAAAGAGCTCTGGCATACTTTATACAAGGGCATGCCTTAGCTGATTAAATAGATGCCATGCCAGAAAATTCATTGTTGTTATTGTTGTTATTGTTATTTTTGGTTTTTAGGAGCATTAGCAACTAAGGCCATATTGCTCCGGGATATACGGTGGTCATTCCCTGACCTTTCCGCATTCTCCATATTTGGTGGTGACGGGCTCGAACCCCAGTCTAATCAAGAAGCGTGTGCTACGCACTGCTGGTGCTCCTTCCCACCTGGCTACGGAGGCACCCAGAAAATTCATAAACTTTGGACCATAATTACAAGATTAGTGGAATCAGAATTTTTTTTTTTTAGTGCACCTAAATGGGATAATAATTGGTATTGACCATATGGTGCAAGAAAGCCCTAGGCTGTTGCTGTACTATCCAAAAATAAATAAGACATTAAAATAAACTTTCTTTCCTCCCTCCTCACATAGGTACCTATCCAGCTTACTTTTTGAATGCTCTCAAGCTATCAGCCTCAACCAATTGTGGAGGGTCTCTTCATCATAATTAGAATTTATGGCCTCTAGTTCTGGAATCATAACAGTGAAAATTCCATCCTCAGTCATTTTACTTTCACCTGTTCATGCTTTATCCACCTCAGTCAAGTCTCCTCCAAGGTGCCTAGTTTGCAAGCTCTCTATCACACATTAGTCCTTTCTCACATGGATACCCTGCTGACCTAAAGAAAGACACTCTGTCTTTCTTTAGGTGCAGTGTCCATACTTGTTGATGCTCATGTCCTACTGTATATAAATAAAACTTATTTAAACTTTAACATAATCTAAATAAAACTAAATCCATTTAAAATTTAACTTTGTATTTAAACTTTATAAAGTACAAGCTGGGGTTCCACAAAACTTGGCACCTCTGTAGCCAGGTGGGCAGGAGCAACAGTGCATAGCACTGTTGCTCCTGGTCACCTCCAACTTATTCTCCCGACAAGGCACTAAAGTCGGGAGAATAAGTTGGAGGTGACTAACTGAACATCAAAAGTGGCTCTGACATTTTTCACACTTCAACTCAGACTAAGGTCTGAGTTGAAGTGTGAAAAATCTGTCATGGCAAATCAAGATTCCTTTAAGTTGTTTTTTGGGTCTATTTTGAATGATTTTTTTCAAACACTTCAGGCAGACATTTAGTAGTATACCACTCACTGGTGACAGTCTTTCGATCTTCTGGCTTTACAATACAGTACATATATCTAAAAATCTGCTTTTTCTGAAGAAACAAATAACTATTTGTTTTCTGACACTTCTGGTTTGGCAAATTTTCTTGGGTGGAGGGAGTCATTTGAGAGCACTAATGGTTGATTGTTGCTTTGTTACTGGATCAAAATTGTATATCTAAGTTTCATCACCTGTAACAATATCATAAAGCAGCCTTGGATTTGCCTTCATCAAACTTTTTTTTAAGCAAGAAATGGCACCATTCAACACGAGCAACTTTTTGATTATCATTCAAGCTGTGAGGCAACCATCTGCTAACAAGATTCCTGTACTTTAAATTATCATTATTGATGGTATTAATTGCTGCTGATTGAATGTCCACATCTTTCTCTAACTGCTGAAAAATAAATCTTGATCTTCTCTCAGTAAAAATAATACCAGCTCGATTATTTTCAGGTGTGATGGTCAGTTGATGACCTCCCTGAGCAAGATGCATTTCTTCAAAATTGTCTTTTCCAAATTTAAATTCATGGAACCAATTAAAAATTGTCCTAATTGATGGTGCTTGATCCCCCTAAAGCATTTACTAACCTTTCATGGGATTCTTTAACAGTTAGATTCAATTTAAAATAATAGAAAATCATCAAGTATAAACTTTGACAATTAATCTCATTACGCGATCTTTAAAAAAAAACAAGCACCTTGTCAACAGAATCGCACCCTCAGTAACTATTTGAAGGATTTTTATGAAACTTGGCATTCAGGGTAAATGAAAAATGTAGACTTTAATGGTACTATTTATTTTTTATTATTTAACATCATTTGCAAAAGTTTTGGAGTGCCCTTTGTACAATACAATACAAACAATTTTTTCAATTGTTTTTTAATAACACAAGAGCACAATCAATTGTTTTTTTAAAAAAATTGTTTTGAATATTTATTACTTCTTCACACAGTGTCCCATTTCCAATGTGTGAGAATAATTCTTCTGTATCAGCATTAATTTGATTTTGAATTCATATTTGAATATTTTCCTATTTATCAACTTCCCTTTTGTCATTCACTAAATAATTAATATCCTTGTTCAATATTAATTTTGACAGCCATGTGGATGCCTTGCATTTCGTTACCCCTAAAGTGTTTAGTAAAAGAGCTACTACTGGAGAAGAGAAAAATCAGCTTCTAATCTTAGAACAGGAGTCTTCAGTTCTAGATTTTTTTGAAAATTTATATGCAGGTTTGTTGCAGCTACTACTTCAAGTCTTTATTCTCATTCAATCAATGGAATATCAACCTGAAGCAAAATCATGTGAGTATGGAAAGTTGTATAAATTACACATAACACATTAAACTCTTGGTAATAGCTGATGCTTAGCGAATTATGTTTTCTTAAAGCAAAAATATTTGGATATGAAACAATTTAAAATATCAAATAATAATTTAAAACATCAAAGGACAGCTGGAAAAGGACAAGTGTATATGTCTGCCAGGGACTAAATTTGATGTTTAGAGCAGTTATCTTTTAAAGACACATTGTTGTAGATATTGGTAGTAATATATACAATACATTACGAGTAGGAGATCTGAGGATTTCCTTAATAAAAAAGTCATGAGTTAGGATTAAATTTAAAAGTCTCTGGAATAGTATCTAAACAGAATAGGAAGGAGTACATGAACAGAGCTTGTCAATCAATCCACCCTTGGAGAGACTGTGTAAGGCTCACGAGGTAGAATTTTCTCAGTGTGGGCTGTGCTTGTTAACAGGAGAGACTATTTTTACAGGGATGGGATACCCTTAAATCGAAAGAGTGCAACAATATTTGCTGATGCTATTGAGGCAATGTTAGGTGAGTCGGAAAACTGCTAGCATGGGAGGGGAGGATACACAGACTAATAGCAGCCACAGGCAGAGGTGTAAATGATTCTGTAAGTGATTGCAGCTCCTGTTGGAACATTCAGGAGTCTGGGATGATTATAAGGCCTGTTGGGAGGGCAAATACACAGCTGTGTTAGGATTACTAAGAGTAAAAACAGATGCATATATACTTGTTTGTATACTATACTAGGAGCATAGTAAATAAATTTGATGAATTTAAAGTACTGGTTAAGTCATCAAACACGGACATTGCAGGGATGTTGGAGTCATGGTATAATTCAGATGTAAGGGGTGAAGAATCTGAATATGAGAAGTAAAGTGTGTGAGAAGAGGATGGTAGGAGGGAATTATGCTCTTATTGAAGAAGCACGTAGAATCAAAGTACACCTAGTCGACTTGAGCGTGCAGTGCAATGTTGAGTCACTTTGGCATCACCATAAGCACTAGAAAAACAAAAATGGGAGTACCAATGTATTATTATTATTATTATAAGCCATATGGTGCAAGGAAACCTGAGGCTTATGCTGCCAGGCAAAAAAAATTCCCCAAGTTACCTTGAGAGAGAGAAGTAGAAAGGAATCACCAAGAGAAGAATGATGATATCAAGCTCAGGACCTTGGGTTTGCCAAGCCCATACTCACCAGATGTGAGCCCCTGAGTTAGGGATGTAATGTGTATAAAGAATAACTATACAGACAAATAGCGTGCTAGCAAATTAAAATATTTTATAATGAGGAATTTTTTTTTTATAAAAAAAAAAAAAAAAAAAACCTCTTGTTTATACTCCGGCATGACCACCAGGTCAGTGGAGTTTACAATAAATCAATCAATACAAATATTAATCATATTTAGCAGTGTCACGGGCTTGAACCCCGGTCCATTCAAAGAGCTTGTACTATGGTACTCGCACTCCTGACTACTTGGCTACATCAGGCCTCATGGATATTGTAAGGAACTTGTAGGTTGGTCAGTCACATAGTAGCAGGAATTTTGTGAATTTATTTGATGACTGTTTACTACACCAGCATGTTAGAGAGGCAGCAATAGAAAGCAATAGTCACTGATTATCAGTAGTGACTCTTTATGTGTTAAGAATTTTGCAGATGAAAGAACCAATGGCAGTGATCAGTGTATTGATGTCAGATTTACTCAGATGTAACTATCATAAAGGCCAAAGGGAAGGGTTTTTCTTTTGGAAAGATAAATACAATGGTCTTGGACAGTTTTTAAATTCTATTCAGTGGGAATAACTGTTTCCAACAACAAACTATTATTATTATTAGTACTAGTAGTAAAAAAAAAGGTAAACTGCAGCCATTATCAAATCACTGCAGGATTGAAGCCTCCTCAACAATTCATGTTGAGGAAAATGGACCATAATCTGCCATGCTGGTCCAGAGCAGGTTGCCAGATTGACCATATTTAGCATTCAGGGGCTTGAACCCTGGTCTACTCAAAGAGCATGTGCTACTGCACTACAACTCCTGAGGTGCCTCCATAGCCAGGTGGGAAGGAGCAGCAGTGCGTAGCACACGCTTCTTGATTAGACCGGGGTTCGAGCCAGTCACCACCAAATACGGAGGATGCGGAAAAGTTAGGGAATGACCACTGCATATTCCCGGAGCAATATTCCCTTAGTTGCTAATAACAACCAAATAACAAACAACAACAAATACTACTCCTCACCACTTGGCTACAGAGGCCATTAAAAAGGAAAACCACAGCCATTATGAATCAATTTCAGGATGGAAGCCTCCTCAACATTTCATGTTGAATTTCATATGGTCTAAGTTACTAAAATAGTTGCAGTAGTAAGTAGTTTCATGAATGATTGCAAAAACCAAACAGTATAATCTAATACAAAAGATATTTTAAAAGTGAAGCATAAGCTGATTTTTTGATAGTTATAATCAGTATCACAGAATGCCGCATTCCTGAAGGAAATGAATAACTTACGAGAAAAAAATGTTTCTTCCATGCATTTTTGTTCTTGTGTTATAATTGACTTTGTAGCAATTAGAACACAAGAACAGGAATCCAACTTTGTCTATGGAGAAAAGAAATAGGCTGACATCACAAATACGGTTCATTTGTTTCTCGCATTCCTGTGATAACTCTTCCTTAATATGGGACTTTAGAATGTAAACAAGTGAGTGAATGAATTTGTACAAAAAGTTTATAAAAGTTTCTGGCATGGTTGACCATCTGTTTAAGGAAAATTGTCTTTTAAAAGATGAAATTGGCTAGCAGCCAGAAAAACTTCATTATGACTTTTAACCCTGGCTACATTCACTGTCACCACATGTCAACAGATTTTAGTGCTGGTGATTCATCCTTGAAAGGTAGCCAAAGTTTTACTAGGCAAAACATGAAATTGTGCTTTTAATTGACTTAAACTTGTCTTTTGAGAATAGAGCTTCTTTTCATAAATCGTGCACAAAAGGGTGCACAGATTATTAGAACTGGCAAATGATGCAAGGAAGCAAGCCTATACAACATCATAAAAGGAAAAATCAGAGGCCTGGACTGAGTTCTGGGGTACTGAATCAAAGCAGCGAATCTCACCCAGATTGAACTGCTGGGGGCAAACCACAGGCCGAGGACTCCTTACAGATATGTTTCCTCACTTTATAAAATGAGAGAAGAGAATTATTTCCCACATAGATCTTGGGGTGGAGCAAGATCTTTGTGGGAAATAATTCTCAATAATTCTCAAGACAAATAATTTTGTCTTGCTAATTACAGCAAGACAAAATAAATCTGCATTTATTTTGTCTTGCTGTAATTAGCAAGACAAAAAAAAAACTGTTGTTCTTGCATTCTTATTGCTCTGAGCCAGCTAAATAGTGTCAAGGCAATGTGCACTTACTTTAATGTAGTAGTAGTAGTAGTAGTAGTGGCATGTGATGCAAGAAAGCAAGTGTATGAGCTTATATAGCATCAGCCAAAAAAAAAAAAAAAAAAAATCACACCATTCCCTCCAAATGCCTGTCCAGTTCCTCCTTAAATTTATTCAACCTATCAACTTCCACAACGACAGATGGAAGTTTGTTCCAGCAATTAACCACCCGCTGGCTAAAGGCAAATTTCCGCACATATATTCTACATCTGTCTTTTCTTAATTTGAATTTATGCCCCCTTAGGTTCGTAATCTGAACAAGTGGAAGGATCCCATCAGAATTCAGCGTGCTCAACCCATTCAAGGCCTTATACACCTCAATCAGATCACTGCGCAGGTGCCTAGTCTCCAGCCACTGCAATTTGCAAAACTTAAGCCTTTCTTCGTAAGAGCAACCCTTTGTTCCATTCACTAATCTTGTTGCCCTTCTCTGTACTCGTTCCAGCAGCTCTACATCCCCCTTAAAATGAGGCCTCCAAACCTGTATACAGTACTCAAGTTGTGGCCTCTTCATTCCCCTCACCAATCAAGAGGATCCCTTCATTCCCCTCACCAATCTTGTTGCCCTTCTCTGTACACGCTCAAGTAAATCTACATCCTTCCTAAAATGAGGACTCCAGACCTGTACGCAGTACTCAAGGAGTGGCTTGACCATTGCCTTATACAGAGGGACAATCACCACCTTCTCCCTGCTAGCAAAATTCCTATATATCATTGACAAAACCCCATGACCTGCCCTGGCAGCCTGTCTGCATTGCTCAAAAAATTTCATATCTGACTGCACAATTACTCCCAGGTCTTATTCATTTTCTACCACCTTAAGCGTAGTACCACACAGTTGGTACGTTTCTCTGGGGTTACTTCTACCCATATGCAGTACTTTGCATTTGTCAGGGTTAAACTTCAGTTGCCACTTCTTAGCCCATCTGCCCAAATTATCTAGATCCTGTTGCAGTAGCACACTGCCATTACTGTCATTAACAACCCTGCCAACCTTTGTATCATCTGCAAACTTCGACATTAAGCCTGATATACCTTCATCAATATCATTGATAAATATACAAAACAACAGTGGACCTAATACCGAACCCTGTGGGACTCCACTAATAACATTAGTCCACGAAGAGCAGCACTCATTGATTACCACCTTCTGTCTTCTCCCACTTAACCATCCTTTTATCCATTGTAGCAACTTACCCTTAATACCATTCTGCTCCAATTTGTACAATAGTCTTCCATGTTCAACAGTGTCAAAAGCTTTCCTGAAATCCAAATATATGATATCAAAATTATTTTTTGCATCCAGTTCCTTTGTAACCACATCATAATATCCTATCAAATTTGTCAGACAAGACTTTCCCTTAACAAACCCATTCTGTGTCTGAATTATTGCTGCAGTCTTGTCTAGATGATCCTGCAATGCATCTTTAACCAGTGACTCCATCATTTTACCCGGAACACAAGTTAAACTAACTGGTCTGTAATTACTTGTGTCACCCTTCGATCCCCCTTTGTGAATTGGGGATACATTTGCACATCTCCAGTCCATGGGAACCTCCCCTGAGTCCAAGGATGCTCTCATGATTATGGCTAAGGGTTTGCTTAGTTGCTTTGCCGCCTTCTTTAATATAACTGGATAGATCCCATCCACCCCAGGTGCTTTTCTTATGTTTAACTTCAACCATTTCTCCTCCACTTTGCTTTCAGTTATTACAAAATCATTAAGTATCCTGCTACAATTTAATAACCTTCTGCCATTTTCAAACCTTAATAATTCCTCATGTGTGAATGTAGATGCAAAATACTCATTCAGTTTGTTTGCTATCTGAGCAGGATCATCAACACTCGAACCATCGATGTCAAGTGGACCAATCAGATTCATCCTCTTCCTTTTAGAGTTTATATAAGTAAAGAAATCCTTGCTGTTTTTCTTAGTATCTTTTGCCAAGGATTTCTTGTAATCTGCCTTCACCTGCCTAACCTCCTTTGTGACCTGATTACAGACTAGCTTATATCTGACATAGGCTTCTGAGTCGCTTGAAAATTTATATGCATCCCATGCATTTTTCTTCTCTGTTACGAGTCTCATTAGTTCATTAGATAACCATTTAGGCCTAAACCTTGAACAATATTGAAATGTAGTCCTCCATGATACTGCAAAAGTACAGTGGTTTTACCCTTATCACTCATTGTAAGAATTTTGGGGTCAAGTCCTGTGCGGGACTGGAGGAATTTCTAAAGGCCTCTCAATTGAGGCTGTAGTTAGGTGGTCTCAGACAGACAGAGAGAGAGAGATTAGAGTTACCCCCAAAAGTTACTCTGAGTTTTTCAGCTTATGATCTCACATTTCTGTAGACATAGTACATAGTGCCACAATATGGTCTAAGTTACTAATGTGCCCCAAACCTGACAACATCTGAAGATGATTAAAAAATAACTTGTTTATTTACAGCAAAATTGCACCTAGCCCTCTTATAGCATAGTTCATTACAGCATGTTTTTTTTTTTTTAATACCAAAAAATTTATGTTATGTGAATTATGGTTTGCGTTATTGCAATTTTATGGATATGCAATCTTAGTTACCAATTTACAAAGCATGGAAGAGACATATCAAAGGGATAACTTTGGACCACTTAACATAGATGGGTTGATTATTGATGATCATGCTCAGGTAGCTGATAAACTGAATGAGTATTTTGCATCTACATTCACACATGAGGAGTTATTCAGGGAGGAGAATGCCAGAGGTGTATTAAACTCTGGCAGTAAGCTAGATAATCTTGTAATAACTGAGAGTAAAGTGGAGGAGAAATTGTTGAAGATAAACATAAAAAAGGTACCTGGGGTGGACGAGATCTATCCAGTTATATTAAAAGAGGCAGCAAAGGAAGTAAGCAAACCCTTAGCCATAATTATGACAGCTTCCTTAGACTCAGGGGAGGTAACCATAGACTGGAGAAGTGCAAATGTGACCCAGTTCACAAAGGAGGATCAAAGGGGGACACAAGAAATTACAGACCTGTTAGTTTAACTTCAGTTCCAGGGAAATTAATGGAGGCATTGGTTAAAGAAGCACTGCAGGATCATCTAGACAAGACTTCAGTTATAGCTCGGACACAGCATATGGGAAGTCTTGTCTGACCAATTTGATTGGATACTATGATGTGGTCACAAAGGAACTGGATGCAGAGAATAATTTTGATATCATATATTTGGATCTTAGAAAGTCTTTTGATACTGTTGGACATGGAAGACTGTTGCACAAATTGGAGCAGTGTGGCATTGGAGGCAAATTGCTGCTATGGATAAAGGGATGGTTGGTGGGAGATGAGAGAGAGTGGTAATCAATGGACACTGCTCTTCGTGGTCAAATGTTATTAGTGGAGTTCCCCAGGGTTTGGTGTTGGGCCCATTGTTGTTTTGTATATTTATCAATGATATTGGTGAAGGTATATCAGGATTAATGTCCAAGTTCGCAGATGATACAAAGGTTGGCAGGGTTGTTAACGACAGTAAAGACAGTATGCTACTCCAACTGGATTGAGATAAGTTGGGCAAATGAAGTTTAACATTGACAAATGCTAAGTACTGCATGTGGGTAGCAATAACCCAAGAGAAATATACCAACTTTGTGGTACTACACTCACGGAAATGAAAAGTGACAAAGACTAGGAGGTAATTGTGCAGGCAAATATGAAGTTCGCTGAGCAGAGCAAACAGGCTGCCATGGATAATCATTGTCCCTTCCTGTCTCTGCTAGCAAAATTCCTATATATATAGGAATTTTGCTAGCTATTTTGCTATTCCTATATATATAGGAATTTTGCTAGCAGAGACAGGAAGGGACAGTGATAATTTAACAAAATTTAGCAAAATTCCTATATAGGAATTTTGCTAGTAGGGACAGGGAAGTGATTATCCCGTTGTACAAGGCAATGGACAGGCCACACCTAGAGTACTGTGTACAGGTCTCGATGCCTCATTTTAGGAAGGATGTAGAGTTGCTAGAACGAGTAAAAGAAGGGGCAACAAGATTAGTGAGCGGAACAAAGGGATGCTCTTACCAAGAAAGGCTTAAATTCTGCAAATTGCAGCACCTGGAGAATAGGCACCTGTGGGGTGATCTGAGTGAGGTGTATAAGGCCTTGAATGGGTTGAACAAGCTGAATGCTGATGGGATTCTTTTCTTGCTTAGTGTAAGAACCTGAGGGGGCATAGATTCAAATTGAGGAAAGACAGTTGTAGAATAGATGTGCAGAAATTTGCCTTTAGCCAGCATGTAGTTGATCGGTGGAACATCTTTTGTGGAAGTTAATAGCCTAAATAAATTTAAGGCTGAGCTGGACAGGCATTTGAAATGAATGGAAGGGTGAAATGGGAGGGTTTTTTTTTTTTTTTTTTTGGCTGATGTTGCATAAGCTTGCTTTCTTGCATCATATGCCTCTGCTAATGCTAATAAGATGAAATGACAAGTAGCAACTTACCTTAATAAGAGAGAGAAACAAAAAAAACTAAACAGCATCAAGCATAATGTATTCTTCTTCAGAGTGCATTATGCATATAGGTGTCCCAGGACTCAAACACCAGGTTTGGCTGCCTCCCCCATCTATGAAGATGTCTGAAGCTACTCACAAGCATTCTGACTAGACTGTTGCTTTGATACTCATTAATGTGTAATCTACATCACTGGTGCCAGACTTGGTCATGAGTGAAGCTGTGATCTGATCAAATGCTCTCATTTAGTTTTAGAGACTATTTCAAACAGAATATGGTTAATTTTACTTGTCTTCTAGATACTCAGTCATTTTGTATTATCACTCGTAGGGTAAAATTTGAAAGTCTAACATCATTCCTGGCAGATGCTTCTGTAGGATTACCAAATATGACTAAGTTGCTTCAAAACCCTTGGCTTATTTAGAATATACTCTTCAGTTGTGGGCACACCACTGCCTACTTAGCTTTATAGGAAAGGTAGTGCCATACCTAGACTTCTGCCAGCCCTGGGTAAAATATTCATCTGGGGCTGGCAGAAGTTGCAAAAATTAAAGGTAGAATTCATAAAATTGAAAAATAAAGGAAACATCAGAAATTATTCAAATCTTTATTTATTTAAATTTTAACGACTAGTATACATTGTTTATATAAACTTAAGTTTTCACATCATTACCTCAAGATATTTACTTGACATAAATTGTCTATGACATGTTTTTGATATTTTTTTTTATCTTTTAGTACATCTTGTTCTATTGACATAATGGCAGTTGTAAAATAGGAAGGATGTTGTCTTGGTGAATTGTTGCTCGTGAATATGTTTTAACTCTTTTTGAGTTTTGAAAAATTTCTCTCCAGACACAACTGTAATTGGCAATATTAATATCTGAAGAGAAATTATGATTTTTGTATATAATTCAACTAAATTTTTTTTTTTTCTTGAATAAATGTCAATAATTCAAAGCAACTAAATTTTTTTCTGGCTAAGGTAAAGAAAGCCAACACCAGAACGATGAGAAATGTTGGATAACTTACGCGGAAAATTAGTTTCCTGACACTGGACTTTAGTGCTGCTCACTTGGTAAACAGACAGTAGGTGTTATTGGTCTGGAGCCGAAATTGAGAAGAATATATTGATTGACAAGTCTGCGTGGCAATCGATGAAATGATTGGTGGTGGGCAAGAAAGACGACAAGCTACTGTGTAGTCATTGGTTGGCATTATAATGTGTATTTATGAGTAGAGAACTGTGCATAATAGTTTTGTGATGAGCGGTAAACAGGTAATAGCAACGATGAATCTTTTAAAGATGGAAGAAATTTGTAAGGAAAATAAAATTGAATGTATTTCTAAATATGACTGTGATTCTAAAGAAAAAAGGTTAGGTTACCCCCTCCACTTCGGGAGGGGTTCAAGCTCCCATGGGATTCAAGTGGGGGTAACCTGACCTTTTTTCACCATTATGGAAAGTTTTCATTAGGGCAAGTTATGATTAATGTTTCTGAGTGTTACTAAAGTGATACTAAACCGATGTTATCGTGTGTTCTGTTTGCGCACAAATCAGTACATCGTTTGCCATGCCTATCTGTCAATCAATATAACATTCTCGACTTTGCTCCAGACCGATAACACCTACCATCTGTTTACCGAGTGAGCAGCACTAGAATGCCGTACCGGGAAACTAATTTTCCACGTAAGTTATCCGATGTTTCTCGTCGTTCTCTTGTTGGCTTTCTTTACCTCGCCTTTTTTCCTTTTAAAACATGCTGCAAATAGGTGGTAGATGACTCTCATCAATTGGTGCAATACCACGACTTTGTTTATTGGAGCCTTCTAGTGGTGGAACCCATCTTTAGTTTCCAGAGCTAAGTTCCGGTCAACTCTTCCCTCCCCATCTCTTCCATCATGCAGTATGACTGATGACTTTTGAGGTTATGATGGACATCATGGCAAGATCTAATCTTACTTACATTTCAAGGGTACAGCTCTAAAACAGAGTTTGCACGTGGGCCACTAGTTAGTACACTGGACCAAACCTATTGGTAACTCTTTAGCAGGCTTCCGGATCAGCTAGTGTATAATCTTGCTACCTCTACTCTGCCAGATAGTGACTAGAGGGAGTCCGAGTAGTGTGTATGGAGGAGACATTGTCGAGACCACATTATGTCAAGGATCTGAGTATATTCTTACCATGTGTACGCCATATCCAAAAATTTCATTACTTCATACAGCATGTCACCCAACTTTTTCTTACTATTGAATACACCATGAATTGTCAAACTAATAGAGCTAACTTATCTGCAAAAAGATCTAAACCTCCCAAACACTTCTTAGTTCATTTCAAGAATATACATGGTCTCAATTCTAATCTCAACAATGTCCATTTCCACTTGCAGTCTACCAAACCCCATGTACTTTTTCTGACAGAAACTCAGTTATCGGTTGATTCAACTACTGCTCATCTCAGTTGCCCAAATTATTTTCTGTATGATTCCTTTCACCTCATAGGTGACACTTGTGCATATGTCCATTCCGATATTCCCTGACAGAGATTTGGTAATTTGGAATCCCCTCTTTTTGATCTTCTCTGGCTTAAAATCTCTCTCCCTTTTTCTGTCAAATTCATCTGTTGTTTTACCATTCTCCCAACTCTACTAATCATTTGGAGCTCTTTGACTTCCACTCTTTGCAACTTGACTTTCTCCATTCCAACTTTCCTATCAGTGGGGTAATTTTCCTTGGTGATTTTAATGTTCACAACTCCAGCTGGCTGTCATTTTCAAGTCACACCGACCCAGCTGGTCGAGATGCTGAGGCTTTTGCAATTAGTAATGACCTTGCATGGATTGTTCATTTATCTACCAGAATATCCTAGTCATACAGCCAACATGCTTTATCTTTTTCTCACAAACAACCCTTCTAAGTACACGGTCGAAGTGAGAGGTCCTTTAGGCACTTCAGATCACAACTTGGTGATTGTCTCTTCTCCAATGGAGCCTTTATCTCATGGCTATTCCCAACCTTGTGTTGTTTGGCATTACAAGAATGCAAAATGGGATGACCTGCAAGATTTCTTTTCTTCTTTTCCTTGGTCGGATTACTGTTTCAAAACTTCTGATGTCAATGTTTGCTCAGATTGTGTCAGTGAAATTATTCTTGTAGGAATGGAATCCTTTATTCCACACTCCACTTTAAAATCTCGTCCTTTATCCAAACCTTGGCTTTCCAATAAATGTGCTAAGGCTGTTCAAGAGAAGAATGTTGTGTATCGTAATTGGCTTGTTTCCAATTCTTCAGTTTCATTTTCTACCTACACCAAAGCTCGCAATGATTGTAAAGCAGTTATTAATCAGTCGAGACTAGATTTTAAACAGGCCAAGAGTAGAAAACTTGCTTCTTGCTCTAATGTTAGCTAAGTATTCTGGTCTCTTTGCCAAAGCTATTGGTCACAACTTTTGCCCATCTCTGCTCCCACCTCTGTTAAAACCAGATGGTTCTGTTGTACCTTCAGCCAAGGATAAAGCTGACCTGCTAGTATCCCATTTTTCTTCCAACTCATGTATTAATGATCTTGGTAAAACACCTCCCACCATTCCCAACAAGCTCTATTCAATGCCTCCTGTGGTCTTCCTTCAAAAGGATGTCACAAGGATTTTGATGAAACTTGATGCTCAGAAAGCTCCAGGTCCTGATGGTATTTCTCCACTTGTTCTCAAAACCTGTGCTCCTGAACTTATTCCTGTTCTTTGACCCCTTTTTTTCACTTTCTTATTCCAAACGTGTTTTTCCTTCTGCTTGGAAATTTGCTCATATCCAGCCAGTTCCTAAAAACTGGTGACAAATCCCTCCCATCCAATTATCGTCCCATTGCAATTACTCCTACTCTTTCTGAAGTAATGGAGAAATCAATTCTTTACATTCAACAATAAATCAATAATTCACCTCCAACTCTTTAACTACCTAGAAACCTTCCGTTTGATCAACGATCGCCAGTATGGATTCCATCAGTGTCGATCCACTGGTAATATTCTGGCTTATGTTACTCAGTTATGGACAAATTCAATGGAAAAGTTCAGTGAAACACAAGCAGTTTCTCTTGACATCTCAAAGGCTTTCGATCTGTTTGACATAAAGGTCTTCTAAACAACCTTCCATCTTATGGTTTGCCAACTGTTTTTTGTATCCAGTTTTCTCTCTGATCGCTCACTGAGGGTGATGGTTGATGGCTCTCTGTCTTCTAACTTCACTAATGCTGGTGTCCCCCAAGGTTCAGTTCTTTCTCCCACTCTTTTCCTATTGTATATTAATGACTTTCTTCCATTGACTGAAAATCCTATCCATAGTTTAGCCAACGATAGCACATTGTATTCCAGGTAATTCTCCAGTGGGGCAAAGGCAACTTAGTTGATTTCAATTCTTCTAAAACTCAGTCTTGTCTTATATCTTGCAAAAAGGGTTCTCCTGCTCCTATGCTTATCTTTGGTGACACTCCAATTTCTAGGCAAAATGATATGTCTCTCTTGGGGATTACCCTGACTTCTAATCTCGCTTAGCACAAACACATTACAAATATTGCTTCCTCTGCATCTAAAAAACTTGCTTTTCTCTTTCGCTCTCAGCGTTACTTTTCTTCCAAACAGTTTTTCTCTCTGTACA
This sequence comes from Mastigoproctus giganteus, assembly GCF_048544385.1. Lineage (NCBI taxonomy): Eukaryota > Metazoa > Arthropoda > Arachnida > Uropygi > Thelyphonidae > Mastigoproctus > Mastigoproctus giganteus. Next base: position 49,800,841 of record NC_143577.1, read on the forward strand.
AATCGCAAATCCACCCTACCATGGAATATTGTTCCCACATCTGAGGTGCCCCCAAAACCTCTCTCAAGCTTCTAGATTCCATTCAGAAGAGGGCAGTTAGGTTAATTAATGACTCATCTCTAATAGAGTCTCTCCACTTGCTGTCTCATTGACGTACTGTTTGTGCTGGATGCCTTTTCTACAGATACTTCCATGGGCACTGTTCTTCTGAATTGGCTTCTATAATTCCTGCTCTCTCTTTCAAAGCAGTCCAAACACGTACCGCCATCATCCAATATCCATTTACTTTCCAACTTCAAACTCACAGAACCAATTTTTTTTGTCTTCCTCATTTATTCATTCAACTGCCGTTTTTTGGAACAACCTTCCTTCATACATATTTCCTGAAAATTACAGTCTACAAAAGTTCAAGTCTAATGTCAACAAATATCTCTTTTCGTGTTCTCAACTTCTAACCCAAGCACGGTACTACGTACCATAGGTTCTAATACCTCTCGTGTTTGGGGTTTTCATTAAAAAAAAAAAAAAAATTGGATTTCTTGATTATTATTATTATTATTAGCCATATGGTACAAGGAAGCATGAGGCTTATGCTGCACCAGCCAAAAAAATTTCCCATGTTACCCTGAGAAAGAGGGAGGGAGAGAGAGAGAGAGAGAGAGAGAGAGAGAGAGAGAGTCAGAAGTAGAAGGGAATCACCAAGAAGGCAAGAAAGAGAAGAATGATGATATCCAGCTCAGGACCCTAGGTGTTACTCTTTAGCATCAATGTTGCAGCTCCTGTCTTCACCAGTGAGAATTCCTTCAAGGTGTTGACATTCCATTTCTATAGCATTTTCAAATAAATTCATAAAGTTTTCTGATTTTAGAATAAGATGAAAAGCCGAGAGTATTTCACTCGTCTGATCAAATCTTTCTTGTAAGCTAACGATAGCTACATCAATCATTATATAGCTCCAGATTTTAGAATTTTTAGAATATTCTAAAAATTTCCATTTCAAACCTTTTGGTTGGATCAATAGAACATTCGTCTGAAGTTTCGTTAGGTAACCTTGTGGTTTTTTTTTTCTAGAAACTCTCACTTCTGGTAACACTGACGGCACTTCCACCTCAGTTTCAATGTGTGATTTATCCATACACAATTTAAATCCTGATGTTCTGAATTTGTTTATTTGACTATGACCACCTTCTATCAATATAATTTTAGTGTTCATATCAATTTCACTACTTTGCATGGCTTTATTTACTTTATTTATAATACCCAATGTTTCATACCAAACAACTACACTTATAATAAATTTAAAAGAAGTAAATTCTATTAACAAGCCTTGTATTTCAGACTGCAATTTTGCATTTTTGCCTTTAGCCTGATCCTTTATTTCATTTAATGCAGCTGTAATATCCCATAACTAATATCATACTGCTTCAACAGCTTTTATCTTTCCTTTCCATCTTTTTTCCTGGTAGAGATTTCACAGTACTTAAAATATCCCACCTACTTTAATTTATCTTTCTATCATTGGAATTTGGACCCCTACATTCCTGGACCCTGGGTGACCCCGTGGTCTGCCCATATCTAGGTACAGCACTGAGAAAAGGTGTGAAAAGTGTAGATTATGTAATGCACCAACTTAATTTGTATGTTCAACTAGTAATTTTTCAACTTCTTGTTCTGTCTCAAAAATTTATCAGTAACCAACTTTGAAATTAGAGGGTAAATATTTTCTTTTTATTTACAGTAATTCAACCCATAGTTGCCTCGGCATTGTCGCTTGGTGCCTTGCTGCTTGCGGTGCGTAGAAAGGATGATGGAATTCTAGCCACCATTTTTTCTGTGTGTGGTTGGGGAGCTATCTTCACTTCACGGATTGTAGGAATCTCTATGGCTGTTTACCGCATTCGTAGTTTAATGGTATTTCCTTGCTTTATTCATGGTGTAGCTGTCAGTGTGTGGATAACTATATTAGCAATTAATAGTCATGGGAATGAAAATTCTAAAAACTGGCATTTAAAAAAGTGCAGACTTGGAGTATTCCTTCTTGTATTTGTGCTCTTTGGGTTGCCATCAATAATATATTGGCCCATTATGTTTCAGCTGAAAGAGAAAAGACGTCCCTTAATTTTCTTAACCATAACTTTGTTAGAGAACAGTGCATGTTTTGTTGTTTGGTTTCTTATGAGAAATAAAAATGTCTGGTCATCATATGAAGTCGTTCTGGCATCACTGTTGATTGGATCTACCATAATTGGAAGTATCTTCATTGGTCTATATATTTTATGGAAGCCAAAAGAAACAGACAAGGTCGTGTTGTACGAAATGAAGGTAAAGCAAGTAGATTCATATGGTATATATTTCAACTTTTGTGATGACATTTTTAAACTTCCTATAGAAACTATCAGTAGTGAAGAAAAGCAACTACAGGATCCCACTGCTTGTTTGAGTGAAACAACACAAGAAGTATAATGACAGAATTTAATTTAGAATCTTTGTGATTTGAAATAAGTCATAATATCAAGTTTTTTTTTGTTTTTTTTTTCTTATTTTTTGTTAGTTGTTGGCGCATCGGCTTCTGTGGCCATATTGCACCTCCCAAGGTGTTTGCATTTTCTACTTTGATCCCGCCGGATTCGAACCCATGACCTTTGGGTTGCCAGGCAGGCACTTTATCCACCCAGCTAGCCTGGTCAGCATATCAAGTTGTAGGAAAAACAAACAACCAAAATCCCAATACAGTGGGGAAGGGCAAAAAACATTTAATACTGCACTGTAATTAAAACACACTGTATATTTAGTGATCAATACATTTAATAGGAATTTTGAACTTTAGAAAAAAAAACAGAACAGTGATCCATTATTTTATCCAGGAAAATTAATGGAATCACTGGTTAAAGAGGCAATGCAGGACCATCTAGAAAGAAATGCAATTATACTGCAGTTACATCATGGACTTGTTAAGGGGCATTCTTGACTGACCAGTCTAATTGGATACTATTATAAAGTAACAAAGGAACTGGATTCAAAAAATAAATTTTAATATCATATACTTGGATTTCAGAAAAGCTTTTCATACTGTTGCAAAGAAAACACTGCTATATAAATTGGAGCAGTGCAGCATTAAGGGCATGTTACTGCTATAAATAAAAGGAAGGTTGTGTGGGAGGAGACAATGGAGTACCTCATGGTTCAGTGGTGGGCTCATTGTTGTTTTCTATATTTATTAATGATATTGGTGGGGAAGGTATATCAATCTTAATTAGCATTAGCAAAGGCACACGATGCAAGAAAACAAAAGCTTATATAGCATCAGCCAAGAAAAAAAAAACCCTTCTCATTTCACCCATCCACTCACTCCAAATGTTTGTCTAGTTCTGCCTTAAATCTATTAAAGCTATCAACTTCTACAACGACAGATGGAAGTTTGTTCCAGTAATCAACTACGTGCTGGCTAAAGGAAAATTTCTGCACATCTATACTAACAACTGTTTTTCCTCAATTTGAATTTATGCCCTCTTGGGCAATTATTCTGAGCAAGAGGAAGAATCCCATCAGCATTGAGCATGCTGAAACCATTCAAGGCTTTATGCACCTCAATCAGATCACTTCACAGATGCCTAGTCTCCAGACACTGTAATTTGCCTTTCTTCATAAGAACAACCCTTTGTTTCATTCACTAATCTTGTTGCCCTTCTCTGTAGTCATTGCAACAACTCTACATCCTTCCTAAAATGAGGCCTCCAGACCTGTATACAGTACTCAAGGTGTGGCCTGACCATTGCCTTATACAAGGGGATAATCACCTCCTTATCCCTGCTAGAAAAATTCCTGTATATCATTGACAAGACACCATGAGCTACTCTTGCAGACCGTCTGCACTGCTCAGAAAACTTCATATCTGCATGCACAATTACCCCCATGTCCTTTTCAATATCTACCATTGTCAGTGTAGTACCACACAGTTGGTATGTTTCTCTTGGGTTATTGCTACCCATATGCAGTACTTTGCATTTGTCAATGTTAAACTTCAGTTGCCACTTCTCAGCCAACTTATCTAAATCCAGTTGGAGTAGCATACTGTCTTTACTGTCATTAATAACCCTGCCAACCTTTGTATCATCTGCAAACTTGGACATTAATCCTGATATACCTTCACCAATATCATTGATGAATACACAAAACAATAATGGGCCCAGCACTGAACCCTGGGGAACTACACTAATAACATTTGTTCACGAAGTGCAGTGTCCATTGATTACCACTCTCTCTCATCTTTCACCAACCATCCCTTTATCCATTGTAGCAATTTACCCTTAATGCCACACCTCTCGAATTTGTACAGCAGTCTTCCATGTGCAACAGCATCAAAAGCTTTCCTGAAATCCAATTATACAATATCAAAATTATTTTTGACATTCGGTTCCTTTGACAAAGGTTAAGTTGTATCTTGAGTAATACATACAGGTCTGGAGGCCACATTTTAGGAAGAATGTAGATCTACTGGAATGGGTGCAGAGAAGGGCAAGGTGAAGGGAATGAAAGGGTGGTCTTACCAAGAAAGGCTTCAGTTCTGCAAATTGCAGCATCTGGAGACTAGGCACCAGCACCAGTGAGATGATCCAATTGAGGTGTTTAAGTCTTTGAATGGATTGAGAAAGCTCAGTGACGATGGCATTCTTCATCTTGCTCAGATTATACATGTGAGGGAGATTCAAATTGAGGAAGGATGGTTGCAGGATAGATATGCAGAAGTTTTCCTTCAGCCAGCAGATGGTTCATTACTGGAACAAACTTCCATCTGTTGTGGAAAGGATAGTTTGAATAAATGCAACATAGAATTAGACAAATTATTTTTAGGGATGAAATAGTGATGTTGAAAGGGGTTTTTTTTTGGCTAATGCTTCATAATCTTGTTTTTTTGATCAGATACCTATAAAAAACTATTACTATTTCAAAAAGGGTGGAGTTAGCCAGTGTCAGGCAGGGGAGGTGGATTCTGCTCTAAATTCAGCCAAATCAGCCTTGAAAACTATGTATAGATACAACACAGTAACACATCATAGCCTAAGTTGTTTGAAAAGCTAATTAAACAACATCAGCTCTGAACTACAAATTTTTGTGCTCTATCAAATGTGAATATCCAAATCAGTATGACAGTAGAAAATAGTTTGATAGAATGAAATCAATTGAAATAATAGTATGTGAAAAAAATACATGAAATAATATTTTAAGTGAAAGTAACAAAGAGAAACTATAAAAACAGCTTAAGTACAAACACATTTTTACTTGGTTTTACATCTGCAAAAAGCCATTGGTCATAAGAAACAAGGAAAATCCATTAATTGTAACATTTTTTTGAAATGCAGAATAAAAATAATCAGTAATATATTTTGTGAAGTTTTGTAATGAACTTTTTTCAATATAACAAAGTTATTTAAATTTCTAATTATCCATGTAGCAACTGAATGATGCATTAATTATTTTTGTATAGATTATTCATTTATTTTATACTAAGAAGCATCTCCTCATGTAAATTTTTGTATGTTACCAAATTATTTATCCTTTGATTATTGTTACCTACCAGAACTACTGAAATACTGGATCATTTCTTTTTTTCCCTTAATAATTTATGGTGACTTTTTTGCTTATTGAAACATCTTAGCAATTGTGCAGCTCTTATTACTTCTAGGCAGTTAACAAGACAATTATTCAGACAGGAGATCTGCCAATGCCTGTTGCAGGAGTGCTATAACTTTCCTTTCAAGGATCAAATCATTTGAAATAAGAGCACTTCATTTCACTTTGTAGGCTTTAGAATGTATTTATTACTAATATAGTCTGACAATGATATGTTTCACAGATGTTTTCTCTTCTTCAGACACCAAAGCATGAAACTGGCATCAGTTTGGTACTTTGGTGTTTTTGTGATGGTACAATTGTAAGATTACAATCGTTGAAATAGAGGACAGAGGGACAGAGAATGCTCGCTTTTGGTTGTCTTTTTTTTTTTTTTAGAGAAAGTTCATAATATAAATAACGAAAGATATAGCCAAACACTTGATAGTCTTAATAAGACTATTAAACTAATTACCTATTAATAAAACAACAAAGGACGATTCAAACAGTACACCTAAATCACATTACAAAATGATAATGCCAAGCCACATGCTGTTCATATCACTCAGATAAAAATTCCAGACCTAGGGTGGAGAGTTTTTCTCATTGTGCTTATAGCTCAGACTAGGTCCCGTCTGATTTTTTTCCAATTTGGGCATGTGAAGAGATATCTTTGTGAAAAAGTTTTTCAGTAATGAGGAGCTGAAAAAGAGAGTGACATGCCGACTTCAATACCAGGATCCATCTTTTCACCACAGTGCATATCTGAGTTGGAAAAACTGTGACAAAAATGTATTGATAAACAAGTGGATACATAGAATAATGTATGCATGCTTCCCAGTGTTTGCTTAATAAATTATATAAAGATAAACTTTTTATCTGTTACCTTTATATTTCTACAGCCAAAGAGGCATTATGTACTTAGGGACTGACCCTCGCATCACTTAATTTAATTTTATCAATTTATGGTTCTGAATTTCAGAAAAGTTCTACATGCTTTTGACTTTTGTAAGTCCAAAATCAGATAACTCAGGTTAAGTCAAATCTCCTTCTCCTCTGATTTTCAAAACTATTTTCATGCTGCCACCTGTTATAAAGTGTCTAAAATTAGTTAGAAACACAGGTAAGAGTTTCAGCACACACATTAATATAACAAAATTGTGCATTAATTGAAACACTGAAATGACTTTGAAAAATGTAGATTTATACATTTCCCAGAGCTCACACATGACAAACTTAAATCAACATACATACTCATGAAAGGGTTAAAAAAAAAATGCTTCTGATAAGCTGTTAATTAAATGTGTACAAAGTAAAAATCCATAAATGTAGAACTGTATATAGTAATTAGCATAATTAGATGAGTTTATTATTAATGTTGAGATATCTTTCTTTAAAACTTCAGTCTAAATGGTTAAAACCTACAAGCTCTTTTCAGAATTTGATTTTGCTCATGTTTGATGTTTTTAAAATTTTAGAGTAAATTGTCAAAAATCAAATCAATTTTTAAAAAAAATTGATTTAAATTTTAGTTTTTGTGTAACAGTAATAATATTAGAACAAAAATGGAACATTAGCTAAACTAGCTGTTTTGGTTCTTAGTGTTTCATAAATTATGATATAGTTTAGGGCTAAAGCCTCAGGTTATGTAAAGAGTTAACTAATGTACAAGTTAGTGAAATTGCATCATTTCAGTACATAGGCAACTATACAAGTAGTTATAAATTGGCATCATTAAGTATATCTCATATTGTGAATACCTTCACAATGAGTTGCCATGATATTGCACTAGCTCGAATAAGTAACACTTAACCATAGGAGAAGACTATTGTTACTTATTCTCAGCTGATACCATCACCCATACAGGTGATGGTATCCCCTAACAATAGAGAATAGTATTCTCCTATGATGAAGTGTTACTTATTCGAGGTAGTGCAATATCATGGCAACTCATTGTGAAGGTATTCACAATATGAGATATACTTAATGATGCCAATTTATAACTACTTAAATAGTTGGCTATGTACTGAAATGATGCAATTGCACTAATTTGTACATTTGTTTCATAAATTTTAAAATATAAAGGAGTTGGACAAAATGCACTTTATCAATTTTGTGTTTATAAATACTGCTTAGCTAGCATGTAACGTGGATGAAATAAAAAAGTTTTCAACATGATTAAGCACTGTAGTTTTTCAAAAAGCTTTATTCATAATGTCATATTGGTTTATATTTCCATTTTTCTTCATTTGTGCGTATTGGTTTATATTTCCATTTTTCTTCATTTGTGCACACATTAAACATGAGTACAAAAAATATGCTATAACAACAGCATTAAGAAAAGACAACTCTGAACTGAACAGATAGTGAAAGAAATTAACTGACAAACTGATTTTAAATGTTCAGTTTAGTATTGCCACATTCTGAAATTTTTTGAATCAATCTGAATGAGACTTTCTAAGTCCCTGAAAACATGTACACCAAAAGTTTCCCTTAAACAGAAATTTCAGTGAATGACTTGGTTGTTTCACTTTCTGTAGTCATTCACTTTCAGTGAATGACTGCAGAATAATAAGTGAAATATGTGTAAATATGAAAACTTTTACCGTGATGACTGCTTTTAACCCCGCTATTAATGCTACTTTTCTTATACATGTTTTGCAAATACAGAAAATCCTTTCTTTAAAAGGCTCCAATTTAAAATACTTTTTGAAATAATGGACAGTGTCCACTGAACCAGGCTGTTTTTGTCCAAATGGAAACTGCTGACATATCTGCCTCAGTCTGATGATATACAGTCGGACCTCTCTTTAACGAACTTCCATATAGCGAACTTTTTGATTTCCCCTTGGTCATTACATTGAAAAATAGTTTCCCCTATAATGAAGAAAATTTCCATATAACGAACTGATTTCGAGAGACCCGAGCTTTTTTTTTTTTTTTTTTATGAAAACCCCAAACACGAGAGATAACAGAACAAGAGTAGCCGTGTGCAGGCGAAGTTTTTACAGCTCCGGAAAACAGAGAAGTTTTTTTCTCTTTTATTAACTTAAATTGGCATATTAACTTAGTTTCTAGAGTAGCTATATATTCCTAGTTATGATGCTTAGTTTAAATTTTAACTTAGATAGAGATTTTGTAGTTTATTAAGGTTACTTAGTATCGGTAAGGGTATCAAATCCACGTGTTTTACAAGTTTTGCAACTCCGGCAAACAGGAAGTTTTTTTAGCTATATTTAGCCGCTTTATTGACTTATTGTTATATTAAATTATTTTCTATAAGTAGCGTATAGACTTAGTCAAGGTCCTTGGTTTATTCTGAATTGAGACAGCGAGATTTTGGAAGTTAATTAATACCGTAGATTTACTGTTCGTAACTTGCCGCCATTGTTATACGATACATTATATCCCGAACTAGATAGCTTTAGCTTAGTATAGTGTAGTATATAATATTATAAATTAATCAGTAAAATTTATTAATCTTGTTAAACTTTATTGTCAATTAAATCGTACTTTTTAACGAAATACATATAACGACTTAGTTATAAATATAACATAATTAATTAATACACATAACTTGTTACGGAAGTTATATAACGGAACTCAGAGATACTGAAAAAATATATATAGTGTTATAACAGCGTTGGGATACAAGTTTAGGGTTACAATTTTGTACTGGAATTGAAATTTTATTGAAATTGAATCAAAATCATGACTCAGACCAAAGCAGCAAAGAAAAAGGCTCAAGCTAATGGGAGTGCTGTGGCTCAGGGGAGAACTGAGGGAGGGAAGTTGCCCTCTGAATCACAGCCTTTTAAAATGCACTGCTTGCTTGATGTTTGTGGAGCAATTGGGTACCAGACATGATATTGCCAACAGCGATGTCTTTGTGTGTACTCCTTACATTGCGCACACACAACGGCAATCTCTTTGTGTGTGCGCAATGTAAGGAGTGTAAGGAAATTGGGCGACAACTCAGCGTAGTTATGGGTCTATATGAGAGCTTTAAGGACAGGGTGGATGCCCTCGAAGGATCTAAGTTGAGGGGCCCATCAAGCTCTCAGCTGCCCACATCAACACCAGAGCTTGCACTTGATCATTACTCAACACAGCGGCAACCCCCAAGGCAGAATGCACTGGTCCCACAGGAACTAGTTGTTGTTGGTGACTCTATTGTCAGGGAAACGGGGAACATGGTATGTAAAAAGGATAGGTGGAACAGGACCAGGGTATGTCTGCCAGGGGCAAAGGTTGATGATGTTGTAGAGCGAATATCATCTTTTAAGGGCACAAAAGGTTATATTGTTGTACACGTTAGCACTAATGATATTAAGAGTAGGAGACTGGTGAAATTACTTAACAAGTACAGGTCACTGTTGATAAAAAGCCATGAGTTAGGGTTGAATTTGAAAGTGTCTGCAATTCTGCCCAGACACGATAGGAGGGAGTATATGATGAGAGCCATGTCGATCATTTCAGCCCTGGAAGGATTGTGCAAGGCTCAAGGGGGTAGAATATTTTTCAGTCTGGTCTGTACTTGTTAACAGGAAAGACTGCTTCTACAGGAATGGGATACACTTAAATCGAAAGGGTACAACAATATTTGCTGATGCTATCGAGACAGTGTTAGGTGGGTCGGAAAACTGCTAGCTTAGGGGGATATAAGGACTAATAGATTAACAGTAGCCACTGGCAGAGATGAAAGTGATTCTGCACTGCTTGTTATTTTGTTATTGTTATTTGGTTTTTTAGGAGCATTAGCAACTAAGGCCATATTGCTCCGGGGATATGCGGTGGTCATCCCTGACCTTTCCGCATCCTCCGTATTTGGTGGTGACGGGTTCGAACCTCGGTCTAATCAAGAAGCGTGTGCTACGCACTGCTGCTCCTTCCCACCTGGCTACGGAGGCGCCACTCTGCACTGCTTCTATTGGAATGAGCGGCATCCTGGAAAACAAGGTGTGGGGTATTTCAGAGACTGCTGGGAGTCATTGCGGTAAAAGTAAACACATGGGTTGTGTTAGGGTAGCTAAGAATAGGAACAGGTGCAAGTATACTTGCGTATACACAAATGCTAGGAGTTTGGTAAATAAATTTGATGAATTTGAGGATATCAGAGACGTAGTGTCACACAGATATAAGGAATGCAGAACTGGAATTTGGGAATACGTTGTGTACAGAAAGGATAGGAAGGGAGGAAGGGTTATGCTAGTAGTTAAGAAACACAAAATCCAAGGAAGTGAAGCCAGTCGACATCGCTGGACAGTGCAGTGTCGAGTCAGTTTGGTATGACATAAGCATTGAAAGATCAAAATTGAGAGTAGGAGTGTGTTATAGGACTAATGACTAATGAGTATAATAAAAAACTGTACAGGGAAATAGAGTGGGCCAGTAAATCAGAGAGTCTTATAATGGGGGATTTTAATTTCCCAGATACTGACTGGAATTTGTGGGTTGATCACTCACACACTAGCAAGGCTTTTGTGGATTTATTGGATGATTGTTTTCTAAATCAGCATGTTCGGGAGGCAACTAGAGGGAGTAATACTCTTGATCTGATTATCAGTAGTGATTCTTCAGGCATTAAGAATCGGCAGATAAAGGAACCACTAAGTGATAGTGATCACAGTGTGCTGAAGTGGGATTTATTCAAAGAGGTAACTACCATCAGGGGTAAAGGGAAGGGTTTTTGCTTTCGTAAAGGCGACTACGGTTGTCTGAGACAGTATTTAAATTCTATATAGTGGGACCAACTGATTACCAACAGCAAATTCAAAATGGGAAGCATTCAAAGAATTTATCTTGGAAGCTACTAGGCTTTACATAGCAACTAAGAAATATTGTTCAAGGTTTAGGCCTAAATGGATGTCAGATGAACTAATGAGACATGTGGCAGAGAAGAAAAATGCATGGGATGCATATAAATTAATGGGTGACATGGAAGGTGGAGCCTTATATGATAGATATAAGGTGGTCTGTAACTAAGTCACAAAGGAGATTAAGCAGGCGAAGGCAGATTATGAGAAATCTTCGGCAAAGAAAAACAGCAAAAAGTTCTTTACCTATGTAAACTCTAGAAGGAAAGGGATGAATCAGATTGTTCCACTGGATGTTGATAGTTCAACTGTTGATGATCCTGCTCAGGTGGGTAACAAACTAAATGAGTATTTTGCATTTACAATTCACACATGAGGATATATTCAGGGAGGGCAATGCCAGAGGGCAGTGAGCTAGATTATTTTGTAATAACTGAGAGGAAAGCGGAGGAGAAATTGTTGAAGATAAATATAAAAAAGGCACCTGGGGTGGATGGGATCTATCCAGTTATATTAAAGGAGGCAGCAAAGGAAGTAAACAAACCCTTAGCCATAATTATGAGAGCTTCTTTGGACTCAGGGGAGGTATCCATGGACTGGAGATGTGCAAATGTGACCACAATTCACAAAGGAGTATCAAAGGGTGACACAAGTAATTATAAACCTGTTAGTTTAACTTCTGTTCCAGGAAAATTATGGAGGCACTGGTAAAAGAAGCGGGGAATAACTTTGATATCATATATTTGGATCTTAGAAAGACTTTTAATACTGTTGCACACGGAAGACTGCTGCACAAATTGGAGCAGTGTGGCATTGGAGGCAAATTGCTGCTATGGATAAAGGGGTGGTTGAGGGGGAGAAGACAGAGAGTGGTAATCAATGGACACAGCTCATCGTGGACTAATGTTATTAGTGGAGTCTCTCGGGGTTCAGTGTTGGGTCGATTATTGTTTTCTGTATTTATAAATGATATTGATGATGGTATATCAAGCTTAATGTCCAAGTTTTCAGACGATACGAAGTTTGGCAGGGTTGTTAAGGACACTAATGACAGTATGCTGCTGCAACAGGATCTAGAAAAGTTGAGCAGATGGGCTGAGATGGGCTGGCAAATGAAGTTTTACATTGACAACTGTAAAGTACTACATATGGGAAGCAGTAACCCCAGAGTAATGTATCAATTATGTGGTACTACACTGACAGTGGTAGAGAACAAAAAAGACCAGTGGGTAATTGTGCAGGCAGATATGAAGTTTTCTGAGCAGTGCAGACGGTCTGCAAGAGTAGCTCATGGTGTCTTGTCAATGATATGCAGGAATTTTTCTAACAGGGATAAGGAGGTGAGTATCCCCTTGTATAAAGCAATGGTCAGGCCACACCTTGAGTACATTATACAGGTCTGGAGGCCTCATTTTAAGAAGGATGTAGAGCTGTTGGAATGAGTACAGAGAAGGGCAACAAGATTAGTGAATGGAAGAAAGAGTTGCTCTTACGAAGAAAGGCTTACGTTTTGCAAATTACAGTGTCTGGAGACTAGGCACCTGCGAGGTGATCTGATTGAGGTGTATAAAGCCTTAAATGGTTTGAGCATGCTCAATGCTAATGGGATTCTTCCTCTTGCTCAGAATAATCGCCTGAGAGGGTATAAATTCAAATTGAGGAAAGACAGATGTAGGATAGACGTGCGGAAATTTGCCTTTAGCCAGCGGGTAGTTGGTTTGTGGAACTGACTTCCATCCTTTGTTGTGGAAGTTGATAGCCTAAATAAATTTAAGGCTGGGCTAGACAGGTATTTGGAATGAATGGAAGGGTGAAATGGGAGAATTTTTTTGTTTTGGCTGATGCTGCATAAGCTTGCTTTCTTGCATCATATGCCTCTACTAATGCTAAAGAGTTACCAATAGGTTCTGCCGGTGCAGTAACTAGTAGGCCTGCAAATACCATTTTAGAGCTGTACTCTCGAAATGTAAGGAAGATTGGATCTCGCCATGATGTCCATCATAATCTCAAAAGTCATCAGTCATACTGTATGATGGAAGAGATTGGGAAGGGTTGACCGGAACTTAGCTCTGGAGACTAAACATGGGTTCCACCACTTCAAGCCTCCAATAAGCAAAGTGGTGGTATTGCACCGGTTGATGAGAGTCATCTACCACCTAGAAAGAGTATTTATCATTTGCAACTTTGGCCTTTAGGCAATCGAACTGACACTGTAGAAAGCAGGAATTAAGAACTAAAAGGATTAACAATTAATCTCTTTAGCTTTTAACAGCTAAAGGGTTTAATTCTTAAGAGCATTTCACAATTTAATGCTGTCCATAAAGCCATTACCGTACTGAGAAACCGCACTGTTCAATTGTTATCTGTATGTTGTCCACAGTTATTGGCAAAGATTAAGGCATATTTCTGACACGGATATTGGCTCTGGTCAGCCTGTTTCTGTAAGCAACCTATTAGAGAATTGAGAGAGAGAGATTTTTCTTTATCCCGGAAATTCATCTGTTGTTTTGCAGAAATGAGTAATCCACACTTTCACTAAATTTCTCCTGTCTCCGAATGGTAGATACAAGTGGGTCCTAAATCAGTTTTGTTTTAGCTGCTGTGCAAGTAACCTTACAATGTCTAAGAGGAAGTCTTTGAGTGTAGTGGAAAAAGTGGAAGTGCTTAATAGTGTAGATCGAGGCATTAAAAAAAAAAAAAAAAGAAATCACTTTAAAATTTGATATTCCTGCCAGTAGGTGACACGGCTTTTCAGAATGTCAACCAATCTGAAAAACTGTGTTTTGATTCTCAAACTGTTTGAGGAAACGGGACCCAGTGTGCAAAATTATCCCTGTATGAAGATGTAGATGAAGTTGTTTTTAAGTGAGTGAAGTTGATTCAAGACCAAAACATGCTGATATCAGGGCCATTAATAAGAGAAAAGTCTAATGGAGTACGCATCTTTTCTGGGGCAAAGAAACATTCCATTCCAAGCCAATTCTGGTTGACTAGAAAAATTTGAAAAGCACCATCACTTACTCGAAAAAGTTATTTCTGGTGAAAGTGGGGTTGTAATTGAAGAAGACTGTACCCATTAAAAAGAAACAGATTTTTAAAAAATTATGGAGGACTACGAGCCCAAAGACATATTCAACATCAACGAAATATATTTTTTAAATGTTTGCCGAACAAGATACTGACTTTTAAAGGTGATAAATGTGTTGGTGGAAAAATAGTAAGGAGAGAATTACAGTCTTGGTTGGTGCAAATATGGCTGGTAATGAAAAATTGAAGCTTTTTGTAACAGGCAAAAGTAAACAACCCCAATGTTTCAAGGGAGTAAGGTCATTAGAGCTGGACTACAACTATAACAAAAAAGCTTGAATGGCAAGTGAAATTTTTGAACAGTGGATTTTAAATTTCGATAGAAAGATAACGAAGAAAAACAGAAAAATCGCTTTGATTGTTGACAACTGTCCACCTTCACTTGGCAATTTCAAAACTTAGAAGTGTGAAGCTTGTTTCTTCCCTCCAAATACCTCATCTAAACTGCAGCAAATAGACCAGAGCATTATCAAGAATTTGAAAATGCACTACCGAAGGCACATACTGAAAAAAATTATACTGAGAATAGAAACCAACCAACCTATAGATTCTGTTATAGATTTGTGGATGTGCATATCAGAGTTGGCAAAAGTATGGAGTTAAGGTGTGATGGAAACAACAATTAAGAATTGTTTCACAAGAGCAGGTTTTGCTAAAATGCCAATTAACATCGATGAGAGGGATGAACTGCTATAAGACATTGAGCAATTTTGGGAAGAACTCCAAGCAAAAGAGGTTTGATCAGTGGAGAAATTATTCTTGAAGGAGTTTGTTAACAACTCCTAATCTTTAGGAGTTGATAACGATGTCATAGTGGCTGGATATCCAAGTGACTCCAACATTTTGGAGAGTATTCAAAGAACTAGTGACAATATTGATGATGAGTTGGATGAAAATGAGGACAACGAGTGCAATATTAATTAATACCTTCCAAACATGAAATGTTGGCAGCATTTGAAACTTTGCATCAAGGTCTTCAGTGTGAAGAAAATGTGGCAGAAAATATTTGAGTGCTTAAACAAATGTGAACATTTTTATGAACAATGTACAGTATAATCCAGTGTAGAACAAAAATAACCAAATATTTTACGACATAATTCTTAAAAGCGTACTAATATATTGTGCACATCACATAAGTAGTAATTTCTTAATATGTGATATTAATAAATTAATTGTTTTAAAATGTTAGAAAATTTATTCGTTCCCACTTATTTCTGATTTATTTCCCATATTTTACTGTATTTCTGAATGTTGAATTACAGTATTTTTTATTGTTGAAAAGGTCATATTTCTTTATAACAAAATTTCTGTATAATGAATTTTTTCAGGCAAACAATTGATTTCATTATATGGGGGTCCGACTGTATATACTATCCGTTAAGATATTGCAACAACAAGGCATAGTGCCAGGGGAGCCATAATTTATCTTCCGTCAGCCTGCTAACCATCAGTTGGGTCATCAGAATCACTGGTGAAGCATTCTCAAGAGCTCAACTCTGAATAAGCACTATGATATCACTCCTCTGTGATACAGAAAAATTAAGCTCTTCTTCTCTATGAAACTGCAAAAAAAAATAATAAAAAAATACAGCATTATAATATTTAACACTTTTTATTTCATATTACGGCACTCGTAACATTCTGCAACATCAGCAGCCATATGTATTTCTTTCGAATTTACTGGACAATAGACTTTAGTGGACAGGCTTAACACTGATCCATTAAAGCAAGGTCTTACTTCATTGTGTCTATTATTTATTTATAACCATTGTTGGTGAAATTAGCATATAAAATTATCACCCGTTTCATTCTTTAGAGTTATGCAAACAATGTTTATATGAATGAAGGGGAAACATTCTACATGGGAAATCATAACAGCACTATAGTTTTGCTTACCTTTCTGTTTCCACTACTACAGGTCAATATCCCACATTTAATTGTAATTTCAGAAATGTTTGTTGCAGTGTGAACTGTGCAATTGAAAAAAGTGTGGTACCTGTTATCTTCATAAGATTAAAGATAAAATTAGACTGCAGTTCAGTGATCCATAGGAGAGAAAGATATTTTGAGATGCTAAAATAATTTTCACATACCTATTGTAACATCTATAAGCTGGATGTCATCTTAACTATATTTATTTCATTATCCTACTATTCCCTGCAATAAAATTACTGTAACAGTTGAGATTAGAAGTTGAGTATACATTAGATTTTCTCAAAATCAATTTCCTGCTATTTGAATATAACAAGAAATTATACAATTTTCTCAGCTCTTGTCATAATGAACTTTCACTTTATATACTCTTCTACCTATTTAAATGAAATTGAAGTAATATTATAAGAGAGTAGAAGCAGAAGAATTAAATCAACAAATTTAACTTTCTGAAATGAATATTACTTAGATAAAATGACAGAATAACAAAAATATTTCACAAGATGACCAAAAGGAAAATTGGTTTTCTTCTTTCTGCTTACCTAAAAAAAAATTATAATAAAGCTTCAGTTTGTGAAATGTTTCTTTAACATGGAGATTAATCAATACCCCACATCTAATATGACCAGTTAATTAAATCATAACTTTAGTATCTAGTAATATAAATAATTCAACACAAAATTGCAAATGAAGTAGATGAAAAATAACTTGGTATTATTTTTTATTAATATTTCATAAATCCTTAAAGGTAAAATTTCACTCAAATACATTTAGAAATTCTGATTAATTTAACTTTCAGTGCAATTAGAAAATTGATTTTAAGCTGAAAAATATGTACATTTTTCAGGAGGTACAATGTATCCATAATTAAAGTTTTTCCCTATTTGCAGTTCCTCTATTGCAGTACATAGTGATAACACTACTCATTCCACCTAGTTGGAAAGGCTGGAGCTTAATTCTGTTGCTAGACCAGAGTGATATATTCACATTGGTAATGGCAGGTTTCTAAAGAATAGTCCATATAATTTACAGACTCCACATACAGCTTTCCCTTTAATTGGCAAAATTATATTTAATTTGGAGAGAGAGAGAGAGAGAGAGAGAGAGAGAGAGAGAGATCATAGATCAACACACCAGTGCAAAGGATTTGAACAGTGGTGGTCCTTATGTTGTGAAAAATATAAATAGAATAGATAATAGCACTAATATGGAAACAACCACACTACTGACAAGATTAACATTAAACCAGATTTAATGTTAATTAAATCTGTAGCGAATGGTTAACATTAAACCAGATTCAATTTTTCGAACTGACCCCTCTACCTAAAGTCTGAACACAAGTGACTTTATCCTACACCGCACTCAATACAGTATGTTCAATATTTCTACTGCTCATCTTCATCAAGCTATGGATGTGGACCTGTTTTAGGTTTAGCATCTAGTGATGGGTGGTAGTCATGGGAGCGACACCAGATGGCACCATTCTCTGCCTCAGCTGCCACTTTGATCTTGTGGGGAGGTAGGTCCAATGAAGCAACTTTTCCAATTCCTCTTCCCCACGGTGGGATTCAAACCCGGGTCCATGATATTGGTGGTCTGGCACTGTAACCACTGGGCTATTTGCACCCCATTTTTTATTATTATTATTATTATCATCACCACAATAGAGTGATTATATAACCAATTCGTAGATACAGTTATTAACCCTTCATTGGATGCACCAGCAAAACAAACATAGTTGGTCGCAATGTATCTCAGATACATACTAGGTTTCATATCAAAAAATTAAAGATTATGTTTAAAAATCACTCTAGTTTATTCATAAATAACATATACAAGAATTTCAAAAGTTTATACATTAAGAAATTTTTATTTTTATATAAAAAAAACTATTTTTCATCTTTTTGTTCATTGCACATTGCTTTTTTAGAGCATAATGCACAAATAATTTCTATATGTTCTAAGTGGAGGTATGGGCACCTCCGTAGCCAGATCGGCAGGAGCAGCAGTGCATAGCACATGCTTCTTGATCAGACTGGGGTTTGAACCTGTGACCACCAAATACGGAGGATGCGGAAAGGTCAGGGAATGACCACCACATATCCCCGGAGCAATATGGCCTTAGTTGCTAATGCTCCTAAAAAAAAAAAAAACAATAATAACAATAACAAGCAGAGGTATTGCTTACAATTTATGCTAGAATACCTGTCAGTCTGGTTCTTTTTGTTGCCAACAATTAGTGCAACACTTGTGAATACCCTCCCGTTTTGCACTTGTAGAAGGCTCAATACTCTGTAACCTTAGTTGAAGGGAAATTGCACCTCAAGGGACCTGGCTTCTATGATGAAGTTCCTCAGCCACTAATTCTGCAGAAAGTTGCTTGAGGAAGAGCCTATGGCTTTTTGCTTCTTTTTCATTTCCCATGTAGATCACTTGTGCATTGATTCCACTATGTTTAGCATGGTGTAGAATATCACCATTGGCCAACAACAGCAAGCTCACACCAGATTGTAAGCTGCACGCATCTGATCCACGGTATCTATTTCAGACTTGGGTTGCATTATAAAATGTTACAATTTTTGGTTTCAGCTGATTGCCTGTTTCACGGTCAATGGCATCATCAAAATGCAAGGAGAAAATCAAGATGACATTCTTTGATTTCTTCGTTACATAAGAAACAATTGTTGCTTCTTCCCTGAAGCCAAACAAACTCTATTTTTCTGGTCAACTCTTGGCTGACAAATTCTACTGGGAGTTGCAATTTGTTCTTTTTTATCGTTCCACCATAAGAGAGTTTCCTTTTTCTGAGTTCCAAAACCAAACTGACATCCGTAAATCAAATATTCACCATAATGTACCATCCGGTCCCATGGATTGGTTCAGCCAGTCTTTTGACAACATCAGCTGGTCTATTGCTGATTTGGTACAGGCCTTCGAGTTGCTTCCCTGCATATCTTTCAAAATTGTAAGACTACAGTACCCTAGCATCTACTAAGGCATATTTGCCCCAGGAGCTCACATCTGGTGAGTATGGGCTTGGCACACCCAAGGTTCTCAGCTGGATATCATCATTCTTCTCTTTCTTGGTGATTCCTTTCTACTTCTCTCTCTCTCTCTCTCTCTCAGGGTAACTTGGAAATTTTTTTTTTGGCCGGTGCAGTATAAGCCTCAGGCTTCTTTGCACCATATGGCTAATAATAATATTAATATTTGTTGGGCTTTTAAGGCATATACTGTTTGAAACTGCATTTGCCACTGATGGCCTCTAATTTCTCAGCAATAGCTAGATTTCTTGGACAGACAACTTGGGTGATCGAGACCAGCTAATATTCATAAAATCGGACAAATGCTATAATTTTTCTCTTGTAGCGAATTTCTCTACAAGAGAAAATCTGTCCTCATTTTGAGCTTAAACCAAATAATAATAGTATATTAAGAAATATTAAAATTTCGAAATATTATATTTTAAGTCAGGAAATCAGTAAGATGTAATCAGAATAGATGGAAATTATTTCAAAGACCTGCTTAAAGATGGAAAAACCTTGCAACAAGACAAAGGAATAAAAACAAGCTTTGGCACTAAACCCATGTGTGGCGAATAATTGGAAGTATAATGGGAGTTAATTACCTGAAGCTTGATGGGGACTTTTCATTTATATCATCTTCAAAGGGGAAGCGAACATGAGTCGAAGGCTGTATATATAACCCCGGCACGTTCCGTTGCCGTATTTCAAAAGTGTGGAGGGGGGATGTGTAAATAGGCAAAAGGAAGAGAAGCAGGATAGAAGGAAAATTCCCACCCACTCGTATTTCACTAATACTTTGGGAATTTGAAAATCTAGGGATTTGGAACAGTTTAAGGGTCATTTGGAGAAAAGAATATGAAAGTTTCTAGCTTAGCTCAATGTCAATAGTTAGATTCTGACCCGGAGAGTAACACGTCTTGCAGTTTTCTACAAATCAATGAAAATCTCTCTTATGTGGGCGAGGCGATCATATTTTCTTCTCTCATCTCTGGTTGCTTGATCATCGAATTTCATACATCTGATGAGGAACTTGGAGCGTCTCTGGTTCATTACTAAGCAAAACAACAATGCTAACACACACACATTGCACTTTTTAAACCTCTAGCCTTCACAGAGTTCTATGATACATAAACAGAGTACACAAAGGAGATGGGGGAAATCTCTGGGTCCATTAGACATCGAACACTTTACTAAGCAAAATATTTCAACGCCATTTCCATCAGTTCCCCATAACTCTTCCAATCTCTGCTTATTACTCCAAAGTGATCCAGCTAAATAAAGAATGCCAATGAAAGCTTTTATCTCGATTTTGTCTGTAAATTTGACATCTCTCTTTCCCGGCTGTAGTTTGATGGAACAGTTTGAATGTACTGATTTGTGTATTCAACAATTTTATCTAAAATTTTCTCTGTAATAAGGCAGTTACAGGCATCAGGAGGGCGTGCTAACGTTTCTTCCTTGACCAATAACTCTAGTCAATTTTGTTAGATTTTGAGATCTGAACCGAATTTGCGTTGATCTCTTTACTTTCCTCCAATTTGTCGATTTATCCTTTCCATTGAAAAAACTGTCAGTGTCGCCCTCTTCATTGCAACTTTCCTCTTCTGATGTAGCATCTTGTGTACTCTCCGAGTTGTCTTCTCTTATTTCAAAGTAATCCTCATCAGATTCTGTCCCGTCATCAATGATTTCATCACTTACTTCCTCAGAAAACACCAGGGCATGAATAATTTCGGCATCATTTCATCATTTGCATTACTTGGGTACAACCCCAAGGATTTACATCTGGTAAGTATGGGCTTGGCACACCAAGGGTCCTGAGCTGGATATCATCATTCTTCTCTTTCTTGATGATTCCCTTCTACTTCTGACTCTTGATTTCTCTCTCTCTCTCTCTCTCTCTCTCTCTCTCTCTCTCTCTCAGGATAATTCAGAATTTCTTTTGGCTGGTGCAGCATAAGCCTCAGGCTTCCTTGCACCATATAGCTAATAATAATAATAATATTATTATTATTATATCATAGAGTCAAAATAGGTCAGTTGACCCAGTACCAACAGGATAATAGAAGTAAGAAATTGATTGGAAAGGTAAGAGCATCCTCAAAAGAGACAGCGTCCACAGCAAACATGAGACCAGAAATCAGAGAATACTTGGACACATTGAAGCACAACCTCCTCGCACTCAGCAAGAGACCACACCGATACAAAGAGAGCTCCCAGAGGGAAATAAACAATCGAATCTTCGATGACGACCAAAGAACCTTCTACAGAAAACTGGGTGAACACTACAAAGCAGGAAACGGACCACCCCGAGAAGAAGACGATCGAAGAATTCTGGGGAAATATCTGGAGCAGTGAAGTAAGACATAACAGTAGAGCAGCCTGGATAGAAGTGGAACGGAAGAAAACGGAGGACATACAAGAGATGAGAGAGTGGGAGATTCGAGAAGAAGTAAAACAGTCGATCAGGAACACACAGAACCGGGAATTGATAACATCCACAACTACTGGTACAAGAAGCTCACCTGCACACACACACACACAAGCACCTAGCAGAGCAGTTCACTCGAATGATAAGGCACCCGGAGACAAACCCGAAGTTTCTCACTGAAGGAGTCACATATCTGAAGCCTAAAGATGAAGATACAAGGAACCCGGTGAAATACAGGCCAATCACATGCCTCCTAACAATGTACAAGATCCTGACCAGCTGCATAACTAAGACGATATCAGACCACTTAGAGAGTCAGAACATAATGGCCGAACAGCAGAAAGGATGCAAGGAGCAATTAACCACAGATGCCTCCAAGAAGCACCGCAACCTATACACGGCCTACATTGATTACTGCAAGGTCTTCAACTACGTACCTCATAGCTGGCCAATAGAGACCCTGGAGATTTACAAGGTCAATCCGATAGTGACAAACTTCCTAGAAGCAACAATGGCGAAATGGAGTACCACCATTAAGGTCGAGAACATCACAACCAGGCCAATCCCCATTAGAAGAGGAATCTTTCAGGGAGATGCTCTGAGCCCACTATGGTTCTGTCTAGCACTCAACCCGCTATCTACCGTGCTCAACGACAGCAAGTATGGATATAACCTCAAAGGAAGAAAGAACCTGTACACCCTCACCCACCTGATGTACGCAGATGACATCAATCTCTATGCGACAACCGAGAAGCAACTACTCCAGATCACCGAAGAATCCAGCAAGGACATCAGGATGGAATTTGGTCTAGAAAAATGCAAGACCCACACACTGAACCAGGGAAAATTAGTTGGCCGAAACTACCAGCAGCTGACTGGTAAAGAGATCGAAGCTATAACAGAAGGAGAGACCTACAAATACCTGCGGATGTTGCAGGCTGAGCAGTTAGAACACAAGGAAGTCAAGAAGTGCCTGACCGAAAAATATCATCAGAGACTCAGAAGCCTGCTGAAAGCAAAATTGAACGGAGGGAACACAGTTAAAGCCATAAACACCTATGCAGCTCCAGTATTAACAAACACATTCGGGGTCATAGATTGGACTAACACCGAGCTAGAAGATATCATGCGAAAGATAAGGATAATGAAGACCAAGAGTCGCCAACATCACCCGATGTCAGCAGAGGAGAGAATAACAATATCTCGGAAAGAGGGAGGAAGGGGCCTGATAGACCTGATAGAACAACAGCAAGTAGCGATAGTTAACCTGAAGGATTATTTCGAGAACAACACAGCACCACTCCACCAGGCCATAAGGAAGATAGATAAGTACCCAGATGGTACAAGAAACGAAGTTAGAAAGATGGGCAAAGAAGACACTCCATGGCAGACACTACAATGACCTCCATCAAGATCACATCGATAACATTGCTTCCAATGCATGGTTCACAAGCAGGACGCTCTTCCCCGAGACTGAAGGAGTTATGCTGGCCATCCAAGACCAGGTAATAACACCAGAAACTATAGAAAATACATCGCAAAGGAGCTCGGAATATCAGATGACATGTCGACGATGCCACCTGGCCTCAGAAACGATCCAACACATCACCGCGGGGTGCAAAGTGATCACCCAGACTGAGTACACTCATAGACACAACCAGGTAGCCAGGATAATACATCAGAAGCTAGTGAGGAAATACCAGTTGACCAAAGAAAGTGTACCATACTACAAGTACGAACCACAGGTAGTACTAGAGACCCGAACCCACAAGCTGTATTGGGACCGCGCCATAATAACAGATAAGACCATTCCGCACAACAGACCGGACATAACCCTTGTGGACAAAATTGAAAAGGCTACCTACCTGATTGACATAGCAGTGCCGAACACTAGCAATGTCCAGAAAATCCATGAGGAAAAAATTAGAAAGTACACGAACCTGAGATCAAGGAGTTGTGGCATATGCAAGAAGTATCAACCATCCAAATCATCGTATCAACAACCGGTATGGTACCAAAGACTCTACATAGCACCCTAGCAGCAATAGGTCTCCCAGAGAACACTTACAAGGAACTCCAGAAAGTCGCAATCCTGAACGCCTGTAGGATAGTCAGAGATTTCCTCGACCGACAGTAACACCAGACATTACAACCACCCTGTGTACTTGGTAGCAGTACCCGTCACGGAGTGGAATCCCCGAATCAGGGAGAAATAATATAAGAGCAACAACAATAATAATAAAAATAGCAATCCATCCCGCTCACCAAAACAACGCAGCACCACTTATGCGGACAGTCGCACTGTATCTCACCCATACAAGCAGCAAACTAAACCGAAACCAAAAGGCTTGGGAAAACAAATCAATGTCAATGGCTTCCAAGAAGCAATGTAGGAAGCTACATCTTGTTCCAAGAAACAAAGAAAGATATGACATATGTATCTGAGAGATACATAGCGACCGACGAAGAGTTAAATAACACACATTAAAATGCGGAAAATGATCATTTTAATGCATGATGAAAATTAAAATGGATCTATATATCTCGGCATGTACATACAATTTTCACATGAAATCAGTCATTTAACAATTGCATATTTACAAATTGATCTAACGTAGCCGAGTGGTCATGTGCGAGTGCAGTAACATACGCTCTTTGAATGGGCCGGGGTTCGAGCTCGTGACTGCTGAATGCGATTAACGTTTGTATTGATATTTTATTGTAAAATCAAGTGACCTGGTGGTCGTGCCGGAGTATAAACAAGAACATTTCTTGATCTAATTGGGTGTACCGCTAGCCAAGATTTAAATTACTCCTTATATATGGATTTTTAAAAAAGAATGTTAAATTTATAAGTCAGTACTTTAAATAATATTTAAAGTATTCAATAATATTTAATTATCAAATTAAAGATATGAGTAGTTATTATTAATCAATAAATGAAAATAATTATTTTAAAATAATAATTAGCAGTAGCTTTATGTACAATGCTTGATGGGGGTGTCACGAACGGCATTGTGCTTGACCAGTTTTAGGCTTCGTTCTATTATGATTTTTAATCATTTCATTTATATATGTAACTATCGTGTTCATTAATTGTTGAAACTGAACATTAAAGGTGTTCATTAATTGAACATGAAATAAGCGTGCTACCAGAATTATCAACTAAAGATAAGTATTTCTACTAAATATTTACTCGTATAATATTGTTAGGCCTAACTCTAAATTTGCGACTTCTGGCCAATCTGGTTACACTACGAAACGGTTATAAAACCTGAGAGGTAAAGCCAGAGGCGAACTGGCCATAAGATTTATCGGGCAACCCCCGGTGGGTCGGAGGCCGATGTGATTTTCAATATTACACTCTGACTTCCGATGCATTCTATTTTTCCCTCAACTATTAAGAATTTTTGACCCAGTCCGCCTCTGGGTAAAGCTATACTGATACTATGCAGGAAACAGTACCACAGAGATCGATTCCGAGTCTTATTCTCGTTTTGTTTTCAGAATAATAAACTAATCAATGACTGTCCAACGGCAGTGCAAGCATACCTCTTTGCAGATGACATGTCAATCTCATGTCACTCTCACGGTGTTTTACTCGAACTAAAATAAGATATAAAAATTTAATTCAGTAGCACACATAAAGGAAATCCGGACAATGAAGAAAATTAACATTCTTCGAGCAATATCTGCTAAAAACTGGTGCTGATCGTGCTACCCTCCTTGATATCTGATCAGAAGATACATAGTAACCCCGGGGGCTCACATCTGGTGAGTATGGGCTTGGCACACCCAGGGTCCTGAGCTGGATATCATCATTCTTCTCTTTCCTGGTGATTCCCTTCTACTTTTGACTCTCTCTCTCTCTCTCAGGGTTACTCGGGAACTTTTTTTTTTTTTTTTTTTCCTGGTGCAGCATAAGCCTCAGGCTTCCTTGCATCATATGGATATTAATAATAATAATAATAATAATTATATATCATGAAAATCGAACTCCAGTCACTGTCTCTAAGAAAAAAGTGCTCAATCTTGGCTTAAGCTTATCTAGAACAACGCACTCAGAATTGACTCATGGGCATTTAGAACACTTTCCTAGTTCAAATTTTATACACATAGAACCCTAGTGGGTAGCACAGTTAGTATAATCACCGTTCTCACCCAAACTGGGTGGAAAAAATTTCAGTTCGAATCCTGTCAAAGACACGAGGAATATTTATGCGACTAATTCACAACGTGGCTGAGTTAGGCTCAACCGAAAGTGCCATGGTTTTTTCCCCCGGAAACTCAGGTTCTTCGTCCAGCAAACAACAAATCGATCACAGAACACACGCATTTTACAAACATGTTATATACGGCGCAATATGGCTTAAGTTGCTCATGCACCTAAAAGCTAACAAGAACAAGAACAATTACATAGAGCTTACGTGTCACCATTGCACCTCAGAATTAAAATGCTATTAACTGGACCCTGTCAACACATCCTATTTGGCCATACTGTTTTGAACCTGAATAGATAACATTATACAGAAAATAAACCTCATATCAATACACTAGCGGATATTTAACTTCACTAGATAACATTTTTTGTGAACCTTCACAGTCACAAAATTAATGAAGATATGAATTGGAAAACTTCTTGAGGCCCAGACTACAAATTACGCTCAGTATAATCAGATATACACTGATGACCCCAAGATGGACATAAGTGTATGATGCTGCAATCTTACCTGCTAACACCTTTGGCCTCGCAGCCAATAGAATTTAGAAAATTCTCTGCAGAACTATTTGCCAATTACTAGATCGAAAACCTGACACAGCATTTCGTCTATTCTGACTTTAAATGCTATTAGCTTCAATGCAGAATTAAACGTGCCCTAACCATCCCCTGCTGAAACAAATCAACCCAAACTGATCTAACTACAAATATACTGCAAATTTAGACAAGTTCGATGTGCCTTCATCAATATCGTTAATAAATATTGTAAACAGTAAGGGCTCAGCACAGAACTCTGAAGGGTTCCACTAATAATGTTATTCAAAAAAGAAGAGGGCCCCATTTATAACTGGCCTCTATCTTTTGCTACTCAGCCATCTCTTTATCTATAGCGGTAACTTTGTCCCTAATGCTACACTGATCCAGTTTATACAGCAATCTTTCATATGGAACATTGTCAAAAGCTTTGCTGAAAACTAAGTATATAATAGCAAAATTATTTTTTGCATCCAGTACCCTTGTTACTGCATCATAGTGGCTAATTACATTGGTCAGACAAGATCTTACCTTAAAAAATCCATGCTGTGATTTCTGTATAACCACATTGCTGTCAAGATGAACTTACAACACTTTTCTGACCATTGAATCCATTATTTTCCCTGGAAGAGAAGTCATGCTTATAGGTCTGTAATTACTCACTTCGCCCTTTGTAAATGGGAAAGATATTTGCACATCCTAATCTATAGCGGGTCTTTCCTGAATCCAGTATGCTCATAATTATGGCCGATGGTTTGCTTTTTTTTTTTTTTTTTTTGCTGCTTCTTTTTATATAATTCAATAGAATGCATCAGCCCTATGTGCCTTATTTACTTCTATCTTCGACAATTTCTCTTCTACTTTCTTTTCAGTTATCAAAAAATCGTTCAGCTAGAAGTACACCAAGTTTTGTTATAACTTGGTGTACTGCTAGCATTCCCATCCCTAATAACTTTATGCGTGAATTTAGATGTAAAATATTTATTCAGTTTATCAGCAACTTAGTTATGATCATTAATAGTTATGCCATTCATATCTAGTGGGCAATATTGTTCATTCTCTTTCTTTCTAGTACAACATGAGCAAAGAATCCTGGCCAAAAATGAGTAAACACCAATTTCATCGTGCTGATCGATTACTTCAGTCATGGTAAGTTCTTCGGCTTTTTATGCTGGCAATTCACGATGTTATATTAGGGTTTTAGGAGCATCGGCGACTAAAGACATTTTACTCCGTATTGTTGTTTTTGTAAATTGCGTGTGTTCTGTGGTCGATTTGACGTTCGCTGGACGAAAAACCCGAGTTTCCGGGAGAAAAAACCACGCTACCCTCGCCTGAGATCGATTAACTCAGCCACGTTGTGAAAAAGGTCCATAAAAATTCATCACGTCATCGATGGGATTCGAATCAGGTCTTTTCCTCCCAATATGGGGTGGATGTGATTCTACCAACTGTGCTACCCACGAGAGCATAAATCAATAATAACCTTATATAAGTAAATCAGCTTAAATGTATAAAAAGTTTAGCCAATTAAAATCAATGGGATGAGCCTATATGTATTACTGAAAGAAACGGATTGAAATGATTTTTAAAATAATTTTTGGAGAAAGTACTTGAACAGTTGGAAACAAATAAAAAAATTGGGCGTGCCAAGCAAAAGTAAATAGTTTAGTGAAACTTCTTTCGGCGAACATTTATCACTTGACCGAGAATCTCGTATTGACCGTATGAATTCCGCAGGTGACGAATCTGCATGAATGGGAGCCTCGGAGATATCAGACGTTCCATTACTAAATCTAGTTTCGACAAGTGATGTGGCATCGGATGATATTTAAAACTATTCGACTTCGATAGAGCTGGAATCACTTTGTTCATGAGAGAGCCACGACAGCTTTTAGAGGCCGATGTTTGACTTACATCCCCATTTGGAAATGCTGTTTGAAGAAGAGCGTGATCTCGAGCTGCTACAGTCTTCACATCGTTCTTGAACCTAAGCCGATCACACACGGAATCATTATACAGGATTGTATGATTAAGCCGTGCGTGAATGCTTCGGTGAACCTTAAAATCGTGTTACTGCTCCTGCTGTGTATTACGTGTTGAACGATTTGATGGAGTACTTCTGGCAGTCAGTTTGGCTTCTTCGCTTTTCGTTTACGACTGGGCTTCGAGGCCTCTTCATCGTTTTCATTTGCAGTATCAACTTCCATAACTCCTTCTTCCAAATTCGCTTCTAACGTTTCTGGGAAGGTGTGGATTTTGTTCAACTCCATCGCACGCTGTAATTTCTTCCGCTATCGAAATAGCTTAGATCTCCCCTTTGTACTCAATGGAGGTGGTTTCTGTAGTGGCATTGCAGGTATACGTGCTCTATACGCCTTAAATTTTTTTTCCGTTTTTTATTAAATACGGTGGAGAATGACGAAAGAAATAGCATGACGCAATCAGTATGGGTACTGATTGGTTCATGCGTCGCTCGTGCTTGGTATGGTAATGATACAATGTGTCATTGTATCACTACAATGGTGGGGGAGTGAACACATTCTGTCGCATTTTCTTGGGATTTTTGTGAATCCATGGACGCATTACACGTGTACTATACGCCTTACAACGCTCACTACAGTGGACCCCCCACTTTACGATTGGTTCATTGTACGATCAAATCACTTTACGATGGACACTCCGTAACAAAATACCGTTCACTATACGATATGTAGTAAGCGCCAATCATTGTGATCACCTTTACGAATTGAATTTTAATTCAATTCACGGCGATTCTAATAAGCAAAATTGGATAGAGTCCATCAGCCCCATATGCCTCTTTTAGTATCAACAAATTGTCTCCCGCTTTATTCTCAGTTATCACAAAACCGTTCAGCTTTCGGTTATAATTTGGTGTACTTCTAGTGTTCCCGTCCTTAATAACTCGTTCACTCGTGAACGTAGATATATAAAAGGCCTGACGTAGCCGAGTGGTAAGGAGCGAGAGTGTATAGCACCCGTTCCTTGAGTAGACCGGCGTTCAAGCCCGTGACTACTAAATACGATAAATATTTGTATTGACGATTTATTGTAAACTCTACTGACTTGGTTGTCGTGCCGGAGTATAAACAGAAAATATTTATTCCGCTTATCAACAACCTGATTAGAATCATTAATAGTTATGCCATTCATATTTAGTGGGTCAATGTTGTTCTTCCCTTTGCTTCTGGTGTTAACGTAAGCAAAGACATCTTTGCCACTTTTCCTCGAATTCGTAGCCAAAGGCTTCTCATAATCTGCCTAAGGAAAGTTATTGGGATTACCGAAAATTTCGGGTTTGGGTTTGGGTTTTGGTTTTATTGGCGCATTAGCTACTAAGGCTATAATGCGCCAAGACCAGGTCATTTGTAAAAAATTTTAAACTTTCAGTGACCTAATTAGTTAGGTCACTATGTCAAAAGGTATAGCAAATATATAAAAGAAAAATGTAAAAATTTTATATCCGAGTAAAAATATTTATTGATTTTAAAAAGTTAAAAACAGCAGACACATTGTCATTGTCAGATAAAATCTGACTGAGTGTATACGGCTCAGTCAGATGGTTAAAAGCGGTAAAACGGAAATTGCTAAAATCTGGACATTCAATTAAAATGTGATGAATAGATAAAATGGTGCCACAGTTCTCACACATAGGACAGTCATCTGCCCTCAGCAGAAAAGAATGTGTAAGATGACTGTGTCCTATTCGGAGGCGAGCTAGAACAACTTCCTCCTTACGATTCCTCCGCAGACTGGACTGCCACGGTTCAATTACAGGCTTTATACGATATAATTTATTCGCAGTCTGTCTATTCCACGAATCCTGCCATTGGGAATCTATCTTTTGATGTATTATTTGCCTGTAGTCTGTATAGGGGACTAACAGGCAACGGTTATTATTGGGAATTGCTGATTTGGCTGCGGCGTCAGCCAAATCATTTCTCCTAATCCCAATGTGGCTGGGAATCCAGCAGAAGCGGATGTCATATTCGCGTTCATGGAGAACGTGAATCTTCTGCTGAATGCTAGACAGAACTGGATGAGAATTATATCTCACAGATATTAAAGCCTGTAACATGCTAAGAGAGTCGGAATATAAAATGAACCGTTGGTATTGGCATTTGCTAATATGATCCAAGGCTAACTCTACAGCGTGCAGCTCTGCAGTAAATATGCTGCATTCAGAGGGAATCTGCTCCGATGTAGTGCTGTCTGTAAAGACAGCAGCAGATCCCACATATGATTCCGACTTCGAACCGTCTGTGTAGATTGGCGCGAATTCGGAAAATTCAGTTCGATGTGCTGAATGAAGCTGCAGGTAGACACATGATGAAGTGTCCGACTTTCCCCAGTTTCTAAGCGACAAGTCGCATGCCGGGACACGAGCATGCCAGGGTGGAAAGGGTTGCTTTGATGTTTGGGCAACCTTGTCTACCTTGATATTAAGTTCTTTGAGTAGCTCTTGGAAACGAATACCAAAAGGACGATTGGCAGTCTTACGAGTATTGTATAAATTTTCCCACCGTGACTCAAAAACGAATGGCCACGTAGGATGGTCTGGCAGGGATTTCAGTTTTAAAGCATACTTTAAAGACAGCTGCTTACGTCGAAGCGATAACGGTGGTTCGTTTGCTTCGACGTATAAGCTCTGGACAGGAGATGTGCGATATGCTCCAGGAGCAATACGTAGGGCCTGATGATGGACGGGGTCCAGCCACCGCAGGACACTGTCTCTGGCTGAGGAACATACCTGGGACCCATAATCTAGTTTGGATCGCACAAGTGCACGGTAAAGCCGAAGAAGAGTACATCGGTCTGCTCCCCAAGATGTAGAGGAGAGCAAGCGGAGAATGTTAAGTCCACGTGTGCACTTTGTGCGGAGTGGACGAACATGATCCAAGAAGGTCAGTTTTTTTATCGAATATGAGTCCCAAGAATTTTGTGTTCGCTGCTACTGGAATAGCATTTTGTCCGAGCCTTAATTCAGGTTCAGGATGAAGATTACGCTTGCGACAAAAGTGTACGCAAACGGTTTCTCCGGCGAGAACCTGAAGCCATTAGCAAGTGCCCAGGAATTCAGACTATCAATGGCTTTCTGCAGTTGTCTTTCAATAACCCTCATGTTGCACGACTGGCAAAAAATGCTAAAGTCATCAACATAGAGGGCACTGTTTACAGTTGGAGGAAGTTGTTCTGTGATGGAATTTATTTTGATGGCGAAAAGCGTGACACTTAATACTGATCCTTGTGGTACTCCCTCTTCTTGGCTAAAGGAGCGAGAGAGTGAGGATCCCACACGAACTTGGAACGATCGATTGGCTAAAAAGTTTTGAATAAAAAAGGGCAGATGCCCTCTTAGGCCTAGGCTATGTAAATCTTTTAAAATGCCAAATCTCCAAGTTGTGTCATACGCTTTCTCCATGTCAAAGAACACCGACGCCAAGTGTTCGCGTTTTAGGAAAGCATCCCGGATGGATGCTTCCAATCTAATAAGATGGTCCAAAGTGGACCGGTTCCTTCGGAAGCCGCACTGGATGCTGGAGAGAAGGTCATTTGATTCTAAATATCATATTAAACGAGAATTGACCATTCTCTCCAGGATTTTGCACAGACAGCTAGTCAGAGCAATAGGACGATAATTGGTGGTGACTTTTGGATCCTTTCCTGGCTTAGGAAAGGCAAGAACGATTGCCTTTCGCCAGGAGTCCGGAAACTGCCCTTCAGTAAAGATTCTGTTATACAGAAGGAGCAGACAATCCATAGATTTTGGTGAAAGATGTTTAATCATTTCATAATGGATGCCATCTGGTCCAACAGCACTTGCTTTGGAAACAGTGAGGGCTCTTTTCAGTTCCTCTATAGTAAATGCCCCGTTGTAGGGATAGAGGCCCTTGGTCTTAAAATTAAGTGCTTGTTTTTCCAGTTTATGTTTCAGGACCAGGAACTCTGGGGAATACGAAGATGTTGCAGAGATGTTAGAGAATGTTTCCCCAAGAGAATTAGCTATTGCAGTTGGATCTGCAATAGCGCATCCATTATAATCTAGGATTGAAGAAGGGTGGGATGTATATTTTCCCTTCATTTTCCGGATTTTATCCCAGACTACCTTAGAGTTGGTAGACTGGTTAATAGATGATGTAAAACGGATCCACGATTCCTTTTGACTCTGACGACGGATGTAGCGTGCTTTGGCTCGTGCACGTTTGAAGGCTATAAGGTTGTTCGTGGTAGGATATCGGCGAAATATCCCCCACGCTTTGTTTTGAGCCTTTTTTGCTGCTGTGCATTGTGAATTCCACCAAGGTTTGGGAAATGGTGGAAACCGTGCTGATGTTTTTGGGACAGCATTCGCAGCTGCTTGGACAGTATTTTCTGTGATGTACTTAACTGCATCATTGATAGGCTCTTGACTGACTGTGCTAAGATCAAAATTTGCCTGATGTTGGAAGGCAGTCCAGTCAGCCTGATCAATCTTCCACCGTGGTAACCTGAAGGGAAGACATGGTCTCCCGCTGTGTAACGAGGTTATCATAGGGAAGTGATCGCTTCCGTATGGATTCTCCTCCACTTCCCAAGTGAGTGAAGGGAGTAGAGAAGGGGAGCAGATAGAGAGATCAATGGCAGAATAAGTACGGGTAGGCATGTGGAAGAAGGTGTTTGTTCCAGTATTTAGAAGGGAAAGGTCATTGTCATTTAGCATACGCTCTATGACTCGGCCCCTTCCGTTGATGTTAGCACTACCCCACAGGGTGTTATGTCCGTTAAAATCCCCGAGAAGTAAGAAAGGGGGAGGCAGCTGCGTAAGAAGATCATCAAGGTCTGCCTGGGAGATGTCAGTCCCAGGTGGCAAATAGATAGAGCAGACGGTTAATAAAAATCCCACCGTAAGGCGAATTGCAACAGCCTCTATGCTAGTTGTAATTAGTAAGGGCTACACTGGGGTCTGGTTACCCACAAGGATAGCCACTCCCCCATGTACAGAGCCATCCGCAATTCTATCCTTACGAAAAATTGTGGTGTTATGCATCGTGGGATCGTCATTTGCCTTTAGGTATGTCTCCTGCAAGCAAAAGCAAACTGGCTCGTGCTTTTGCAGGAGGGCCTTGAGGTCATCAATATTTCGCCGGAATCCACGACAATTCCATTGTAGGAATTTAGCCATTATTTTGGCTTGGTGGGTCCATCAGGCGGCTTCCGAGGTGCTGAGGGCTTACTTTTATCAGTCCTGGATTTATCTTTTTTGGGGAAGAATGGACGCTGTCCCGTGTCCATTTCCTCCCCCGCAAAGAGTTCCAAGACTGAATCTTCGGGTACCTCCTTCTGCTCGACATCCATCTTTTCTTGGGTACTAGGGGGGACTTCCCCTTTCTTATTCTTTTCTTTCATAATTACCTTTGTCACTTGTGGAGCATTAGGAGGTACCGATATAGGAGTGGCAGCTGATTGGTCCTTTTGTGCAGGATTTTGAGAGCTTAAGAGATACCGCGCGATGGGAGTGAAAGACTCCTTTGGAGGAATGGTCATGTCCGTCTGAGTTCCGACGGAACATCTCCCTGCTACCTTCTGGGCGTAGGTAGGTTTGTTGATATTTAGGGGTTTGACCGATTTCCTTGCCTCTTGGTATGATATATTTAGCTCTGCCTTCAGCCGTTGAATTTCTTTTTCTTCTTTCCACCTCTGGCATGCTCGTGAATAGGCCGGGTGTTCGCCTTCACAGTTAATACAGGTGGGTTTTGCGGCTGAACATGCTGTTGTTTCGTGGTCCTTTGCACCGCATCGAGCGCATGCAAGGACTCCACGGCAGGCCATTTGAGAATGTCCATACTTCTGGCATTTAAAACACCGTAAAGGGTTCGGAACGTATGGACGCACTGAACAGTTGATGTATCCAGCTTTAATCTCATCAGGAGGTTTAGGAGAGTTAAAAGTCAGGATAACGCTCCTGGTTTTAACAATTTTCCCATCTCTTCGCGCAGTAATTCTCTTGACGGCAGTAACTCCCTGTGGTTTTAATTCGGAGCAGATTTCCTCCTCGGTTACGTCGAGAAGGTCCCACTCCGAAATGACACCTCTCGATGAATTGAGTGTTCTGTGTGGTGTCACAGTTATAGGGATTCCTCCGATTGATGTTACTCGGAGTAGATGTTCAGACTGCCTGTCATTTTTGGTTTCAATCAAAAGGTCCCCAGAACGGAGCCTCTTAACTGACTTGGGTGAACCTGCTAACCCATCCAACCCTTTTTGGATAAAAAAGGGTGACATTTTTCCAATCGGTTTTTCATTCGTGGAGTGCATAATTAAGAACCTTGGGACTGGCCCTGATGGTAGTTCGGTTCGCTGCCTCTTATTAGCAATATTGCTATCTGCTTCTTTTTCAATTGTTTCAGATAGGGACCGGGTTGGGGCCCCTGAAGAAGTTAGTTTATCAGGATTCATAGAGTTTTTTATATGGTTCAGTGCCCGGGCTCCCCACCCACCACGGAGCCCAAAGGGACGCCCACTACCCGGCATGCAATAAATGCGCTCGGGAGTGGGACGCCAGGGCTACCCAGACACTATACCCGCACCGCCGCCAGCCTGAATCCTGTCCCTCGGACCATGAGGGTAGGGGTGTGGCATTGACACGGTTGACCCTCGCAGGCGAGCCTACTAGCCGATTGATCCTAGCCGGGCCTTCCAGGACCACCCGTCTTGTCGAAGCAGGGGCCAAAGTGGTGTATTGAAGCTGGGCCCCTCAACCACCAGGATCCCCCTTTCCGAATTTCCACGGGTCGCAGCGCACGGCAAACACGCCGGATTCCATTGATGTAAGCCTGGAACCTGGGCTGTGGGCGTTGGATCCCAGTGACGCTAGTCTGGAAGTCCAGCAGCGTCACTGGGAGGTCCCCTCACCACGTACAGGTGCCCACGTCGAGGGTCCGAAAATTTCAAAATTGCTGGTAGACTGCCTACTCCTTATGGAGACACGAACGGAAGGGCTGTGTGTATGATTCGTTAGGAAACAGTTGTTATTCTCGAGGAATACTGTATAGTCTAAAGAAACACCAACAGTCCAACCATTTGGCATCTTATGAAGTGTACACCGGTGCGTCTTGGTTAGATCTAATTATTGAGCTTGCTGCAAAGCTCAAGACGTACGAACATTCGTTTTTCAGCAGCAGCGTAACTTTATAAGAAAAGACCGTTCGTGCGAACTATAAGGTAACATATAGTTCGCACGAACGGTAAGTTACTATAAGGTAACGTATAGTTTGCACGCACCAACTTTTGATTGCCAAGCAAATCATTTTCAGAAGTAGAGCGTTTCAAGACATTGTAAAGGTTGTGAAGCAATTATGTCCTAACAAAAGTCAGCAGTGAGTAGTGCGTATATCGCGCTCAACCATCACGAAACATATCGAAGGCTTGTCTAATCATATTTATGACAGAATTATCTTAACAGCTCAACATTTATTCGATTCCGTGCGACGAAAGTGTACAGCTACTGATTTTAATTCAAGGCCTGGATGAAAATTTTACTGTAAACAAGGAGTTTTCTGATTCTTATAGCTTGCAAAGCATAATCCCCAGGAAAGATTTGGCTGAAGTTTTGAAATGTTTGGAAGATTATTGACATCCCTGAAAAAAACTGAGACACCCACTACAAATGGTGGATCAGCAATGTGTGACTGTCACATTTTACTTAGTTACAATTCTGCTCCATTTTTCTTAGCATGAGATTATTTCATTACCCACCATTGCATAATTCAGCACGAGAATCATGTTGTAAAAATGTTGAAACTGGAGAATGGTTCGTTATGAATACTGCAATGCGGTATTCATAACGAACCATTCAGATACAATTTTTGTACGATGGATGGTTGCTTTGTTGTCATGAAAGAATCCATCGCAATCCGGGTAATAATGAAGCACCGGGATAAAGTTGGTCCAATTCATTGAAGGTAACACGATCTTCTAACAGTATGAGCGGACCCACTCTGTACTAACAGAATCTATCACCATACCGTGATACCACCGCCAACCGCTTGAATTGTATTCATTCATCTGTGGGACTGAAGCACTATCAGTTTAAGACACTCCTAACTGACACTGAAGCTGAGCTCCTTGAAGTTCCACACCACGCGAACGTTCGTTGGCTAAATTGTGACATTAATATGTTGCTGGTTGATTTGGCATTTCTAGCTGACATGAAGAAGCTCGAGTTCTACACTGACTGGCCAAAAAATTAGAACAATTTGTGAAAAAATATCATGTGTTCTGACGAGCTTCAGTTTACATCTTTTTTTTTGCACCAATGGTATGGCACAAGTGTGACGTGAATCTGATGAAGTCGTGCATCCAGACTCGTGTCCACCACTCAAGCTGCTGGCGGTGGTATCATGGTATGGGATATGTTCTGTTAATACAGAGTGGGTCAGCTCATACCGTTAGAAGGTCGTGTTACCTTCAATGAATTGGACTAACTTCATCCTGGTGCTTCATTATTACCCGGATTGCGATGGATTCTTTCATGACAACAAAGCAGCAACCATCCACCGTACAAAAATTGTATCTGAATGGTTCGAAGAATATTCACAAGGTATTCCAACATGTATTCTGTCCATCTAATTCATCTTCTTTACTAACAAAGGAATAGTTTTCATCGACAAACACATATGAAAGTAATTTTTGAACACATTAATTTAAAAATAAATAATGCTTTTAAGGAATTAAGTACCCTAAAAAGACTTCGAATACAAATAATAAATATATAAATTTCCTGTTTATACTCCAGGAAGACCATACAATCAGAGGAGTTTTCAAGATGCACATGAAAGACTGCTGTACAAATTGGAGCAGTGTGGATTAAGGGAAAGTTACTGCTATGAATAAATGGATGGTTGAATGGCAGAAGATAGAGGGTGGTTAACAATGGACACTACTCTTCGTGGACTAACGTTATTAGCGGATTCCCACGGGATTCGGTGCTGGACCCACTGTTATTTTCTGTATTTATTAATGATATTGATGAGGATATATCAGGCTTAATGTCTATATTTGTAGATGACACAAGGGTTGTCAGGATGGTTAATGACAGTAATGAAGGTATGCTGCTTCAACAAGATTTAGAAAAATTAGGCAGATGAGCTGAGAAATGGCAACTGAAGTTTAGCACTGACAAATACAAAATACTGCATATGGGTAGCAGTAATCTCAGAGTAACGTATTAACTGTGTGGTACTACACTCAGGGTAGTGGGAAAATGAAAAGGACTTTTCATTTTCCCACTACTCTGAATTTTGAGAGCATACTTGAATTCGAAGGAGGTCCCTACAGATTAGAATATGCAAATGTCTCTCCTATTCACAAAGGGTGCTAAAAGGGCGAAGCGAATATTTACAGACCGGTATTACAGAACTTCTTTTCCAGGAAAAAGTAGTTAAAAAGTAGATGTCAATAGTTAAAGTACCGCAGGTTCACCTTGATAGTAATGCTGTTATACGGAAATCGCAACATGAATTTGTTAAGGGAAGATCTTGTCTGACCAATCTGATTAGTTAATTAGTTACTATGATCCAGTATCAAAGGAACTGGATGCAAAAAATAATTTTAACATCATATACTTACATTTCAGTAAAGCTTTTAATACTGTTCCACAGACCCAGTTTGTACAGACTACTGTACAAACTGGGTCTGTGGGATATTAGGAGCAAGTAATTGCTGTGGATAAAGGGATGGTTGAGTGGCAAAAGGCAGAGGGTAGTTATAAATGGGCACCGCTCTTTTTGGAATAACGTTATTAGTGGAATCCTTCAGAGTTCAGTGCTGAACCCTTTACTGTTTTATATATTTATTAATGATGTTGACGAAGGCACATTAATCTTGTCTAATTTGCAGATGCCACAACGGTTGGAAGGGCGGTTAATGACAGAAATCAAGGTAGGATAATTATACATTCTAACATGAAATCATATCAGACTGTACAATTATCCCGAGCAGTGTAGTGCAGACAGGCTGCTGTCCTAGGATAGACAGAAAATTTGCAAGTACAGACAAGTAGGCGGTTATCCCATTATATACGTCAGTAGTTTGGCCACATCTTACTACTTCATACAATTCGGGCAGCCTCATTTTAAGAAGGATGGGGATCTGTTGGAACGAGTGCAGAGAAGAGCATCAAGGTTAGTCAAGAACACAAAAGGAAACTCTTACCACAAAAGACTTCGGTTCTGCAAATTGCACTGTTTGGAAACTAGGCAATTGCGAGGTGACCTGATTGAAGTGTTTAAGGTTTTAAATGGATTGAGTAAAGTAAATGCTGATACTGTCCCTACTCTTTCTCGGACATTGGGGGGGGGGGTCATAAGTTTAAATTGAAAACAAACTCTCATCTGTGGAAGTGGGTGGTTTGAATAAATTTAAGGAAGAATTATAGAAATTGTTAAAAGAGGTGGAGAAATGAAGTAGATAGTATTTTTCCACCCTGTCTGGTGCTGTTTATGCTTGCTTCCTGACATCATTTACCACCAGTGCCGGACCAAGGTATTTTCGCGCCCCGGGTACAATGATTTTTCGGTGCCCCTTTACTAAGAATATATATATATATGCATTTTTTCATGATTTGTAAAAATTTGGTGCCCCCTAAAGAATGGCGCTCCAGGCGTGAGCCCTGCAAGCCCGAACCTTAATCCGGCACTGTTTATCACTATTAAGTCATAGTCATATTAATACTAATTTTCCTCCTTTTCAGGCTTGATATGGTTGAATGCAGTTGCACTTAGTTAAAATAAGGGTTTAAAAGAGAAATATGATAAAAATACCCCTCAGATACAGGGAACATATATATATATACACCCACTTTCTCCAGTTGAGATAACTAAATAAAAATAACACTGAATTTTAAAAACGGCGCTTTTGCCAAGCAAATAACCCTTTAATATAAAAAAATATATATTAGTTAACTGATCTATTCTTTAATATCAGCTTTTACAAGTTTCATTAGCGAATATTCCTGGTGATTACCGCTTGTTATTTAACAAGCCATAATATTACACCAGGCATATTCGTATTCATAAACTTGTAGACACTGGTGTGCAAAAAAAAACTTTACTAAAGTAAACTAATATACAGGGTGATTCACTACAAGTGCGACAAACTTGCAGGAGGTGTAGGGGGCACAAAGACGAATCGGAATCACATAGCATTGCAGGGTCCGATCCGAAATGCCTTCGTCATGCGGTAGAGGACGTTGAACGGGAGGTCGCGTGAACAGCGATCCCGCTGGAAGTCAGCATTTGCGAACCGATTCCCGAGGCAGTAGGATGGACGAGTATTCAGACGTTGAACTGGCCGACATGCACCTCGCATATGGAGCTGCGGACTGTAACGGGCGCGCCGCTCTGTGCTTGTACCAGAAACGTTTCCCGCACAGGCGTGCTCCTCATCATACGATTTTCGCACGTGTGCACAGAAGGTTACGTGAGACTGGTTGTTTCACGAGAGGTACCATGAATCGAGAGTGAACCACGAGGACGCCAGACAATAAGGAGAATGTCCTACGTCTTGCAGAAGGCAATCCGAGTGCGAGTACTAGAGCGATAGGCCAACGTTTGGGTATTTCCCAATCCACTGTATGGAGGATACTGTCAACAAACCAAATGAGTTCATACCATCTGCAACGCGTCCAATCATTGGAGCCTGCGGATTATCCACTCCGGAGGACTTTTGCTACTTGGTTTCTTCAACAGAAACGGTTCGCAAATGCTGACTTCCAGCGGGATCGCTGTTCACGCGACCTCCCGGTTCAACGTCCTCTACCGCATGACGAAGGCATTTCGGACCTTGCAATGCTATGTGGTTCCGATTCGTCTTTGTGCCCCCCTACACCTCCTGCAAGTTTGTCGCACTGGTAGTGAATCACCCTGTATACAGTAAATAAAATTAATTGCCCAATCTATGTTAGAATATCGATAAAAACAATAAACGGATTAAAATTCGAAGGTAAAGCGATGAAATCCAATGGAAAAACTATTAAAATCTGCAATGAGATATTGGGCGCTATGAACTGCAGTATTTATCATCCATATTTTTGACGGAGGGTCTGAAAATGTCCAAAGCAAAAGAACTGCAGATGCGGCGATTTCCTGTACATGTTTAAATCGGAACTTTAGGCTGGCTTGATAGAATCCTTCAATCAAAGTCGGATCTGGACAGGCACAATCGATGGTCACAATTAGTCATATGACAGGGGAGTACATGCAAAGGATTATATCTCGTATGAGAATGCCCAATGCATTGGCTACTGTAGCGAATGACGAATAGCAGCAGACGACCTCATCAGGTTTCGCTCTCATCACCTAAAAATAAGCAATTAGGGGTACAAAAACATTCCATACTAGGATCACTGATGAGAGATCATGTAGCTCTCATCAGTTCTCATGGAACTCAACCAAAATTTCAGGAAAGTTATTGAAACTAATATTAGTACAAGGACGATACCAAGGGAGCTGTATGGCATCGGGTTTTACCGAAGAGCTTGTAGCACACCTAACATGTGCCATGGTGCCGACTTGTCAGCAGAGGCGGACTGAGTCAAAAATTCTTACCGGGGAAAACTTGTATCGGCCTCATACATGTTTATGGC
This sequence comes from Mastigoproctus giganteus, assembly GCF_048544385.1. Taxonomy (NCBI): domain Eukaryota; kingdom Metazoa; phylum Arthropoda; class Arachnida; order Uropygi; family Thelyphonidae; genus Mastigoproctus; species Mastigoproctus giganteus. The sequence continues at coordinate 49,842,140 of NC_143577.1, forward strand.
CAAAATCACATTGGCCTTCATCGGTCTCCGGTCCATCAAGGTTTCCCCGGTAAATCCTATGGCCTAATTCATCCTAACTGATCAGTGGAATGTTATGAAGCGATGAATCACGGTTTTCCGATGATGTTTCGGTATGGCGAGGTTATTTACCCGGGGACATCATTCTGATTGTGAAGTTTGGCAGATGTGCTGTCACCGTCTGGGATTGTTTATAATGCGGGTTTGGACCATTGGTTGTAGTTCCTGGAACAATGAATTCCATGTGGTACACAGACATTCTGGACAACTCCATTCTTCGTGTACTGTGATATCAGTACAGGGAAGCGTCTTTTCTGGTAGCATTACAACGCTGTGACAGAAAACAGCTCGGGATGTTTAGTATGTTACAGTTGTAATATACTGCACAACCTGGGCTCTTTTCATGCACTGAGGAGGAACAGCATTTTCTTTTTTGCATCTAAAAACTCTTTACATGGCCCTGTATCCATCAGTGCAAAATCTGATATCATTGCAAAACTGAAGCTTTTAATGTTACTGTTTTGGTGACTGAATATGGAACAGGAAAATCAATTATGCCCTAAAATTCCACAGTTAGACATTTGCAATTCTGGAAATTCTGATCATGTAGGCATTCATGTTTATGTAATTTAATAGAGGGATGAATGTCCAAGGTTTGATGAGGAGGTCTAATTACCAAAAAGTTTGTGTTTTCAAGCTGAGTGCTAATTTATTATCACGCAACCAAGTTTGTAAATGTATTACATCCTGCTGTAAATCTTTAGCCATTTTTGTCAGGTTCTTTCCAATTGTATATAAGATATCATCTGCATAAATTTTTATAAAGGAGTTCTTTATTACTTCGAATATGTCATTTATATAGATGTTGAACATGATTGGCCCTGCATGAGTGCCTGAGGTACTCCTCTCTTTACATTATATGATTTTCCTTTTTTGTATTTTCTACTTCAACTGTTATTTTTCTTTTAGTTAAATAACATGCTAAGAGTTGATTGATTCTTCCCCTTATACCATATTTCAGTAATTTTTGTTGCAATATTGGGATATCAATTAAGTCATATGCTTTGGTCAAATCTATAAATAAAATCATTATGAAGTTATCGTTGTTTAAATGTAAGTTAAAAGAGTCAACTAAATTCTCTAATAATGTCTGTGTGCTCTTGCCCTTCTGATATGAGAATAGAGAGTTGTTTAACAGTCCATATTGATGTAAATATTTGCTTATATGGGAAAAAATATAATTTTCTTTTATCTTATTTATAACTGACTGTATTGTTATTGGTCTATAATTGCAAAAGTCATCTGGTGATCCCTTTTTATATATATAGGAATTACCTTAAATGAAAGTAAATTTGTAGGATAGCTTCCCGACTCTAACATCCGTGCTATAAGCTCCACCAAGAGAACAGAGTACTGCTCTTTATTTCTTTTTACTTCGATTACTGTAATACAGTCCAGTCCGTAAGATTTCTCGTTCTTTAACTGTTCTATAATCTTAAGAATCTCAGTATATTGTGGAGTTAAGATTACACAAGAGTTCACTATCTGAGGATTGTTGATTAAAGGAATTTTGGCAATAATGAATATAATATCTATTGAGATCTAATACAGCTTTGGCAAACCTATTTGCAGCCTCATATTGTTTGTACCAGAAATCTGTTCTAGTAACGTTTTAATTTGATTTCCCCTTGATAATTTCTTCCTTGCACTTAACAGGTTATTTATAATGTTCCATTTATCCTTTTGAGTTATCTACTTGTCCATAAAAAGTCGATTGTAATAAGTGTTTTTGTTTTCTAATCATACCTGTCAATTTATTTCTGAGTGTTTTATAATTGTGATGATGTTCTATCTTTGATGGACAATTTCTATACTGCCTGAAGTATTTATCCCTTTGTACCATCAATTCTTCTATTTCGTTAGTCATCCAAGGTTTCTTAAGCTTAATTCTGCTACTCCTAGAATTTATGTTGCAAGCTGAGTGATTTACTTTTGTCTCTATATTAAACTTCCAATTGTTTATCATTTGTATTATCTTATTTGAAAAGACATTTACATTTGTTGTGTAAGATACTTGCTCTTGTATTAACACATTATCTATGTTCTGTTTCAGTTAACCTGTTGATAAATAATTTTTCTTCATTACATTTGTTAATTTTATATCTTCACATGGATGTTGTTTTGAGTACATATCCACCATTAGTATACATGTTCTGTGATCTGAAAATTGATTTAATAGTATGTAAGAATTAGCATACTTCAATTTTATATTTTTATAAGGTGATCTAAACAAGACTTACTGTTCTATCACCCTCCATCCTTTGTTTCCTAGTTATTCCAAATAAGGTATGTTCAAATCCATAATTGTTTAAGATTGCGGAGTATCTGAGTAACACATTATCAGTTTCATCGGTTAATAAATTAATATTAAAATCTCCTACTACAGGGTGGCCACTGAAAGACTGAATGATATAAAACAAAAATAACTTTTACAAACATGTTTTTTTTTTAATTTTTTATTATTTTATTTAGAAATATAATTAATGGATTTTTTTTTGGATTGATGGATTTTTAAATCCAGTTTTAGAATCTTCTGAAGCGATGTTCTGGCGATGCCTAGTTGAGCAGAGTGACGACGGGTAGAGGTAGATTTATCCTCAAGGACACTCTGCCGTACAGCTTCCACCGCTGCGTCAGTGCGCACAGTGCGCTTAGGACCTATTCCCGGAAGATCGCCGACTGATCCAATTCTTTCAAACCGGGCGATTAGGTTCCGAATCATGTTATCGCTAGGAGATACTCTTACTTTAAAATGTTGCCGGTATTTTCTCTGAGTTTCAATAATTGATCTTTCACTGGAATAGAAAAACCCAATGAGTTTTACTCGTTGCTGGACATCATACGTAGCGATTTTAATCTCCAAGGGATCCTCTATAACCTGTAAAAAAAGAAAATAAAAAAGATTGAAAATGAACAAGTTATGACTTTTTCAAACCCTTCAGTCTTACAGTGGTCACCCTGTAGTATGGTCTTATCAGCCTGTATGTCATCCCATAGCAGAATTGTGTTTTCTAATTCAATTTGGAAACTGTTTATAGAATCTGATGGTGGCCTGTAAAAAGCACAAATCATGAATGTGTTTTCTGGATCTTCTCTTAATAATTTGACACAGCAGTTTTCACAAGACTGAGTTAAGTGGTAAACCTGTACTGCCTTAAAGCATATTCTATAGTATATTATTATTCCTCCACCCCTTCCCAAATCTCTCAACATATAGACCTTGTCATAACCTTGTATGTTATAATTAGAAATTTCATCACGTTTTATGTTAACCTCTGTTAAAACTATACATGAAATAAATTCTTTCATTGCATTTATATATTGCAAGAAGTTAAACCAATTGTTTCTTAATGACCTGATATTTAGAGCTACCAGAAAGAACTGATTTTTATCAATTATAAGATCTTGAATATTCGGATTATTTAAAAAATGTAATGGTGAATTAAAAACCTGTGATTCCTCAAAAAGCATACCTGATGTCTTAATTTTACCTTAGCTCTTTTCAAGAAATTTCAATTATGCTAATAATAATAATAATAATAATAAGGGCGCGATGGCCCAGTGTTTACGACACTGGACTACCAGCCTGATGGACCCAGGTTCGAGTACCGCCTTGGCGGAAGCGCTGGGAGACCGGTATAATAATAGTAATAAATTTGAATAATAATGATAAATAAATTAATAGTAATAAAAAAATTAATAACATAAAACATCGTGAAAGCTGCTCCAAGGGACCTACTCTGACCTCAAGGTCAGAGTGGCGGCTGAGGCACATTGTGGCACCATCTGGCGTCACCAGCGAGAACTACCACTGGACATAACCGAAGCTAAACAGGTCCGCCTCCATAGATGGGTGATGTCACAGAGAATAATTAATCATACTGCATCGAGTGTGGTGCAGGATAAAGTCACTTGCGTTCAGGCCTTAGGCAAAGGGGTCGGTTTAAAAAGTTGGAGACAGTCTCCCGAGGAAGACAGTGGAGCGAGTGGCACTGTCCCCCGTTGCCACTCGCTACACTGCGCTAGTGACCACCCAGGAAGGAAGAAAACGCTAACGCATGAAGTGGAGCATCGAAATGAATACGTACATCATGCAAGCATACTACAAAATAACGAAGCTGGAGACCGATATGACAACTTACAGGGCGAGACTGCATACCAAGTGGTTAGAACGATACCCGGATATTCAGATCATCGAACAGCATATAGTGGACCAGAGAGGGACCATCGTCACAAATAACCTGATAGCTCCAGCAATCTTGGAAAAAATCAAGCAGGATGTGAGCAATCAACTGCAAAGGATGAAGAATACGGAACCAGAGGAGGAAGAATATGCCACCACCGATCCAGAGGAGAAAGAGCAAGAAAAAATACAACCCACAGCAGCTGAAGTGGAAACAGACGAGATCATGATATTCAGAATAGAGGACGAGTGGAAGAAGAACCGAAAACAGAAGGAACCACCAGCTTGGGAAAAAAGACTTCAACAGAAGATAAAAGAATTAGGAGTCAAGATAGGCCAATTGACCCAGTCCCAATGGGGTAATAGAAGTAAGAAATTGATTGGAAAAGCGAAGAGCATCCTCAAGAGAGACAGCAAACATGAGACAAAGAATGAAAGAATACGGGAGTACTTGGATAGATTGAAGCAGAACCTCCTTGCACTCAGCAAGAGATACACCGATACAAAGAGAGCTCCCAGAGCAAAATAAACAACCGAATCTTCGAGGAGGATCAAAGAGGCTTCTACAGTAATCTCGGAGAAGATGGGAAAGAAGGGAACGGACCACCCGAGAAGAAGACGATTGAGGAATTCTGGGGAAACATATGTTCAGGAAAGGAAAACATAGCCGAGCAACCTGGATAGAACTAGAATGCAAGAAAACCAAGGACGTACAAGAACTCTCACAACTGGCGAACTCCAGGAATAGATAACGTCCACAAATACTGGTACAAGAAGCTCACTTGTGCGCACAAGCACCTGGCAGAGCAGTTCACCCGAATGATAAGGCACCCAGAGACAGTTCCGAAGTTTCTTACTCAAGGAATCACAAAACTGAAGCCCAAAGACGAAGATACAGGAAACCTAGCGAAATATAGGCCAATCACCTTCCTCCCACCAATAATGTACAAGTTCCTGACCAGCTGCATAATCAGGAAGATATCAGATCACTTGGAGAGCCAGAACATAATGGCCGAACAGCAGAAAGGATGCAAGTGGCTAAGCAAAGGATGCAAGGAGCAATTAACCATAGATGCCGCGGTTATGGAGCAAGCCTACAAGAAGTGCCGCAACATGTACACAGCCTACATCGACTACCGCAAGGCCTTCGACTCCGTGCCTCATAGCTGGCTAATAGAGGCGCTGAACATCTACAAAGTCAATCCAATAGTGACAAACTTCCTAGGCGAAACGATGGCGAAATGGAGTACTACCATTAAGGTCGGAAACGTCACAACCAGGCTAACCCCATCAGGAGAGGAATCTTTCAGGGAGATGCCCTGAGCCCACTGTGGTTCTGTCTAGCACTTAACCCGCTATCTACCATGCTCAATGGCAGTAAGTATGGATATAACCTCAAAGAAGGAAGGAAAAACCTGTACATCCTCACCCACCTGATGTACCTAGATGACATCAAGCTCTAAGCGGGAACTGAGAAACTTTAGCAACTACTCCAGATCACCGAAGAATTCAGCAATGATATTAGGATCGAATTTGGTCTAGACAAGTGCAAGACTTACGGATTGAGTCAGAGAAAATTAGTCAACCGAAACTACCAATTGCAGAGTGGTAAAGAGATCTAAGCCATGGCAGAGGGAGAGGCATACAAATACTTGGGGATGATGTAGGCTCAGCAGTTAAAGCACAAGGAACTTAAGGCCTGTCTGACCGAAAAATACCATCAGAGACTCAGAAGCCTGCTGAAAGCAAAGCTGAACGGAGGGAACACAGTTAAAGCCATAAACACCTATGCAGTACCAGTGCTAACATACTCCTTCGGGGTCATAGATTGGACTAACACCGAGCTGGAGGATATCATGAGAAAGACAAGGCCAATGATGGCTAATAGCTGCCAACACCACCCGAAATATGCCGTGGAGAGACTGACAATTGCTCGGGAAGAAGGAGGAAGAGTCCTGTCAGACCTGATAGAGCAACAGTAAACAGCGATAGTTAGCCTCAAGGATTACTTTCAGAAACACACAGCAGCACTCTACCAGGCCGTCAGGAAGATAGACAAGCAGTATATCCCACTGAATCTAAGTGTGGAATCCCCCTCCCCAACCAGGAGGTACAAACGAAGATAGAAAGATGGGCAGAGAAGACACTCCAGGGCAGACACTCCAATGATCTTTATTATTTATTTATTTATTTATTAACACACAACTGTATATACATTCTCAAGTTATCTTAATCAATTTACATACAATATTAATCAATTTATATACAATATTTATATACAGATTTATATACATGCTCTTATATATACTGTAGTCTTTCTGTACATTGATTGTGTGTGTCCTGATATGAAGGGTGGCTCCTAGACACAAGCCCATCTCCACCTTTTACTCCTGAGAAAGCTCAGAACGTCTGCAAGACAGGCCTGAAAAAAAGAGCATTATGTCAGGCCATTTCGCCACCAGGGATTAACTAACACCTGGATCCACCATTCTCTATGTGTGCTGTAATGCACAAATCCTGCACCTACCGGAAGTAGTGCTATACTGGTAGGTGCCAGCAATCCCGCCCCCAAGGCTGCCCAAACTTGGAGGCCAGCGAAAAAAATAAAAATAAAATAAAATAAAATAAAAATAAAAATAAAATAAAAAATAAAAATAAAAATTTTCCAACTAAGAACAATGTACACTTGTTGAAAAAAAAAGCAACATTATACGATTATTTACATGCAAATAGCAAATACATACACTTACATTAACTTAACACTTAGAAACATTAACATTAACATTATCTCCACTTTAGAGTCCATCCACAAATGCAAGCCTGAATTGGGTGTCCAGGAGCAGAAGATCATCTCGCTGTAGACAAGAAACATCCTATAAAGATGACATTACACGAAGTGTTCTGTCGTCAAATGTGCAGCACTTCCCTTAATTGGTATCCTGCAATAGATTTCTTAGCTCCTGTCTTCTTTTAAAAACTTTGGCCGAGAATTCCTGAAGCAAAGCAAAGATGTCCCACCTCTGAACCAAGAGAGGTAAATTATTCTCCGTGAGGTTTGGCAACCTATTTAGTAATTCCTGCCTGTCTGAAGTATACAGTCCGCATTCAAGGATGACATGTCTCCAAGATTCCACCTCACCGCACGAACAGTAGGGGTCAGGTTCTAATCCTCTTTCAAATAGTTTGGCCCTTAAGCCATGTCCAGTGATTAAGTAACTCGTTGTCATGGTGGGAGCAAACCAAGACGACACCCTCCTGTCCATTGCAAAGCTTACGGCTGGAATGAAGCCTCTTGTAATGGTTCCATACTCACTCAAATCCCAACGTTGCTGCCAGCAATTCACAAGCTCGCCCCAAATTCTACGTTTTTCCTCCTTTATGTTGTTATTTGGATTAGAGGTGATATTCAATATTTGTAACGCCCTTCCCTTCTTTAAGTTATATACAATACCTCGGAAAATAATGTGTAAATCCAAGGGGATGGTACCTGCAATAACCTGTAAGGCATTTGTCGACACTGTCCTTGGAGCGCGTATAACTGTAAGCAACATTGTACGTTGCAGGGACAGAGGCTTGGCTTTAGTTGTAACCTTGGTAGCAGCCGCAAACCAAATACCAGCACCATAATCTACAATGGGAAGAAATATCGTCTTGTAGTACAATACCAGAGTTTTTTTGGATAAACCCCATTCCTTGCGGGAAATTCTAACAACTGCAGCTACGAACTTTTTGATTTTTTCATTGATTTTAGTGACATGTACATGAAACCTGAGACGATCATCTAAAGTTAAACCCAGATATTTGGTGTTCTGTACATATGGAATTTGAGTACCATATAGGGTTACCTTTGGCGGCCTTCCATAATCGAAGTGGTGTTTAAACACCATGAAATTGGTCTTGGTGACAGAAATCTTTAGTTTATTCAAACCCGCCCATGCCACTAAATTATTCAAAACTGACTGAATTTTTTGTTCGAGAATTTGTCTTGATCCTCCCTGCACCGCCACCACCAAGTCATCTGCATATGCAACTTTGATGAACTCATCGCTATCCTTCGTGAGCCACTGGTCTAGCACTGCATTCCAAAAGAGAGGTCCCAAGACTGAACCTTGAGGGCATCCTCTTGAAACGGTAGTCGTGTATGATAAATGCTTTGCACATACTCTAATTTGTCGATCCTTAAAGTAAGATCTGAGGACTCTGAACAGGTAGTCATCACACTTTGCCAGTTGCAGTGACCTGAGAGCACTCTCCCACCAAAGGGAATCGAAAGCGCCCTCAAAGTCAATAAAAACAGCAAGAACATATTTGCTGTTTGCCTCCTGAATGTAAGTCAGCAGGGTTGAGATTGCGTCTTCAGTGGAACGTCCTTTTTTGAATCCAAACTGGCAATCAGAGGAGAGATTATGTTCTGTAAATAATTTAAAAATCCTTGGGGCAATCATCCTTTCAAATAATTTGCCAAGATTTGCCAATAAAGAGATTGGCCTGTATGCTCTGGGGTTTGTTTTTGGCTTTCCCGGTTTATGCAAGATTTTTAAGAGCGCAAGCTTCCATTCGAGAGGGAAAAGCCCTTCTAGCAGGCATTTATTAAATAAGTTTAATAAAATCTCAGGGAAGAATTCATAAAATTTTCCAATTACTTGATTCTCAATGAGGTCAATGCCAGGACATTTTTTATGGTTCAATTTAGCTACTGCAGCACCTAGCTCAAGCATATTAAAAATGGCAGTTTCGGTTGTCCCCTTATATTCACGATTAATGCGTCTAATTTCCGCTTGATCAGGGCTGTCCATAAACGGAAAATCTTCCGGAAATAGGCTACTCACTGTCCCTTCGACTGTAGATTCCCAGTCCGAAGTTTCTTGATTCTCTCTAATTATCGTGTTGTAAATTTCACCACACAAAAGTTTATTTCTTGAAAGCTTATAGATTATACCCCAAGGGTCAGCATTTCCTGTTTCCTTCACCAGACGTTGCCAACAATTTTGCCTGCTATCAGCAATTGCTTTATGGTACCTCTTCCTCAAGTCTCTGTAATCATTTTTCAAAGCCTGAGTGTCTGCGTCCGATAGATGCCTATTCCTTTGGTATGCTTTTCGTGCTTGTTGAGTTTGTTGTCTCAATTCAGCTAGTGTCGAAGACCACCATGGGACAGAAGTTCTTCCTGTCTGTTTTCTTTTCGTCGAGTAGGCCATCGCTTGATATAAATGATATTGAACCAGAAAAACATATTCTTTTGCTGTTAAGGTGTTAATGATTACTTTGTTATCTCCATTAAAAATTGTATTCAGATATTCACGAAACTTGGTCCAGTTCACCCTGTCCATCCGAAAACGCCTTAAATCCCTTATTGTTATATTCACTTGCCTATCCTCCGGTAAAATCGAGAAGGTGATTGCTCGATGGTCACTATTAATTAGATACGGATTGACGTCCCAATTTTGCACCCTATCCACCAGAATAATGGAGGTTAAAGTAGCATCTATATTAGATTCACCATTTGTCGTCGAGAATGTATATGGTTTATTTGGCAAGTTCTTTACACAGAGATTATGATCCAAGATCAGATCAACCAACTGCTCGCCTCGAGCATCAGAAAAGCCGCTGTTCCAAAGTGTAGACTTAGCGTTGAAATCTGCTGTAATTAGTAAGTTTTTAGCTGAAAATCTGCTACATACCCTGTCAAGTCTGTGTAAGGCTGGCTGAATATCTTCTGAGGGAGGAAAATACTGGGAAACCAGATAAAACGACTGGTCCCTGGAGGAAACCAGGATACAAACTGTGGTAGCAGAACATTCACTTGAGATAGTTGTTATTACTAGTTCACTGTTAAAGATAATTATGGCGGCCTTGGGTCGATCGTCACTTGAGGCAATAATCCTTGCCGAAATTGGATATTCTATAACTTTATACTCTGAACCCCCTACCTGAGAAGAGTAATACGGTTCTTGCAAGCATACAATATCAAACCCCAGATCATCAGCAGCTTTCCTAATCTCGTCCGCCGCTGCACGAGATCTTTGCCCATTAATCTGAAGAATTTTTATTTCGCCGTATTGCAGGTTAACACTTGTTGAATCAATTACCGTTGTATTATTCATGTCTGGTTCTTCGGTCTGTCAATTCAACAGCTTTAAGATACTCAGGGCATTTATTATCCCTGACCGAGTGATTACAATCCCTACCTCTACGTTTACAATTAACACACTGTGGTGGTTCCTCCTTGTGAATACAGTCAGAAAAAACATGGCCTCCACCCCCGCAGTGGCCACAAGATACAGCTTTATGGGAACAGAACTGCGCACTGTGACCATATCCTAGACATCTGAAGCATTTGCTTACAAGTGTAAACTTACGAAATCTATGTGACGTGAAACCTAGATAAATTTTGTCACTCTGAATCACGTGTCCCATAAGGCGTGGGCTGAAACCAATAACCCAATTGGTCACTCTGGTTCCGGTGCCAGAGTTAAATCTGAATGTAATCTCATTCTTAACTTCCTCCTGGCTAAAACCAAAGTCTTTTAAATTTTTATTAATTAAATCCTCCAAAATATCCTCCTTAGAATATTCCTTCGGGACACCGTAGATCAAAATTGTAGGATCGGACAATCTGGGTTTTTCTATTGATAATCCTGCTTTTTTTAATGCAGAAGCACTTGAGATCTTCTTGGCATCATCAGGATTTGTTGTCTCTAACAACACACCTTTATTTCTCAAAAGACGTACACCCTTGATTTTCATGTCCTTGTGATCTTTTTTAATCACTTCAGTAACTGCCTTCCTGATATCCTGGCTAGACGCCAGGGAAGATTCTGCTGAGGGCCTAAGTATTAGTATGTTTTCGGAATCAGAGATCCCACTTCCGGAATCCATCCTATCTTCACCAGCAATTGGTCTGCCCGAAGAAGCTGCCACCTCCACTGAAGACGTTAGCAGAGGAATCTCTGTTATTTCAGGAGTCTGTCTATTTCGCTTTGTCCCACCACGAACAACTTCCGTAAAAGTCTTATGAGGATGTAGATCACGTTGGATCTGTATCATCTTGTCCAAAAGACCTGCTCTGATTTCCAATTCAGATGCTTTGGTCTTAAGTCGTTCATTGTCAATTAAGATTGCGGTGGTAACTGCCTCTAGATCCGCCCATAGACTATGAATGCGGTTAGAGGCAGACTTAGTTATCTTGCTAGAATCCTTTGATAGAAACTCTCCCAGAGCTTTCCTGATTTTGGCAACCGTCGCATATACAATTGAAGCATTCAAAGACCCACCCAGGTCCAATCCCTCTGTTACAGAAAGATCTTCAGAAGATTCTGTTGGAATCGAGTTACTATCGACAATGACCATCGGCGGCTCAGAAGCCAACGAAACAGAGGGACTCTCCACCACAATGTTTTTATCTCCTCGAGCTTGAGTAAATCTAGGAGTTTTGGGAGTTTTCTTCCCCCTGCATCCCTTTTTTTTCTTAGATGAATCCGTAGACTCTGATCCAGAAGAATTCTCAATGTCAATATCTTGTGTCAGTATCCTAACTTGGTCATGGTCCAAGTCAGTATCCATGTCAGATAAGTGTAGGCAAAAAACAAAAAAAAAAAAAACACGACTATTGTCTATCCTCTTGTTCTAAACTTGTCTTCTCAATCCTAATAGGATACTCATTAGTACCCTAAAGACAGAGTTATATCAATATGTCTATGTTCAATATGTATTTCACTTATCCAGCTGGATGGAAAGTGGAAGGGAAGTTCTGAAATCTTCGAAAAGCAGTGTCTAGATCTCAGTCCCTAATAGCCTGAGGGCGCCAGAAAAATTCTTGAAATTAAGTATTTTTATAAGATCCTCACCTACCAATAACGGGGTCCCAAGGACCAATAGATGAGGAGAAATATCAACTTTAAGATTGAGAAATGATAGCCCAAACAAGCCCACAATGTTATCCAGCAGAAGGCTTAAGTAAACTAATGAACAAACGATATTAAGTCAAAATACTGCGATGGCGCTAGTAAATGTTTTCCGTCTCCATGACTAATTTCAAAAAATGGAATATTTCAAGTCGCCATTATCATCCATACAAAGTCTATGGGATAATGGTATCTCTATGGGAGATTTCAGTGATATATGTATAAGCACTATGCAATGCAATGTACGACTATGAAATCAATTACTCAGTTTGTAATATAATCTCGTGCAAATAATTCCACAACCCCACGGTCCCAACAACCAAAAAATCACCTATGAACTCACCACAACTTTAACTTCTAGGAAAACATATTTACACATAAGGGGGTTGTCAATGAACGCATTAAATATCTCAAAAAGCAGGAGCACATTCAGAACACATGAGCCACACTGGACGATACAGCGCCCTCTCACTCCAATGATCTCCAACAAGATCACATAGATAAAATTGCTTCCAATGCATGGCTCACGAGCGGGAAGCTCTTCCCCGAGACTGAAGGATTCATGCTCGCCATCCAAGACCAGGTAATCAACACCAGGAACTATAGAAAATACATCGCCAAGGAGCCTGGAGTGTTCGATGACACATGTCGACGATGCCACCTGACCTCCGAAACGATCCAACACATCACTGCGGGATGCAAGGTGATCACCCAGACTGAATACACTCATAGACACGACCAGATAGCCAGGATAATACATCAGAAGCTAGCAAGAAAATACCAGTTAGTCGAAGAAAGTGTACCGTACTACAAGTACGAACCCCAGTCAGTACTAGAGACCCCAACCCACAAGCTGTACTGGGACCGCGCCATAATAACGGATAGTACAATCCCGCACAACAGACCGGACATAACCTTTGTGGGCAAGAAAGAAAAGATTACCTATCTGATTGACATAGCGGCACCTAACACTGGCAACCTGCAGAAAACCCATGGGGAAAAAATCAGAAAGTACGCGAACCTAAGACAGGAGATCAGAGAGATGTGGCATATGCAACAAGTAACGACCATCCCGATCATCGTGTCAACCACAAGTATGGTGCCAAAGACCCTACATAACAGCCTAGCAGCAATAGGTCTCCCACCGAACCTACAAGGAACTCCAGAAAGTAGCAATCCTGAACACCTGTAGGATAGTAAGAGAGTTCCTCGACCAACAGTAACACCAGGCATAACAACAACCACCCTGTGTACTTGGTAGCAATACCCGTCACGAGGTGGAACCCCCTCGTGACGGGTATTTCAGGGAGAAATAATATAAGAGAGCAATAATAATAATAATTATTAGTTTTGTAATAAAGTTTAACTAACAAGATCTAGGCCAGGGTTTTTTTTGGGGGGGAGGGGTTGCTTCTTTGACGGAGAGAATTTTTCTCCCCTTTTGATCAAGTTGCTCTGGGGGAGGCTGAAGTCCGATAGTCGCCGGCCCCTGTAAAAATAGTGGTTACACCACTTAGTGGCCATTTTATCTTAAAACAATCACTGATAATAACAGCACAAAACCTACTTATTAGAGCCTATTATTTTCGAGTATTAGATTTTTAAAGTGTAAAAATACTTTAAAACTCCTTGTAATTTGCCTTAGTGAAAATTAATTTTACCGAAAGTAGAATGTATTTTTGCAAGCCTGTGTAATTGTGATACCGGTTGCAAGTAAAGGCTTCCGTACGAAAAGAGGTCATGTTGATGTCATAGAACAAGTTATCGCCCAATTACGCAGATCAAAAAAGAAAACAGAAAGTGGCCTTGAACAACCGCAACAAATGTCAAACATTCATCGGCTGTGTACTACGGTATAATTGCTAAGGTTTCGTAAGAGCTATCCTTAGTCTACCCTGGAGCGTTCTTCGATATCAAGAATGGAGAGTTTCATCACCTGACAACAAACCATATTGGTTACAAAAAAAAAAATTCTTAAATTGGTTACCTATGCATTGAAAATATTAAACAAAATACTTGTATGATTTTGAACATTTTTGAAACACATTATTACTTTGATAAGTGAATAAATTTAAGAATACACATATAAATAAGTTAAAATGTTGTAATAGCCAAAATTTAAACTTGCAGTTTTTAGCAGAACATAAAAAAAAATAATAAAAGATATACGAGTGCAAATTCTAAAAAAAAATTTATATCCCAAATTTTTTAAAGCAAAATTTTAAAGGGAAAAATATCTAGTGAAAATGAACGGTGGGGAATTAAAGTTTCTCCCAACCTAATTTCTCTCTAAATGCAGCAGGCAGTGGTATCTTTTCCATTTGCAGAGGGGGAGGGAGAGAACCTTGTCACATTTACACAAATGTGTTAGTGTGTTTCTTTAGTTAATCTACGGTGTACTTCGTGTATTCTGGGAGGTTCCCTGGATTTTTTTTTTTTTAAATGGAAGACTAAAGCAGTGTTCTGGGAATTCATTAAGCTTTAATCATCTTGTAGCAGTAAAAAAAAATTCCACATTATTTTGATCATGGAGGTGGGTAGGGGGGGGGTTATAACCCCTTTTGCTCCTACTTGGAACCGCGCCTACGTACCCGATTGGAAAGGTGTAGGTTCGAATTCCATAGTCCAAGACTGAAATTGCCTATTCATTTTTAAATATGCTAGAAAATTTCAGGAGAAAGGTGTAGGTTTTTTTTATTTATCTAATTTAATCTGTTTTTTGGTTTTTTTTTATCTCGCAAACCAGCGCACGAACTCACAATTGCAGACATTACTCGACTAGATGTTACTGGAGGGCATCAGAAGGGGTCGAACATTGAGATCTATTCATATGAAATATTTCCCTTCCAGGGAAATATTTCATATGAATAAATAAATAAGCTCTACAAGTCATTTATACTGAGGCTACAGTAAATGAATGTCTTGGAAGATTATTGTCAATATGACTAATTAAATAATGATTTTTTAATATATCGTTCTAAAGGACAATTTCTTGAGCAAACCGTTAAGAATTAAAAATATGCGGATATAAAACTTACAAATGAGGGATGACAGTGCACTCTTCCCCCCCCCCCCCATGGTAGTGCAACAAAACATTTGTTTTGTTGCACTACCATGGGGGGGGGAAAGAGTGCAATCGACAAGGATATACATGTTCTCATTACGTTGTTAAAAGGACTTGTGGCAAAACTTCACTAATATGCTCTGCTTGGTTTGGTGAAAAAATTTTCTGGCGCAGTAGCAACAATGGCTATTATGCGCCATGACAAGGTAAATATGCTCTGCTCTCGTCTCCTTGATAGCTCAACAACTTATCATTCCACTACTATCAAAGATCCCGTTAAGGGCACCACGGCATCGTTCATTTTGTGTAACCTAATTTAAAAACCATTAGTTCAAATCAAATTAGGAACGTTACTTCCAAAGAAACATTTTTAGATAATGCACTAACTGTTATGAATGAAATTTAAAGGGTGATTCGGTTTATTACGCAAGTGATAGTTTATCATTAAAATATGTTGCAGTGCTAATTCCGCCTTTCCCCTAAATCTATAGTAATTATATTAATTATAATGTCTCATAGTTCCCCTATTTAGTTATTCCCCAAAGATCCATTTATTAACAATTTTAGAGTGATTAAAACTAAGTATTAAAGCAAATTAAATGTCCTTAAATCTTTATATTGGAACCTGTTATAATGGCGAATTAAAATATGGCGAAATTAGCCACAGCAACTTTGTAAAACAAGACTCTACATAAGCATTTTACAGTTGCTGGCCGGCGATGCTATCTTGGGAGCCACTTACCGGGTTAAATTTCTATAAACACAAGAGATGCGCTTAACTTAACATGCAAATAATGACGACAGAAAGAGGGGGGGTCAGAGAAAGATATACAGATACACCCGTGTGAACGGATATGGAAGATTCCTCCGAGCATCATAAACTCGGTGAATATGTAAGCTAGAGACTCTTCATTTTCCTAATAAGGAGCTGGTGAAGTGTCTACACGTGTGGCCAGAATGTTTGATACATGGCATGGCGTAATCGAGAGATGATGATCACTTCGCTTCGCTCCTTAAGATGAAGTGTCTTTTTGACGTAGAGTCCGAATGTGCGAGGACGTGGGAGTTCTCCAATAAGAGAAAGAGAATTATCTAAACAATAAGGGAAGACAAGGAGTATTAAAGCGGGTCCTCGGAAGAGAGGTAGGAGGAGAGAGACAGACAACGTGAAGAGCAAAAGCTACCGGAGAAAAGAAGAGGAAAAACCAGCGAACGAACGAAGGAGAACCTGCGACCGAGAACGGAAGAGAAATACGGCAATCCCTGTTAAGGTAACGGACGCCCGAAATAACGGAGTATCGAGGAGATTAGCTATTCAAGCGAAAGGAGTATCTTTAGTTGGGTAAGTTAGTTGAAAAGGTATAGTATGAGAACATGAAACTGAACAGATGGATTCTTTCTAGCCTTTTATAATCTTGTAACTAATAATTGCTGTGTCTAAGAATGATAACTCTAAAGAACATGATCCTATTGCTATCATAATGTTTTGTTGAATTTATATCACTGAAAGGACTAAAATGTGTAAGCTTTACTTGTATTAAACTTTATTATGTTTTGCATTATAGGAGTTTCTCTTAACTGCCAAAACCTCACATTCAACCACTAAAGTAGTAAGGCAAAACGTTAAAACATGATTCGGAGGTAACTGCGGTTATCGAGTAATCAGTTGCATGATTACCCGATAATAATAAGCACAACGCAAAGCCCAAACTGCGGGGAAAAAGGGTAGAAAAGGGGTAAATATCTCCATCTCTCTTCTTCCCTGAGGGTATACGAGGTTTTTGTCCTAACCAAGCCACTAGACGATAAAACAGAATGATATTCCAGATCAGGCGAGATGAACACAGTAAAGCAAATTAAGATGGCAGACCAAAAGAAAAGGGTCGGAAACAACGTAACTACACTTAGAACAAAAAGTATAGGTTATGCCTAGACTAACTAGTTCTGATGCGGCCACACCCTAGTACACACAAGACCTAAGTAAGTAAGTGAAACGAGTATATATATGTGCAGCGTCTGTGTGTGCGAGGTGACATGGTGCCTTAAGCCCAGGATGGTTTTGAGTAGTGAAGAGAAACTGATTAAGCTTACAGGACTAATAAGCAGAAAGATGAAATGGACGGTGGTGTTTTTGAGTTCTTGGCAGAGAGAATTTTACTGTACTTCTTTTATTTAGTGATGATAAAATATCAATATTATTATCATTATAGTTGTTTGATAATGCAGAGCAAAAAGTAGCAACATATAAAGTAAAGCAGTTAGCTGCATACATTTTGGCTTGGGAATATAGGCATGAACGAAAAGTAGAAACTTAATAGTTAGTAATGTAAACATATTATAAATGTTTTTAGAAGGTAAATAAAAGAGAATTAAAAGTTGCTGCTTGTTGCTGATGAAATTTTTGCATTTCTTATCTTTCTCTATATAGTAACTTTATTTGAATTTTATTTTTTTTAATTTTTGCGCGCTATATATAAATTTTAGAAAGCTGAATTTAATATTGATAATGTTTGATAATGCCCACTTAGCCATGATACGGTAAGTATATTTATTTGGAAAATTGGGACTGTACGGTAGGCGCATTGGTATTAACTTAATATAAGCGTTTAATATACAAATATTACACAGCAAAATGGAAAGTCCAAGCTTAGATGGGGCAAATTTAGAAATTTCTGAACCGTTATTTCCCACACAACATGAGGCAACACCTGTGAGGGTGCATCCGCCTCAAATTGCTGGTTTTCTTAATTTAGTTCCGATGTACTTTGGGAAAGACGATGAAGGGCCATCGGCCTCGTTCTTTTTCGAATCACTGGAAGAAACTGCAAGCATTGCAAACTGGTCTGGCAGAGAGAAAATAGCAGTGGTGAAGAGTCGGCTGAAGGGCCCCGCCGCTGATTTTCTCTCTCACTCGATGGAGTTAAGATCCGAAAAGGATTATGACAAGTTTAAAGAGGCATTTATAACACGTTTTGAACGTTCACAGCCACTCATATCACAATTACAAAAATTTAGCTCCGCTAGGCAGGAACCTTCCGAAACAGTCATTCAGTTTGGCACTCGTTTAAACAATTTGTGTAGGGTTGCTTTTAAAACTGAGAATGAAACACCAGAAATAGTTGCGTTAAGAGATCAGACATTATTGGCACAATTTTTGAACGGATTAAACCCTAGATTGAAACGTTTAGTTCTTAGTCAAAATCCAGCCACTTATCAACTAGCGCTAGAAATTTCGACTCGTGAGGAACAAAATGAAAGATTAACTCAAACTAAACATGTTACTATAAATTTGGCCGAAACGGCTAACAATCGAATTTTAACTCCTGAACAAGAACAAATAAATTCATTACAACAATCACTAGAAGCATTATCAACGAACAACACTAACTTAAATAGCTTAGAAAGAAACTTGTCTACTCTTGCCAACAGATTTCAGAATTTCGCAGCGGGTATTGACCAACAGTTACAAGAAATTAGACAAAATCAGCGTAAGCAGGGTTATCTGCCTAATGTGCTAGACACCGCTGTGAGGCCAATTGCCGAGAGCGCTCCGCACAGCGTATTGTTTACAAACAGAGAAGCTGCGCGCCGCCAAGTAGGGTCGAATTACGGTAGACAGAGCAGGGAGTTAGGACCATCGGAAAGAAATATAAACAGAGAGAGGAGCGAAAATGTTACGGGACGACCACGCATCTTTACCCCGAGTCAAGAGGCCTCTTATCGGCAGGGCTATCGGAGACCAACAGTAGCCAGAAATGACTACACTAGCGCTCCACAAGTTAGAATGCCTTTTGATAACAGGGTAAGAAATCGCTTTCAAAATAATATAGGATCGAATACTTATTATGCTAGACCTAGAGGAGTGTTATATAGGGATAATACTGAATATAGACAACCTCGGGTATTCAATCGTAGGCAGATTAATCACATGGGAGTGGCTTCAGACCGACAATTTGGTCGAAGATCGAGTTGACAACCAAAATCTTTCAAACAGATGCCAAAACATAGTAAGTATAGTAGGGCAGAGCATGGGATTTTTACAGCTGAGAATGATACAGAGTTACCTTTAGTGGCAGGCTTTATTCAAGGAATCCCAACAACGTTTTTAATTGACAGTGGGGCTTCAGTAACTTTAATTAGTGCAGATATTTTTCACAAAATTAAAAATGACAGATTTTTGAAACAAAGGCCACCTGATGTTACTGTTTGTGGAATCGGGGGAAATATTGTACCCTTGCATTCGAAAATTACTGTAAACTTGACATTAGATGGAAAAACATTTACAGAACATGTTCTTGTAGCCTCAGATACATTAAGCCCTAGATATGAAATTGTCCTAGGTTCAGACATCTTACGCCGTCGTTCTTTTGTCATAGATTCTGGGAAAAGAATTTTAAAATCTTTACCACTTGGTATTTGCATGAGAGAAATAGGAGTTAGGGAGAAAATCCTAGGTGACACAAAACCCACAGTAGGAAAACTAACTTCTAAACATATCCTACCACCTAATACTGAATCTATACTAACAGTTCAGTGTAATTCCAAGTTTCTCCCAGGGCAATCAGTAATTGTAGAGCCGAATTATAATCTAGGCCGGAGCGATGTAGCTGTGAGGACTTCAATTGACCAGGTATCTCAGGACAGAAGGGTGTCTGTCCTAGTGGCAAATGTTTCTGATGAACCATTACATCTACCAAAACGTATGGGAATTGCTGTTATAGAATGTATTAAAATGAATGAAGTTAATTTTGCAGGTAAACAAGATAACAGGAAAAAGCTGCCTCCAGTGTCGATTAGTGACTTCAAGCTGAATCATTTGACTGATTCACAGCGACAGGGGTTGTCTCAATTGCTACATAAATATAGAGACGTTTTTGCTAATTCTCCATCCCAATTAGGTCGTTCTACAGTTCTATATCATAGAATAAAACTTACAGATGATACTCCAGTTGCACAACGAGCTTATCGAACACCATATTCTTTGCAAAACGAGGTCGATCGACAGATCGATGAGTTGTTGGATGCAGGCATAATTTCTCCAAGTACTTCACCCTATAGTGCTCCGATTGTTATGGTGAAAAAACAGGATGGATCAATGAGGATGTGTATTGACTTTAGGAAATTAAATTCTAAAACGGTCACAGATTGCTTTCCGCTTCCGTTAATCTCACAAATTTTGGACCTCCTTTCTGGATCTCGTTACTTCTCGGCGCTTGATATGCAATCGGGATATTGGCAAATCCCAGTGCATCCCGCTGATAAGCATAAAACTGCATTTACAACGGGAAGAGGACTATTCGAATGCGAAAAACTCCCGTTTGGCCTCCAGGGGGCGCCGGCTAGTTTCTCGAGAGCCATGACGATCGTGTTGCAAGGTCTCCAAACGCAGTCCATTTTCTGGTACCTGGATGATGTGGTGGTTTGCAGTAAAACGTTCTCAGAACACATAGAACGGTTGGAGCTGGTGTTCCAGCGCCTGCGGCAGTATGATCTAAAGCTCAAGCCATCCAAATGTGATTTCTTAAAAGAAGAAATCACATACCTCGGCCATAGAGTCAGTTCAGAGGGGATCCGACCAGATCGGAAAAATATCTCAGCAATCGAAAATTGCGCTCATCCTAGAAGTGTGAAGCAGGTGAGAAGATTCTTGGGAATGACAGGATTCTATAGAAAGTTTATCAAGGACTATGCGAAGGTGGCCAAGCCATTAACCGATCTCACAAAAAAGGACACCCCATTTAAGTGGGACGAGTCAACACAGTCCGCCTTTGAGAAATTGAAGATGGCCCTGATAACAGAGCCGGTCCTTATTTACCCAGACTTTTCCCAGCCTTTTTTCCTTGCCACAGATGCGAGTGAAAGTTCCATCGCGGGAATTCTAGAGCAGAATACAAAAGATGGGGAGAGACATCCAATTGCTTACGTAAGTCGACTTCTAAAACAGGCTGAAAAGTCCTATAGCACTGTAGAAAAGGAAAGTTTAGCTGTGGTGTACTCCATATCTCAGTTCCGCCCGTATTTGTATGGGAATTATTTTACGATCATCACAGATAATTCAGCCTTAAGTTATTTATTGAAATTAAAAAACCCCACGCCCAGATTGACGAGATGGAACTTAATGATCCAGGATTACCGGTTTGATGTGATCCACCGGCCGGGAAGAATGCATTTAAATGCAGATTTTTTGTCTAGACCAGTGTTAGAAGAAGATGCGAAGCCTAAGTGCTTAAAGAAACCTAGAACTGAAGAAGTTGCGACGATGTCGACCGGAATTACATTGGAAGCATTAGTAATGCCCAAGGAGGCTACTAAGGAATTAATGAGAACCTTACAGAGGGAAGACAACAGCCTAAACGCCTTAATCACTCAATTAGAGGGAAATGGCCAAGCTTTAGCTAAGATTCCAGATTCTTATTATTTAAATGAGGGGATATTGTATCATTACTCGTTACCTGATGCTAAATCAACTCGAGAGCAGCCATTTGAGCAAGTTGTGGTTCCACATGCATTAAAAGGTCAGATTTTGGAGGCTTGTCATACGAATCCTTCCAGTGGCCATCTATCGTTTGACAAAACTCTACAGAAAGTACGAAGAAATTTCTTCTGGACCAATATGTACAAGGAAATTAAAGCTTATGTCAGTTCTTGCCCTTCATGCTTAGAAAGAAGAGGATATAATCCAAAAGCAAAAGCACGCTTGCTGCGACTCCCAACACAATCATCTCCCTGGTGTACAGTGAGCATGGACATCCTTGGTCCATTGCCGACCAGTCTAGATGGACATAAATATTTATTAATGGTTCTAGACTGCTTCACACGTTATGTGGAAGCAATACCTCTCAAGACACAGAAAGCAGAGGAAATAGCTACAGCTTTTGTAAATTATGTGGTTGCCAGACATGGAATCCCACAAACCTTGCTGACAGACAGAGGAACTAACTTCCTATCAACTTTAATGAAAGAGATCTATCAAAAACTGGGCATTAAGAAGCTTCAAACCACTGCTTTTCATCCCCAAACCAACGGAAGAGTGGAGAGGCTGAATAAAACTCTGGCAGCAATCCTATCGCATGTCGTGAACTCTACACAATCAGACTGGCATATCTGTGTTCCATTGGCAGTAGCAGCATACCATTCAGCTGTACATTCTGCTACTCATGAAACACCAAATTATCTAATGTATGGAAGAGATCTTATAATGCCACAGCATATTTGGACTTCAGAAACCCATCCTACATATGCCTCTTTGGAGCATTATTCAGAGCAAATGGTAGCGAGGATGCAGCGAACTTATGAAATAGTTCAGCAGCATTTGGAAAATGCTGCACAAACACAAGAAAAATATCGCTCTACTAGGGCCGTAGATAAGCAGATTAGGGTTGGAAGCATAGTATATCTTTATACTCCGACGGTTAAACCAGGTAGAACACGCAAGTTGTCTCGTCAGAGTAGTGGACCATATCGGGTTATATCTCAAGCATCTGAAGTGAACTATCAGATTCAGCACATATATCACCCTAGGGATAAACAATTAGTTCACGTGGATAGGTTAACTAAAGTCATAGAACGCAAACCGTTTCCAGAACTACGTTTAGAGCAGTCAGAAACTACTTCCTTACCTGAACAAACCTCTGAACACACAAAACCAAAGGAGATATATGTTGAATCCGAATCAGAGGAAGAATACTGGATTGACCCAGAGGTTTACCAGGTGCCAAGTCTGCCCGTTTCAATCCCGTTAAGGTATTTACCTAATAAGAGTCAAAAACAACCAACGGTGGTAAAGCAAGAGCAACAAATAGTCTCACAGAGTCAAAGGCAAGAGGATAATGCCACTTTGCCAAGCAGAAAACAGCAAGTGCATTCCCAGCCAACACATCAATACAATTTACGGAGCAGGAATCACGAGCCTCATTCTGTATCTATCCCTGAACATAAGGAAGTGAAAATACTCCCCCAGTCACAAAATGAGACAGCTGTCCCAGAGCTAATTCAATTTTCCGACGATGAGACAGAACAGAATGTCTCCTCTGATAACACGAGTATTGAACTTCAAACTCAGCCAGCTGAAATTTGCTCTGAAGAAAGGGCAGAAGCAGCACCGCCACACCCTGAAAATCCAAGTATATATGATCGACTTGTACAGTGGGCAACAGAACCTATATTCGAACCCGAATCTCAAGAAAACCAGGAAAGCTCCAATCAACCGACAGGGACTACTGCGTACGATCTAGTGCTGAGGTTTTTAGATGCCCTGAGTTGAGAGAAAAAAAAAAAAAAAAAAAAAAAAATGGGAAAAGGATAGATTTTTTTCCGACTCTATCATGAAGTTTTATCAGCAGTTATATTATTGGATAGCCCAAGAAGCACAAAGTATATAAATGGTATAGTTAGAGACACATGAAAGAGAAATCGATTTATCCTAACTGTAAGTTGCAAGCAAAAGCATAAGTTATTTGTAGGAATCAAAAAAAAAAAAAAAAAAAAAAAAGGGGTGATTAGTGCCAGAACTTTTAATTAACTAGTATTAAACAACCACTGTTACTGAGCAGGTAATAATATTCTTCCCCAGAAAATATATTTTGAGTATACAAAATTCAAAGGTAGAGAGAAGGGACGGAAAAAGTCTAGGACTTTATAGGCGCCACCCTAGTTATTTTTTGTTTTCTCTCTCTCTTATTGCATGTCTAAATTCAAGTTCAAGAAAGAAGATTCAGAATGATATCTAAGGAAGACAATAATCGTGCTTTTTGGAGATGAGAAGAAGCATTTAGCCTGGGGACGGCTGGTTCCTCCCAGTCACTACTTGTTTTTATCATGTTTCTAAAGAATAAGAGTTAAAAAAAAAAATAATAAAAAAAAGAGGTATCATCTGAATTCTGAGGTCAAGATAAGGGGATCTTCTTCTTGTGCTGTTTTAAAAAGAAAACTCATTTTTACTCTCAAATAAAGGTTTGGAGCAATCTAAATCAGAATTTTAGTTCTACAAATAATGTTAAAATAGAACTTTATCTGCTAATTATAACTCTTTTACATATGGAATTAAGGAGTTATTGACATTACATAGGAATGTCAAGACAGCAAATATAGTTATTATCGATTAAACTGTATGAGAAAAAAAAAAAAAAAAAAATTTCAGCTGTCTTCTTCACGCTACATAGACTACGATTACCCCTGTGCTAAATTACATCACTCAAAACCTATCTATAAGGAATGACATGTGGCTATAACTGCTCTGAACTTTTTGAGGCAAGGCGTTTGATTTGAACAAATAAGGTTTCAAGATAATGTCTATGAATTCCTTTTTTACTTTGATACACAGAGGCAATTATACGAAAATTTGGAGCAGAGAAATCTTTTGTCATGGATAAAGAAACCCCTTCAAGTGAGTGTTCCCCAGGAGTTCTTATTAACCCCGGGACCTTGAAAGTTTTTGTTTATCTCACAAAAGGATAAGATTGTTGAAGAAATTATTCATTTATTAGGAAGAGACGAGTTTTGAAGATTATCTTGTGTTATATGTTGGGATTTGATTAGAAGTAGACATTGTTTACCCAAGAACGTTATCTATGTGATTTATGTAATAGTGGGAATAATTTTAGCATTTGTTTTAGTATATAAAGCTCATACTAGGATTAATATGGCAGACAATAAAAGGTATGTTTCTTATGGTAAAAAAAAAAGTGTGTGGGAAGTGTTCAAAATTATATAGAGAATGACTACATTAGCAGGACTGACTACGGGAAAATCAGTGAGAACGACTGCAGGAAGGTAAGAGAGTATATAGATCATGCGCAGCTGAATCTCAGACAGGAAGTAAGAATAACATTGTTACAGGTTTTCCTATAAGAATCATCCAATTATGTAAAAAAATCGGAAGGAGGAAGAAGCAATTAGGGTAGATTCTCTCTCACTTTGTATATCTAAAGCCTAGAGAGATGAATAAAACTAAAGATCAACATTCAGATATTGAGTGAAAGATTCTTTTTTCTCATCAAAAAAAAAAAAAAAAAAATAATAATAATAATATATATGAGAGAAGGGAAGAAGAGGAAGCAGTAACAAAAGAAGTTTGGTATTTGTCTTCTCACTCCTCCTGAAAAAAAAATGAGCCTATCAAATGGAACGATCAAAAAAAAAAAAAATTTGTTCAACTCTGATTTTAGTATTTTAGGTCTTTGAAGTAAATTTAATGTAAAAGAATGGGAAAAAAAAAAGGGGGTAACATTGTTTTTGACAGAAATACATACCAGAATACTCATCAATATGACTTCTCCAGCCCAGATCATGTTCCTACTAGTTACGCTACTTATTCGGTGTACGCCTTATCAGACTGGTATCTTCATTCTTCAGCCATTAGATAGAGAGGCCATGACTGGTCAAACTATCATCATCCCCTGCAGATTAGTTTCAAATCTCACAGTCACTGTAAAATGGTTTTTCAACGGAAAAAGCACAGATCACCTTTTCAGACCATCAGGGCTTCCTGATTATAAAATCGTCGGATCACCTAGAGAGAATGATTTTGCATTGCAAATCACCCAACTGCAGCTGACAGATGAAGGTAAATATTTTTGCCACGTTCAAACTAAGGACGGACGTCAATTCCGATCAAGTACAGCTATCGTGACAATTTATGTTACGCCTCTACCACCTCTAATCGAAGAAGGCTCATTCCTTAATGGGAACGAAGGAGAGCAAGCCACTGTTACATGCAAATCTTTAGCAGGAAAACCGCCAGCTGTTTTGAGATGGATTCATTTTAATGGTAATCCCATCAACGGATCAGTACGAGCCAGTCAGGAATTATGGTCAGACAAAATAAAAATGAACACTTATTTGAAATGGATAACCATTCTATCACCAGAGTATGATAAGAAAGCATTTACCTGTGTCGCTAATCATCTAACTTACTTGCATCCTCTAATGGTTTCAATTACAGTCCTAGTGAAGTATAAGCCAAGAATCACTATGAAAACAACCTCAAAAATCGCACGTGAATATGATCGGTTCAAATTAAAATGTGAAGCCAGAGCAAACCCAGATGTTTTCGTTTACAAATGGTTTAAAAACGGAGAACTGCTAATAAAACAAGGAAACGCTTTTCTTGAAATTAAAAGCGTTATGAGAACAAATCATAACGATAACTTCACCTGCTTAGTTCGAAATGAACTAGGAACAGCCCAAGCTTCCTACGTGATGACAGTATCTTACGGACCCATTCTTATATCTAAATTGGATGATATTGCTACAATCCAGGGAAATCCAGTTTTGCTACAGTGTGAAGCTAGAGGAAATCCACTTCCAGTAATAAAATGGTATTTCGAGGATAAGATTATTCAAAGCAGTATCATTTCTACTTTATCAATTCCTAAGATGACACGTCAAACGTCAGGTCGCTACACTTGTACAGCAGAAATCTCAAACTATCCTTTAGTGAAAGACCAGGCATTAATTTATATAAAAGGATCACCAGAAGGAAACTGTAAAACACATCTAGCAAGTTTAGGAGACGACGTCCGGCTACAATGTGTTTTTAAACATGTTCCTCCTCTACAGAATGTGACCTGGAGAAAAACTATGACTAATGAACTACTAACCACGCATTTGGAAGTATGGAGTCAACGAGTTGTAACCAGTACTCTCAGCATCGACGCAGTCCGAGCAAAACAATTTGGCTTTTATGAATGTCTTGTATGGAATCAATGGGGCCAATTAAAATTAGTGGTGCATCTAGAAAGGAATTGGTCTCGTGAAGCAGTATACCTTACGTTAGGAATTCCAGCTATAGTGTTGATCTTAAGCACACTAGGAGCAGTGTTATGGAAACTATGGAAGTGTGGGAGCATCAATATGGAAACTTCAGATCAAATACGCACTTATCAAGTCTATTATAGCGAGAATGACGACGATCGTGTGAGCATTTCCAGCCTAGAATAAGAAGAAAAGGGGGAGGAAAAGCCTTTCTCCTCTTCCCTGACGTCTAAATGAGCTTCAGAAGTGTTTTGATTTTTAGGAAACACTCAAACTGTGTGTGCAGGGACTCCCTGTCCCGTGTGGAAAAAAAAAAAAAAAAAAAACTTGCGAGTGAATTAAAAGAAACACTTAAAACTTTAAACTTTAGGAATACTTCTGTTGACATTCTACTGACATTCAAATGAAATTGTAATGTTCTACTGACATTCAAATGAAATTTTAATGCAATAACTATGTTAGAGTGATATACTTGTAATAGTAATTGTGAAATAATTATGAAAGTATTAATGCTTTTAAAGGTTTAAATTCTTGGAAAAATAACTTGATTGTTACTTTTCTGTTACTTTTCTACTATTGATCTGTATTATGTGTACTTATATATTAGCACTAATTATATATTAGCATTATGAAAAACACATATATAGATATAATGATAAGAACATGTGCTAACTTTGTTTATTTTATTACATGAATAATGTATCATGCTTGGAGAAAAATCTTGAAGGACGATTATGCGGTAGAGAAGACGTGAATCATTCTTAAAACAGAAGTGTACTACAGCCTAGCAGACCAAAGAAACATGGTGATTAGTGAATCTTATAAGGACAATGGACACTTGAGAAGATATAATAAAGATAAGAAATACCATACATTGTAAAACTGTGTGTGCAATAATGCGTGAAGATATCCATTGGAAAATTTAAGAACTTATTATTGTTCATGATACAATATTACTAAATGTTATAATATCATAGATGTCAATCTTCTAGTATTTTGTGTTTGAGAATATATATATGTATAGATTAATGGTAGAGGCAGTTGTAAAGGAAGAACCCATCTGTTACTTTGGGAATTTTAGCTTAGGGCCCGATTTGGTTTTTTTTTCAGAATTAAGAAGAGTGATTTTCTTCTAAATCCCCGGTCTCAATTCTGAAAAAAAAAGGGGAAGTAGGGGAAGATGTTGCAGTGCTAATTCCGCCTTTCCCCTAAATCTATAGTAATTATATTAATTATAATGTCTCATAGTTCCCCTATTTAGTTATTCCCCAAAGATCCATTTATTAACAATTTTAGAGTGATTAAAACTAAGTATTAAAGCAAATTAAATGTCCTTAAATCTTTATATTGGAACCTGTTATAATGGCGAATTAAAATATGGCGAAATTAGCCACAGCAACTTTGTAAAACAAGACTCTACATAAGCATTTTACAGTTGCTGGCCGGCGATGCTATCTTGGGAGCCACTTACCGGGTTAAATTTCTATAAACACAAGAGATGCGCTTAACTTAACATGCAAATAATGACGACAGAAAGAGGGGGGGTCAGAGAAAGATATACAGATACACCCGTGTGAACGGATATGGAAGATTCCTCCGAGCATCATAAACTCGGTGAATATGTAAGCTAGAGACTCTTCATTTTCCTAATAAGGAGCTGGTGAAGTGTCTACACGTGTGGCCAGAATGTTTGATACATGGCATGGCGTAATCGAGAGATGATGATCACTTCGCTTCGCTCCTTAAGATGAAGTGTCTTTTTGACGTAGAGTCCGAATGTGCGAGGACGTGGGAGTTCTCCAATAAGAGAAAGAGAATTATCTAAACAATAAGGGAAGACAAGGAGTATTAAAGCGGGTCCTCGGAAGAGAGGTAGGAGGAGAGAGACAGACAACGTGAAGAGCAAAAGCTACCGGAGAAAAGAAGAGGAAAAACCAGCGAACGAACGAAGGAGAACCTGCGACCGAGAACGGAAGAGAAATACGGCAATCCCTGTTAAGGTAACGGACGCCCGAAATAACGGAGTATCGAGGAGATTAGCTATTCAAGCGAAAGGAGTATCTTTAGTTGGGTAAGTTAGTTGAAAAGGTATAGTATGAGAACATGAAACTGAACAGATGGATTCTTTCTAGCCTTTTATAATCTTGTAACTAATAATTGCTGTGTCTAAGAATGATAACTCTAAAGAACATGATCCTATTGCTATCATAATGTTTTGTTGAATTTATATCACTGAAAGGACTAAAATGTGTAAGCTTTACTTGTATTAAACTTTATTATGTTTTGCATTATAGGAGTTTCTCTTAACTGCCAAAACCTCACATTCAACCACTAAAGTAGTAAGGCAAAACGTTAAAACATGATTCGGAGGTAACTGCGGTTATCGAGTAATCAGTTGCATGATTACCCGATAATAATAAGCACAACGCAAAGCCCAAACTGCGGGGAAAAAGGGTAGAAAAGGGGTAAATATCTCCATCTCTCTTCTTCCCTGAGGGTATACGAGGTTTTTGTCCTAACCAAGCCACTAGACGATAAAACAGAATGATATTCCAGATCAGGCGAGATGAACACAGTAAAGCAAATTAAGATGGCAGACCAAAAGAAAAGGGTCGGAAACAACGTAACTACACTTAGAACAAAAAGTATAGGTTATGCCTAGACTAACTAGTTCTGATGCGGCCACACCCTAGTACACACAAGACCTAAGTAAGTAAGTGAAACGAGTATATATATGTGCAGCGTCTGTGTGTGCGAGGTGACAAATATATTGGTTACATTTTGATTTAATCACCTAAAAACCAGGGTGTAAGCAACATATGCAAATGCCACTGACTGTCTTAGGGACAGATACTGTTCAAATTTCTTCTTTTAAAATATACTTTCGCCTTTATTTATTTTATTAATTATTATTTTTTGTTTGTTTGCGAGTCGAGAGGCGGCAATGTTAAGCTTTGCCCATACAGTACCACCGGCCATCAGTGAGAAAGGCTTCGTAAACCAGTCCATGCCGGTCAAACTGATTTTGAGGTATAAAAGTAAAGTGCAGCCATTATCAACCCACTGCAGGGTGGAAGCCTCCTCAACAATTCATGCTGAGGGAAATGGACCATTATCTGCCACGCTGGTCCAGTGCGGGTGGCAGATCGACCGTATTCAGCAGTCAGGGGCTTGAACCCCGGTCTACTCAAAGAGCGTGTGCTACTGCACTCCCGCTCCTGCCCACTCGGCTACGGAATAGTCAACTTCTATTTTATACTCGTATACAATGCACTTCTCGTAGTTTCCCCTTCCCCTCCTTTTCTCCACAGCTGATTCTGGTTTGATCGTTACAAAAGATCCATCTGCTATTTAAAATCATTGAGGTGTAGGAGCTTGCCAACGATTATCAGTTGAAGGTAAAAGGAAGGGTTTTCATTTTCGTGAAAGGTGTTATATTTATTTCCGCATCAGTTCAGTTCAATGGGAATCTCCTTAGCGAAATTTCAGCTGCTCCCACAAAATGTGCATATTAGTGGAAACTACTTCAGAAAATAATTTTAGAAATAATCCTTAAATGGATCGATATTGTTTAACTGTAATGTGTTTACCGTTAAACAGTTACTTAAAACTGGACTATTTCTTTTGCATACCGTTCTAAAATTAATAGGTATATCCAGCATACGGCCAGCCTACTGGCCGTATACTGGATACAGTTTACGGCCGTAACCAAGCTCTTCACTCTTTCATAATTTGTGTAAAGCCGATAACTACAAATAAAACTAAATTAAAAGCATTAGTTTGAAAAAATAAAAATAGCTATCAAAATTATATTTTTTAATTAAGTGAAAAAGTAAATAAATTAAAATCACATTAAGTGGTATTAAATATTCAGTTTTTTTTTTTTTTTTTTTTTAAGAGGTGAGCGAATGAATAATTTTCGCTTGTTTGGCGCATGAGCAACTAGGGCCATGATACGCCAAGTCCAATCTCCACAGGGGGAGATCCTATTGGGTACTCCATATCACTATAGCAAGCTGAAAACGATATTATCTATTATTATTTTTTGTGCGAGAGAGGAAGCAGTGGCAAATCATATATATGATGTTTTAATTAAAATATACTAGGTTCTATCTCGCTTATATTTAAGTTTAAGCATTCATTTGTCGTCTGGACCAGTTTTTGTTGTTTCAGCTAAATTTTTGAATTTGATATTAAAATTGAACTACCGTATTTTTCGGCTTATAAGACGCTGCGCGGCGTGGAAGACGCACCCTAATTTTGGAACAGTAAATTAAAAAAAAAAAATAATAAGAATTATTGTTAATACAATGGAAATTTAAAAAAAAAAAATTAATAAGAATAAAACCCAAAAGCTAATAAAGAAAATTACAGGATTATTGCTCTTATTTATTTTAGCATTATTCAACTTCAGATTCATTACTGACTTCATCATCATCATCACTAGTATCACTGTCACTCTCATACAAAAAATGATCTTCAGTGCCATCCATTGCATTACTTATCCCACATTTTTTTTTTTTTTAAGGCAGCGGAAAGACGAGTACTAGCTTCAGAATAATTTCCCAGTGTATCTAGGATACGTAGATTTGTTTGTTATTTAGGAGCATTTAGCAACTAAGGCCATATTACTCCAGGATATGCGGTGGTCATTCCCTGACCTTTCCGCATTCTCCGTATTTGGTGGTCACGGGCTCGAATCCCGGTCTAATGAAGAAGCGTGTGCTACGCACTGCTGCTCCTTCCCACCTGGCTACGGAGGCGCCGCCAGGATACGTAGGAATAAAGTAACATATATGCTAACCTCTTAATGTAAGCTCAAAAGCAACTATGAACATTTGGAATTAAAAAAAATAATAATAAAATAAAATAAAAAATTTATTTTACTAAAATAATTGATCCCCGAACATTAAAATTTATTTTTAATGTTGATTTTGGCGCATTTTCGTGCTGCAAACACAAATTCTTGGTTTTATAAAAGTCTGGTAATCCGTCGAATTCTTTGCTTTATTCAGAAATACATTTTCTTCATTCAGAAATAAATGAGTGATCCCTCTTGAGTAGAAGTGTTAAAAAAAAAAGTTAATGTTGTTTTGATTTTCGACTTATGGAACCGAATTGTTTTCTGTCGGGGAGATGACTGAGCACTACTCAGAAAGTTAACGTTCAGTGTGTAGGTCGCATTCAAAAACAGTACGACTCCACGCGTTCTTGGAGACGAGTCGGGAATCTAAAAATGGGGGTTCGCTATCGGCCATATCCAAAACATTTTGACATGCTTTTACTCACGCGCTTTTTTATTTTTCCTTTTGTACCATAAATGAAAAAATGAGCATAATTTTTTTTTTTTTTTTTTTTTCGTTTATATAAATTCTGTTAACATGGTCCTTATCGTTTTTTTTCCCAACATCAAGCTCGCTCGCCAACATTTGAAGAGTCAAATAATGAACGAGACCAGTCATTTCTGGCTTTCTCCAATAGGCTTGTCGTTTCTTCTTCAGGCTTCTCGACCGTCTTTAAATCGAGATACAAATGATGAATTTGTGTCTCACTGGCAGTTTTTCCAACTTGATATAAAATTTGATATTGTAACGCCGGTACCAAATCTGTTGACATACTAGACAAATTAAATCGAAGTGCATTCTAAATAGGGAGTATCAATGCTTCACATGATCATGCGCGCGCATCTAGACGCAACGCATTCTTATGGATGTAAAATCGTGCCATTACGTTTCAGGAGCATTGTATATGCCTCTGTTTTGTTGTTGTTTGCGGGTTACCTTTAGAAGAAAAGAAACAGAATAAGTTGAGACTGCCGAATATGGTTGCATTTCCTTCAGTAGATTTCTCTCTAGACAGTTCAAAATTGAGACACTTTAATTGTGGCCACCCCGTGTTTAAGATTTCAAAGCAGTCGATATTAGAAATCTTATCAGAAGGTATGAAGATCTTATTGATGTTATGAAATAATTGGCAAAGGTAAGTCAGCTCAACTATTTTACCTGCCCCCTCCCTTTCTTAAGGATTGCGCGAATGAACATAAGTGTAATCGAAAATTGCTTTGTCTAATGTAAATTATCCAGTTAATACACACGTTTTAGTGAAAATATAAATACGCGTACAACATAAAACTACAATCATATATAGTGATGATTGTAGTTTATTCTTGGTTCTTCTTAATTTATTCTGAATTTTTTGGTTCTTCTTCGTTCATTCTTAATTTTTTGGTTCTTCTTCGTTCATTCTTAATTTTTGTATTTACATTGAATACAAAAATTACTTGATAAATGTAGTATATGTTGAGAACGTGACTTAATTTAATGGTGAGGATCGAGGACGTAAAGGAGAATCTGAAGAACTATTGTGTTGAAAATTGAGTTAATTTGGCGAGGCTTCAAATAAAGGAACTCGAGTACTTGAATGCGGAGGATGACTAGGACAGTTAGAATCGGGCAGTACGTAAGTTCCTGATTGAAAATTACGATTCTCATATGCTCCATTTCCAAATTGAATAATACGTTATTAATTTTATGTTGGGCAATACAAATGTCGTAACGACTTCTACCGCAATTGCGTAGTTTGTTGGCTACATGCTCGCCAAAGACACAGTACTCATCCCGTTTTGTTACATTTTCTGATGCTGTTTTCATGGAACTGTAAGTTTCCTCAGTCCAATAGCGTTCATCTTCGGTAGCCTTTCTCTTTGTTGGCATATATCGCACACTTTTCGGTGTAGGAAAATCTGTACTCGCACTGTTTTCAGTTTGAAAAATTGGTGCCTTTTGTCGAGTTTCATTTGACTGTTCAATATTAACAGCATCGTCATCTTCATTGTCAATGGATGACACAGAAAGTTCGTCCTGAAAGAAAATTATAAATCGGTATAGAAGGTTTGCCACTACGTCTCATTAAAAGAAAAAGAGGAGAAAAAAAAAATAATATATATATATATTTAGTCAAGATATGATATTAACGCACACTGAATGGCCATTTAAGAAGTACACCTACCCTTTTTCATGAAATGGAGCACGCCTTCGTCTCCTTCAGTAACAGCATCACGTGTTCGTACCATGTGATATGTGGGCAATTCCGCGGAAAAGAATGGCCAATACGAAAGATTTAAGTGAGTTTGAAGGGTGGCATGGTAGTCAGCGTCACATGCGCCGGTATGACTATCTCAGAAACTGCAACCCTGCTGGGAATTTCACGTACTACTCTGTCGTGAGTGCTGCGACATCGGTCCAATAATCAAATATCATCCAGCCAATGGCGAACCTGTGGTCCGAAACAGCTCGTTGATGCGAGAGGCCAACGGAGGATGCTAAGACGTGCCGAAAACGGAAATGCTACTGTCGGTCAATTAACAGCTCAATAAAACAGTTGTGACAAGAGGTATTTCAGAACTCGCAATTCATCCTGCCTTGGTACGAATGGGGTATCGCAGTTGACGACCAAACCGCATTCCACACCTGTAAGCAAAACACAAGGACAATTACATTCAAGAATACTAACACTGGAAAATGAAAAACTTGCCTAGCTTGACGAATCCCGGTTTATATTGTTTCATGATGACGAGAAAACATATGTCGAAAATAGCATGAGTCCATAGATCAATTTTGTGTTTATGTGCGAAACTCGTCAAAATATAAAAAGTAAAGTAGTATCTCCCTGATAGTAGTCTTTTAGTGGGGAATTAAGTAGTAACCTCAACTTTCGTGGTTAGTAATATCATTTCCTTTAAACAATCATTAAATATATTGTACTCTTACCTACAAGAATACCAGACAATCCGAACCATACAACCGACACGCTTGATCTTTTTTTTTCCCCTCAAACAACCCTTCTAAGTACACGGTCGAAGTGAGTGGTCTTTTAGGTACCTCAGATCACAACTTGGTGATTGTCTCTTCTCCAATGGAGCCTTTATCTCGTGGCTATTCCCAACCTCGTATTGTTAGCATTACAAGAATGCAAAATGGGATGACCTGCGAGATTTATTTTCCTTGGTCGAATTACTGTTTCAAAACTTCTGATGTCAATGTTTGTTCAGATCGTGTCAGTGAAATTATTCTTGTAGGAATGGAATCCTTTATTCCACACTCCACTTTAAAATCTCATCCTTTATCTAAACCTTGGTTTTCCAACAAATGTGCTAAGGCTGTTCAAGAGAAGAACTTTGCATATTGTAATTGGCTTGTTTCCAATTCTTCAGTTTCATTTTCTGCCTACACCAAAGCTCGCAACAATTGTAAAGCAGTCATTAATTAGTCCAAACTATATTTTGAACAGGCTAAGAATAGAAAACTTGCTTCTTGCCCTAATGGTAGCTGAGCATTCTGGTCTCTTGCCAAATCTATTGGCCGCAACTTTTGCCCATCTCTGCTCCCACCTCTGTCAAAACCAGATAGTTCTGTTGTCACTTCTGCCAAGGATAATGCTGACCTGCTAGCATCCCATTTTTCTTCCAACTCATGTATTAATGATCTTGGTAAAACACCTCCCAACATTCCCAACACGCTCCATTCAATGCCTCAAGATTCGTCTAATCTTAATGCAAAGAAAGCTCCAGGTCCTGATGGTATTTCTCCACTTGTTCTCAAAACCTGTGCTTCTGAACTTACTTCTGTTCTTTGCCGCCTTTTTTCACTTTCTTATTCCAAAGGTGTCTTTCCTTCTGCTTGGAAATTTGCTCATATGCAGCCATTTCCTAAAAAGGGTGACAAATCCGTCCCATTGTGGGGGGGGGGATTTAGTCTTTACTACTTTATTTTGTTGTTTGTTTTTATTTAATGATAATATTAAATATTCTTTATTTTGTTCCCTATTATTCATATAGAGGTCTTTTTTTCTTATACCCCCCCCCCCCACTTACACGTCTGACTTAGACTTCACAGGAGAATTCCAGATTCAAGGGAACTTCTCAATTACGTATAATTCCCTTCGGAAAGGCTGAATGTTCAAGAATGACAAAAGCACACGTTAATTTATAACATAACATAGTTTATTTACATATATATATATATATATATATATATATATACACAACATGATAAAGTGATCAAAACTCAGGCACATGCTAATATTATCCAGCCTATGTAGCATCAGATATATATACAATTATTTGGGCCTTCAGCTCCTTGTTTGGGAATGGCATCATCGTTTGCCAATGGCATTCATCTCAGGACTTCTAGTTTCTCAATGGGCTGTAGTCTACGTCTGGTTAGGGCATCACTGTATCTCTTAGGAATTTATGGGCTCGTCTTCGATACTGCTACTTAGCCTATGGTTCAGCTATTCTGGCGGACTCGGGATTATAACTTTACCTTCTCAGCTCACTTATCTGTGCCTTTACCACTGCCTTCAGAGGATGGACTAGGGTTATTCCTCTTCTTACACTACTTATTTTCACGCTGGCCACTTTCATTACCTTCCTATTACGGACTAGGTTTATTTTTCCATACACTTCACTCGTTTGCATACGGGCCACTACCCTTTCCTTCCGATGACGGACTAGACTTATTTGCATACGGGCCACTACCCTTTCCTTCCGATGACGGACTAGACTTATTTGCATACGGGCCACTACCCTTGCCTTCCGATGACGGACTACTCGACTCTTCTTTTCTATCATGAAACTCCTCTAAATTTTCTTAACTTACTGACTGTACTTCACTACTCATCCAACTTATCTAACCCTTCACTACTCCATCTTAACTTTGTCAGATCTTTCTCAACTGGTTGACAGGACAGGACAGGACTTATCTAACTCTACACAACTTATTACTCCATCTTAACTTTGTCAGATTTTTCTCAACTGCTGACCTGAGTACTTATCTAACCCTACACAACTTATTAACTTATTTTCCCACTAACACTGTCAAAAACTAAACTCTGTGTCTCACTAACTCATTTTCATAAACGTCCACATAAAACTCAACTCTGTGTCTTTTTTAACCCATTTCCACAAACACCGACCAAAACTCAACTCTGTGTTTCCTAACTCATCTTCACAAAACACCAACAAAAACTCAACTCAGTGACCTTCTTGGCTGCGCGCGCTCTCTTTTTGTTTTCCAAATTTGTGTACCGCCCTTTTGTGTTGGCCCACCTTCGCTCAGAAATTTAACCACTCGAACATCAATATTTAAATTTACATCCCGACTATTTGCTAGTGTGGGTTTCCCATGCTATCTCCATCTCCGCTAGTTTCAACCTCCCATTTTAATATTCCTTTCCCAGGCCGCCTGTTCTCTTTTGAAGAAGGCCGACACGGTGTTACTAGACTCACACCTACCCTAAATTTCTGCAGGCCAAGCTGTTGCAGACTACCAGATGCTAACCCTAATGTTCTGGACACGGTATTAGTCCTGTACTCACTTCCTGTTTGTCTCCGATCAAAGGGATGTTCCGACTAATTCGGCTCGCCTTTCTTTGTTCTCGAGCGACCCCCCTTTGTCGCCTATTCACCGATGGCTCCCTTTGTAGCATATTCACCGATCTGCTGTGTGCTCAGCAGGATTTACTACATTTATTTATACATTTTTCATTATACATTATACATTTTATAATGTTTTAATTTTGTATTACTACAATATAGCGACTATAATAAAACAGCGATTTTAAGGGCATGAGATTTAGGAAAGTGTTCCGAATACTTCTAAAATAAGTGTTCCTTAGTAAGAAGGGTATTTAGACCTAAATAAAGTTTACCCACCATTTTATTACATGATAATAAAGCTTTATCTGAATGCACTTGTATTTGTTAACGAATAATTTATTCCTATTTAGTAAAAAAAAAAAAAAAAAAAGTCGCACCAAGCACACTTCTCTTAGAATTAGCCAACTTTTATGCTCTCAACAAAATTGTATTATAGTCAGGTAAGGACGTTACGTGGTTTTTTCCCATTAAGATTATTACTATATTTAATACTGAGAGCATCGGCAAGAGGAGTCTGTCAGCAGCACGGTATCGGTAAGATACCTGAAATGTATAGTAGTTTAGGCGAATAGCTTAATAAACTATATTATTAATTTCACGTGGTATAAGAGTGGTATTAAATATAGTAATAATCTTAATGCAAAATTGTATTGGTTTTAATTTTTAAAAAACGAAGCTTCTCCATTTTTTTTTTAATACTCATAATCGCACATACCCACCCATACTGAATCATTGCTTGGTAAAAAAATAAACTTGTAAAAGTGGTGTATGCCTTGTAGGGTTTTTAGGCGCACAGTGACTTAGGCCATATTATTCCGTATGTATATGTAAATTGCATTTTCGGTGTCGATTTCCTGTTTGTTGGATAAAAACCCGAGTTTCCGGGAGAAAAACCGTGTTACCACTCGTGCCCGAGACGGAATAACTCAAATACCTTGTGAAAAAGGCCCCCATAAAATTCCTCACGTCACCGACGGGATTTAAACTGGGGCCTTTTCCACACGTGTTCGGCAGGGCACTGTATGCATGCTAGTAAAATCATCCTTGGAGAAGATACTATTTGTAGTCAGCCAGTTCGTAAATTCAAGATAACTTTTTTGTTGTTGCTTGCGAAGTGTTAATTTATAGTGAGGGTGTAAGAAAAAAAAAAGTGTTTAATTAGGAAAATGTTTCTCTTTCTAAATATTTAGAAATGATACGTTATTTAGAAAATTATAGTCGGCCGTAGCCACCATGAATGTCGCAGTAGCGCAGCAAGTTCAAGTAGTAGTTAAATTCTAACTAGGAACGAGAGAAGTGTAAATCTTGAATATTTTCTTTTGTGATTCCGTCGGTGACCTTTCAGAAATGTTTTTTCTATTTTTTTCCCCTTTTTTAATGTTGTTTATACTCTGGAACGACTATTAGTTCACAGGAGTTGTTAGCATTATTATTATTGGCAAAAGATGCAGGGTAAGCTTATACAGCATCAGCCAAAAAAAATACAGCCTCAGCCACTTTCATACCAGATGGCAATTTGTTCCAACAATCGATACTTTCCAGCTGAAAGCAAATTTTCGCACGGCTGTGCTGCAGCCATCATTTTTCAATTTGTTTCCTTGTGTGTAGACATAAACTTAAATGTCTTATTTTAAATTTACCTCCACCTCCTGAAAAAGAGTTAAACAGCGTCATCAGTTTACTTAATCCTTTAGAGCCTTAAACATTTCAATCAGGTCTCATCGCAAATACCTAGCTTCCAAGCTCTCAATTTGCAAGTCTTTTGTGGTAGAATTACCCCCCCCCCCCCGCTTTGTGTTCTTGACTACTCTAGTTGCTCTTCTTTGCACCTGTTCCAAGAAATCCACCTAATTTTTTTTTAAATTAGGCTTCGATGCCTGCAGGACCGCACTTACACTTCTCTGGACCCGAGGTGCTAAGCTCTTACGGGGCCCCCTTTAAAGTTACCAGAGGTCCAGAATCCAAAAAGAAAAAACTTGCATATACACCGATGAGCCAACACATTATGACCAGCGAGACGTTATGCAAATCGAAGAAACTGCAGGTAAACTACGGTGCGTGCGCAGGTCGGGACACAGTATTAAAAAAACACCTGATTCTGAGCTCCGTTAATCAGTGTTACTCTTGTTCTTCAGATGGGAAAGGCAGCGGACCTAAGCGAGTTTGACAAAGGCCAAATTGTAATGGCCAGAAGACTGGATCAGAGCATATCCGAAACGGCACGGCTGATGGGAAACTCGCGGTCAGCCGTGGTTTAGTACCTACTGAAAGTGGTCCAAGGAGGATTGACCACTTTCGGTAGGTAGGTTATTAGGCCTAATTCGGTGTCAGATGAACTAATTAGACATGTGGCAAAGAAGAAAAATGCATGGGATACATAAATTAACAGGTGACACAGAAGTCTACGATAGATATAAGCTGGTCTGTAACCAAGTCACAAAGGAGGTTAGGCAGGCAAAGGCAGATTACGAGAAATCTTCGGCAAAGGATGCAAAGAAAACAACAAAGAGTTCTTTACTTATGTAAACTCTAGAAGGAAGGGGATGAATCAGATTGGTCCACTTGATATCGATGGTTCAACTGTTGATGATCCTGCTCAGGTAGCTAACAAACTAAATGAATATTTTGCATCTACATTCACACATGACAGATATTCAGAGAGGAAATACCAGAGGTGTATTAAACTCTGGCTGAAGATAAACATAAGAAAGGCACCTGTCGTAGAAAATTCATTTAACTGAAACCTATTATATTGTTGGCCCTGGGGGATGAACCCGAACTTCGATGTGGGCCCCGTCCTCAAGGGCTTTGTACACCAGCCAATGTGAAGGCCCCTGGCATTCCTGCCGTGAAGGGTAAATTGTATAAATCCTTTGTACAATAAAGATTATATATAGATTATATATATATAGCTCATGGTGTCTTGTCAATGATATACAGGAATTTTTCTAAAAAGGATAAGGAGGTAATTATCCCCATTATATATGGCCATGATCAGGCCACACCTTAAGTACTGTATACAGGTCTAGAGGCCTCATTTTAAGAAGGATGTAGAGCTGTTAGAACGAGTACAGAGAAGGGTAACAAGATTAGTGAATGGAACAAAGGGTTGCTCTTTCGAAGAAAGGCTTAAGTTCTGCAAATTACAGTGTCTGGAGACTAGGAACCTGCGAGGTGATCTGATTGAGGTGTATACAGCCTTGAATGGTTTGAGCATGCTCAATTCTGATGGGATTCTTCCTCTTGCTCAGAATAATCGCCTGAAAGGGCATAAATTCAAATTGAGGAAAGAAAGTTGTAGGATGGATGTGCGGAAGTTTGCCTTTAGCCAGCGGCTGGTTGATTGCTGGAACGAACTTCCATCTGTCGTAGAAGTTGATAGCTTAAACAGATTTAAGGCAGAACTAGACAAACATTTGGAACGAGTGGATGGGCGAAATAAGAAGGGGGTGGTGTTTTTTTTTTTTTGGCTGATGCTATATAAACTTGCTTTCTTGCATCATGTGCCCTTGCTAATAGTGACCCACAAACCACCGGCGAGGTTTTGGACGACCACAGCTCATCGATGCTCGAAGTAAGCGAAGGCTCTCCCAGATGGTATGTGGTAACAGAAAGGCGACTGTGGTGCAACTAGCCAGAATTGGAATGCTAGTGACGAGAGTAATGTGTCACAATACACAGTACATCAAACCCTGCTGAAAATGGGGCTGCATAGCCACAGGCCGATCCGAATGTCCATGATAACTACGGTTAACTGGGGACAGCGCCTACAATGGGCACGCCATCTTTGAAACGACCTTGTGTGATTGGAAGGTCGTCTGGTCCGATGAATCACATTTCCTGTTGCACCATGTGGAACAGCAAACGTGATTCACCTCTCCTAACCAAGGTTCATCAGAGTAAAAGACTCGCCTGGTGCAAAGAGCATGCAAGTTGGACGTTAGAAGACTGGAAAAAGGTGTGCTGGTCGGATGAGTCACGTTATTTACTCCACACCGTGGATGGTTGTGTATGGATTTGGCGTCAACAACATGAGGCTCTTCATCCATCATGCATAGTATCAAAAGTTCTGGGAGGTGGAGGCGGTTGTATGGTGTGGGCATGTTTCATTGGCAGGAACTTGTACCCCTGGTGCATGTGGAACAACGTATCAGTGGTCTCCGCTATCTTCAACTGCTTGCTGACTGTGTACACCCCGCTATGTTACACTTTTTCCCGAATGGCGATGGTGTCTTCCAAGATGACAATGCGCCGAGCCATCCGGCACTTGATGTGCAGAAATGGTTTGAGGAACACATTTCTGACTTTCAGTATATCGATTGGCCTCCGAAATCTCCCGATATCAATCACATAGAGCACTTGTGGGACACTATGGAAAGGAATATCAGGCGTCTAGATACACCAATCACCTCCATACCTGCATTGCTGACTGCATTACACACAGCTTGGTTGGCCATGCCTTCCTACCGCTTCCGACATCTTCTTGAATCAATGCCACTGAGGGCAAAAGGAGGACCTACCAAGTATTAGGTAGGTGGTCATAATTCAGTGATCACTCAGTGTATAAGACATGGGCTATCCATATGCTGTAGCTGAAGCACTGGATATTATTCTTGCTGACATGCG
Organism: Mastigoproctus giganteus; assembly: GCF_048544385.1. NCBI lineage: Eukaryota > Metazoa > Arthropoda > Arachnida > Uropygi > Thelyphonidae > Mastigoproctus > Mastigoproctus giganteus. The sequence continues at coordinate 49,884,187 of NC_143577.1, forward strand.
CAGAGACGAAATAAATCGTTAATTATTAATGTTTACTAATGCGCCTGAAATTCTCTGTGCACACTACCTACCTTTTTTTTTTTTTGTAATGAACTTATATTTTGCAGCAGGTGCAAACCCAAACCCCAGCAATTGATTTTTGGTGAACAGCATAATCATTCGCATTTTAATCGATGGATTTTAGCTGCAGCTGAAATCCAATGTCTTAGTGCATGCAATGCAGTCTTTTAAGGAGCAGAACATGTCTGTTAAATAGACTTCCCGTAACTCGCCTTATGATGGTGGCGCGGATGCCCCACTAACCCCCTTCCCTCAAGAGTAAAGTCCGCAGCGTTTTAGCTGCGGAGTTTAGTCTACGCGCGTCCCTAGCCCTATTAAATTTTCGTTTACCCCACGTCGCGAAGGGCGGTTTGTCTGTTGTGAGGGGAAAACCCTCACGACCACGGTTTGAGACCGCCAAACTCAATGCGGAATGGAAAACCCCTGAGAAAATTCCCATAAGGGTAGTAGCTGGAATCGAACTTCGACCAGCTATTCAGCAAGCCGGCAACGTTGCCACAAGGCTACCGTGGTCCCGTATGTTATCGCTTTAATTTCAGTATTTGACACCACATTTCTCACCAGTTGCGTGGTTAGTGTGACGTGTTGCTAATCTTCCGTTACATTCTATTGTTAGGCGCTGTTGTACTCGTAGATGTTTTCATACCAAAAAACAAATACTGTATAGCCTATATTTTTTTTTCCACATATATTTGTTTTATTTCACAGAAATATTTATATTATATAGATATTTCTGTGAAATAATAATAATAATACATCCTTTAATAATAAAAACAATAGAAATTAAATATTTTTCTTAATGATTCTTCATTATTTGGTATTTCTTCGTAAAATTCTTCACAAGAATTAGCAAAATTGCACCTATCTATTAGACAAAAAGATGTCGCAAAGATGCAGAAAAAAAAATGCATAATCATGATATAAGTATTGAGGCTACATGTCCAATCAGGGACATTTTTCAGGACAGTTTGCAGTGCGAGGCAAACGACTTAAATCCGGGACGTCTGGTCACTTTCCATTAGCTGTATATGGCGTTGTATAAAGCAATGGGTGTCTACGGGAAGTTGAGTTGCTATGAACTGTGGGAAAAAGCCATTATTATTATTAAAATCAGTTTAATGAGAACACCTCGGCATAAAAAGAAGGAAAGTTACTGAAAGATTAACGTACATTATTATATTTGCGTTACTACTAATAGTATTATTCATAGTAGTGGAAAATGATGCAAGAAAGCATCAGCCAAAAAAAAAAAAATATATATATGTCCACCTTATCCGTCCATACCGTCCAAGAATTTGTCTTCCTTGATTTATGCGCCCTCATGTGTGTGTGTAGTCTTATCAAAGGGAAGACTGCCAACAACATTGAGCTTACCCAGTCCATTCAAGACCAAATAACAGCTCAATCAGATCTCGCAAGCCAAGTGAACGCATAAAAAAACTTTATGATTCTGCTTACTTTTCTTCTGTGTTTCTCACTTCTCACTTCTGACTGTTACGGAATCTAACCACATTCATTCAGAGATGTCGCTTTTATGTAGTCATTTAAAGATTTGCAGTTTTACAGTTGCAAGAAGATATGTCTCTGCTTCGCGTTTATCCCTCAAAACATTATGACCACCTACCTGATGGTGGGAATATCCTCCTCTTGCCACCAGTACCGCCACCACACGGCGAGGCATGGGCTCTATAAGGCCTGACCGTTGCAGGAAATTTGTTGCATCATATCACCAGGATTGCCTTCAAAGATGAACGATAGTCCGTGGTGGAATGCACTCACTGGTATTGCACTAACTCCAGTGGGTGCGGGATTTCATGCGCGAATTGCGCTACAGTAAAACCAGAGCCAGGTAATTCAACATACTTTTCTAGACCTGCTTTGTAAAGACTACACATTCACAAGTTTTCAAGGTAGAGTTGGGCTTATGCCTGGGAGCTACCCTGATTAAAGAACACACTTAATGAATGAATATGACTTTATGTGTTGTTAAAATGCTGCTAAGCCATAAAAGACAGTTTGACCCTCCACACGATTAACTGACTATAAATATACTGGTAATGATAGACAGGATAGGACAGGAGAATTTGGTGCCGTAGTCATCATTTACCATGAATGTTATAATATTAACGTGATCAGCAACCTAGCCATTCTGAATGGTTTGAGTCAACATTCTTATTTATCATTACACTTTTATCATGCTCAATTTTATCATGCATGTTATAGGAATAAAAATAAAATTTATTAATGAGCTATTTATGAGAGTTAAAGGCTTGGAGAAGTCTAGTTACTAGTGTGGGCAATACAGATCCTTGGGGATTAATTTATAAACTAACTATGAATAAAGTAAGACCTGGAGAGATAATGAATACAGTAATCTTTTAATGGTGTGGATTACAACAGTGCAGGCAATAACATCTGAGTTGTTTCCTCATGAGGAAGGAGAAGGGGAAGACAACAGATCAAGAAGGAACCTTGGGTCAGTCGATATTGGCTTATTTACTTTAGAGCAGGGCTTCTTAAACTTTTTTCATTCACGACCCCATTTATGATTGCGAGTTTCTTGGCGACCCCATATAAATATAAAAGAAAGATAAATTAATATTTTTTGATGATTTATTTATTAGGTAACAATATACATATACATATGAAAATATATAGTTTTAGAATTCGTTTTGAAACATACAAAAATCTAAAATTAAAAATTGCACAAAAAATTGTAAAATTGTATTTATTATAGTTACAAAAATTATATGCCCTATTTTTCATCAAAATTGCATTTTTTGCAATAACATAAATAAAAGGGGATTCTGACCGTCTTAGTTCGCTCGAATATATTCGAGCGAACTAAGACGGTCGAATATATTCGAGTGGTAAGTATTAAATTAAAATTAAAGTAAAAAATTTAATGAGATGGATGTGCCTGTTTTTTATTGCATAACAAATTAAATCTTGGTGGAATGTTTGACACTGCTGGACGTAAGACCTCTTCAACATTTTTTAGCGCTGAACGATACTGGGATTTAATGTGTGTTAAAGCTGAGAAAGTAACTTCACATAAATATGTGGTGTTGAATGGCAGAAGTACATTTAACGCCATATCATCGATTGTGGGAAATTCAGTTCTAGTTCCGATCCAGAATTCAGTCAAGGACTTTTTTTGAAATTGTAGTTTTAAGTTTGAGTCACTCGAAAGCTCAGCAAATTCCTCTTGAGCTTTAAGTGGCAGGTGATCAATCTCACTTAAGCCAATCCAAAATGGCTTTTGAATCCAAACTATTTTTTGGAAATCAATATTTAATATAAAATATGTACGGAACTGTGTTTCTAGCGCTTTTAAGTGATCTACAATAATTTTTGCAATAAAAGTTTTACAATGAATTTTCTCGATTATAAAATTGTCGACACTGGAAAACATTTCGAACGAATTTTTTTCTACCCTACTTTTCCAAATGTTGATCTTTTTGATAAAACTTTCAATTTTATCATTCGAAGTAAATATATCGCAATTTTTTCCTTGGAGAGACAAGTTGAGATCGTTTAATTTCGCAAAAATATCTGACAAATAACACAGCTTGGATAGCCATAAGTCATTTTGAAAAAAAGCAGCAAGTTCACATTTTCGTTCGGTTAAAAATATTTCGATCTCGTCCTTTAATAGCAATAATCTTCTTAAACTTTGACCTCTTGACAACCATCTTACTTCTGCATGTAATAATAAAGTTGTGTAGTTGGAATCCGTATCCTTACAGAGATTTGAAAATAAGCGGCTGTTCAGGGCATGGCTCTTAATAAAATTTATAATCTTAACAGCATCCTGAAGCACATCGTTCAATTCTGGTACTAATTTTTTTGCTGCAAGGGCCTCTCGGTGAATAAGGCAGTGAGTAAAAGTTATATGATCATAATGAGCAGCTTGAAAAAATGATTTAAAACCAAAATTTTTGCCGGTCATCGCTCTTGCACCATCTATGCATATTCCACAGCAATTTTTCCATTCTAAACCTTCAGTTTTTAAAAATTCGTCAACTTTACAATATATGTCTTTCCCTGTAGTATGGTCTTCCATAGGACGACAAAATAACAATTCTTCCTCCACGCTTTCTTTATAAACGTACCTGACATATACTAACAACTGAGCCAATTTAGTAATATCAGTTGTTTCGTCCAACTGAATTGAAAATTTTGGGCTTTCTTTAATTCTTGTAATAAGTTGCACTAATTGGTCCTTGTTAATATCAGAAATTCTATTCGAGACAGTGTCGTTCGACAAAGGAATTTTTCGAATATCATCGCCATATTTACTTCCATGTAGTATTTCTACCATTTTAATAGCAGCAGGTAATACAAGATCTTCTCCAATGGTGAACGGCTTTTTATTTTTAGCAATACAGTATGAAACTTCATATGACGCTAGTAAACATTTTTCACTAACGGTTATAAATTTTTCAAAGGATTTTTTTTTCTTTATTTAAAGATTTATACAGTCTTTCAAAATATTCTTTTGGTTTATTGACATACGAAACATGCTTTGATTCAAGATGTCTTTTTAATTTTGATGGTTTCATACTCTCCGGAGCCAATAATTCATTGCAGATCAAACGAAGAGGTTGTTCATTACCCTTACAATTTTGAAATGTAAAGCCAAATTGAAGAAAAGACTCATCATATTTTCTTTTTCGCACATAAGATGCCTGTTTTTCAATATTTTGTCCTGCCTGAGAAGAGTTTGTAGCATTATTATCTGCGTCATTGCTATTCTTATTTAAGTTCAGCCATTTATCCATGGCCAAAAATTATTTTGATCCTAAAATACAATAAATATATAAAAATAACATATTGCATATAATAATTGATTTATTAATTACCGAATAAATAAAAAAAACTAATCTCGTTACGGCGGAACACTGACAATTGACTACACTAGAAGAGCGTCAATACTACACTAGTTCACATTACAGTCAGTGTTATTGAATCATAGTCTCGCTGCACGTGTGCGCGCGCATTCGTCCCTTTGTTTGTGTGCAGGTGTGTGAGTGTGACTCTGCACAAATACACATCTAGATGTTATAAAATCGTGTATTTAAATATTTGACATTGAAATCTCTCGCGACCCCAGAATTTTGCTACGCGACCCCAGAATTTTGCTACGCGACCCCAAATGGGGTCGCGACCCATAGTTTAAGAAGGCCTGCTTTAGAGCAATTGAGAGCCGTCTCTAAGCAAATAAACATTTCCAAAGCTCCGGGAATCGATTTAGTAGAGAATATCGCTGTTCTTAAAGTGATTGAACTCTATCCTAACATCTTGTTAAACTTATATAATAAATGCTTACTTCAAGGTACCTTTCCTGGGATCTGGAAAGTTGGTTTGATTAAGCTGTTAGTTAAGCCGGGTAAAAAATCGAATGACCCAAGAGGATATAGACCAATTTTGTTATTGGCCAATCTCGGCAAAATTTTTGAAAGATTGTTATTTTTATGACTGAACCAAGTCATGGATAAAAAATTTTTGACCCTGCCTTATCAGTATGGTTTCAAGAGAGGGCATTCTACGGAGGATGCTATTAATGATCTCATGAATTTCACCAACCAGGCAGAGGATACGCATGTGTTAGCCATCTTTATAGATTTTATTGGAGCTACATGGTGTGAAATGAGAGTATTGTCTGCATTAGGGGTATGCAATGTCCAGACTTTTGTATAGAACAATACAGAGTTATTTGTATGGTAGGAAAATTATACTTAAAACTAAGCATCTGCAGTTTAAGAGGAATCTTTCGAGAGGGTGTCCTCAAGGGTCTGTATTGGGCCCACTTTTTTGTAACTTAGTACTTAATTTATGGCTAGAACAATCAGCTGAAAATCTGCATAAGATTGCTTATGCAGATGATTTAGTTTTAGTTACCAGGTGTGTGCTTGAAATAAGAGTAGGTGTTAGAAAGTCTAGTGTTATGGGCTGATCTGCATAAGCTATTGATATTTACAACTAAAACTGTTATGATGCTGCTTAAGGGGAAACTAAACTATGCGCGACCACCAAAAGCTTTAATTAAGGGGACGCAGAATCCCCTAGTATCTGAGGTGAAATATCTAGGTTTAAGAATTGAAGATAGGTTATCGTTTTATCCACATTTAAATTACTTACACGAAAAAGTTAAAAAAATTTAGTGCAGCAATAATTCGATTAACTAGTTCAGATTGGGGGTTGAAAAAGAGGGTTTTAAATTTATATTACAAGGCAGTCTTCTAACTCATAATTGCGTACGGAGCATCAGCATGGTACTTCATAGTTACTAACTTTAAATTTAAACAGAAATTGTTATTCATTCAGCGCTCAATGCTTTATGTTATTTCTAGTTTGTGCAGAACAGTCTCAACGAATGCTATGCAGGTTTGGGCCGGGCATTTGTCTCTAGACTTGTATATTGTTTATCGGGCCTTTTGTTATTACATAAAAAAGGCATAGTTGTTTCTTTCATGAATATTACATCTGATGTCACTATAGAGATATCTAAAGCTAAGAAAAATGTTCTAACACAGTTGATTGATATATGGCAACAGAGATGGGATCTTAGTGTAACTGGGGGAGGTGACTAGATTGTTAATTCCAATGGTTACATTTACTTATGATAGTAACAACAAATGGTTTTTTCCTTCTATGGTAACGTCGTTTATTTTAACCGGCCAAGGGTCATTGAATTTTAAACTACATTACTTTGGTCTGGTCAGCTCTGCTTTATGTACTTGCGGTCAACCTAAGACTTGGAGTCATTTGTTATATGAGTGTAGTTGTATGTTGAACATAGAGAAAGGCTAAAAGTGCAGATTGGCAATTAGTTAAGAGGCTGTGAAAATGATCTTATTGCTAATCAGGCTTTTTTTTTTTTTTTGAGCGGGATCTCTGGCACCCACTGGTATAGGTGATTTTGGTGCATGAGGCACTGTTAAAATAGTAGACCAGGCCCGATACTACGTGACTAGGGGTGGATAGTCCACCGGACTGAATCTATGCCTCTACTCTGCCAGATAGTAACTGGAGGGAGCCCGATAGTGTGTATGCGAGGGGAATTGTCGAGGCCACGTTATGTCAAGGAGCTGGATATATTCTTACCACGTTAGTATGAATCAGAGCTGAAATACTCAATGTTCTACGTTGATAATAATATTAGTAAATTAATAAGAGGAGTTTACCTCAATATAGTAAGTGTTCCACGTACTATATTGAGGTAAACTCCTCTTATTAATTTACTAATTCTTACCACGTGTACCGCCATATCCAAAAATGTCATTACTTCAGACAGCATATCCTCGCCACCTTTTCTTACTTCTGAATAATCTTAAACTAATGCACCTACTAAGTACTATAAGCTCTAATACTTCTCGTGTTTGGGTTCTTCATTAAAAAAAGAGAGAAAAAAAGGGAGTGAAGACGAAGCACGTTATAACTTTTCAAGTCTATGTTGAAGTCTTTTTGATAAAAAAAAAAAAATAATGCTAAGACTTCATCGAGGAATTTTTGAGTTTTTTTTTTTTTTTCAGTGTCTTATAGGTTATATCGGCGGCTAAATTTTTTTTGCATATTATCTTTCCTTTACAGTTTCTACCCATATACGAAATTTCAAAATTGGTAAAAAAAGCTTAAGACATGATATTAGTGAAAATTTCCTTGTTAGACTGACAATTTTTCTAACAATTATAAAAATTCAATTATTGTTTAGTTCGCTGAAAGAAATAATATATTAAAGTGCTTTTTTTTTTTCTTGCTTTGTATAATTTATGGAGGTATTTTATTCAAAACAGAATTAACACCCTTTCTTCTCTTCTTATTGTACCTCAGTGTCTGAATATTCTAAGTAGCTGTGTACCATGTTTAAATGGCTTTTTTTTTTTTTTTTTTTATGTTTTGTTCATAATGTGGAAAAAAAATGTTCCCTAAACATCTAGTAGTTGGCTTTGACTGAGTTAGTCCAATTGCTTGTTTGCAGTGTCAGTGACTTCTTATTACAAACACTTATGCAATACATAACTAATTTCTTCCTTTACGCATAAAAGAGGAGTCTAAGGTTAGGGAATGCTGAAGGATCGGTTGTTAGCCCAAATCAAGACATAACTACAGTTGTAGTTGCCAGATGAAGGGTTTATTATAATGATGGTTGGGATTTGAATGGTTTACTAATTTTGTTAAAGTACTGAGTTCAACTTAATGCGAAGTTAACAACGAGCCACATTTGGAAAATGAGCTGCTTTTTTATAGTGCTTTAAAGAGGTAGATATTGAGCGAAATAGAGTATAGTAAGTATGGCTAGTATACTTTTACATTCTAGGTCTTAAACAGAAATAGCCGAACTATACCACTTATAGAACAAAATAGACACTATTTCTTTAAATCTTATTTAATGTGAAATAAAACAACATTAAATATGGTAAGTAGAAAATAAGTACGATAATTTACAGAGAAGCACCCAAAAATTTTACTTTGGGACTGCTAGAGATCTTTGAAACGTAATTATCCCTTCCCTAAATTCATTGTTACCATGTTTACGATGAGCTCTAAAAATTCTCAGAATTTTTAGATACTCCAAAATTCATTTTAACTTACCTAATTGTGTATCATTTCTCTTACAAAGTACGTACTTCCTTTGGGACTTAATACACTTGTGTCCAGAGATACTACCATCGTTGGCAGCATGTCTGATTTTTTTTTTTTTTTTTTTTTTGGATTACTGCGTTTATATCATTTGCTATTTTTGCTGAATTTCCAATACAGCAAAATTTCAGTTTACCTTGCTTTGGAAAGGACTGCATCGTTCCTTCTCAAAGGAAAGGAAGGGAAGCATCGCAGGGGAACAAGGTCCAAAGAGTAAGGAGAACACGGCCATTTCGGTCTTCGCCAGAAACTGTCAGTAAGAGAAAATAAAATAATAAATTTGCTGTTTATACTCTGGGGCGACCACACAGAGAAGTTCATAAGATTTAATTTTTTTTTATTATTATTATTAATATTTCCATATTAGGCTATGGTAGCCAGAAAATGACTGACAAACGTCCTTCTTGCTAGGTTCTTCATCAGCGAACTGACGTCATTCGCTGATGAACCCACCCTGCATGACCCTCACCGCGATGGTTTCAATATCAGATGTCAATCCAAGAGATCGGAGCAAGTCGACAGACGACTTGCACCATACACCTCTATATGGTAATGGAGGAAACAGGACCTCAAGGTCGGAGCCAGACCCCGCTGTTTGGGCGTCCAAAAGAAACATGGAGGTTGGGTTTCCTGAGTCCCTCTACTGTGTGGTAATGCAGTTCTTTACGAACCGTCCATCTTTTCTGACTTATTCAATTTTCGACCAACTTACGACAGCATCGTGGCACTTCACCATCATCCCATCGGTCCGGTGGCACCTTTGGGAAATGTGGGCGAGAGACTTCACTGCATCACACCCAGCCCTGCACAGCCTTCCTCTACATCGCCCCCCTTGATGTCTTTGACTGGGTAGGAAGGGCATTAATCCTAGTTCGAACTAGGATCAATACCGTCCCCCAATCACCGATGCTGCGCACGAACTTTACAGTGGCAGACAAAAAAACTGCATCACTTGTGAATTTTGCAAATAGTGTTTTGCGCTGCATTGTGGGTTTCAGAAATGTTCGAAATGCATTCGTTAGATGGGATATATATCTCTGTGAATGAAATACAATAAAAAGACTCCACCTGTTATACCTAATTGCCATAAATATCTTCCCAAAGGATAAAATGCGTAATTAATGGAAATATGAGAAATCAGGCAAATGGCAATCATGACAACCAAACATACATTTTATTGCATTTACGTGTACACACTGAAATGACAAGTTAACGTAATAGTATTATATACTGTAAATCAGTCAAAAAGTCCTCAATATTATGTTGTTCCTCCTCGAGCTGCAATTACAGCCTTGCAACGATCTGGCATAGAGTTAGTCAACTTCCGGATATACGATTGCCCAATTTCGTGGTACCACACCCTTACAATGCTCTCCTACAGCTGAATCTTACTTGTTAGCTTCTTCTGAGCAGTTTTAGACGACATTATGTACTCAATAGGGACTGTTGCTGGGCCATTCCAACACTAATGAGTTATACCTCAGCATTTCTAAGGTATAACTGCACCTTAAGGGAGGAAAACGAGAAAAAAACATTGGTGTAAGTATCTTTTAAGCCTTATGAAACAAGAAGACAAACTGTCATTAAATCTAAATAGCGTAAAACTTACCAATTTTGCTGTGTGGCAAGGTGCTGAGTACTGTTGAAAAATGCAGTTTTGGACTTCTGCGTGCTGATCCCTAATAACGAGTTTCAGGCACTCCTCCAAGATAGCAGCGTATGTTTCTGCATTAACCGTTCCGTTAATAAACTTAATTCATTCGCTCCACCCCTTTGTTTGTTATGCATCCCTAGACCATCTGATTGGCTCGGAACTTTACAGTCGGTGCTATGCAGTCAGGATGGTATATCTCCGATTTTCGTCTTCAGACATATCGCTTCCCATCCGAGCCATGCAGGTTGAATTTCGATTCGCCAGGAAAGATGGGGCGCCTCCGTAGCCAGGTGGGAAGGAGCAGCAGTGCGTAGCACACACTTCTTGATTAGACCGGGGAATGACCACCGCATATCCCGGAGCAATATGGCCTTAGTTGCTAATGCTCCTAAAAACCAAATAACAAACAAACAACAGCCAGGAAAGATGACGATGTCCCATTGCTCTTTTGTCCATGAAGCATGTGTTTTACCCAAGCAAGTCGCTTCTTCCTCATTTGTTGGGTTAACAAAAGCTTCTTCTTGGGTCGATAGGAATGCAGACCACATTCTGAAAGCCGTCTTTGGATAGTTCGTGCACTTGTTTCAACACCAGAGGCTATCTCAAAGTCCAGTTTTAGATCAGAAGCACTAGCATGGCGATTACGAAGGCATAGCCGTTTCAAATACTGATCTTGGGAAGGCGAAGCCACTCTCTTACGGCCTGATCCAGGTCTTCTCTTCACATCACCGGTTTCACGCTTTAATTTCAGCACCCGGGATACTGTTCACTGGTGGCAGCCTATTTTATCAGTGATAGCACGCGTAGAAAGCCCTTCCTGGGATAGAGCAACAGCTACACTTTTTTTTTTTTTCTTGGTGTCAACTGAACATATGGAGCCATGCTTACACCTCCGCAAAACAGGATACTGATGAGCGTGTGTATATCCTTCCAACGCCGTATTTATAGAAACGGCTGATGCAATACCTTGCAATTACTGTCTGATGCAATAGAAGCGTTATCTGACGCAATACCTTTGCTTTGTGACAAATAAAATGACTGTAATCAAACAATATCTTATATGTTTCACTACGGATGTTACTTTTTTTTTTTTTTTTAAGGTGGTGCAGTTTTTTGTCCACCACTGTAGATTCTTTGCTGGATGGGTGTATAGTGAAGATAGTTACAAAATGGTTTGTGATTGGTAAGACCATCTCTTGGCAGTGACGTAACCAGGGTTGGGTCAGCAGGTACATTTTATCCCCTGACGCCGAAATTTGGTATTGTGACTCTTTTTAGCATTAGGCAATTGGCGCCTTTTTTTTTTTTTTTTTTTTTTTGTGAAGGTACCTGCTGACAAAAAAAATCCTGGCTACGCTACTGTCTCTTGGTCTTAGTAACCATTATTCAATACTCTAAATTTTCTTAACTGAGGAGATAGGGACTGCAAACGAAATGTCAGAAGAATACTAGGCAGTTTATACAAGTTAGGAGTAAATAACATGACTCATCCGACCAGCACGATTCTTCCAGTCTTCTAACGTCCAACTTGCATGCTCTTTGCACCAGGCGAGTTTTTTACGCCGATGAACCTTGGTTAGGAGAGGATGCCGTAGGGGTTGTCTGCTGGTATGGCTCATACGTGCGACACATGGTCATGCCAGATATTGTTCCGGGTTGGCCCATGTTATATTGGGTAGTCAACTCTTCAATAGTGCTGCTCCTGTTCGCCTGTACGAGTCGTCGGACCTAGCGCTCCTCTAACATCAACCTTTCGCTGACCTTTGTACTTTTGCCGTCGGGTCGTTGTTTGACCATTTTGATGCGTCCTGGTACTCTTTAACTACGGCTACTCTCGAACACCCCACCAGTTCAGCCGTTTGGGAAATTGAGGCACCAGTTCGTCGAGCACCGACAATCTGTCCTTTATCAAAATCCGATAAATCCTTACTTTTACCCATCACGCTCGGAATTTTAATACCTACTGAACCACTGACACCTTATCTATGCTACGTAGGTCGACTAACTCCGCACTCTCGTACCTCACGTGTTCAACGGGTCTCATTCAGTTTTCGTAGGGGGTGGTCATAATTCAGTGATCACTCAGTGTATATGCGGTGTAATATGGCCTAAGTTGCTGACGCGCCTAAAACACCCACAACAACAACAGCTATTAAGGCGTCTAAAAGAGAAATTAGTTTCAGAGAGAGAAAAACCATATGAAACCGACAAACTCATCCACATTGTAAAAAGGGTGTCATAGACGGGATTTAAACTCGGATTATTGCCACCCTCGATACGGGAGGACGGTGATTGTGCTGGTTGCGAGGGCTATACTTTCAGTGCAAATATATGTATGCGATTAACTACTTCAGATGTTTTATCTGATTTAAAATTTGATGTCAAAAAGGCTGTCACCATGTCTTCCTTCTACCAGTGAAGAAGAGGTATTATAATCGTTAAATAATACAAGGAAACGTTTTTTTTTCTACAACTCCCAAAAAAGGGGAATTTTTTTTTTTTTTTTTTTTTTTTATCACTCAAACCTTTCTCATCGCCAGAAAATGGCTATATATTTCGCTTTGAACTTGACCAAACTCTCTGCCACAACTACTTTGGCAGGCAGCATGTTATAGATCACTATAACATGCTGCAAATTATAATATGTGCCCCCCCCCCACCCGGCTCTCTCTTTTTTTTTTTGGTAGTTGTTGGCGCATAGGCTTCTGTGGCCATAATGCACCTCCCAAGGTTTTTGCAGTACTTTGATCCAAGCCCGAGGCGGGAATCGAACCCGCGACCTTTGGGTTGCCAGGCAGTCACTTTACCCACTCGGCTATCCCGGCCGGCTGGCTGGCTCTCTCTCTCTCTTTTCTGTCAGTGAAAATGTACTTCCCTCCTTTATTTCATCGATAAACTACCTCTGTTAGTCTCCATCTAAGATGTTTAGTTACCAAGCTTTGCCACACGCACCTTCTAAACCGCTCGTCATATGGGAATTGATTAATATCTCTCACTAAAAGCTCCGTCTTTCTTCAAGTCTGTGCACCAGGTTGGAAGACTGTCTACTCTTGTTATAGCATTGAAAAGTCAGATTTTTCATCGACTCATAGAAAACACGTAGCGCACAATTCTGACGGTATCGTCAACTCTAGAAAAACGGAATTAACCTAGATTTCATGCTGGAACCACCGACGTAAGTTGTCAGTTGATTGTCTCGCATGAATTCTACGCTTAGATCCAAAAAGCATTATAGTGAGGGTTTTTTTTTTTTTTATGAAAACATAACCACGATAGATTACAATCTATAGTACTTAGAACCATGCTTGGGTTAAAAAGGTTGAACATACTTGTTGACTTGAATGAGGAGAAAATTACAATCTACAGAAAGATTGTAATAGGAGAAAATTACAATCTACAGAAGGATTGTAATTTTCTCATGTGAAGGGAGGTTGTTCCAGAAAATGGAAGTTGAAGGAATAAATGAGAAAGAAGAAAAATTGGTTCTGTGAGTTTGAAGTTGGATAGTGAATGGTTGCTGACTGTGGTACGTATTCGGACTGATTTGGAGGGGGGGGGGGTTATAGAAGCAATTCAGAACAGTGCTCATGGAAGAATCTGTAGAAAAGGCACACAACAGAAACAGAACATCAACGAGACAGCGAAAGAATTTGTAAGAGACGGGTCATTAATTAATTAATTAACCTAACTACCCTCTTTTGAATGGAGTCTAGACACTGAGAGAGTTTATGGGAGCACCTCCCCCCCCAGATGCGGGAACAATATTCCATGGTAGGGCGGATTTGAGATTTGTACAAGTGAGTAGCTGTTTAGAAGAAAGTAACACCGAGAGTGAAAGACAAAATCAAATATTTCAGATGCAGAGGAAGCAATATTTGTGATGTTCTTTTGCACCCATATTAGACCTTTATTCAGATAGTCTGAATATAGATATAGATAGTCTGAAAAGAGGTTTAACAAATGCACCTTTTGGTCCGAGTTATAGGTGATCGTTCCTCTGTCAACAACCTAACAGCTAACATTATAGAACAATCACTGTACTCCCAATAATGCCGTGGTTCTGGAATAGTGTACACTCTCGCCTAAAAGTTTGGAATCACAGCGTATGACAACAGTTTTCGTTAAGTTTTTTGAAATTAGCTATGGGACAATGTAAAGTTCAATTTAAAAAAAAACAATGCACTAGAAATTTTTTTAAGATTTTTTTTATTAAGCACTGAAAAAGTTACAGCAAAAAATATTGCAATGATCAATATTAACAACTATACTGATTTTTCATCAGAATATCCTCCACTAGATTTTATTACTGCTTTATGCAGACGTGGAATTTTAGCAATTAATTTTATAATAATGTCTTGACTAACATTATTCCAAGCGATCTGCAAGGTTTTCCATAAATTTTGTGAAGTTGGATATACTTGACGGTCTACAACTCTAGATGATCACATAAGAGCTCTATTAGTTTTTTTTTTTAAGTCAGGCGTTTGGGGTGGCTACATAATTTGAACTATCCTCTTCTGTTGTTTAGTTGCTAGAAAGTCATTGCACAACTTACAGCTGTGCTTCAGGTTATTGTCTTGTTGTAATATTTAATGTCTTCCTCAAAGTCCGGAGGATATTATGTTCAAGAATGTTTTATAGGATTATTTTCTTAAAATTCCTTCAATTCTGACGGTATCGCCAACTCCAGAAAAACGGAAGTAACCTAGATCTCATGGAGATTAACCTAGATAACCTAGATCACAATGGCACCATTTTTTTTTTTTCGTCAGTTGATCGTCTCGCATGAACTCTACTCTTAGATCCAAAAACTTCAAATTTGGATTCATCCGTCCACACGTTTTTTCACTCTTCAATTGTCCAATGTTGATGGCTCTTCTTAGCCCAAGCAAACTGTTTCTTTTGATTTTCCGGTATTAATAAGGGTTTTCGGACTGTTACACGTTATAAATCTGTTATATGCTTATAATAAATACTGCTTATGAGAATGAAAATCACTTTAAACTGTTTTTTAGCAATTCACTCACTTTCTGGAATAATCTACAACATTCTATCACGTTTAGGAATCTTCTACAATATTCTGCCACATTTAGGAATCTGCTAACACCTTTATGGAATATTCCAGAAATTTATTAAATATTTCAGGGTTTTTTTTTTTATATATACATAACAGAAAATATTTTAATAAAAAATTGGCAAACAAGTTGGCCCTATTTAATTAAATACTTTCAAAATTAAAAAAAAAAAAACCGTGATTCCAAACTTTTAAGCTGGAGTGAACCTGTGATGTGTAAAGCAATTTCGTGCTAAGCTATGAAGCTTACTGAATAAGAGATAGCACTAAACGAAAGAACTGCAAAGTTATAATATAATGGTTTAAAAATTATAACAGGATTGCCTCTCCAAAGGTTCAATTGGCCACTGCTACGTTATATTACAACTTAGAAAACTCCCATTTCATATACCGCATGGCTGCTCACATAGAACTTATTTAAAAATCTTTTGTAAACAAATTGTGTGGATCTTACGCTAGTTCTCAGCCCTTAGTTTCAAAACTATACACTTATTATAAGTTGATTTTTTTTACCTAGTTGCTTTTAGCATTAATAGTGGAAAATGATGCAAGAAAGCAAGCTTATACAGCATCAGCCAAAAAACACAACACCTCCCTTCAATAGCTTGCATAGTTCTTTGAATTTATTAAGCTATCAATTTCTATAACAACAGATGGCAGTTTGTTCCAACAATCAACCACCTCCTGCCTAAAGGCAAACTTCTGATCAATCAGATCACCTTGCAGGTGCCTAGTCTCCAAATGCTGCAATTTTCAAAACTGAAGCCTTCCTTGGTAAGAGCACACTTTTGTTCCCCTCACCAATCTCGTTGTCCTCGGTATGAGGCCTCCAGCCTATATGCAGTACTCAAGATGTGGCCTGACCATTGCCTTATAGGTTTGTAAAATGGAATAATCGCCTCCTTATCCCTGCTAGCAAAATTCCTGTATCATTGACAAAACCCCCACGAGCTATCTTGGCAAACTGTCCACATTGCTCAGATAACTTCATATCAGATTTCACAATAATCCCCCAGGTCTGTGTTATTTTCCACTACTCTGAGGTTGTACCACACTGTTGGTACGTTACACTAGGGCAGGGGTTGGCAACCTGCGGCTCTTTAACTTCTAGTCCACAAGAGTGGCGGGCGGTGACGTGAATATAAATTAGTTTGCCTGCCCATCGCGAGCATTAAAAAATAACATTTCGAAAAGTATATATATATTTTTTTAATAAAACACCTTCCCACTCTATTTCATTTCTTAAAAAACTCCCCCCCCACCAGCTTGAGCTGAGGTGCGGCTCTTCGGATTCTTTTTTTTTTTTTTAATTAGATCAAAAATGGCTCTTCACTCAAAAAAGGTTCTGACCCCTGCTTTAGGATAAAGTGATCAGACATCCCAGATTTAAATCATTTTCCCCGCATTGCAACCTGTCCCGGTTTGGACATGTTCAATTTATTTTATTTTATTTATCTTTTGTCTCATAGATGGCGCAAGGATGAAGAATAAAATTAAAAAATGCAAAATCGTGATTCATGATATAAGTACATCTTTTGTCTCATAGATGGCGCAAATGCAATTTTGCTAATTCCTTGTGAAGAATTATTAAAAAATATTCACTCTTAAATTTATTATATTATTATTATTATTATTATTATTATTATTATGCCATATGGTGCAAGGAAGTCTGAGGCTTACACCGCACCAGCTAAAAAAAAATTTCTGAACTACCCCGAGAGAGACAGAGAAATAAAAGAGAATCACCAAAGAAGAGAAGAATGATGATACCCAGCTCAGGACCCTGGGTGTGCCAAGCCCATACTCACCAGATGTGAGCCCCTGGAGTTAAAAAATATAAATTAAATATAATTTTTATTGTTAAAAGATTTATTATTTCACATAAATACCTATATAAAACAAGTATATTATTTCTCTGAAATAAAACAAATATGTGAAAAAAAAATACAGGCTGTATTTGTTTTTTGATATTGTAGTGCCTAACAATGGAATGTAACGGAAGTTTAGCAACACGTCACATTACCTACGCAACTAGTGAGAAATGTGATGTCAAATACTGAAATTACAGCGATAGCATACGGGACCACGGTAGCCTTGAGGCAACGTTGCTTGGCTTGCTGAATAGCTGGTCGAGGTTCGATTCCAGCTGCTACCCTTATGGGAATTTTCCCAGGGGTTTTTCATTCAGCATTGAGTTTGGCGGTCTCAAACCGTGGTCGTGAGGTTTTTCACCGGGATTGACTCCGGTTTTCCCCTCATAACAGACAAACCGCGACGAGGGGTAAACGAAAATTTGATAGGTAAGAGTAAACTCCGCAGCGTTTTCGCTGCGGACTTCCGTCTTGAGGGAAGGGGGTTAGTGGGCTAGCCCCGCCACCAATCATAAGGTTGGGTTACGGGTAGTCTATTTAACAGAAATGTTCTGTATGCACAGGCAGTAAAAAACAATTTCTGGGGTGTGCATCTGCCTTAAAATATAAGCTCATTTCAAAAGAAAATAATAAAAAAAAAACTGTAGTTAATGAAATGAAATGCACAGAGCATTTCATTTCAGATTAGCAAAATTATTATAAACGTTAATAATCCACGATTTACAGCAAAAAAAAAAAAACTATTTAAGCGCAAACAGAGAAAATTTCGTTTATCATGTCAGTATAATGTGGATAGCTCATGTGATATATATTCCAAAAAAAGAAACTAATATGTGCTAGAATTCTGTTGGTCGACAAATCTTTCTTACTGAGCGAAATATAAAATTTCCTTAAAAATTCATCCAGTGGGAAGAGTTATTACATGCGGACGGACAATGAAATAATTATTGTAGTGTTTCTATTAGTCCGATTTTAATGATATTTTGTATGCTCAACAAATCTTGCTAAAAGGTCCAAATATAAATTTCATGGATATCCTGAGAGTTGAGTTGTTATATTCTAGCGGGCGCCAGGCGTGGTGAAGGCAATTATAAACGTTAACATTTATGCATACCGTTTTTAAAAACGGGATCATCTTTTACAAATCGGGCAGTTAATTGCCTGATTGATTGATTGAGTAGTTGTTGGCGCATCGGCTTCTGTGGCCATATTGCACCTCCCAAGGTTTTTGCAGTACTTTGATCCAAGCCCGAGGCGGGAATCGAACCCGCGACCTTTGGGTTGCCGGGCAGGTAGTTTACCCACTCGGCTAGCCCGGTCGGCCAGTTAATTGCATTAAGGTACTTATTCTTGCTTTTATTTATTAATATGAAAAAAAATTATAGCGCACTCAACAATGGAATATAACGGAAATGCAAATATTTGTATTTTTTCTACAAATGCATTTCGCTAACCTTTTCCAAGCCAAGGATGTTTTCACATAAAACATCTTTTGTGAGTGCAGGGTACACATGCTTTAATTTTTTTAAGTGTGATATTTTATAAGTTTGGTTCAAAGAAGTATATGTATTTAATTTATATTTTGTACATGAATATTTTTTATAAATAATAATAATAAAAAAATATGTGTATTGTTTTTAGGGGGGGGGGGGTTGTAAAATCAATGTCCCACATTGGAATACTAAGATCTGGTCACTTTGGTTACTGCTACACATATGCTGTACTTTGCATTTGTTGTGTCAACTGGATGCATAGGCTTAGATTTTGTGTTTCTTAACTAAGAGTATACCCCCCCCCCATATTGTGTGGTCCTTTCTGTATACATTGCTTCCCATATTTAAATTCTGCATCTCTTAGACACCACATCTCTGATATCCCAACAATGTCTACATTTGATGTCTTGACCAGTACTTCAAATTTATTTACTATGCTCCTAGCATTGGTTTACATGCATCTGTTCTTACCCTAACAGCCAGTGTATTTACTTTTTCATGACTCCCAGCAGTCCTTTAAATCTCCAGCACCTTTCTTTTAAGGCTAACTTTCACTTCTGCCCCGCAGCTATTGTTACTCTATTAGTCTGTGTGCCCCCCCCATGCTTTTAGCATTAGTAGTGGCATATGATGCAAGAAAGCAAGCTTATACAGCATCAGCCAAAAAAAAAAAAAACTTCCCCTTTCACTCATCCATACGTTTGTCTAGTTCTGCCTTGAATTTATTGAAGCTGTCAACTTCCACAACAACAGATGGAAGTTTGTTCCAGCAATCAACCACCTGCTCACTAAAGGCAAATTTCCACACATCTATTCTACAACTGTCTTTCCTCAATTTTAATTTATGCCTCCCAGGTAAGTAATCTGAGCAAAAGGAAGACTCCCATCAGCATTAAGCTTGCTCAAAGCATGAATTTAAGGCATTATACACCTCAATCAGATCATCTTGCAGGTGCCTAGTCTGCAGATCCTGCAATTTGCAGAACTGAAGCCTTTTTTTGGTAAAAGCAACCCTTTGTTCTGGTCGCCAACTCGTTGCCCTTCTCTGTACTCGTTCCACCAGCCTCTACATCCTTCCCAAAATGAGGCCTTCAGATCTGTATGCAATACTCGAGGTGTGACCTGACCATTGTCTTATACAATGGGATATTGCTAGAAAAATTCCTGTATATCATTGACAAGACACCATGAGTTACTCTTGCAGACCGTCTGCACTGCTCAGAAAACTTCATATCTGACTGTACAATTACCCCCAGATCTTTTTCATTCTCCTCTACCTTGAGTGTAGTAGTGCACAGTTTGTATGTTACTCTGGGGTTACTGCTATCTATATGCAGTACTTTGCACTTGGAACTTCAGTTGCCATCTCTCAGCCTATCTGCAGTTTTCAATTTAAGTGTATCCCATACCTGTAGAAGCAGTCTCTCCTGTTATCAAGCACAGACCATAGTGAGAAATATTCTATCCTAGGAGCTCTGCACAATCTCTCCAGGGTCAAATTAATTGACAAGGTTCTCATCATATACTCATTCCTATCATGTCCTGGCAGAATTGTAGCCACTTAAATTTAACTAACTCGCAATTTTTTTAAACATTATCCTGTACTTGTGAAGTACTGGGCAATGCTGTTGATCTACTCTTGATGTCATTAGTACCGATCTGTACAAAACTATCACCTTTTGTGCCCTTAAAAGATATCTGCTCTGCGACGTCATCGGCCCCGGGTGCCAAGCGTTTCCGTGGCCAAGCGATTCTTGCGTGTGTATAAAGCGTTTTTCCTCCAAGTGACAGAGTTTTCATTGTTTTTCTCTTAGAATTACAATTTTCTGTTAAGTAGCTCTACTTACTTAAAAACACTAAGAAGAGGGCCCAGAAGAAGGCAAGTACCTTTTTCTTTAATTTAGCTAGCCGTACTAACTTACTAACTCTACGCTTGACCACCAAGCGGCACTGCTTCTGCCTCCCCGTGGCGGGGCCGGTAACCTGGGTGGTAAAGGCAAACCCCCAGGGCAAAAAGGAGCGATCATGGATAAAAATCATTATCCAAACTTAGAGCCTTTGAGCTCAAGAGCGGAAGATTCTAAACCTGACCATGACTCAATTCAACCTAAACGACTGCGAAGAGAAGCAGAATGTCATGACGATTGCCCAAACTTCCTGGTGATTCATTCCCTATCTGCCCAACCTGTGGGTAAGTTGTCACCATTCTTAATTCAGAAAATCTTGGAGTCAATTGCTGGATCACCAAAAATGGTTAAAAGACTGCAATCCGGAGACCTTCTGATAGAAACAGCCACCTCTAAACATTCTGAGTGGCTGTTAAAAACAACATTTGGTGGGTTGACAGTAGAAATTACTCCCCACAAAACACTAAATTCATCAAAAGGTGTCATCAGCGAGTGGGACCTAATTACAGTCTCCGAAGAAGAACTACTCCAAGAACTCAGCAGTCAGAAAGTAGTAAATGTAAAACGGATCATGACGAAAAAAGATGGAAATCTTACTCCAACAAGATCCATCATTCTGACATTTAGCACTCCAGACTTACCATCCTCTATTAAAGCTGGTTATTTAAACTGCCGGATTCGACCATACATCCCGAATCCTGTTCGTTGCTTTAAATGTCAGAAATACGGCCATTCCCAGCAGGCTTGTCGCGGGGAAGCCACATGTCCCATCTGTGGCTCTAAAGATCACACCCAAGCGGATTGTTCAGTCAAAACTCCTGTTTGTCCAAACTGCAAAGGAAACCATCCAGCCTTTTCCAAAACTTGTGAGCTATGGATAACAGGAAAGAAAATACAAAATTGAAAATAAAGTCACGTTTCCTGAGGCACGTAGACAAGTTATGTCGACCATGCCTAGTGGTCGTTCTTATGCCGCTCGAACTAGAAACTTTGTTTCTACTGCAGCTCAAACGGGTGTATCAGTTCCGCCTAACACCTCTCTAGCGAATTGGCTTAAAGTTACACTTTCAACCTCTAAAAAAGATAATCCTCATAATCCTCCAAGAAAAACTAGCGAAGCCACAAATACTCCAATCAGTATCCCTACTCATACCCCATTGGTCTCGGTTGAAAAAGAACAATTAAAATCTCACTCAGTCTCAAAAAAAATGGAAGCGCCTACCAATAATATGGATGTAGATGAGCTGCTAAGTAATGAGGAGCCCATTCTAGAACTCCATGCAGATGACACCATGGATATTGAACGCCCCACATTCCCAAAAAAAGACCGGAAAAATGTCCCAAGAACAAAAAACAGTCAGACGAATCATCCTCAGCTTAATCTAAATAATGTATAACATCATACAATGGAACTGCAGAGGACTAAGTAGTCATTCTGATGACTTAAGGGATTTACTAGCTCAATTCAATCCCATAGGTGTATGCCTACAGGAAACTTTCTTGTCACCCCAAATTTCACCAAAATTCTCAAATTATGTGATATACAGACGAGATAGGAGTTCAAACCCTGCTGCTCGTGGCGGAGTAGCTATTCTTGTTAACTCTGACATTCCATCCAGGCAGATCCAATTGAGAACCACTCTTGAAGTTGTCGCAGCTCGTATTGCAGTTGGTATTTCAGTTACCATTGTTTCCATCTTATTTATTTCACCATCTCTACCACTTCCGCATTCAGAACTTGACAGCTTGATTTCACAACTCCCAACTCCAATTTGTCTCTTTGGTGACTTTAATGGACATCATCCATTGTGGGGGTCTGCTACAATGGATAGAAGAGGCAAATTGGTGGAGGAATTCATGAACAATAATGATCTTAATTTATTAAATTCTGGATCTCCTACTTACATACACCTAGCAACAGGATCTGTTTCTGCAATAGACTTGTCAATTTGTTCACCCTCTGTCTTTCCAATCATGACATGGTCAGTATTAACTGATCCCTTTAACAGTGATCACTTTCCAATTATTTGCTCACTACAAACAAGAGTAACTCCGAATCCTGTTCAACGATCCAACTGGCAGTTTAAAAAGGCAAATTGGGAAGGATATTCTGCCCAAATACTCTTAGACAGATGTTATGTTCAAAGACAACATATTGATGAAGTAAATACTTATATAACCAATCAGATTCTCACTGCAGCTAATGCTTCCATTCCAAAATCCACGCCTTATCACATACACAGAAATAACTGGTGGAATAAAGATTGTTTAATTGCCAAACAGGAAAAAAACCGTGCTTGGAATAATTTCCGCAAGTATCCCACCACTAGTAACCTAATTTCTTATAAAAGACTCAAAGCGAAAGCTAGACAAGTTAGGCGGAAAGCGAAACGGGATTCATGGATTGCTTTTGCCTCAACCATTACCAAAGACACGGATACACGGGTCATCTGGAAAAGAATACAGGCATTAAATGGCAAATTTTCTCGGCTGCCCTCTCCGATACTTCATTGGAGAGGAAAAGACATTTCTACTCCTGAAGAAGTTGCAAATGTATTAGCAGAATCATTTGCAAAAATCTCAGCTTCTGCCACCTATGCGTCCACCTTTCAGAACATCAAAGCAGGTGCAGAACGGTATAAAATCAACTTCTTCACGCGCCGCTCACTGTCGTACAACCAACCATTTACATTAATAGAACTGCAAGAATCATTAAACAGATCTTCCAATAGCGCTGCAGGTCCAGATGGAGTTCATTACATTATGCTAAAGCATTTACTTGATGAAGACTTGAGAACTCTATTAATTTTTTATAATCGGATCTTCACTGAAAATGCCTATCCTTCTTCATGGCGTCATTCGTTCGTTATCGCCTTACCAAAACCAGGAAAAGATCCTTCCTGTGTTGAAAATTACAGGCCATTATCTCTTACAAGCTGCATGGGAAAAATTTTCGAAAGGATGGTTCATACTAGACTCACCTACATCCTGGAGTCAGAGAATCTCCTTCCAGAACAACAATATGGCTTTCGGAAAAACAGATCAACACTGGACGTGCTTATCAAAGCCGAATCTCATATCCGCAATGCCTTTGTCATGAAACAACATCTAGTCATGGTCAATTTAGATCTTGAAAAGGCATTTGATACAACATGGCGCCATGGTATTATTAGGGACCTTTACCATCTGGGGCTTCGGGGCCATTTGCCGGAAATAATTCGCAATTTCCTGCAATTGCGCTCTTTTCAAGTCCGATACAAAAACATCCTCTCTACATCTCACATTCAGGAAGAGGGAGTCCCACAGGGATCAATACTCAGTCCAACACTGTTTTCAATCAGAGTTAGTAGTATGACACGAGATATCCCAAAAACTGTTCAAATGTATATGTATGCAGATGACCTTACCATTTCCTGTCAATCTCAAAGTATGAATACCATTGAACGGCAGCTACAACTTGCCATAACCAAAATAGAATCCTGGACTTCACTGAACGGTTACAGACTGTCAGAAAAGAAATGCACTGTCACTCACTTTTGCAAGAAGCAAACTCTCCATCCCGAACCTGAACTGCAAATAAACAATACTCCAATCTCGATTGTTAATACCGTTAAATTTCTTGGACTACTATTAGACCGCAAACTAAATTTCCAAGCTCACATCACTTATTTGAGAACTACTTGTTTAAAGCATTTGAATATACTTCGTTCTGTCTCATCTATGTCATGGGGAGCTGATCGCTGTACTTTGCTGCATCTCTATAGAAGTTTAATCCGTTCACGACTAGATTATGGTTGTCCAGTGTATGACTCTGCCAGGAGCACTACTTTAAAACGGCTAAATATGATCCATCACAGTGCTCTGAGAACTGCGCTGGGAGCTTTCAGGACTTCTCCGATCCAAAGTCTATATATTGAAGTGCATGATCCCCCATTACACCTGCGTAGAAAAACACTACTGCTTCACTACGCTGCTAAGATCCAGAGTCTACCATCGCACCCAAGTTGGGAGTATCTCTATAATACACGTTGGGATGCCTTCTATGAGAGCAAACCAAATGAAAATAGACCCGCCTCTCTCAGGATCAAAGAGCTTGTTCAGACTTGGAATATCAATTTAAATGAAATTTTCCAAGACACAACTACACCTGTTGCTCCTTAGACATATGTGTCTGTCTTTCAAGATACATACTTCCTCCAGTGGGGGAAAAATATACCTTCCTGCAATATCAGACAATTACATTCAGCTCATGCTACGGACAACCATGCCTGTAAAATTTATACGGATGGTTCAAAAACTGAGAGTATGGTAGGTGCTGCGGCAGTTTTTCCTTTGTTTACAAGTTCAGCCACACTACGGCTTGCTTGCAGCGTCTTCACAGCCGAATTATATGCCATTAAGTTAGTGCTTAGTAAAATAATTGAGCTTTCCATCTCATCTGCCATAATTTACACAGATTCTCTTAGTGCTGTCTCTGCCATAAGGAAGAATTCCTCCATTTCTCACCCTACATTGAAACAGATTCATTCCCAGCTATTCGCTTGCAGTGTGTCCAATCGGTCAATCAGTTTTTGCTGGATCCCTGGCCATTCAGGCATTCCGGGAAATGAAAGTGCAGACTTTGCCGCTAAACATCCCCAACCCGCTCTCTCAGAACATCCTCAGGTTCCTTTCTCTGATTTTAAGTCGGTCATACGCAAAGCCTGCTATGATAAATGGTCACAGACTTGGAAAAGGGACATTAACAATAAACTTTATCAGATAAAAGAAGATCCAAAGCTGTGGCTGTCTGGCTTCCGAAGAAATAGACGAGAGGAAGTGGTACTGGCAAGACTCAGAATTGGACACACTTACCATACTCATCTCTTCCTATTATTGGGGGAAAGCCCACCGCAGTGTTCATCCTGTCAGACGCAACTTACAGTCCGTCATTTCCTGGTTGATTGTCCCTTACATTCAACAACTCGATCAAACACTTTTCAGTCACTCTCTACATTGAATATATCACCTGATTTATCTCGCATCTTAGGAAATGAAGCAAATATTGAAGAACTTTTATTATATCTAAAACATATTGGTTTGTACAGAAGCATATAATTTAATCTCTCTAACAATACGCTTTTGTCAATTAACGATGAAGAGACACAATTTGGCCGTAGTAGCCCTTGTGTCGTTAAACCGAACTACAACAACAACAACGTCATCAACTTTTGCCTTCTAGCAAACATAACCTGGTCCTATTTCACCTATCCTTTTTGCACAATATATTTCCCATTTCCCTGACAATAGATGATTCAGATGCTATTTTCTAGCATACAGAAAATTTTTTTTTTTTCAAAATTGCCAACAATGCATTCAGCGTTCTATGCTCCTTTCTGTATGCTGAATGTGTCTTCCCATTTCTACTCTGGCATTGCAAGTCTTGAATAGATTTCTGCCACTTTACCTTCATGGATATTACACTAAGCCTATCTTAGATCCATAAGCTGAAATTTGGAATTTGTTAATAGGTCATTGGCAGGATCAATGATAAGTCTTCCACAATGAAAGGCATTATTACTGAGAAATTTATTCCCAATGTTTTGTTTGTCTCACAGCCTTATCTTTTGCTTCCCAGTCTCCTTAACTTTTAATGGTGTTCATGCTTTTCAATCATGGATCCATAAATGCGAAACTCGTTCAATTTAATTTAGCAGATTGATCTTTCTATTCTTATGGATCCCTTTAAGACTGGAACAATTTACCACTATCTATGCCACCCTCTTCAAGCTATATTTGGGACAATTTTTACTGGTTCTAAAAGCACTTTTCTTACTTCTGTGGAAAAGTTTTGTTCGCTTCAAGACTACTCTACTGAAGCGTTCTTCTGTCATCGGCTAGTGAGTTCTTGGAAAATAGCATGCTAAAGCTGGGATCTCTCAACTTGTAGGATCCTTTTTCCAAGTTTTCACCAATTGTAGTGCATGGCAATCATGCCAGATTCCTCTGATGTTAGCTTGGAACCTGAACTGACATTGGATCCCAGTGATGGTAACTTGGGAGGATCAGCAGCATTACTGGGAGGTCCCTGTACCACATACAGTACAAGCATTCACATCAAGGGGTAATAAAATGCTGTTTGGTGGGAAAAAAAAACTGCATCATCTTAAAAAAAAGTAGCATTTGTAGTGAAATGTATAAGATATTGTTTGATTCAAGTCATTTTGTTTGTTGCAACCAAAGGTATTGCATCAGACAGCCATTTCTATAAATACGGCATTGGAAGGGTATACACGCTCCTTAGTATCCTGTTTTGCGGGGGTGTAAGCATGGCTCCATACGTTCAGTTGACACCAAGAAAAAAGTGTAGCTGTTGCTCTGTTCCAGGAAGGGCTTTCTACGCATGCTATCACTGATAAAATAGGCTGCCACCAGTCAACAGCATCCCGGGTGCTGAAATTAAAGTGTGAAATTGGTGATGTGAAGAGAAGACCTGGATCAGGCCGTAAGAGAGTGATGCCTTCCCAAGATCGATATTTGAAACAGCTGTGCCTTTATAATCGCCATGCTAGTGCTCCTGATCGTACGAACTATCCAGAGATGGTGGCTTTCGGAATGTGATTTGCATGAATATTGGCTCAGGAAGGAGCCTTTGTTGACCCAGTCTAGCTATTGCAGTATACTTTTACTGACACATCTAATCCATAATCTAGTTCAGAATGAAGTGCATGAGATGGTCAAAGTAAGGTGCAGTGATCTGCATCCCAGTTACAGGAAATAGCATGCAAAACAGTCAACCCTTAGTGTACTTTAACCATAGCTAATAGTGTTGGAGAAATGTTAAGTTTTTATTGAATGAAAGTCCCAAGAATTTTGCCTTGGGAACAATGTTTTGTCCAAGATATAATTCTGATTCAGGATAAAGGTTCCACTTCTGACAAAAACTGCATGCAAATGTTTTTTGAGGATAAAACCCTCAATCCATTAGCCATTGCCCAGGAGGTGAAATGCTTAGTGGTATACTGCAATTATATTTTGATGACCGTCATGTTGCATGACTGCAAAAAAAATGCTTAACTTATAATGAAAAAAAAAAGGAAGTCCATGTATTTGGCAGTTATGTGGGCTTAAACCGCAACTGACAAATGTGTGTGCTGTCTCACTTCAATGCTCATCACTTGGCAATGCGAGGTTTCATGATTGATGGAAATTAGTATTGCTGATTGATGCAAGAAAGAAAACTTATCCAATATAATCAAAACAAAAAAAAAAAATCATCCCACCTCCAAAAATTTATTCAAACTACCCATTTCTACAACATCAGAGGGAAGTTTGTTCCAACAATCGGTCACTCTCTGGTTGAATGTAAATTTACGCACATCTATCCTACAACCATTTGTTTTCAGTTTTGTTCCCCTATGTGTGTTGTCTGAGAAAAAGTAAGGTGCCATGAATTTAATTTATAACTGTTGCCTTATTGAATGGAATAATTATCTCCTTGTTGTTGCTGTTCAAAGTTCCAATATATCATTGACAGAACCCCATGAGCCATCCTGACGGCTCATGTAGTTGCCTGTCTGCACTGATCAGATAACATCATGTCAGACTATACATCCTGAAGTCTCCATTCTCCACCACCTTTAGTGAGGTATGTAAGCAGTTAGTTAATTATTCTGGGATTACTGCCCATATGCAGTATCCTTAGCCATAAGTATTAGAGTGCATCCTTGGATTCAAGGGAGGTCCCTATGGACTGGAGATGTGCAAATGTATCCCCAGTTCATAAACAGGGATCAAAAGATAACACAAGTAATTACAGATCTGTGAGCTTAATGTCTTTTCCAGGGAAGTTGCTCAGAAAAAGCCACCAAGTAAGATTCAGCTGCAGGAGAGCATTGTAAGGGTGTGGTACTATGAAATTGGGGATTTCGTGGTACCACGAAATTAATGAAGTTACTGGTTAAAGAAGGAATGCAACAGTCACAGCACAGATTTGTTAGGGGGGGGGGGAATGAGCTTATCTAACCAATCTGATTAGTTACTGATGCAGTGACCAAGGAACTGGATGCAAAAAATAATTTTGATACCATATACTTAGATTTCAAGAAGGCTTTTGATACTTGCACATAAAAGACTGCTGTACAAACTGGAGCAATGTAGCATTAAGGGCTACATAATGCATGTAGCATTATGGAAAGGTTAAGTGGAAGAGGACAGAGAGAGAGTGGTTATCAATGAGCATTGCTCTTCATGGACTCATGTTATTAGTGAAGCCTCCCAGGGTTCAGTAGTGGGCTCATTGTTGTTTTGTTTTCATTATTTATTAATGATGGTATATCAAGCTTAATGTCTAAGTTTGCAGGGTTGTTAAAGACAGTAATCGGGGTAAACTATTGCAACAAGACCTTGGAAAATTTGGTTGATGGGCTGAGAAATGGCAGTTAAAGTTTAACATTGACAAATGCAAGGTACTGCATATGGGAAGCAGCAATCCCAGAGTACAAGGCCATGGTCAGGCTGCATCTTGAGTACTGTGTAGGTCAAGGGATCCACCATTTTGTCCAAACCTTTATCCCTCTGAACCACATAAGATTAAAGAAAGTGAGCTTAATGACCTCATCAGGGATCTTGAACTGCTGAAGAATAAAGCAGAGTTTTTGGCCTCGAGGGCTACAACAGTGGTATCTTCTAGATCATTCTGTGAAAGTGACATTTCATACTTGAAATAAAAACTGTGATAAATTCTATCAAACAGAAGGTGAACTCACTGTTTGTAAGGATGTTGATGGTCAAATGACAGCAATGAAAATGAGGCATGTTCCCGAAGAATGGTGACTATTTATGGATGCTTCTAAGGTTAGCCTTAAGGCTGTGTTATTACACAATGGAAATATGCTCCCTTCAATACCTCTTGCATGTGCCGTCCACAAAAAAGAAACATATGCAAACATGGAGAACATCTTCGTAGGTATACACTATCAGAAGTATGGGTGGCAGATGTGATGATTTAAAGGTAATCACCATTTTATTAGGATTTCAAAAGGGTTACACTAAGTATTGTTGCTTTCTATGTGAGTGGGACAGTCGTGCCAAGGATATGCACTACAAGAAGAGGAGTTGGCCTCAACAAAAATCATTAACACCTGGAATGAAGAATGTAGCATTTCAACCTCTGGTAGATCCAAATAAACTTTTTCTACCACCACATCACACTGGGGCTCAAGAAAAATTTCATGAAGGCATTGGAAGTGAACGATTCTGCATTCGCATACTTGCAAGGAAAATTCCCAAGACTCAGTACACAGAAGATTAAGTCGGGCATCTTCATTGGTACACAAATAAGGCAACTTTTCAAAGATGAACAGCTCGAATGTGTCCTAGTGATAGCGGGAAATCAGCATGGAAAGCCTTTCAAAAGTGTTTCGACTGGTTTTCTAGGAAATGTTAAAGCTGGCAACTACAAGCAGCTTGTGGAAGATCTCATTACTTCTTATGAAAAACTGGGTTGCAACATGTCATTGAAGATGCATTTCTTGACACACCTGGATTTCTTCCCACCAAACTATGGTGCCATCAGCGACGAACATGGTGAGTGCTTCCACCAAGACGTTGCAACGATGGAACAAAAATACAAAAGAAAATGGAGTGCTGCCATGTTAGCCGATTATTGTTGGATGGTGAAAAGGGATGCACCTGAATATAAGCGAAAGGGTCCCGTTTGATATAGGTATATTTGTAACTATATCTTACTGCCGTATATAAATAAAAAATACCTTGTATAAATATAAAAAGCTACTTTTTTTGAAAACCAGAGCCAATCTGCTATTTTAAGCACTATTTCTGTGTTCAACACCCCAAAATCTATAAAGTAAACTTAGGGCAGAAACACACTACTATCACTTCACGAGACTTCACTTGTATACATGTCTAACGTCAGATGTGGGGGAGCTATATTTACCAATTAGTTTATTTCTCGGAGAGCACTGTTGTCATTGGCTGTATTCACAAGATAACACGTCGGGCTTCAAGGCCGAATGACATTGTCAGGAGCTCAGATTTTTCTGTTCTAACAGAAATTTTGTTCTGCCTGACAAGAGGAAAATGGAGGAAATGCTAAAAGAAAATTAAATTAGAAGTAAATAATCTTTTTTGAGCGCACAAGTAAGAATATCCGAAAACAAATAACATCATCAAGGACGTTGCACCTGTGCCTATTCCGAAGCACCCTCCACTTCGACCAGCTGCTCAGCATACTCCCCACAAATGTCCAGTCACAGGGATGCTCAAAAATGGCCAAAGGAGGAAAATAGACCAACAGAATTACAATTAACAAATTGAGAGGACGAACAAGTTGATCATTTCAGTTTGCACAACTCATAACATTTTCTTACAAGTTCAATTTTTAGGGTGGAGAAGTAGTTTTTTGTTGTAATTAAATTTCATTAAAAATTTTTGTTTTGTATTTTGACAGAATAAATCCTTATTCAAAATTACACTTGCAGTAGTTCAACTTTCCTTAAACATACAACTAATTTTTCCTTAGTGCTGATTGAATTTCGAAATTGCGTATTTTGCCCTTGAATGTCATCCTTAATTGGATTATATAGGAAATTAAATTCTTCTTTATTCATCCGTAAGTACATTGTGAAATTATTTTCATCTTCTTCTAAGTCCTGCGGTAAATGATGGAATCCACCTTTTTCTGTTCTCTTCCAGTTTATGTTTTGTATCCATTGCTTATTCTCTTTTGTTTTCTCCGTTATAGGAAAAAAGCATTCATTTTCAAAATCTTCTTCAAAATCTGAAGAGGAGGATGAACTGTGGCAATTCATTTCAATTCAGCTTTCCTCAAAGAGAATGACACATATACAACGTTACAGGTTTCCAGATGTACCCCTTTTGGAATTATAATAAAATTTCCAAGATACATTTTTTTTTTTTTTTTTTTTTTAACATTTGAAATTGGGTATTTGAAAAAAGCAGAAATCATAACACAACCTGTTGACATGATTATTTATGAAGAAAGAATTAACTGGCCATAAAATTGTTGAAATGCACCCTTAAAGATTCAAAAAACAACATTCCATCCTATTTACAAAGGGAGTTACAGAATATTTATATTATGCTTACTTTGTAACCTTTTACATTCTATTTGACTTCTTTTTTATTTTGTTGTAATGGTTTAAGGCTCAGGCAATAAACTGTTTTTTTTAATTTAAAATTCCCAATATCAATATGCTGTATGAAGAATATGTTCCGCTGATATCATTCCATAAAAATATTGCAACAAAAGACCTCAAAAATCTACAGATGTTTGGATAAAAATTTTAAATGTATGAAGTACATAATACAGAAAAAAATATTAAATTTTGTTTTTGCTTTGCCTCAATCAAATGCAATGAGTGAGGGAGTATTTAGCTCAATGTTTAATGCGTGGAAAAAGAATAGAAATAAGAATTTTGAAGGAGAACTGTTGCCGAAAACCAATCACAATATGTATTGCAAAGAATTTTACACAAATGCACTAAAAAAATGAAAAAACTGTTAAAGAAAATTCACTCAAAAGAAAAGTATTGCAAGGTAAATATTTTCTTTTCAATAAAATAAATCTGGTGTATTTAATATGCATTATAAACAATTATGTAAAACATTTGATGTTAATATTTATAAAAAGTTTCCTTTAGTGTTTATAACTCTTGCAATAAAATTTTCTGAATTAAAGCACAGGCTATGCTTTGGTTAGTTTTATTAAAATTTGACTAACTTTGGATTCCACGAACTTGTAAAAATCAACAAAATATAGAAATAAAATGGTTGTTATTAAAATTGTATGGTTTTCTTTTAAGATATAATGCGAGTACCCCTAAATGAGGAATGAATATCCCAAACATAAGCATGAGTACCCTGAGATCAAATTTTTAATCTTGTCACCCTATGTTACAATGACAACGCATCTTCTCCGACCGACTTCGCAGTTTACACTAAGCAGTGACACGAGAGTCCCATGACATGATAATAGCATTAGCATTAGTAGAGGCATATGATGCAAGAAAGCAAGCTTATTCAGCATCAGCCAAAAAAAAAAAAAAAAAAAACAACCACTACTCCCATTTCACCCCTCAATTCGTTCGAAATACCTGTCCAGCTGAGCCTTAAATTTGTTTAGGCTATCAACTTCAACAACAAGCAATGGAAGTCTATTCCACAAACCAACTGCCCGCTGGCTAAAGGCGAATTTCCGCACATCTATCCGACATCCGTCCTTCCTCAATTTGAATTTATGCCCTCTCAGGTGATTATTCTGAGCAAGAGGAAGAATCCCATCGGCATTGAGCATGCTCAAGCCATTCAAAGCCTTGTACACCTCTATCAGATCACCTCGGCAATGCCTAGTCACCAGGCTCTGTAATTTGCAAAACTTAAGCCTTTCTTCGTAAGAGCAACCCTTTGTTCCATTCACTAATCTTGTTGCCCTTCTCTGTACTCGTTCCATCAGCTCTACATCCTTCTTGAAATGAGGCCTCCAGACCTGTATACAGTACTCAAGGTGTGGCCTGACCAATGCCTTATACAAGGGAATAATCACATCCCTGTCCCTGCTAGAAAAATTCCTGTATATCATTGACAAGACACCATGAGCTACCCTTGCAGCTCGTCTGCACTGCTCAGAGAACTTCATATCTGCCTGCACAATTACCCCCAGGTCCTTTTCATTCTCTACCACTGTCAGCGTAGTACCACAGAGTTGATACGTTGATCTGGGGTTACTGTTTCCCATATGTAGTACTTTACATTTGTCAATGTTAAACTTCATTTGCCACCTCTCAGCCCATCTGCTCAACCTTTCCAGATCCTGTTGCAGCAGCATAGTATCAGTAGTGTCCTTAACAACCCTGCCAACCTTTGTATCGTCTGCAAACTTGGACATTAAGCCTGATACACCATCATCAATATCATTTATAAATACAGAAAACAACAATGGACCCAACACTGAACCCTGAGGAACTCCACTAATAACATTAGTCCACGTTGAGCAGTGTCCATTGATTACCACTCTCTGTCTTCTGCCACTCAACCATCCCTTTATCCATAGCAGCAATTTGCCTCGAATGCCACACTTCTCCAATTTGTGCAGCAGTCTTCCATGCGCAACAGTATCAAAAGCCTTTCTAAGATCCAAATATATAATATCAAAGTTATTCCCTGCATCCAGTTCTTTTGTGACTACATCATAGTATCCAATCAAATTGGTCAGACAAGACCTGCCCTTAACAAACCCATGCTGTGTCTGAGCTATAACTGAATTCTTGTCCAGATGATCCTGCAGTGCTTCTTTAACCAGTGCCTCCATTAATTTTCCTGGAACCGAAGTTAAACTAACAGGTCTATAATTACTTGTGTCAGCCTTTGATCCTCCTTTGTGAATTGAGGTTACATTTGCACATCTCCAGTCCATGGGTACCTCCCCTGAGTCCAAAGAAGCTCTCATAATTATGGCTAGGGGTTTGCTTACTTCCTTTGCTGCCTCCTTTAATATAACTGGATAGATCCCATCCACCCCGGGTGCCTTTTTTATGTTTATCCTCAACAATTTCTCCTCCACTTTCCTCTCAGTTATTAGAAAATCATCTAGCTCACTGCCAATGTTTACTTCACCTACGACATTCCCCTTCCTGAATAACTCCTCATGTGTGAATGTAGATGCAAAATACTCGTTTAGATTGTTAGCCACCTGAGCTGGATCCTCAACTGTTGAACCATCAACATCCAGTGGACCAATCTGATTCATCCCTTTCCTTCTTGAGTTTAAATAGGTAAAGAACTCTTTTCTGTTTTTCTTTGCATCCTTTGCCAAGGATTTCTCATAATCTGCCTTTGCCTGCCTAATCTCCTTTGTGACTTGGTTACAGACCAACTTATATCTATCATAGGCTTCCACGTCACCCATTAATTTGTATGTATCCCATGCATTTTTCTTCTCTGCCATATGTCTCATTAGTTCATCTGACAACCATTTAGGCCTGAACCTTGAACAATATTTCTTGGTTGGTATGTAAAGCCTGGTAGCTTCCAAGATTAGTTCCTTGAATGCTTCCCATTTTGAATTTGCTGTTGGTAACATCATCAGTTGGTCCCACTGTATAGAATTTAAATACTGTTTCAGACCATCATAGTCGCCTTTACGAAAGCAAAAACCCTTCCCTTTACCTCTGATGGTAGTTACCTCCTTGAGTAAATCCCACTTCAGCACACTGTGATCACTGCCACCCAGTGGTTCATTTATCTGCAGATTCCTAATGCAAGAAGAATCACTACTGATAATCAGATCAAGAGTATTGCTCCCTCTTGTTGCCTCACGAACATGCTGGTGTAGAAAACAATCATCCAATAAATCCACAAAAGCCTTGCTAGTGTGTGAGTGACCAACCCACAAATTCCAGTCAATATCTGGGAAATTAAAATCCCCCATTATAAGACTCTCTGATTTACTGGCCCATTCTATTTCCCTGTACAGTGTCTTATTATACTCATCAGAGTCATTAGGCCTATAGCACACTCCTACTCTCAATTTTGATTTACCTATGCTTATGTCACACCAAACTGACTCAACACTGCACTGTCCAGCGATGTCAACTGGCTTCACTTCCTTGGATTTTATGTGTTTTTTAACTAATAGCATAACCCCTCCTCCCTTCCTATCCTGTCTATCCTTTCTGTAGACGTTGTACTCCCCAAATTCCAGTTCTGCATTCCTTATATCTGTGTGACACCACGTCTCTGATATCCCAACAATATCTGCCTTTGATGTTTTGAGTAATACCTCAAATTCATCAAATTTATTTACTAAACTCCTAGCATTAGTGTACACGCAAGTATACATGCACCTGTTTCTATTCTTAGCTACCCTAACACAACCCATGTGTTTACTTGTACCGCAATGACTTCCAGCAGTCTCTGAAATATCCTGCATCTTGTTTTTCAGGCTTCTGCTCATTCCAATAGAAGCAGTGCAAGAATCTCTTTCACCTCTGCCAGTGGCTACTGTTAATCCATTAGTCTTTGTCTCCCCCCAAGCTAGCAGTTTTCCGACCCACCTAACACTGCCTCGATAGCATCAGCAAATATTCTTGCACCCTTTCTATTTAAGTGTATCCCATCCCTGTAGAAGCAATCTCTCCTGTTAACAAGTACAGTCCAGGCTGAAAAAAATTCTACCCCTTCAGCCTTGCACAATCTTTCCAGGGCCGAATTGATCGACAAGGCTCTCATCATATACTCCCTCCTATCGTGTCTGGGCAGAATTGCAGACACTTTCAAATTCAACCCTACTTCACGGCTTTTTTTCAACAGTGACCTGTACTTGTTAAGTAATTCCGCTGGTCTCCTACTCTTAATATCATTAGTGCCAACGTGTACAACTATATCACCTTTTGTGCCCTTAAAAGATGATATCTGCTCTACAACGTCATCAACCTTTGCCCCTGGCAGACATACCCTGGTCCTGTTCCACCTATCCTTTTTACAAAGCATGTTCCCCGTTTCCCTGACAATTGAGTCACCAACAACTACTAGTTCCTGTTGGACCAGCGCATTCTGCCTTGGGGGCTGCCTCTGTGTTGCAAGATGACCAAGTCCAAGCTCTGGTGTTGATGTGGGCAGCTGAGAGCTTGATGGCCCCTCAATTTATTTCCTTCGAGGGCATCCACCCTGTCCTTCAAGGTCTCATATAGGCCCATAACAACGCCGAGTTGTCGCCTAATTTCCTTGCACTCCTTGCATCGTGCACACACACAAAGACATCCCCCATGGCAGTATCATGCCCCGTACCCGATTGCTCCGCAAACATCAAGCAAACAGTGCATCTTAAAAGGCCGTGATTCAGGGGGCAACTGCCCCCCTCAGTTCTCCCCTGAGTCACAGCACTCCCATTAGCTTGAGCCTTTTGCTTTGCTGCTCTGGTCAGAGTCAACATTTCGATTTAAATGTCAATAAAATTACAATTTCAGAACAAAATTAAAACCTTAAACTTGTATCTTAACACAGTTATAACGCTATATTTATTTTTCGGTATCGAGTGTTATCTACGAGTTCCCTTTATATAACTTCCGTATCAAGTATGTATTAATTATTTGTTACGTTTGTACTCTAAGTCGTTATATATATATAGTTAAAAGTACAATTTAATTGACAAAGAAGTTTAACAAGATTAATAGATGTACTGATTAATTGACAATATTATATTATGCACTATACTATACAAAGCTAATGCTATCGAATTCCGGATATGCTGTATCGCGCTTCAGTAACGAGTGTTATCTACGAAATCCCTTTATATAACTTCTGTATCAAGTTATGTATTAATTATTTATTTTTACTAATTATTTATGTTTCGTAACCTAAGTGGTTATATGTATAGTTAAAATTACAATTTAATTGCCAATGAAGTTCGACAAGATTAATAGATTTTACTGATTAATTTTCATGTAACAATGGCGGCCGTTTATGAACGGTAAACACGTGGATTTGATACCCTTTCCGATACTAAGTAATACCTACAAAATCTCTATCTAAGTTATTTTAACTTTAAGTACCGTAAATAGGAATATAAAGCTACTCTAGAAATAAGTTAATATGTCAATTTAAACTAATAAAGCAGAAAATAAATCAGAAAAAACTTCTCTATTCCAAGAGCGGCAGAAAGGCACGTCCGCACAGGAAACCCTCGACCTCAGACTCCAATAGTGTGTTTCCGCCTTTACTTTCATGCCTGTAACCATGACTCAAAATTTGTTGTTCGGTGTAATCTGCCTTAGCTTGCCTTACCCACTTGGTGACTTCATTGCAGACTAGTTTGTACTTTCTATAGATTTCTAATAATTTAATCATCACATGCATGTCTTCTCTTTTACTAGTGTCATCAGTTCATATGACATCCGTTTAGGTCTAAACCTTGACCAGATCTTAGTTGCTATTAATGCCTTAGTTTCTATGATTACTTATCTGAATGTCTCCATTTAGATTTTGCAGTTAGTGACACTGTGTGTGTGTTTTTTTTTTTTTTTTTTTAAATGAAAACCTTAAAATTGAAAGGTATCCACACTTATAGTACTTTGTACGGGTTGAAGGAAATGAGGCGAAGGTGATGCTGGAAATTTTGCTCTAGAGACTAAACATGGGTTTTACCACTTCAAGCCTCCAGTAAGGAGGCTTGAAGTTGTGACATCATCAGTTGGTCCCACAGAAAAGTATTTAAAAACTGTAAGACCATCACAGTTGCATTTATTACAACAAAATAAATTCCCTTTCCTTTACCCTTGACAGTAATTATATCTTTAAGAATATTCTACATCAATATATTATGATCACTGCTCTTTAGTAGTTCCTTTATCTGTAGATTCTTAATGGAGATTTAGAGTCAATTCTGATAATCAGATGCAAGAGTATTGCTTTCCCTTGCTGCCTCTGTAACAGGTTCACGTAGAAAGCAGTCATTTAATACGTCTAGAATTCTCTGCTACTGTGTGAGTCACCTATCCACAAGGTAAATCAATATCTGAAAAGGTGAAACTTCCTATTAAAAGGCATACTGATTTTCTGGCCTAAGCTATTTGTGTGTATAGCTGTTCATTTTATACTCATCAGTCATTTGGTGTATAATATACTCCTACTTCCATCCCCCCTAGTGCTTATATCACACCAAACACTCAATGTTACACTGGCCATCTATATCAAATGGGCACACTGCATTAGAACAACCACAGAACATGCTGCCTTAAATTTTGCTGAGTTGCAGGAAAATCCGAATTCCTCCGTGCTTTCAAAAATTTGAAAAATCAGCAAAAAATAATTTATAACTGTTCATATTTTTTCATGCTACCAATATTTTCTAAATGCAACTGTGAAAAATCCATGTTCCATATTAAAAACATTTTTAATTTTTGAAAATTAAAACTTACTTTTGAGCTCTCCATGAGCGAATACAGATTTAAAACCACACCTTTCAATGTACAGTTTGATTAGATGAGAGCCTGTCAGTAATGAGGGTGCTCGCTTCATGAAGCGTGAAGCACACATCAATTGTTCAATTTCCAGATGATGCATCAATGTCAAATTGACCATGTGAGACTAATTCCAGTTTATATCCCATGATATAACCATAGAATCTAGGCTTTGGGCATGGGGTCTCAGTGATGCTAATCTGGGAGGACCACCAGCATTACTGGATTGTGTGTCATTAATGGCTGGAATACATTAAAATCATTTGGCACTAAGTTTGCTTTAGCTCATTCTGTTCTTTGGATTAGATTATAAAAAAAAAACAAACTTGCAGTATGTTGCACTCAAACGTCTCCATCGTTCGGTTTTCCATATTACTCCTTTATAGTCCCAGAACACAATGAGTAGTTTTCAGGTAGATTCTTGCTTGCAGTATATTTTTAGTTGAGAAAAATATTTGCCATCATTTTACTTATGCACTTGCTTACATCGAAGTGACCAAGTATTTAACAACTAAAAA
Source organism: Mastigoproctus giganteus (assembly GCF_048544385.1). Lineage (NCBI taxonomy): Eukaryota > Metazoa > Arthropoda > Arachnida > Uropygi > Thelyphonidae > Mastigoproctus > Mastigoproctus giganteus. The sequence goes on from NC_143577.1 coordinate 49,923,388, forward strand.
TTGTGTATATTACTGTGCATAATTTATTATATGATATTAAGCATCTTCATTTTCTTTATAATAATATGTATTTTACAGGGCAGAGAGAAGGAAGAAAATGATAACTACAAGAAAAATGTTCCAGTTCAGTCAAAAGGAAGAATTTTTGCAATCTTTTCACATTTCCTTGTTCTCTCTCTTGTAAAGTCTTCATGATACCTTTATAAACTCTATGAAGACAGTGCAATTACAACTGTGTACTATAATGATAAACAGTTAAACTATTGTGTAGTTTCAGCATCAACTCTGTTTATCCCTATTGTAATCTATAGCATCTATCTTGTTGGTCGTTACTTGAAGGATGCAGTAAATGTTCACTGTAGTGAATTAGCCACCCTTATTTTAATGGGGATTCTTCTAATTCCTTGGCAAGTAAAAAGGTATTATCACAGAACCAATTTTTTTTTTTTTTTTTTGATTGATCAATTTTAATATTTGAAGTAAAGTTAGAATTTAAGTGGTGTTAAAAAATTTAGCATTATTCCTTCACTGTGGTACACAAGTAGGATTGACTTGGGGATAAGGCAACAGAGGTGAGTGCCCTGGGCACTGTGAACCTTAATTTGTGGTTCTTGACATCTTTTTGTGTGATAACTTATGGCTTTTGCACTTTTGAGAGATTATATGCTGGAAGCTTTGTTTATTAACTCAAGACTTGAGGGAATCTGCAAGGCTCTGGGAGGGGGGGGGGAATTTTTAGTATGTGGCCCTCACTTGTAGGTGAAAAGAATCTATTTTGTAGAGATAGTATTCATTTGAACAAAGGTGGTGCAAGAATTTTTTTTTTTTTGCCAGTATTGTATCATTGAGGATACCTTAAGGGTCCATGGAAATTGCTAATTAGAGATGAGAGGGGTAATAGAGATCTGTGTTTATCTGATGATATGGGTCAAAGTAATGCTACTGTCAAAATAATTGCACTCACCTCAAGAATTCTTGATTGTTGTGGCAACAACTAATGTTGGCAAGACATTCTCAGGGTGGCAGTATTTCAAATGAGCAGCAAGTTAAAGCTAGGGAAACAAGCCTAAATAACTTCAAGGGGGGGTGTCAAAGTAGTAAGCTACTTTGACATCCCCTAAGTATTCTTAGTCTTAACTCTGTCTACAGTAATGTAAGTAGTGTTGTCAATAAAATGGCTGAATTTTAATTCCTGGTTAGGACAACTAATGCTGTGATAATAGGACTAATAGAAACACCATGCCATGTGGAAATTGGGGATGACATGTTCCACTATGGTATGCATAATGTATTTAGGAAAGATAAGGAAGATAGAAGGGGTGGTGGAAGCATGCTTCTTATCAAAAGCATCTTGAGCATAAAAAGAGCTTTCGCTGACGCAAAAGTTACTTCTGCCAGCACAGAATCTTTGTGGTATGAGTTGGAAGCAAAGGTATAATGAGTGTGCGAATAATTCACAGACTAAGAGTATGGTGAAGGCCTCTAGAATTTCAATGCAGATAGAATGGGCAGGCAAGTGTGAATGTCTTATTATGGGTGACTTCAATCTGCCTCTAATTGATAGGAATAAGTGAGAGAAATTCTTACCATGGGGAACAAAATTTTTAAATAAACTAGATGATTATTATTATTTGTACTAACATGTTAGATTCTTCCTGTGATGAGGTAGAACATGCACTGAAGAAAATGAAGAATCAGAAAGCCCCGGGGGAAGATGAAGTTACTGTAGAGTTGTTAAAATTGGGAGAAAGAGACATAACACAAAAACTGGCAAGGCTCTTCACAAAGTGCATTAGAAAAGGTGTGATGCCTAAGCAGTGGAATAATGCAATCATAGTTTTGCTGCATAAGAAAGGAGATAAATTGGAAATTATAGACCAATTAGCTTGTTATCCCACATCTACAAGTTGTTCACAAGGGTCATTACTAACAGATTAGAAAGAATACTTGATGAGAATCAACCGAAAGAGCAAGCTGGCTATAGGACAGGATTCTCAACTATGGATCACCTTCACGTAATATCACAGCTAATGGAGAAAGCAAATGAATATAAAACACCATTATGCCTGGCATTTATGGATTATGAAAAGGCATTTGACTCCATACAGCATAAGGCAATGTTTCGGGCACTGGAAAGACAAGGCATAGATACCCCATATATTATGATTTTGAAGAAAATATGTGAGAGTGCTACCTCCTTTATTTAGACTAGACAAAGACAGTAGCAAATTTAAAATCGAGAAAGGAGTTCGACAAGGAGACACAATATCTCCGAAGCTGTTTACTGCTGCCCTTGAGGAAGCTTTCAGAAGATTAGACTGGTTGCAGAAAGGAGTCAATGTGAACGGAGAGTACCTAAACCATTTACGATTTGCAGATGACATTGTGGTCATAAGCCACGATCCCAAAGAATCAGAGGAAAATCTTAATCAGTTATGCACAGTTAGTAAGGATTTTGGACTAAAGATGAATATGGCTAAAACAAAAGTAATGATGAACAAGTATGCCACGGAAAGGGAAATAATGATTGAAGGAGCAGTAACTGAAAAGGTGGAGTCATATACTTATCTGGGACAAGTTATTAGCTGTAATAATGATAAATGGCTGGAAGTCAAGAGAAGAATAAATTTTGGATGGATAGCATTCAGGAAATATAGTCACATACTGAAGAGCAATATCCCAGTTTGTCTGAAACATAAAATGAATCAATGTATACTCCCCACCATGACTTATGGAAGTGAAACTTGGGCACTCACCAAAAGAATGGAAGAGAAGCTGAGAACTACACAGCGAAGAATGGAACGAATTATATTGGGAATCAGACTGTTAGATAAGAAGAGAAACACATGGATTAGGCAGCAAACTCAAGTAAAGGACATTCTTATCAAAACTAAAGAACTAAAATGGTCTTGGGCAGGACACATAGCTCGAAGACATGATGACTGATGGACTAAGAAAATAACAGAATGGTACCCAAGAGGAGCTAGAAGAAAACCTGGAAGACAAAGGCGGAGATGGATAGATGAAATTCATGAGTTTTTGGGTAGTAAATGGATGGCCAGTGCTCAAAACAGAAGGAATTGGAAAGTTGCTGTAGAGGCCTTCATCCTACAGTGGACTGAAAATGGCTGATGATGATGATGATGTTAGAGAAAGTACTAGAGGTGAGAATATTCTTGACCTCATCATTACTTACAAATAAAATGATATTAACATTAGTTGGGGCATATAATGCAAGAAAGCACGCTTATACAGCATCAGCCAAAAAAAAAAAAAAACCTCCAGGTGCTGCAATTTGCAGAACTTAAGCCTTTCTTGGTAGGAGCAATCCTTTGTTTCAGTCACCAACTTGTTGCCTTTCTCTGTACTTGTTCCACCAGCTCTACATCCTTCCTAAAATGAGGCCTCCAGACCTGTATGCAGTACTCAAAGTGGCCTGACTATTGCCTTATACAAGCGGATAATCTCCTTATCCGTGCTAGCAAAATTCCTGTATATCATTCACAAGACCCGATGAGCTACTCTTGAAGCCCATCTGCACTGCTCAGAAAACTTCATATCTGACTGCACAATTACCCCAGGTCCTTTTCATTCTAAATTTCCCTGAGTGTAGTACTACACAGTTGGTACGTTTCTCTGGGGGTTACTGCTACCCATATGTACTGCTTTGCATTTGTCAATGTGAAACTTCATTTGCCACTTCCCAGCCCATCTTTTCTAGATCCTTTGCAGTAGCATATTATCTCTACAGGCATTAACCCTGCCAACCTTTGTGTCATCTGCGAACTTGGGCATCAAGCCCGAGATACCTTCATCAATATCACTGATAATACACAAAACAATGGACTCAGCAAAGAATGCTGGGGGACTCCACTAATGACATCGGTCCATGAAGAGCAGTGTTCATAGATTATCACTCTCTGTCTTCTCCCACTCAACCATCCTTTTATCCATTGTAGTAACTTTCCCTTAATGCCACACTGCTCCAATTTGTACAGTAGTCTTTCATGTGCAACAGTATCAAACATTATATTAACATTAGTTTGAATGGTTTGAGCAAACTCAATGCTGATGGGATTCTTCCACTTGCTTAGATTACTCACCTGAGGAGACATAAATTCAAATTGAGGAGAGACAATTGTAGAATAGACGTACAGAAAATTTCCTTTAGCCAGTGGGTGGTTGATAGTCGGAACAAATTTTCATCTGTCGTACTGGAGGTCGACAACTTAAATAAGTTCAAGGCAGAACTAGACAAGCATTTGAATTGCATGGATGGGTGAAATGGGAAGGTTTTTTTTTTTTTTTTAATTTTGCTGATGCTAGAAAGCTTGCTTTCTTGCATCGTACACCTCTACTAATGCTAATGTGCAACGATATCAAACAGTATGATATTAGAATTAGTTGAGGCATATGCTGCAAGAAAGCAAGCTTATACCACATCAGCCAAAAAAAAAAACAAACCACCTTCCCATTCCACCCATTCAGTCACTCCAAATGTTTGAATTGAGATGTTGTAGTAGTTAAAGGTAAAGGCATGGGTTTTAATTTCAGAAGAGAGGACTATGATATTTTAAGGTGCTACCTGGTATCTATTAATTGGGTGGATTGCAGAGGGAAGGCAAATACACTTGAATTATGGAATACCTTTTTAAAGAAAAAATCACAGAAGCCATGAAGGTGTATATATACAGGGTGGGCCAAAAGTGGGTAACCTGTACTGATCGGGTCATGGTATTTTTCATTATTATTTCTTTTTAGTTTACAGGTAATAAGAAGGATATTCTATTTTTATTTTGATGGTACGGAGCGACCTTGACATGACCTTCCCACAATGTTGAATCAGGTAATGTGGCAGCATTGAATGGCCGCCACGTTCACCCGACTTGACACCTATGGACTTTTTTTTTGGGGCGTAGTAAAAGAAAAAGTATTTGAGAGGAAGCCCCACACAGTGGACAGATTGAAGGAGTTCATCTCTCAAGCATTTATCGACATTTAGTGCTAATCAGAATTTGTGTGTCGCAGTGTCGGGGACAGGTTGCTAGAACGTTGCAACATTGATGGAAGACATTTTGAGCACATAAGAGACTAAACATGACCTGTGTGTGTGTGTGTGTGTGTGTGTGTATATATATATATATATATATATATATACACACACACACACCGTTAAGAAAATATTGCATGAGGAGGATGCCAAAATCAATGAATATGAAGCTCGCTGGTCTGATAGAGCAGAGAAAGTTACAGAGCAATGAAAAGTACTGAACCTTACAACAGATACAAGTTGATCTGTAATAGTATCAAAGATAAGGTAGAGAGCCATGGCTGCATATGAGAAAGCACTAGCTAAAAGAGCAAAAAATGAGGACAAGGAATTTTCTGTATATCAATACAGAAAATTCCTTCATTTATTTCATTTACAGAAAATAAAATAAATGAAGTTAGTTAATTTGACTGATTTAACAAACAAGTCAAATAAATGTTGCAAATGAGGCTGAGAAGATGTGAAATTACAGAAAACTTTCCAGCCTAATGGTAAGTATAGTATATATAAGTAAGTATTTCAAGCCTAATGGATAGTGAACATGGTTTTGTTAAGGGAAAATCATGTTTAACTAATCGGGTAAGCTATTTTGACACAGTTACTTGTGAGCTGGATGTAGGGAACAATTTCGATATAGATTATTAGGATTTTAGCAAAGGATTTGACTCAGTTCCTTGTGAGAGGCTGCTGTATAAGCTGAAACATGTTGGGATTACTGGAAAGATTCTGAGATGGATTATAGAGTGGCTGCAGGGCAGAAGGCAATGGGTTGTGATCAATGGAGATTCTTCAGGTTGGTGTAACATCATAGTGGAGTCCCCTAGTGATCAGTTCTTGGGACACTCTTGTTTCTCATTGACATAGATTAAGGGCATGATGTTAAAATTTGCAAATGACATAAAGATTGTGAGAAGTGTAAATGATCAGTGCCAAGCAGCAGTCCTTCAGGATGACTTTAACAGGCTTCAAGAAAGGTCAGAAAAGTGGCAGATATGCAAGATCTTACACTTGAGAAATTGCAACCCCAAAATAAATTTTACACTTGGTGGGGCCAAATTGAAAGGAATCTGGGAGTTGTGATATGTGCAGATATGAAGTTTTTTTTCTGAGCAGTTCAGCAAACAGGTGGCCAGGAAAGTCCACGGTCTCCTATTGATTTATCAAAATTTATCCTGTAGAGTCTTGCAAATGCAGTCTTGCAATTTGCCTTATCCAGTGGGATTATGTATAAGGCAAATTGCAAGACTGCATTTGGTATCTCATCTGAAAAAAGCATTGAGCTTCTTTCTTGAAAGAGTCCAAAGACAAGCAATTTGCATGATGAGATTGGCAAAAGGACAACTATACAAGGAAAGACTCCTCCAATTATGCTGGCTACAGAGCTTGGCAACCAGGCACTTTATAGGGGACCTGATTGAGGCTTATAAGGCTCTGAGAGGGTTTAGTAAAATGAATCAAGGTGGAATTTTCACTGTTATAAAAAATTCCAGAACCAGGGGCCATAAATTCAAATTACAGGGAAGGAATTTAGACTAACTTGTAGAAAGTTTTTTTTTTTCCTTTTAGGCCAGTGAGTTGTTGATTACTGGAACAGGTTGCTTTAGCTGGTAATTGAGGCTAATAGTTTGTAGAAATTCAAGGGTCAGCTGGGAAGTGCATAACTTGGAATTTCACAAGTTTTTTTTTTTTTTTTTTTGGGCCTGTACAGCAAATATTTTTTTGGTAAATAAATTGAATTTTTTGCATGAAATCTAAATTTTATTTTCACCTTACTTCAACTCCACCATGCCATGTATTCCAAAATCCAAAAAAATCTGAAACATTTCTGGCCCAAAGCATTTTGGATTAGGGATACTCAACCTATAGTAAGATAAATAATCCAACACAAAATTCCAATTGAAGGAGATGAAAAATGACTTGGTATTATCCTTTAAGGTAAATTTTCACTCAAAATACATTTTAGAAATTAATTGAACTTTCAGTGAAAATTGATTTTAAATTGAAAAATACATATTTTCAGGAGCTATAAGGTATCCATAATTAAAAGTTTTTCCTATTCGAAGTCCCTCTATGGCAATATACATTGGTAACCCCCCACTTATCCCACAGAGTTGGAAAGGTCTGGAGCTTGATTCTGTTGCCAGATCAGAGTAATATATTTACATTGGTAATGGTAAATTCTAAAGAACAGATCACAAAAGTTAGACTCCATATACAGCTTTCCTTTTAATTGGCAAAATTGCATTTAATTTTAGTAGTATATAAATGTTTCAAAAAAAGGGCCTGGGTAAAGAGACACTAAAAAATTTACTGTATAAACTATGCAGTTATTCTATAATTAGAACCTTTTTGATTTGAAACAACATACAGACAATACAAGAGTGAGGCAATTAAGGAATTTTATTACTTTTAATTTACATTAATTAATTAGATATTAATTCACAGCCCCAAGTATAATTTTTAGAATTAAACCTTAGATATTTGAGAAGTACGTACTCATAAGTGGAATTCACTTAGCCATTATATCTTGTTCATTCTGGTATACACTTGTTCTGGGAGTCATTTCGACAAGTTGACCACTCACGAATATTCAATCATCTTTTCACTATTTTTTTTTTATAATGTACACTAAATATTAGAAAAATTTATTTCCTCACCCTGAAAGAGTTAATGGAACTGTGAAAATTTGCATGCCTGTACACTGTGATGATATATATAATTAAACAGGCTATAAATTAGTGAAAATAAGCAGGACACAGAATTACTAGAGCAGTCAGTATGAGACATTATTAATTACAAAAGATGGCTAAATATTGGTGAGTCAGCTTGTTGAAAAGATACTCAAGACCATGTGTATGAGAAATGTATACCCAAATAAATAAGTTATAATGGGAATCACATAATCTAGTTTCATCAACACTTGGCAAATTGCTGTTCATGTTGGACAACTGGTTGACGTTGGAATCAGTAGATAGCATGACATACCCACGGCCATCATTTTAGTCCTGGAGTGCCTAGACAAATATCAGCATGAGGGCTGGAGAATTTAAAAGCATGCTGTAGCAGACTGATTTACCTTTCTGAGAAGAATTATAGATTATATTCTTTGATGCATCCAGTATCAAGGAGTACCATTTAGTAGATGATTCGTAGAGGCAAGAATGAATACAATATTGTGCACTGCACTCACTTCTCCTCTCTTTCACCACATCATGATTATACAGAGACTTCAATGATGCAAAGATCAAGCTGGAATGAAGAATGGTGACTACTCACAAATATTCAATCATCTTTTCACTATTTTTTTTTATAATGTACACTAAATATAACAGTTATATTTAATATTTTTTAAAACAAGACTTTTTATCAGTTTTGTTTTGGGAGCAATGAGAGAATCATTGTATGGGGACATCCTACTGTAGAAGATATTCCTGTCATATTCAACAAAGGCATACAAATTAAACACCAGGAATCATGATACTGGGTGTCACCTATTATTACAGATGTTCAGTGTGGTTTTGTTCAGCATAAACTCACAGGCTGATATTAAGTTGAAACTGTACTTGGACTTATTTATATTTTCTTCAATAGTTACACAACTCTATTCCAGCAAGAGAATGCCTAGCCCTTTACTGCTAATGTTGATTTTCTACTATGGACATGCTTCCCTGGCCTTCTGAAGCCATAGTACACCAATTCTTATGAACTTCAGTCCAAACTTTAAATATATTACATATAATTTAAAAGTGTATGTGTTAATGGGCCAATTTGACTAGCTGTTAAAAAATGAATAACATGGGGAGAGATTTATACTTCCTCTGCCTGAGAGTAACTAGCTACAGTCCTACTTGAAGAGGCCTTTGAAAATTTCACTAGGCAAGGATTTAAATGCAGATCACTTCTTGCTTAGATGTTTTTGAACCCTTCTTACCTTTACCCTTACCTATTTAAATTTCAGATAAATCAGTGTTTAAAGACAATTTCAGTAACACTAACACTAATATATTCTGCTAATAATGAGTACAGATGGTAAATTCCTGTATCCATTCATGAGAAATATGCTGTTTGGTAAAATATGGCAAAATTTGTAAATAATTTATTTATAAATTACATGAAATCTGAAAAATATTATAAAAAAATAGTTGCTCTTAACCATTTACTATACCCATAATTCCATCAGCTAAAAATTACATATAAGATGATTTCAATTCCTATATCAGTTTACCAACATCTACATGTGAAATTATATCCATTCTAGTAACTGTGGTGTAAAATAGGTAATGATGACATCAGCTCCTAAAATAAAAAAAAATAATAAATCTATATTATCTAGTGAATTTTTAACTGAAATTTATTTTAAATAACTAATGTTATACACAAAATATAAGGGTATGCTCAAAAATATCAGGGGACTGACTTTGTATCTTGAAATCACAGTTTCAGAGCAAATTGTGACTTGTCCATGTTTAGATGATTCTCCATGTCTGGAATAGTAACACATAAATTGTCCGTTTATCTACTGCTCAGTAAAGTCACTCATTTTTAAAATGAGTGACTTTACTGAGCAGTGAATATGCATCAAATTTTGTTTAAAATTAGAGAATACTGCAACAGAAATCCATGTAATGTTAAAAACAGCTTTTGGAGAAGATGCTATATATACTTTTGAAGACTTTTCAACAACACATGGTATAGACTTTTCAATAATCAGTGACTCAATTACTCATGTTCCTGATCTGATTGGGAGTTGATTGATGTTTAACTATCCACAAATTTGTTAGAGAAATTGGTATTTCCATGCAACATGTAAATCAATTTCAACACAAGATTTGGGAATGCAATGCATTTTAACCAAGTCTGGGCCTTGTATCCTCACTGATGGTCAGAGAGAGGGCAGTTAATGCTTATATGTACTGATCTTTGTCAATGTTCTGCTGCTGTTTATTCTATTGTTACCACTGATGAATCATGGGTGTATAGCTACCACCCAGAAACAAAAGTCCAGTTGCCTCAATGAAGACTCGGTCTTCTCCAGGGGGGCTCAAAAAAAGCAAGATAATCTTGATCTAACTTGAAGTGTATGTTTATCACATTTTTCACTCACATTGTTCATTTTGAATTTTTGTCTCCTTGGTCAAACAGTGAATCAGGAATACTAACAAACAGCTCTACAGCAAATGCTTTTCAGTGAAGATAGCCAGAAAAGTTGATTTTGGGGAACTGATGCTTGCATCATGCCAACACCCCCTGCACACTTAACACTTTCCATTCACAAATTTCTTGCAAGGCACTCCATCACTGTGCTTAAACCCCCCCCCCAAATGTATTGGATTTACTTCCCTGTGGTTTTGTTGTTTCTCATGCTTAAATTTCCCCACCTTTGAAATGTCACAGATTTGCAAACTGAAGAAATTACTCAAAACCCAATAAAACACAGAACCTATTAGAAATACCACCAGAAATTGCAGGTACAAAGGAATTGGCATAAAGGAGACTACTTTGAAGGAAATACATCCAAATAGCCAGTAAGCTTCATCATTTCCCATGTATTGGTTCACTTCCTGAACTCCATGATCACACATTGTATATTAGGTTGGAAATAAAACAATAATAATTTTAAGTCTTGAAAATATATTTTTACTACATTAGAAATTTACAAGTCCTCAGAATGGAATAAACAATTAATTGAGCATTGCATACTCTATTTATTCAAATAGGATTTAACTTAATAAATGTAAGAGCAACAAGGCTCAATATGCTAATACATTATAAATCAATTAACAAATGAATGAGGGATTATCTCAATAATGACTTGTAGAACGCTTCGATGCTGACACTCTCTTAGAGAGAGAGAGTGTCAGCATCGAAGCATTCTACAAGTCATTATTGAGATAATCCCCTCTCATTCATTTGTTAATAAACAGGATTTAACTTACAAAGATGCACACCTCTGTATAAAGTATACCATATCCCTTTAAATGAAAAAAAAAAAACTATCAGAATGACATCAATGAAAATTTTATTATTTTACAATTATTGTCTCCTTTTTTGTCTGCATCATTAATTGTGCTGGAATTGTCCATAACACTAATTTTCTTCTCCTTTGTCCCTTCTGCTTCTATCTTTAAAAAAAAATTACATTTAATATGTATTTTTGAAAAATTGAACCTTCAGTATTTATAGGTTCTAATGTTAACTGGCTTCTTCTACCTTTCTAACCTAATTAGGATTACCATAAAGATTTCCTTCAGTTCAGACTTCTTTAAAAATTACGAAGGTCCACGTCCAATGCTACTGAATTTATTTCTTACCAGTCCATCATAGTATAACATACCACAAGTTTAACACTTTGTACCCTGAGATCATAAAAAAAATAAATAAATAAATTTATTCTTCATTTTTACAAAATTAAGTTATTTCCAAGGACAAAATTTACAAATGGCTTTCATTTGTTTTTTACTGAAACCAGCCCTATAAAATAATTTCATAGAACTGCTTCATTTTTATCTGTTGTTTGATTCATTAAAGCAAAAAAAAAAAAAAAAAAAAACCATTAACATGTGCAACAGACTGCTAACAATCACAGCCATTTTCTTTAACTCAAAAAAGTATTATATGGATAGGAATGTAGTATACATTGAACACCATTTAATATACTTTACATTTGTTATAGTAAATGAACTAAACTTCAGTAATAATCACTAATGTTAATACTAGGCCTGACGTAGCCAAGTGGTCAGGAGTGGGAGTACAGCAGCACGTGCTCTGCGAGTGGACTGGGGTTCAAGCTCATGACTGCTAAATACAATTAACGTTTGTATTGATTTATTGTAAACTCCGCTGAATTGGTAGTCGTGCCAGTGTTAAACAAGAATAAACTAATATAATGATGCAAGCTTATGAAACATCAGCAGAAAAAAAAAAAAAAGTACCCTATGTCACCTCTTAACTTCAAGTATTTGTCTAATCCCTCTTTAAATTTAGAAAATCTTTCAACTTTTACAAGTGTAAGTAAGAGTAATAATAAATTACTGTTTAACTAAAGGTAAGAAACAGACATATGGGAGGGGGTTAGAGAGAGATTACATATTGTAGTATTAAATAACGCCTATTGATTAAAACAAATTCTTTTATCAAAAATATTTTTATCAAGGAGTTCCATTAAAAAAAATGAGCTCAAAATGTTTATGAATTTTATAAATAAATTATGCAATTACATGTTATTTTAAGCTATTATAAATTAATGCAAAATTTTTAACTGTCTAGCAGGCATGACTGTTCTGATATGCCTTTGTGCAGTTTTTTGGAAAAAAAAAAAAACTAGAAATGGTTTAAAGTACACTTTGTAATTCTGTATGTTCCCTTTAACAACATAAAAAATACAATTATCAAAAATCTTTTTTTTCTCTCCAGTTGCAACAGAGTGCCAACAATGAAAGCCATTTTCTTTTAACTTAAAAAGTGTTATATGGGCAGGAGTGTGGTATACATTGTACACCATTTAATATACCTCTTTTAAAATAAAGAATAAAGCAATCTGAAATTTTCATAGCCATACTTCTTGAATTTTAACACAATTAATGATGCAGATCAAAAGTGAAAATGTTAATGATGGGAATATTGCATGATCATCACTTTAAGAGTTTTTTTTTTTAGTTGTAAATAAACAAAAAAAAAAATGCTCTAGGTCTGTTGTGAATAAAGACTGGATATTTTATTAAATTGCCCAATTCTATAGTATTTAAATTAAATTAATTATAAGACATATGTTTCTAACATTTTAAACAAAATATCAAAATTTTTCAGAAATGATCTTGATTTTTTTTTTTTTGATTTGGTAGTTGTTGGCGCATCGGCTTCTGTGGCCATATTGCACCTCCCAAGGTTTTTGCAGTACTTTGATCCAAGCCCGAGGCAGGAATCGAACCTGCGACCTTTGGGTTGCCAAGCAGGTACTTTACCCACTCGGCTAGCCCGGTCAGCAAAAAATGATCTTGCAACATCAGAACTTCTGGTATGCATCCTAGAAGTTATTCTGTAAAAGTTCATTGTTTGAAAGTTCTTTAGCTCCAGTTTCATTCTGTAGACTTTTGCTGTTATAAGAGAGATCAATAAAGACAATTACTGTTTTTCTCTTGGTGTGTAATTATGAAAAATAATCAAATTCATTTACCTGCACGTTTCATAGATGTTAGCGACTCTAAAACAGCATCTTTCAAATCAAATGCTCCTGATTGTGCAGCATGATAAAGCATAGCATATTCTCCAGACACTTGGTATATAAACAAAGGATAAGCTGGAAACTATAGTTGAAAAAAAAAAAAAACAAATACAAAAATGTCAGAGAATTAACTAAAAAAAAAAAATGCATTATTTTTATTCTATCAGACTTAGCTGATTATATAAATTAAGATGAATGAAAAATGTGTCAACTAATTTGCCCATACACACTGATCAACATATTTATCCCCCCTTCATTTTTTTCCCATGATGTTGATCAACTCCAATGGTAAATATTTTTCATCATGGAGCTGTAGCAATAAGAAACAACAGATTCACATTAAAGAATATGTTTATTACTTTTTATTACCATAAATTTATATAAAACTGAAATTAGTTACTGCTACAACAGCTTCTATGGTTTTCCACATGTGGTTTTGTTGTTCATTTTATGATAAATAGACATTAGCATTAGTTGAGGCATATGATGCAAGAAAGCAAGCTTTCTTGCAGCATCAGCAAAAAAAACCCCTCCCATTTCACATCTTAAGTCATACTGTGTCAGTATAATTTTGTACTCACAAACCAAACTGCATGTTGTGCAAATTGGAAAACCCAGATTATCTCATAGTAACAGAAATCCTAAGCCCTTCTTGAGATCAGCTGATTGCAGCTAGCTGAAGAAACAGTTTTTAACAATTTTACCAGTCTAACTAGATTTGAATCTAGTTAGACTGGCAAAATTGAGTGACAAATAACAAAACCTCTATACGAGATGTACATAGGATGCCTGGATGTTACACTCTGCATATAGCACTTGTTTCACATATTAAATTGTTCAATATACAACAGAAACAAGCTGAATAAAAAATAAGGTACGAAATCACAAATTGTAACTATTAACAATATTTACAAATAGGTGATTACAAAAAATATATTAAAGCTCAGACTCATTTATCTCTTTAATGGAATTTATTTATTAATTTTTATTAAAAACACAAAACTCTCTAACATTAAAATGTTTACAAGTGGAATTATTTCTTAAAATCATGGAAAATTATGCATGAAATGCATTATGAAAATAATTTTTTGTTAACTTTCCCAAATAATAAATAATAAAAAAAAAAATTACAAGATAAGAAAAATATGGCATTAAATCGCACATACTTCCAACTGATTCACTCAGAAAGGAGAATTTGAAATGAAATTTTTTTTTTTACTATCTGGAACATATAATGCAATACAATAAATAAAACATTAATTCAGTATAAGAAACTGATTCAAAGAAATAATTCAAGGTGTTTTAATATAGGTCTTAAGAACATAACCATTATTCAACTTTTTAAAGGCATAAAGCTATTTTGAATATCACGGTAATGATAAAGAACTGTGTGATAACAGGAAAATAAAAATTCCAAAAAACAAAATAAATAAAAATTTCAGATATGAGACCAATCGTTTAATTTGGAACTAAAGAATAATGTGATAACTGAAAATCCAGACATATACATTGTTCACATTCATGTGCGTGCACACGCACTTAGAGTATTAGCATGTGAAGTGCTATTTCTGTTTATGGACTGAAGGTCTTTAGAATAAATGAAAATGAGTCATAGATAATGTTAATCTCAAAAAAAAAAAAAAAAAAAATTCTTTACACATGTGTCAGGCCAATAATATTCAAGAAATAAGGAGACTTCGAGCAACAAAGAAAGACAGGCATAGTAAATAATTTTAGGCAAGGGAAGCCATTGTCACATTTTGGATATGGCTGAATGTTAAGAGGATGAAATTTTGTAAAGAATGGTAATGGTAAGATATTACATGGTCTCAAAGAATTTTTTTTTTTGTTTTTATGAAAACCCCAAACACGAAAGATATCAAAACCTATAGTACTTAGTACCATGCATGGGTTGAAGGAGAAGTATGGGGGGGTGGGGGAGGATGCTGGAAACTTTGCTCTAGAGACTAAACATGGGTTTCACCACTTCAAGCCTCCAATAGCAAAGTGGTGGTATTTCACCAGTTGATGAAAGTCATCTACCACCTGGAATACTCAAAGATAAATTCAACTACAGAATCAACTATCACCATAAGAAAGGCCAAAACTTGTGTACCAAAAAAAATCAAGGGAATTATGTATAAATTTTCCTGCAGTCTCAAGTAAATTTCAGGATCACATGCACTTTACAAAAGCTAGCTTGAGGCCTCATTAAATGGAAAACTGCAAGATACACTTGCATTATTCTTAGTCAATATGACACTAGTCAATCCATTCAGGATTTCTATACAGAAAAATATTCATCAGATAGTCACTAATTCTATCTAGTGAAGGAGCCAGGATTTTCTTAGACAAAATTAATTTCTTTATCTCTAAAAATTTTGCCCATGTGTTCTGCTGACTCCCCATACTAATTAACAAATCTAGTTCAGGAAACACCACTGAAACCACAGAACTGTAAATAATTTAACTCAGAAAGTAAATGTTGATATAAAATAAGAAGCCCTTGGTCTTAGGCAGAGCCTTTATGTACTGCCAAAGGGTAAACCTTAAATAACTACTAATATATGTAACACCATCATACCATTTGCATAACAGGCTAAAAATTTGAATGATACATGATCAGGGAAACATTTCCAGTAAATCTGAGCCAAGTGATATATCACTAGAAGTCAATTGATCATACATTAGACACTAAATACATTAGATGAATTCTTACATGAACTGATAAACCTAGATTAAGAAAAAAAAAAATGCCTTCATAGAAAAGACAGTTGTCTTACTCTACGACTAAACAGAAATTATCCTAATAAACATTAAGAAGCTATCATACATTTTGTACTACGAAATAACTCCTTAAAAAGTTGTAAGCTACACAGTTTGCAACTTAGAAACTAACTCAAATGTAGTGGTAGCTGTGAATTTATTTTTTTTTTATTTTTTTTTTTTATGAGAACCCCAAACACAAGAGGTATTATAACCTATAGTACTTGGTACCGTGCTTGGGTTGGAGGTTGAGAAGACGAAAGAAGATATTTGTTAATATTGGACTTGAACTTCTGTAGATTGTAATTTTCAGGAAATACGTGTGAAGGAAGGTTGTTCCAGAAAACGGCAGTTGAATGAATAAATGAGGAAGATGAAAAGTTGGTTCTGTGGGTTTGAAGTTGGACAGTAAATGGATGTTGGCTGGTGGCGGCACGTGTTCGGACTGTTTTGAAAGAGAGAGCGGGAATTATAGAAGCCAATTCAGAAGAACAGTGCCCATGGAAGTATCTATAGAAGAGGCATGCAGCAGAAACAGTGCGTCTATGAGAAAGCGAGTGGAGAGACTCTGTTAGAGATGAATCATTAATTAACCTAACTGCCCTCTTCTGAATGGAATCAAGAAGCCTGAGAGAGGTTTTGGGGGCACCACCCCAGATGTGGGAACAATATTCCATGGCAGGGCGGATTTGCAATTTATACAGAGTGAGCAGCTGTTTGGGAGAAAAGTAATGCCGAGAGCGAAAGAGAAAACCAAGTTTTTTAGATGCAGAGGAAGAAATATTTGTAATGTGCTTGTGCCAAGAGAGATTAGAAGTCAGGGTAATCCCCAAAAGAGATATATCATTTTGCCTAGAAATCGGAGTGTCACTAAAGATAAGCATAGGAGCAGAAGAATCCTTTTTGCGAGATATAAGACAAGATTGAGTTTTAGAAGGGTTGAAATCAACTAAGTTGTCTTTGCCCCACTGGAGAATTACCTGAACATCGGCATTTAAGGAATTGGCAGCAGGTTTTCGAGAACTTGAAGCTGATTGAGCTGGACAAGGTTTCTCAAAATGGAAAGTTGAATGCAATGTGCTATCATCGGCAAAACTATGGATAGGATTTCCAGTCAATGGAAGAAGGTCATTGATATACAAGAGGAAAAGAGTGGGGGAAAGAACTGAACCTTGGGGGACACCGGCATTAGTGGAGAAGTTAGAAGACAGAGAGCCATCTACCATCACCCTCAGTGAGCGATCAGAGAGAAAACTGGATAACCAATTACTAAAAACAGTTGGCAAACCATAAGATGGAAGCTTGTTTAGAAGACCTTTATGCCAAACACGATCAAAAGCCTTTGAGATGTCAAGAGCAACTACTTGTGTTTCCCTGAACCTTTCCATTGAATTAGTCCATAAATGGGTAACATAAGCCAGAATATCACCAGTGGATCGACACTGAGGAATCCATACTGGCGATCGTTGATCAGACGGAAGGTTTCTAGGTAGTTTAGAAGTTGGCAGTTAATTGATTTCTCCATTACTTTAGAAAGAGTAGAAGTAATTGCAATGGGATGATAATTGGATGGGAGGGATGTCACCCTTTTTAGGAACTGGCTGGATATGAGCAAATTTCCAAGCAGAAGGAAAAACACCTTTGGAATAAGAAAGTGAAAAAAGGCGGCAAAGAATAGGAGTAAGATCAGGAGCACAGGTTTTGAGAACAAGTGGAGAAATACCATCAGGACCTGGAGCTTTCTTAGCATCAAGATTCATCAAAATCCTTCTGATATCCTTTTGACGGAAGACCACAGGAGGCATTGAATGGAGCGTGTTGGGAATGGTGGGAGGTGTTTTACCAAGATCATTAATACATGAGCTCGAAGAAAAATGGGATGCTAGCAGGTCAGCTTTATCCTTGGCTGAAGTGACAACAGAACCATCTGGTTTGGACAGAGGTGGGAGCAGAGATGGGCAAAAGTTGTGGCCAATAGCTTTGGCAAGAGACCAGAATGCTCGGCTACCATTACGGCAAGAAGCAAGTTTTCTATTCTTAGCCTGTTCAAACTCTAGTTTGGACTGATTAATAACTGCTTTACAATTGTTGCGAGCTTTGGTGTATGCAGAAAATGAAACTGAAGAATTAGAAACAAGCCAATTACGATATGCAATGTTCTTCTCTTGGACTGCCTTAGCACATTTATTGGAAAACCAAGGTTTAGATAAAGGACGAGATTTTAAAGTGGAGTGTGGGATAAAGGATTCCATTCCCAAGAATAATTTCACTGACACGATCTGAGCAAACGTTGACATCAGAAGTTTTGAAACAGTAATCAGACCAAGGAAAAGAAGAAAAGAAGTCTCGCAAGTCATCCCATGTTGCATTCTTGTAATGCCAAACAATACGAGGTTGGGAATAGCCATGAGATAAAGGTTCCATTGGAGAAGAGACAATCACCAAGTTGTGATCTGAAGTGCCTAAAGGACCTCTCACTTCAACCTTGTACTTAGAAGGGTTGTTTGTGAGAAAAAGATCAAGCATATTGGCTGTATGATTAGGATTGTCCGGTATTCTTGTAGGTAAATGAACAATCTGTGCTAGGTCATTAGTAATTGCAAAAGCCTCAGCATCTCGACCTGCTGGGTCGGTGTGACTAGAAAACGGAAGCCAGCTGGAGTTGTGAATGTTAAAATCACCAAGGAAAATTACCTCACTGTTAGGAAAATTGGACTGGAGGAAGTCAAGTTGCAAAGAGAGGAAGTCAAAGAGCTCCAAGTGATTAGTGGAGTTGGGAGAATGGTAGAGACAACAGATGAATTTTACACAATGAGGTAGAGAGATTTTAAGCCAGAGAAGATCAAAGAGAGGAGATTCCAAATTGCCAAGTCTCTGACAGGGAATATCAGAACGGACATATGCACAAGTACCATCTTTGAGGCGAAAGGAATCGTACAGCAAATAATTTGGACATCTCAGATGAGCAGTAGTTGAATCAACCGATAACTGAGATTCAGTCAGAAAAAGTACATGGGGTTTGGAAGACTGCAAGTGGAAATGGACATCGTTGAGATTAGAATTGAGACCACGTATATTTGTGAAATGAATTAGGAAGTCCTTTGGAGGTTTAGATCTTTTTGCAGATAAGCTTGCTCTATTATTTTGACAATTCATGGTGTATTCAATAGTAAGAAAAAGTGGGTGGGACATGCTGTATGAAGTAATGAAATTTTTGGATATGGCGTACATGTGGTAAGAATATACCCAGATCCTTGACATAACGTGGCCTCGACAATGCTCCCCGCATACACACTACTTGGACTCCCTCCAGTCACTATCTGGCAGAGTAGAGGTAGCAAGATTATACACTAGCTGATCCGGAAGCTTCCTAGAGAGTTACCAATAGATTCAGTCCGGTGTACTAACTAGCGGCCGGCCTGCGAACACCGTTTTAGAGCTACCCTCGAAATGTAAGGAATATTGGATCTCGCCACGACATTCATCATAACCTCAAAAATCATCAATCATACTACACGATGGAAGAGATAGGGAAGGGTTGGCCGGAACTTAGCTCTAGAGACTAAACATGGGTTCCATTCAACATCATGACAAGCACATTTGTGATGCTTTACTTTCACTGTAATGGAGAACCATAGTGCAGTATACAAACAGCAAAATATTCAACCCTAAATATAGATTGGACTCAAGACGCAAGGAATTTTCTGACAAATGGTAGACAGCTCTAATATGATCATTTTGGAAAGCTGTGGAAAGTGCCTATGATGATGTCGGGGGGGGGGGGGTCTTAAAGAACAAGCTTCAGAGCCCTTTATGCCTTCAACTTCAACTGGGAATAGGAAAAGTATACAGTAGAATCTCGTACAAACTTGGTTTATACGAAATTCTCATTTCTTCAAATGAGAACATAAGGATACACTTTTCTACATAAACATATTCATTTATTACAAAATTTCATTACATATCACAAAGTCTCTTTACCTCTTGAGAAATAAATTATGTTATTGTGTATAGTTAATAAAAGCTTAGTACAGCTGTCCTATTATTGCCCCACACCGACCAAAACTGAAAAACTGAGTGGTCACAAGTATGCTGGTGTGGCCACCCAGTTCTGCATTTCCTGAAAAATAGCACTGACTTATAAGAACTCACTTATATGTAAACAAGCCAAATTGTGGCTTTGTTCTATTTATTTTATTTTATTGTTTTATTACATACAACATAAAAATACACTCTGAAAAACATCGTTAAAGTCAATTGCAACTGTTACACTAAGTTCAAAGAATCTTTTGTTGCAATATATTTTTTGTGCCATTTCTAAAGGATCAATTCATCTTTTTGAAACTTGTTCATATTGAACCTTATGTAGCAGTTATGGTAACAAAACATGAAGAGTATTAAGCCTGGACAGTAAATTGAAAATTGTACAAAACAGGCTGACAGGATTGTTATGTTGTTATTTAGGAGCATTAGCAACTAAGGCCATATTGCTCTGGGGATATGCGGTGGTCATTCCCTGACCTTTCCGCATCCTCCGTATTTGGTGGTCATGGGCTCGAACCCTGGTTTAATCAAGAAGCATGTGCTACGCACTGCCGCTCCTGCCCACCTGGCTACGGAGGCGCCCAGGCTGACAGGATAGAACAAAGTAAAGCAGACACTGCAATGAAATACATCCCTTTAACTACTTTGTCCACAATACTAAAAAAACCAAAATAATTTCAAAATAATAACTGTATTAAGAGAATTCCACTTTATTTAAATCTCTTTAAATTAAAGAGAATAAATATGAAATATTTTTCAATTTGTTACCATGAGGATGTTGTTTTCCATGAAGATTAGTTAAGAAAAATTACTTCAAGCTGAAAGTTTCAAACTGCTTTATCATATTCTTATAAAGAAGACTGATATATCTGCACTGCAATTATTGTTTATGTTGTAGGCCTATTTAGTATGAAATAAGTTTAGTTTTGAATGTAATGACTACAGCAGCATTTCCCAAACTTTTTTAGTCACGGAACACTTTTCATCTCACAACATAGTCAAGGAACACTTACAAAACACAAGTTTAGCGGGAGCCAAAGAACTGTTTGCTAATATTTTATTACATATGATGCACTGTGCATCAGGGGCAACTTTATTTCCAAAACATGTAAAGTCGAAATTCAAATAACTATCATTATACTTTCGTTTTGGTCTTTTATTAGTTGGTTCCTGTTTTTTCACTTCGGATTTTTGGGGAACAAAAGGCTGCGATTGTTCATCCTCACTTTGAAGTGTGACAATATTGTGTTCATTTTCATTGACCACAGTTGCACTACTAGAAGTACTTTGCTTCTCATTTTAAAGTTCCTTTTTTTCAACCACAAATCTATGATCACATATTTTAATAATAATATTTCAAAATACTAATAATTATCAAAAAAAAATTTATATAAGGAAGTGAGTTTAGTTATGATATCGGTTCGCTTCCTCCTCCCCTGCAACTCATGTATTCCAGACTACGAATACGAATGGCATATTAGATCCCCACTTTGCTATTTTTTCGTAACTGTCATTACCTCTATGCAAAGCCCACCAAAATAAAGTGTTCCACGGTCTATTTGATTATTAGTCTATGCCAGTATATTAACAACCAAAAAAAATTATGTTAAATATTATAATGATACAAAAGTGGTGTACATTACAAAGATGCAAAAAAAAATTATTTATTATTATTTTTTTTTAATTATTAATTACGATTTTTCACAGAACACTTGTTCACATCTCATGGAACAATAGTGTTCCGCAGAACACAGTTTAGGAAATGCTGGACTACAGTATTAACTTCATTGCACACTGACCACTGATCATTCACATGCATGGTCACATATGAAAAACTTTACTATTATGGGGGGGGGGGGGGCAAAAGTGAGTGAGAAGGATGGGAAATCAAGGGAGTGAAGAAGATAAAAAGTAACAAACAAGGTGTTATGAATACTAATGACAGACAAACAGATCAGTTTTCCAAATTCTGTGATCATTAATTGTTATTGGTTTTATGGTGTATTCGCATCTTAGGACATACAGCACAAGCTAAAAATTTAAAAAAACTCACAAGGAAAATTTATATTTCCTCCTCCTGAGATCAGCTAACGACATTAAAGGCAAAGTTAAAGACTATAAGGATTCCTCCATTTTCCAACAGAATTCAAATCCAGACTGCTAAAAAAAGTGACAAGTAGCAAAACCAGTACACTGTCAGGGAAGACAGGCTCTCCACAATTACCCTATAATTATATATATATATAATTATAAGGTTATACAGATATCACAGATGTTAGACTGCAACAGTCCAACCAAAGTCATTCCAGTAAACGGTTCAGAATGGGAAAGGAAAACGTTACACTACCTTTCTCTGATGGTTTAGAAAGAGTGAAAGTTGTTTCACAAAAGCTGTCCAACAGAAAACTGATATGCTGGCCGGTACTGAATTTGCTGATCTGTAGAAAACGGTGCCCAAAATACACAGTTTCATTTGCATACCACTTCCACTAGAAAACCAAAGAAGAACTTCATATGATATCAACATGCCTATACTACTATATATGAATGTAACAGTAGTATCACACACATGATGTGATGTACAAATTATGAAAAAGTTTATATATAAAATCCACAGAGAAATGGAAGATTACAAAGCAAAGCACATTGTGAGTATCATCAAACCCCAACTCTGCCAACTCAGCAGTCACTATCCACATATGAAACTCTGGCCAGATCAATTCCATGACTACACAAAACAACAAGACTGCAACATGCTTCAATTACACAAAAAAAAAAAAAAAAGTCTGAATCACTTTTCATCTAGTACAGTAAATATTTCAATGGGAACCAAAGCTTTGCTAAGTGGCTGTTATAAAGTATAGGTACTAGAAGTGACATACTCAGTTTCTCCAGAATTCCCAGGCTGCAGATCACCGGAAATCTGGAACTCTTCATCTCAGGTGCAAATCCAGCATCTCACAATTTGACAGTGCATACATACGTAAGGTAAACAATTGAAATCCACAGCTGCTTAGGTTTTCCTACTGACACACACACACACACACACACACACACACACACACACACACACACACACACACACACACACACACACACACACACACACACACACACAGTCTGATTTTGATTTTGTGGTCTGGCAGACAAGTGACACTTGCCTCTGACAGAGCAGCTTCCTTGAATGATGAGGAGGGGAGGTAAATAATATACCTGGCAACTGTGTGTGTGTGTGTTTAATAATGAGTTTAACTGTCTAAAGACAAGCTCTCACCTGCTGTTTTGTCTGATGAACAATATCAAGATATGGAAGACCTGGTTTTACCATTAACATGTCTGCTCCTTCTTCTACATCTCTAGCCTATATGAGAAACATTTCTTCAGTTTACAAAATAAAATCAAGCTTGTCAAGTATCAAATACTTAATAGTAACATATTCAGATAAAAATATACTGAAAACAAATCTGCTTATTATCATTATTGTATTATTGCTCGAACAACTGGATTTAATGAAAATGCTGTTAAACATTTTACATTTTTATTGTTTTTTAAATAAATTGACAATTTAATAAAAATACATGGGTTAGTATTATATATGCAGAAAAACAGAAGCAAAGCTTACATAGTATCTACTGTCAAAAAAAAAAAAACAAATTTTAAAAAAATAATAATTAAATAAAACATCTCCCAACTTTTTATATTTTGTCTATTTCTTCAAAATATCGATCTAATCCCCTTTTAAATCTACACAAGATCTGCCTTTTCACGGCTAGGTGGTAACTTGCTTCAACAAATTAATCAAGTAAATGCAAGTTACTACATATGGGCAGCAATAATCCCAGAATAGCATACCAATTAGATGGTACTACATTCAAGATGGTGGAGAATGACAGAAACCTAGGGGTAAATGAACAGTACGACATGAAGTTCTCTGAGCAGGACAGACAGGCTGTTAGAAAGCTCATGGGGTTCTGTCAATAATATCCAGAAACTTTGTCAGCAAGGACAAGGAGATGATTACCCCATTGTATAAGGCAACGGTTAGGCTGCATCTTGAGTACTGCATACAGGTCTGGATGCTTCATTTTAGGAAATGATGTAGGACTCTTAGAACAGGTGCAGAGAAGGGCAACCAGATTAGTCAAGAACACAAAGGGGTACTCTTACTATAAAAGACTTAAGTTCTGCAAATTATACCACTTGGAAACTTAAGACTTTAAATGGATTGAGCAAACTTAATGATGATGGCATTCTAACCCTTCCTCAAACAATGCGTGCAAGGGGACACAAGTTGAAAGATGATGGCTGCAAGACAGATGTGTGAAAATTTTCTTTCAGTTAGAGAGTGTAATTGATTACTGGAACACACCGATGTTGTGGAAGTGGGTAGTTTTAATAAATTTAAAGAAGAATTAGGTATACAATTAAAGGGATGGACAGATATGGTGGGGATGTGGTGTTTTTTTTTTTTTTTTTGTTTGATGGTGTACAAGCTTGCTTCCTTGCAAAATCTGCCAGTACTACTACTACTACTACTACTACTACTACTAATAATAATAATACAGTACTTTCTTAAATATTAGTTGTCCCAATTTTGTGATCACACCTCATACACTTCAATATATGGAGTCTATGATCACACCTCATATGTTTTCAACGTATGGAGTACATATATATATATATATATTCTAAGGTCATTTTGTATAATCTTCAAATAGGTGTTACAATACCTTATCTGTGTTTCCAAGTAATTTTAAACGTATTTTATAATAGATTTACTAATAAAGTTAGCTGTTTTGACCATACAAAAGCCAGGATTAAATAAATTCTCTGGAATTCTGGTCTATAAGTTGAAACTTAATCACTTGATATATAAATAGATGTAAAGGATATCAGAAAACCCAAAGGAAGAGAGCCTGTTTATAAGCTTATGGTTTTTTCTTTCTACACTTTTTTTTTTTTATTCTGATCTGAATTTAAATCTGACGTTAAATTTAAAAAGTTTTATATATAAAATATTCATCTTTACAAAATTTTAAAATTCTAAAAATAACCTCACTACCTGTAGCCCACTTGTTATTGTAAAAAACACTTACTACAGGCCCATACATTCTGTGAACTCATCCGCATGAGCCCATACATGTTCTGAGAACTTCCTTGAAATAAAGGAACCAGTAGGTGATAATGATCATAATATATTGCTGACCAGGCTAGCCAGGTGGGTTAAGTGCCTACCTGGCAACCCAAAGGTCGCGGGTTCGAATCCCGCCTCGAGCTTGGATATCACGATGGTGCCGCACCTCCGGTTATGGTTGGATACACGAAGGAAGCAGGAAAAAACTGGTTCCTTTGTGTATTGCTCACATCATACGAAATAAATAAATAAATCATAATATATTGATATGGGATTTGCTTAAAGATCTAACTACTATCAAAGGTAAAGGAAAGGGATTTTGCTTTCATAAAAACAGAAACATACAGAAAAGTTTATATTTTACATAATTTAAAATTTACTAAGATTTATTGAATGCATACAAAATTAATAAAAAATAATCTAATAATAGAAGTATCATTAACTGAAGATCATGCACACCAATGTTTTTCTGAGTTCACACATGCACTCAGAAAAAAGTAACCTTAAAAATCATAAAGAAATAATTCACTTTTTTTTCTTTTTTTTTTTGATGGTTCCTTTATTTCCGATCTATTATGAACACAACTTTGAAAAAAAAAAAAGTCACTTTTTATTAAAAGCATTTAGAATTATTTTCTTAAACATCTGTAGTGGTTTATACATGTTTTTTTATCATCTCCTTTACTTGGGAGTTATCTTTGCTGTTGATGAGAAAAATGTAAATCAAAAAATTCACATGTTTTGACAACAATTTCAGGCAGACTCTTCAATAACACGGAGCCAGAGAGTGTAACAGTTAGATGCTCTGCCATAGAACATAAATCTACCATGCAATAATTGGAAGCAGAAGACACTTAATTATTTAAATTCTTGTTTTTTATCATGTGCATATAATTATTGAGAACAAGCCTAACTTGACCATGCAGCTTTCCTGTTTGTGCAGTAAGTAACAGAGATTTCTGAAATTTTCAGCGAAAAAAAAAAAACCAAAAAAAAAAACCCACTATTGTTGAAAGGTGTTGGGCCTTTCAGTTATGTGGATCGAGTAGATGAACAACATGACATCACTGAAATTGTGTATGATCTCAAAGACCCCATCTGCACACCTCTGGGTTAATATAAATATGACTGAAAAATTACCAGAAGGTAATTTATTTTTAACATTTTATACCACTGAAAAGCTTTATTAACAATATTTTAAAATATGCTTTTACGGGAAAAAAATCTCATAACATTTTTTTTTAAATTAAGGAAATGAGATAAAATTATGTTACAGTCAATAAGTAACTTCATTCAGTAATGGGACATTTAAAGGAAAAAACTATGAGATATTTTTCTTAAACACGTCTATGTACAATTAAGAAAAATTTAAATATACATACAGGATGGCCTGTCAGTAAGGAAACTATTTTGAATAACTGCTGATGTAAATATGTTTAACTTATTTGAAAACAGCTTATAATCTTTTTTTTTGTTGTTGTTTCAGAACAGCATTAGAAAGTACCATGAGCCTTACAATAAAAAAGAGGACTAAAATTGTAAAATGGCATGCAAAATATGAAAATATTGCAGAAGTTGCATACCAGTTCAAGAAGTATTTTGGACATAAACCACCCACAATAGAAACCATAAAACAAACTGTGAAGTAGTTCGATGGGGTAGTAATAGTGCACAATCTACCAAAATCTGGTGATCTCTGCATCTCAAACACATCTGCAAATTTGGAACATGTAAGAGAGGATGTCAAAAGAAGTCCAAAAAAATGTCAAAGAAAGTGAAGTTTGGTAATTAAAATACCTAAAATAAGCTTAAATAGAATCATGGAACTTATATATAAGATTTATCATCTCACATTGCTACAAAGTTTTAATGAGGGTGACCCAGATAGATGATTGAAATTTGTGGACTGATGAAGTCACATTTAAACTAAATGAAACTGTTAAATTACTATAACTGTGTTCATTACTCTCCTAACAACCCCCATTTGTTTTCAACAAGAATTTAAAAATTCCTCACTTGACAGTCTGGGCTATATAATTTGAAAAGAATTTATATAATTTAAAAAGAAGTCTCAGACCTTTTTTTCCTTTGAGGAAACCATGACAGGAGAAAGCTACCTAAGACAGTTAAAAGACAAAATCATTAATACTGTCCAAAATCAATTTTCAGCATTGCTTTTTTATGTAGGATGGAGCATCAGATCACTACACAAAGACTGTCTGCAAATTTTTAGAAAAATTCCCACTTCCATGGATCAGATGGCAGGATTCCATTGAATGACCACTACACTCCCCAGATTTAACACCCTGTGATTACTTTCTGTACAGATTCTTAAAGGACAGAGTATTTAGCAATAAGCACGTCTTTGCTGGAGCTTCAGTAGTCAATAGTTAGAGAATTTGAGAACATTTCTCAAGAATTGTGCTTACTGTGTCACTCTATGCCTAAAAGATTACAATTTTGTAAAAACCAAAATAGTGGCCATATTGAACAGATGTATTACATTTTTTTCCCCAATTTATGTATACTCTTTATTGTGCTAGCATAAATTAAAATATATATGTATATTTGAAATACAGGAACTCCGACTTACGTAATACTCGACTTATGGAAATTCGACTTTATGTAAGTTTTTGCAAGTCGGTACAAACTTAAAAACATCTTGGAAACGTATTGCATCCTGTAGGAATAAATGGAGGTATTGTGAAAATATCGTAATGTGAACCCAATAACAGAGTTTTTTTTTTTTTGTATTTCATTCCAAGTCCTTGGAAGTTGAAAATTTCGCTATATTACTAAGCTATTTATCTCTATAAAAGGTCATATTTATAATGTAAATTGCACTCCCTTTCATCATTATCACATGTTCCCATTATAAGAATCAATTTTGAACGCCTTTGTGATATTTTTCTAAAGCTTTGTGATATTTTTCTAAATATCTTTGTGATATTTTTGCACTTTCCAGTTTATTGAGCTTTTCTGTTAGTGCATCTAATTATAAATGGGTAGTAAACTCGATGTTACTACATTTGCAATAATACCGATAACTACAACTGCATGGATTTTTATGCTATTATGGTGAAATGTGTTCCCTGTCACTGAAATCTTCAGTCACATAAAAAACAAATTTTCAGAAACTTCTCTTCATTCCTATTTATGTATTACAATGATGAAGGGAAAGCAACCAATGAAAAGTGCAAGTGGTGGTAGTGCCAGGAAACAAAACAAAATTGATTTAGAAATGAAGATGGAAATGATTAAGAAGTACGAAGCAGGACAAAATTTGCCATCAAGGGAATTAAGTTTTGCTGCTTCAACAGTGAATACTATTTTAAAGGACAGTGCGCGTATAAAAAACATATCAAAGGATCAACGCACTTAAGATTGACAGTGATCACAAAACAGCATTCAGGTGCTATATTGAAGATAGAAAAGCTTAATAATATGGATGGAAAATCAGATTCAGAAGAGAGTGCCCTTGAGTCTAATGACCATTCAAGCAAAAGCAACAATTATTAGGGATAAGTATGGCGAACCCAAACCCAAGTTCGTGGCAAGCAATGGGTGGTTTAATAGGTTCAAGCATCGTGCTGGTTTCCACAACGTTAAAGTATACGGTGAAGTCGCCAGTGCCGATTCTGCAGCTGCAGAGAAATTTTATGACGTGTTGGAAAAAATTATTGATGAAGGCAGCTATTCAATGCAGCAAATTTTTAATGTTGATGAGACTGCTCTGTATTGGAAAAAAATGCCAGACCGAACATACATTGCCAAAGAGAAAGAGACAATGCCAAGTTTCAAGGCATCAAAAGATAGGGTCATGCTCTTGATTGGGGCTAATGCAGCGGGAGATTACAGATTAAAACCACTACTTGTGTACCATTCTGGAAATCCTTGTGCATTTAAGAGCATCAATAAAGCCACCCTACCTGTGCATTTCTGATCGAACCAGAGAGCATGGATAACAATATCTCTCTTTGAGGATTGGTTTAAATGCTGCTTCATTCCCAAGGTTGAAAAATATTGTAAAGACAATGATGTTCCTTTCAAGATTTTGCTTCTGTTAGATAATGCTCCCGGACATCCTACGCATCTAGATGATTTCAATTCGAACGAGAGAGTCATATTTATACCACCAAACACGACTTCACCCATCCAACCTATGGATCAAGGCGTTATTTCGAATTTAAAAGCATACTATTTATGCATAACATTTGCTCAGGCACTGTCTGCAGTAGACGAGAAAAATTTTACATTAAGAGACTTTTGGAAATCTTACAATATTTACCAAGACATCTTAAACATTAATAAGGCCTGGGCAGAAATTACTAAAAGTTGTTTAAATTGAGCATGGAAGAAAATATGCCCACGGCATGTAAAAGGCTTCAAAGGATTTGAAAAAGATGAATCATATGAAGAGGTTACATATAAGATTGTAAAGGCTGCAGAGCTACTTCAGTTGGAGGTTGATGCCAAAGATGTGGAGGAGTTAATAGAGGAAGAAGAGAAGGAATTATCTAACAAAGAACTTCTTCTTCTTCTTCTTTGGTCCTTAGCTGGCAGCTGGGGGAGGCGGTTGGCCACGCAACCAGTATGCTGCTGTAGGTGCCGCAGGGTTTCGGACTTGCTCTGTGATGTTCTTCCATACCTTACGATCCATGGCTTCAGTCCTGGCCTGGTTAAGGTCGAGACGTCGGCTCTTCAAGTCATCTTCCACTTGCTTGGCCCACGTTTTCCTAGGCGCGGTCCGTTGGATGCTCCATTGGGTGGGTCGTTGTCTCCAAAGGAGTGTGGATGGTATTCTGTTCGTGCCCATTCTACATATGTGGCCAAACCATCTGAGCCTTTGCTTCTGGATTTGGTCGGCAATGGTTGGTTGCTGTTGGCATCTGGCGCGGATGGTATCATTAGTGATGCGGTCGCGAAGAGAGATGCCCAAGATCTGCCGCAGGCATCGCATTTGGAATACCTCAAGTTTGTTCAAATCTAACTCGAGACAAATCCATGTTTCCGATCCATAAAGAAGAATGGGCAGGATCAAAGTCCGGAAGAGTCGGATTTTAGTCTTTGTGGAAACGTTGGTCCTCTTCCACAGACACCATTTGAGCGAGGCGAACGCAGTGGCCGCCTCTCCAATTCTGCTGTGGATTTCCATGGTGGATGCAACTTTCTTCTCCTGGACCAGCGACCCAAGGTATTTAAAGTCCTGCACTTGCTCGATCTGGACACCTTCGAGATAGATGGTGGCTTGCGACCCATCTGTTGTCAGGGCCTTTGTCTTACCAGCATTGATCTTCAAACCGTATGGCCGGGCAATGCGGGCAATGTCGTAGAGGATGTCCGTGGCTTCAGCGTCGTTACCGGCAAGGATAGCACTATCATCAGCAAACATCAGGTCAGTCACATAGTGATCCTTGTCATATTGTATGCCCTGTCTGTTTCTGAATGCTTGCCTCATAATGGCGTCGACCACGATGTTGAAAAGCAACGGGGAGGCTACATCCCCTTGGCGGACTCCAGTTTGGATGGTAAATTCCTCAGATAAATCATTCTGGATGTGCACCTGGCTGGTTAAACCGTTGTATGCAGTTTGGAGGAGTGTGATGACTTTTCGAGGTACATGTTCAACCTCTAGTAGTTTCCATAAGGCAGGCCGGTGGACACAGTCGAAAGCAGACTTAAAGTCAATGAAAACAATGACGGTTCGCTGTCCACACCGGATCCTCTCCTCCATCAGCTGACGAATGGCAAAGATTTGATCACAGCATCCTCGCCCGGGTCTAAATCCTGCCTGTTCTTCTCGACTGGTTTGCTCGCGATGTTTTTGCAGTCTTGACTGGATGATCTTCATAAAGACCTTTCCGATGATGGAAAGGAGGCTGATGCCACGGTAGTTCTTGCAGTCCCGGTTATCACCTTTCTTGTGGATCGGTACGATAATGGCTTTCCTCCATGTTAATTTGTTCAGTGCACCAGATGGTTTTGAGGAGTGAGTGTAGTCGGCGAAGCAGTTAACAAAGAACTTATTTACTTCCAGGCAGCAATAGTGAAAGAAGAAAATGTTGATAAGCTCAAGATGAACCAAATGAGGAGCCGAGACACTTCATTAACGGAGAGATGGCAATGGCGAGGTTTGAGAAAATGGAATGATAGCGAACAATTCTGAAAAGTTAACAGAGGGGTGAATGATATGTTTGCTTGCTACAAATAAATCTATGATGAAAAGAAAAAAGCCACCATCCATTAATATGTTTTTTCATAAGGTTGAGCAGCCGAACCCTTCTAAATCTCCACAGCCCTCAAACTCCGCAGCGGTGTACTTATCAGCAGAAGACGTCGATTCTGACAATGATGCTTGAGAGGTAAAACTTCCTGACATTATGCCTGTCTCCTCTCTTTTTTTGTAATTTTATAATTTTGAAATTTTTTAAAATTGCACGCTTTTGTAATTTTTCCTGCATATGAGATAAAAAATTGAATAAATACAGTAAATAATTCTATTTACATGTTCGTCAAACATTTGTTTTTTGATGCAATCAATTCAGCAAGCACAGTTGCGAGTGCTGCACAAGCATGGGGGAAATTCTGACTTATGTAGCGCTCTGTGGAACGTTAGTGCAATCCTTATGTAAGTCGGGGAGTTCCTGTAGTGTTTGTTATTTATAGTCAAACATGTTTCCTTACTTATGTACCACCCTATAAATAGTGAAAGGCTGATTAAAATGATAATTTAATAACCTTATCTCAATCTGATAAACAACTAATATGAAAGCTTAAAAATTAATAAGACTTGACAATTTCAAATAGTACTATAAGATACAAAATTTACTTACACAACACTACATAAATATATAGGTGTAATATCTATATCTCGTATAGATATTACACCTCGTATTGTGCTCATCCTTCACAATGAGTTACCAGTTACCATGTATTACACTACCTCGAATAAGTAACCTAAGTTCACTAACCAAGAAGACTATTATTCTTAGTGGGCACCACCACCCAGATGGTGCCGTTTCAAGGCTTGTTGGCCTTTCATCGGTGGGTGGGCAGGCACCCTGGTATTGCTAACACGACAACCCAGTTGTGAAGATAATCGCAAAATATGAGGGATGCCAAAGGTGTACATGATAATGTTTAAGTAAAACTGCCGTCTGGGTGGTGGTGCCCACTGAGAATAAATAACAAGTCTTCTCAGTTAGTGAAGCGTTACTTATTCCAGGTAGTGCAATACCTGGTAACTTGTTGTGAAGGATGAGCACAATATGAGATACAGTTGAAATCATGCCCTTTGCACTCTAGTTTTTTCTTTTAAGGGTTGTCTATGGTGTTTTTACACTTATATTATATAGATAATTATAACTCTTAAAAGTATTATGCCCAGTTGCATTTTAGTTTTACTTACACAACACTGTAGGCTATAGATTTTTTTAAAATATTTAAAATTGTAAGATAGAGGATTCAAAAAATAGTTTGAGTTTCCTCATTTTCTCTCTCTACATACTTGAAAACAGTTAAAATCCTTACCACAGCACGTAATGCTAAACCTGCACTTCCAGGTGGTAACTGATAGCAACAGCGGTTTCCAAAAGAAGGAGCAGACTTTGCGGCATCCCTTTATTTGAAACATTATAAATAAGGTTTATATTACTACATAATTAATTTAAAATAAAAACATCTTGGAACAAGTACAAATAAATAAAAAATAAAAGAAATACTACTAAGATTTAGTTATCATTGAGTATAATGTTACAGACAGGGTCAAGATTACAATTTAGCTAATGAATATTCTCAGATTTTATAATAATTTGTCTGGGGTGCATTCCTTTTGAAAATACTTGAAATAAATTACGAAGGATAACCTACTCCCTCCATAAGAAGTAACAGCCTCAACTGAAGAAACCTTTAAGAACTCCAGTTTCTAATGGGATCTGAGCCCAGAGCTCCCCAAATGAGTCACAAGTGGTACACTCTTCCTGTCATGGAGAAAGGATGCAGAGAATGAAAAGTTAGTCATGATTTGAAGTTGAATTGTAAAAGAATGCCAACTGATTGATTGAGAAATTTTAGAAAGAGGAAATCATTGATCCTGTTGAGATAAAAATAAATTTTTGATTTATACTCAAGGGTGATAATATAGGACTAGAGGAGCTTAAAACTATAGCAATTACTATTAAAAACTGCAAACATTTAATGACACTGTATTGAATTAAATATGCAATATATAGATTTTGATTCAATTATGACTCAGCTATAGATAGTCTGCAGGTGAACAGTGTCTGTGGTACTTTAGCAGCAAAAGAGCAGAAAAGGCATACAGTAGAAACTATAAATCTTGGTGATCAAGGAACAGAATGAATGAATCAATGGGAGGAAGTCACTGTACTTGTTCTCTTCTGAACAGAATGCAGAACTGTGGATTTATACAGGTTAAGAATTGTTCAGAATTAAAATAATGGCAGAAGTAAAACAAAAAAAATTCTAGGTTTCTGGATATCACAATAACAATAGATGTAATATGTTTATGTCAAAAAAAAAAAAAAAAAATTAAAAGTTAAGGTTATGCATAGTAAATAAATATGATCTTGTCTGGAGATCAGGATATTAACAAAGGTAAGCATCAATATTCTTTTTATAGGTGTTAAAGTAGAATCGAATTTTATTAGCATTAAAGTTAATTATTCAATATTAACAAGTCAGCGGGTAACTCTGGTCTTAAACCAGGTGAAATCAAGTATAGGTAGGAGTGTCAAACAAAATTAGTAAGGTAAAACAAGGTTATGCATGTTTTACCTTACTAATTTTTTTACTTAATGTAGTAAGGTATTAGAAAACATAGCTGCCATTCACACAATCACGTTTTCTACTTGAACTTTTCAAAACCAAGTTTATGTTTAAATTTTATCAGTTTTATTTTTAAATGGGTATGTCTGCCAGGGGCAAAGGTTGATGACATTGTAGAGCAGATATCACTTTTAAGGGCACAAAAGGTGATATTGTTGTACATGTTGGTACTAATGATATTAAGAGCAGGAGACTGGTGGAATTACTTAACAAGTACAGGTCAATGTTGATAAAAAGCCGTGGGTTAGGGTTGAATTTAAAAGTGTCTGCAATTCTATCCAGACATGATAGGAGGGAGTATATGATGAGAGCCTTGTCGATCAATTTGGTGCTGGAGAGATTGTGCAAGGCTCAAGGGGTAGAATTTTTCTCAGCCTGGTCTGTGCTTGTTAACAGGAGAGACTGTTTTCTACCGCAGCATGTTCGGAGGGCAACTACATGGAGTAATACTCTTGATCTGATTATCAGTAGTGATTCTTCATGCATTAAGAATCTGCAGATAAAGGAACCACTAGGTGGCAGTGATCACAGTGTGCTGAAGTGGGATTTCCTCAAAGAGGCAACTACCGTCAGGGGTAAAGGGAAAGGTTTTTGCTTTCGTAAAGGTGACTGCGGTGAGCTGAGACAGTATTTAAATTCTATACGGTGGGACCAACTGATGATGTTACCAACAGCAAATTCAAAATGGGAAGCATTCAAAGAATTAATCTTGGAAGCTACTAGGCTTTTCATACCAACTAAGAAATATTGTTCAAGGTTTAGGCCTAAATGGATGTCAGATGAACTAATTAGCCATGTGGGAGAGATGAAAAATGCATAGGTACATATGCATTTTTCAAAGGAGGTTAGGCAGGCAAAGGAAGATTACGATAAATCTTTGGCAAAGGATGCAAAGAAAAACAGCAAAGAGTTCTTTAATTATGTAAACTCTAGGAGGAAAGGGATGAATCAGACTGGACCACTTAACATAGATGGGTTGACTATTGATGATCATGCTCAGGAAGCTGATAAACTGAATGAGTATTTTGTATCTACATTCACACATGAGGAATTATTCAATGAGGGGAATGCCAGAAGTTTATCAAACTCTAACAGGAAGCTAAGTGATTTTGTAATAACTGAGAGCAAAGTGCAGGAAAAATTGTTGAAGTTAAACATAAGGAAGGCACCGGGGTGGATGGATTCTATCCAGTTATATTAAAGGAGGCAGCAAAGGAAGTAAGCAAACCCTTAGTCACAATTATGAGAGCTTCCTTGGACTCAGGGTAGGTACCCATGGACTGAAGATGTGCAAATGTGACCCTAATCCAAAAAGGAAGATCAAAGGAAGAAAGAGGTAATTACAGACCTGTTAGTTTAACTTCTGTTCCAGGGAAATTAATGGAGGCACTAGTTAAAGAAGCATTGCAGGATCATATAGACAAGACTTCAATTACAGCTCAGACACAGCATGGGTTTGTTAAGGGGAAGTCTTGTCTGACCAATTTCATTGGATACTATGATGTGGTCACAAAGGAACTGGATGCAGAGAATAATTTTTATATCATATATTTGGATCTTGGAAAGGCTTTTGATACTGTTGCACATGGAAGAGTGGCGCCTCCGTAGCCAGGTGGGCAGGAGGAGCAGTGTGTTGCGCATGCTTCTTGATTAGACCAGGGTTCGAGCCTGTGATCACCAAATACGGAGGATGTGGAAAGGTCAGGGAATGACCACCGCATATCCCCGGAGCAATATGGCCTTAGTTGCTAATGCTCCTAAAAACCAAATAACAATGACACATGGAAGACTGTTGCACAAATTGGAGCAGTGTGGTATTGTAGGCAAATTGCTGCTATGGATAAAGGGATG
Organism: Mastigoproctus giganteus; assembly: GCF_048544385.1. Classification (NCBI taxonomy): domain Eukaryota; kingdom Metazoa; phylum Arthropoda; class Arachnida; order Uropygi; family Thelyphonidae; genus Mastigoproctus; species Mastigoproctus giganteus. Next base: position 49,959,301 of record NC_143577.1, read on the forward strand.
GTTGAGTGGGAGAAGACAGAGAGTGGTAATCAATGGACACTACTCTTCGTGGACTAATGGTATTAGTGGAGTACCCTAGGGTTCAGTGTTGGGTCCATTGTTGTTTTCTGTATTTATTAATGATATTGATGATGGTATATCAGGCTTAATGTCCAAGTTTGCAGATGATACGAATGTCAGCAGGGTTGTTAATGACAATAATGACAGAATGCTGCTGCAACAGGATCTAGAAAAGTTGAGCAGGTCGGCTGAGAGGTGGCAACTGAAGTTTAACATATGGGAAGCAGTAACACCAGAGTAACATATCAACTGTGTGGTACTACAGTGACAGTGGTAGAAAGTGAAAAGGATCTGGAGGTAATTGTGCAGGCAGATATGAGCAGTGTAGACAGTCTGCAAGAGTAGCTCAAGGCATCTTGTCAATGATATACAGGAATTTTTCTAGCAGGAATAAGGAGGTGATTATCCCCTTGTATAAGGCAATGGTCAGGCCACACCTTGAGTACTATATGCAGGTCTGGAGGCCTCATTTTAAGAAGGATGTAGAGTTGTTGGAACGACTACAGTGAAGGGCAACAAGATTAGTGAATGGAACAAAGGGTTACTCTTATGAAGAGAGGCTTAAGTTTTGCAAATTAGTGTTTGGAGACTAGGCACCTGTGAGGTGATCTGATTGAGTGTGTAAAGCCTTGAATGGTTTGAGCATGCTCAATGCTGATGGGGTTCTTCCTCTTGTTCAGAATAATCACCCGAGAGGACATATATTCAAATTGGGGAAAGACAGTTGTAGGTTAGATGTGCGGAAGTTTGCCTTTAGCCAGCAGGTGGTTGATTGCTGGAACAAACTTCCATCTGTCATTGTAGAAGTTGACAGCTTAAACAGATTCAAGGCAGAACTAGACAAACATTTGGAGCGAGTGGATGGGTGAAATGAGAAGTGTGTGTGTGTTATTTTTTTTTTTGGCTGATACTATATAAGTTTGCTTGTTTGTTTGTTTGTTTGGTTGGGGATTTTTTTGGCGCATGGGCATCTATGGCCATAGTGCGCCATACATAGGTTAGTATTTCTGCTATTTCGTTATAGATCGAGGGTCAGGAGACTGATTTTTGACTAGCTAAAGGAGGTGGTATACATTGATCGCTTTGAGAAAAGTAAAAATCTTTGAGACATTTGTTTTATTGCCCAAAAGTGAAACAAGTGTTAGTGGGTCTTCAGTTGTGGCTGGAGTGAAGATATTCTGGCGTTCTATTGCAAATTTTGCGCATTCCACAAGGATATGTTTCACTGAAAGTACTGTTTTACAGTGATCACACTGGGGGTGATTCTCCCCTCTTAAAAGATAACCATGAGTAATATTAGTGTGACCTATTCGGAGACGAGCTAGTATTACCTCCTGTTGTCGAATTGCACTGAGGCTTGAAGGCCATTGCTCAAGATTTGGCTTGATACTTCGAAGCTTATTTTCAAGTTGATTTTGCCATGTTGATTGCCACTGGTACATGCATTTTTCCTGTATTATTTGTCTATAATCGTGATGTGGAACTCTCCACTGTACATCAGGTGGTAAGTCGGCCGTTTTTGCGGCACTGTCCGCTAATTCATTTTCTGGAATTCCCATATGTCCTGGGACCCAACAGAAGTGTATGGTTTTTCCAAGTTAAGATAAGGTATATAAAGAGTTTGTTATTTCTTTAACGACAGGGTGGGTGATGTTCATGGTGTTTTCCAGGGCTTGAAGTGCACTTAGAGAATCAGAGAATATTATGCTGCTTTCAATATTGGAGGACTCGATATGCTTCAGTGCAACCTGAATTGCCATTAGTTCAGCAGAAAAGATACTGAACTCATGTGGCAGTTTGTAGGCTAATGTTATGTTCGGGAAAACTGCGGCGATTCCAACGTGGGTGTCATTCTTTGACCCATCTGTATGAACTACAATGAAGTTTGGAAACTGCTCCACCACTGCATGGTACAATTGCAAAAAATTTTCTTTATTTAGTGCAGATTTATCCCATTTATGAAGGTATTTATCACATAAAGGTGGAGTAATTCTCCACGGTGGAAGGAGTAGTGGAGGGGTACTTGTGATATTATCAAAACTCAGATTAAGTTCTTCTAGAAGATGTCTTATTCTTATACCTAACGGTCTGTTAGCAGTAAGGCGGTTATGGTATAACCTGCTGTGTTGGGGAGTGAAAAGTAATTCCCAATTTGGGTGTTCAGGCATAGATCGAATTTTATATGCATAGCGTAATATAAGTTGTTGCCTTCTGATAGAGAGAGGGGGTTCGTGAGCTTCGGCATATAGACTATGTGTTGGTGACGTACGATATGCTCCTAGAGCAATGCGTATTGCACTATGATGGAGAGGATCAAGCCAGCGAAGGACACTAGGCCTTGCTGAGCTATATACTGGGGCCCCGTAATCAAGTTTTGATCTTATTAAATATCTGTATAGCCGTAATAAGGTAAGGCGATCAGCTCCCCACTTTGTTGCTGAGAGAACCCGGATGATATTTAATTTTTGTTGGCAGGATGTTCTTAGTCTTTTAATATGTTCCAGGAAGGTAAGTTTATGATCTAAGGTGATTCCTAAGAATCGTATGCTGGGTTGAACTGCTATTGGTTTTCCGTTCAGTTGTAGTTCCGGGTGTAGGTGCAATTTACGTTGTCGGCAAAAATGGATACACAATGTTTTTTGAGAACAAAGCTGAAAACCATTGGTTTGTGCCCATGTACTGATCTTATTTATTGCCCCTTGTAATTGTCTCTCGATCGTATTCATGTTTTTCGCATGGCAAGAAATACTAAGGTCATCTACGAACAGTGCCTTATCAATAGTGTTCGGAAGTTGTTCAGCAATGGTGTTTATCACAATTATAAAGAGTGTAGCGCTGAGTACAGAGCCCTGGGGAACTCCTTCTTCCTGAAAAAATAGTTTGGACAGCGAAGTTTTAAATCGAACCTGGAAAGTTCTCTTGTCTAGGAAGTTGCGTATGAAAATCGGGAGATGGCCCCGAAGTCCATGGCGATGTAGCTCACGGAGTATTCCATACTTCCACGTGGAATCATAGGCCTTGCTGATGTCAAAGCAAACCATTACATGGTGTTCCGATCTAAGGAATGCATTCCGAATGGAATTCTCTAGTTTTACTAGTATATCTAGTGTTGATCTGTTCTGTCGAATGCCGAATTGTGCAGAATTTAAGAGATTGAAATTTTCCAGGTACCATATCAGTCGACGGTTCACCATCTTTTCCAGAATTTTGCAAAGGCAACTGGTCAAAGCAATGGGTCTATAGCTAGTAGGGTTTGTCGGGTCTTTTCCAGGTTTAAGGAATGCAAGGACTGTAGCGTGGTGCCATTGCTCAGGGAATGTGTCTTCCCGGTAGAGCCTATTGAACAGATCAAGAAGTGACTGCAGTGATTCAGCACTTAGTTCCTGTATCATTGAATAATGGATATTATCTGGTCCTACAGCGCTACGCCTAGATGTTGACAAGGCTCTATGTAGTTCGTGGATAGTGAATGGTAAGTTATATTGTTCTTCTGCTTTTGAAGAAAAGTTTAACTTTTATTTTTCTGAATTTGCTTTGAATCTTCTGAAGGCTGGTATGTAACTTTCTGTTGCTGATGTTTTGGCAAAAGTTTCTCCTAGTATATTGGCAATTTGGGCGGGGTCAGAAATGTTCTGCCCTCTCCATTCCATGATAGGCTGAGGTGTCGTTTGATATTTACCACTCATTTTCCTGATTGTTTTCCAAATTTTGTGTGTGGGAGTTGCTTGATTGATGGTTGAAGTGAAGCGAATCCAAGCGGCCTTTTTATTACTGCGTCTAACATACCTGGCTTTTGCTCTAACGCGTTTAAACTGAATGAGATTAGCTGTGGTTGGATAGCGCCTAAAAGTATTCCAAGCTTTATTTTGATCTCTTTTTGCTGCACGGCATTCGTCATTCCACCATATTTTTGGGTGTACAGGTAATTTTGAGGAGGATTTTGGTATAGCTTGTCCTGCTGCGTGTAGTATAGTTTTTGTGACATACTCAACCGCTTCCTTGGTTGGAGATTTTTGTATAATTTCAGGGTCCACTTTAGCTAATTTTTTATACATCTCCCAGTCTGCTTTATCAATTAGCCACCGAGGAATTCTAGTAAGTTGATAAGAGGGTTTATTTACTAATTCAATTGAAATGGGAAAGTGATCACTATGCAGTGGATCATTGTTTGCCGTCCACTTTAGAGTAGGATACAAAGTTGCAGAACAGATAGACAGGTCTATTGCAGTATATGTTCCAGAAGGAAGGTGAACGTAAGTAGGTGAGCCGTCATTTAGAAGGAGAAGGTTGTTATCATCTAAACATTTTTCAATTAGTTTTCCTCTTTGGTCAATATTGTTGTTACCCCATAGTGTGTGATGACCATTTAAGTCTCCCAGAATGAGGAAAGGTGTGGGGAGTTGAGCTATGAGGTTGTTTAGATCATTTTGTTGGATGGGATAGCTTGGTGGAATATATAAGGAGCAGATTGTAATATGGATGTCAGCAGCTACACGGACCGCTATTGCCTCGAGAGGAGAGTTTAGTAAGACCTGTTTGACAGGAACAAATGGGTTTGTTATAACAGCTACTCCACCATGTGCAGTATTTTGATCAGTTCTATCTTTTCTAAAGATATTGTAATAAGACAGTTTTGGTGTGTCTTGAGGTTTGAAATATGTCTCTTGGAGGCAGAGACATATTGGTGTGTATTTAGAGATAAGGTCGTATAGGTCATTAATATTGGCACGGAAACCACGACAATTCCATTGAATTATTGTGTTCATTGTTTATCTCTAGTTAGACTTTCCGATCGTTTTCTTGGTGCTGAGGTTCTCTGTTTTTCACTCTTGTTTTTGTCTTTCTTTCGAAAGTAGAGCCTTTCTGTTTCCATGTCTTCTTCTACAAAAATGTGTAGGACCGGGTCATCTGGGGGTATTTCCTTAGTATCCATTTCCTGTTGGTGAGTAGTTACGATTTGTTTTTCTTTGTGCCCTTCATCCGGGGAGTGGTGATTTTCGATTGGTACAGAAATAGGCGTATTGACTGCCTGAGTTTCAGTTGTATTAAACAGTGTTTTTACATAGTTCGAGAAAGACTCTTTTGGGGGTACTGTTAGATCAGTTTGCGATGCGGTTGATTGGAATTTTTTGGTGATATGAGCATACGTAGATCTATTTGCAAGGTTTGGTGGTGAGATATTTCGCTTAGCTTCTTGATAGGACACGTTATGATTGGTTTTATAAATCTGAATAAGTTTCTCAGTTTTCCAGCGTTCACATGTTCTAGCGTAAGCGGGATGATCTTTTTTGCAGTTTGGGCATATCAGTTGGGGTGCAGTACAGGCTTCGCAGTTGTGTTCAACTGACCCGCACTTTGCACAAGCAGGAGTTCCCCGGCAAGCTGTCTGGGAATGTCCGTACTTCTGGCATCGGAAACACCGTTAGGGGATTTGGAATATAAGGTCTGACATTACAGACGAGATATCCAGCCTTAATGGATGCTGGGCGATGTGGTGTATTAAAGGTCAAAATGAGATTACGTGTAGGAGTCAGAACTCCTTCTTTTCTGGTGGAAATTCTCTTGACCTGTATAACGCCTTCTTCTTTAAGTTCTTCAAGCATCTCCTCTTCGGATACATCTATTAAATCCCAATCAGAAATCACTCCTTTAGAGGTGTTCAGTGATCTGTGGGGTGTCACAGTAACTGGTATTCCAGCAAAGAGATTAATATTCAAGAGCCGCTCTGAGTGTTTACTATTAGAGGTCTCGATCAGAATATCTCCTGACCTAAGTCTTTTTACAGACTTAGGAGTTCCAGCTCTGCTTTCTAATTCCTTCTGCACCCTAAATGGCGAGATTTTGCCAATTGCATTTTCACCAGTTGAGTGCATGATCAGGAAAGCTGGGATAGGATAGATGTCAGAGTCAGTTTTCTGCCGTTTTGAAGTTCCTGCAATAGAACTGTCTTTCTTTTTTGTTGACTGGGGTGCATCTGGCAGCCCAGATAAGTCAGAGTTTGATTTACTCATGACGTGCTCTTTTTGGCCCCGGGAGATTACCTTTTTCTCCCAGGTTACCAGCCCCGCCACGTGGAGGCAAGAGCGGTGCCGCCTAGTGACCCAAGCGAAGTGAAGGTTAGTATTAACGAAAAATAAAAAAGGGGGTTAAAGAAAGGTACTTTCCTTTCTGGGTTATATAATATGAGAGATCTATTCAATTATAATGCTCAAGAGTTAACGGACTTGCGAAACTCAGGAGAAACGTATATACAGTAAAGCGTATCAGATAATCACTATGAAAAGGCGCTGTGGTCACTAATATCGCTTGGCACTCGGGGCCTATAAGTTTGCTTTCTTGCATCATGTGCCCTTGCTAATGCTATATGCTGATTAATTGCAATTTATTACAAGCTTTATGCAGTAAAAGAAGCTAGCAATTTTAAGCCAATTTGTAATATGCTTCATTCTTATCTTGAAAAAAATATATATATAAAGATATATATTTCAACATATTATTATTATAAATGTAATAATTTATTTTAATATATTATTATTATAAATAGTATATTACATTTTAGGTTGCTAATTCAAACATTTAGGATTAACAACCTAGGAAAGACCTGTCAAATCTTTAAACATCTGTGAATAACTGTAAAAAAAAAAAAAATAAAAAAAAATTGAAGGTATAGACAGCACCTCATTTACATTCACTTTAGCATATTAAAATTCTTTAAAAATGCAATGTATCTAAACAAAAATACTCTACTTGAATAACAAAAGGTGATCTATTTTTAAAATCTTATTACATTAAAAATCTAAATTTTATTGGCTTACTTAATGTACACTATTTTATCAATAAGAAAAGATAGCCAATAGAGATCAGCTGAAATGCAAACAGAGCAACCTGATGTGACCAAAACAGAGATTTCAACACCCCATTAGCTGACAAACTTGTTAAACACCACTGCACACTGTTAACTAAGACATCAGCAAGCCAAGCATCTTAAACATCACTTTCCATTAATTAAGGCATTTTATATACAGCAGGATATTATTTATGCTTTTCTTAGGTATGAAGGGTTTTTTTGGGTTTTTCATTATTTAAAATTTTTATATCACTGTAGTCCATACAATTTCCATAAGTTATTGTTTTTATTTCATTGGGAAATAAATTGTTCCATTTACCTGAAAGGCCCATAAAATTTTGAAGCAAATTTTGCTGCATAGCTCAGGATAGACACACTGGAACTTAATCTATGTTTCTTTAAAGCTTCCTTGATAGCACCAACTCTTCCATCCATCATGTCTGAAGGAGCTACTACATGACAACCTAAAGAACAATGCATTGCTATGAATGATTGTTTTTCTTGCACATCTCATTTTGTATGCACACAAAGTGATATGTGCAAGAAAACAATCTGATTATTTTTATTATAAAGTTAGATCAATCAGATGAAAATCTATATCAGTGATCTTCATCTGAACAGTATTTCAGTATTTGGCAGCTAAACATTTTTGTTTTCAGACTAAAAAAAAAAAAAAAACAAGAGGGTTCCTACCAGTTCAATTTTTCAATTTTTTTTTTGCTGGACAGTGTTTTAGATTCTTTTATTTTTTACTGATTAGTTTATTATTTGAGATGGCTGACTTGAACATAATTACTTGTAAATTTCTAATAATTTATAAATCATTCCTTGCCTTTGGTAAGTGAAAAATAAAGAATATTTTAACAAACATTTAAAAAACAGTGTGTATACTATTGGTGGATAAATTAAAAGAACTTGATGCAAATGCTGACAAGAATGCAGTCATGAAAAGAATAAATCATTTACACAATTTTCTTAATAATTTGATGAAACTAATTACAATAATTCTAAATATGTATTGTCACTCATTCTTGGATAACTGTTCTAATCTGTAGTTTCTTACCTCAATTCATTTAATAAATTTATATGAAAACGTCTAATCTTTCTAAACAAATCTTGGCCCATTTTAATAATTTCCTTTTCTTCCTGAAAACATTGCAAAATTTAAACCACTTAAAACTATATCTCTCAACATTCTGAACGTCCTATAACTGAGAAATAATTATTCACTGAATATGAAATTTTGCAGAAGACATACCTGAACTACTGAATATCTATGAAGTCATTACTTGTTATTGTGATTACTATTTATATAGCATATTAACATCTAAGGTAGGGTGACCAGATTTTAAAAAAATCAAAAACAGGACACAAAATCAGTAATGCAACATGTAACACTGTGTAGTGTGCATGGAAATCACAAACATGTGGTTTTTGTGCAAGTTATTTTAAAAACGTTGTCTATCGTAAATGATGCTACCGTACATTAAAAACTGAGGTCTACTGGAAACATATAGTAAATCAGTAAGCATCATTTTATTATGATTGTTTTATTTAAATACTTTTAACCTGAAGAAAGAAAGTACTAATCACATAGTTTGGCATATATTTTTGTTTTTTGCTAAGAAATTTTACTTTTAGTAAAGATATAACAAATTTAAAACTCTGCAAAGGTATAGTGTAATGTATAACTTAAATTCAATAGTGCAAGGTATAACATACACTTGACAGCTTAATACATATCACTGTATTTAGGAATCTATTAGCTTAGTGTAGTATTGACAATTAATCAATTTAATTGATTAATTTTATTAATTTTCTGTGGTAATCAATTAAATTGTATTCAAAATGAAATCATCTCCCAGAATAGAGCAGCAAAGCAAAAGCACAAAGTAACGGGTGTGTTATAGCTTTGAAGAGAACCGAAGGAGGCAATTCTCCTATGAATCATGGCCTAACAAAATGTGAACTTATGAATGTTTGTGGACTTTCTGGAACAGGACATGATAAAGCCAAGGGGGTGTCTATGTGTGTTCAGTGCAGAGAGTGTGAAGAAATTAGGCCAACTCAACATTCTGATGGGCATTTTATGCGAGCTTGAAGAATAGGGGAAGGGATGTCCTCGATGGAATTAAAATGGGTGGGGACCCCATCAAGCTCTCAGCTGCCCAACTTAATGCCAGAGCTCATATCTGTGCATCAGACAACACAGCAGCAATCCCCAAAGCAGAATGCACTAGTCCCACAGGAAGTAGTTATTGCCAGTGATTCTATTGTCAGTGAAACAGGAATTATATATATTGTGCAAGAACAGGCTCTGGGACATCTTGAAACAAGTAAATACATGGGCTGTGTTGGGATAACTAGGGGTAAGAACATGTGCATGTATACTTGAATGAACACTAATGCTAAGAGCATTGAAAATTTGATTTTTGATTAAAATTTGAATTTTAAGTACATCTGATTAAGTCATCAAATGAACTCATTGTAGGGAGAGTGGAGATATGATTGGTTGATATGTTGGTTAATGGCACAAGGGCTACTAAGGCCATATTGTGTCTAGTGAAGATATGGTGTCACTCAAACAAACAATGCTCAATTTGAATATGGGTTGTTGTTATTTGTTATTTGGTTTTCAGGAGCATTAGCAACTAAGGCCATATTGCTCCGGGATATGCGGTGGTCATTCCCTGACCTTTACGCATCCTCCGTATTTGGTGGTGACGGGCTCGAACCCCGGTCTAATCAAGAAGCGTGTGCTACGCACTGCTGCTCCTTCCCACCTGGCTTTTGAATATGGAGAGTACAATGTATAAAGAAAGGACAGACAGGCAGAAACTTAGTTAAGAAGCACATAAAATCTAAGGCAGCACACACATTCGACATGGATAATCAGTGCAATGCTGAGTCAGTTTGGTGTGACATAAGAAGTGGGAAAACAAAAGTGATAGTCCTAATGACCGTGACAATAATACCAAACAGCTATACAAAGAAATAGTGGGCCAGTAAATCAGAATGTCTTATAATGGGGGATTTTAGCTTTTCAGACGTTGACCAGAATTTGTGAGTTGGTCAATCACACACTAACAAGACATTTTTTAGATTTATTGGATGATTATATTTACAACAGCAGCCTATTAGAAAGACAACAAGAGGAAGCAATATTCTTGATCTGGTTATCAGCAGCGATTTTTCAAGCATTAAAAATTTGCAAATTTTTTATAGAAAGAATAGCTTATGCTTATATTAACAGTAGAAAGGAGTTGAATCACATTGGACCACTTGATGTCAGTGGGTTAACTGTTGATGACCCTGCTCAGGCTGCTGACAAACTGAATACGTATTTTGCATCTACGACATTCATATATTTTTGCAACTATTACTTTCATATATGAGGAATTCTTTATGGAAGGGGATGCAGAAGTTTATCAAATTCTACTGAGGAGCTAAATGATTTTGTTTATCAAAATCATTTAGCTCCTCAGTAGTTTGGGGATGCACAAGTTTATCAAATTTAGTTTATCAAACTAAATTTTGGGGATGCAGAAGTTTATCAAATTCTACTGAGGAGCTAAATGATTTTGCGATAACTGAAAGAAAGTGGAAGAGAAGTTGTTCAAGTTGAACATAAAAAAAAAGGTGCCTGGTGTGGATGGAATCTCTCCAATTGTATTAAGGGAGAAAAAAAAGGAGGTAAACAAACCCTTAGCCATAATTATGAGAGCATCCTTGTATTCAGGGGTGGTCCCTATCGACTAAAAATGTGTGAATGTATCCCCAATTCATAAAGTGGTATCAAAAGGTGACATGAATAATTACAAATCTGTTAGCCTAAGGTCTATTCCTGGGAAAATAATAGAGTCACTGGTTAAAGGAGTAATGCAGGACTTCTAGACAGGAATGCAATTATACTGCAGTCACAGAATGGATTTGTTAAGGGGCAGCCTTCTCTGACTAATCTGATTGGATGCTATGATGCAGTGACCAAGGAACTGGATGCAAAAAAATATTTTTGATATAATATACTTGGATTTCAGGAAGGCTTTTGATACAGTTGCACATAAAAGATTGCTGTACAAACTGGAGCAATGTGTCATTAAAGGAAAGTTGCTGCTATGGATAAAGGGATGGTTGATTGGGAGAAGACAGAGAATGATTATCAACTATAGGCACTGCTCTTTGAGGACTAACATTATTAGTGGAGTTTCCAAGGATTCAGTGCTGGGCCAAACTGTTATACCTGAAGGTTGATTTCCATAGTTTTAGTTCTATTTTTTTTCTGTAGGAGCTTATAATTAACTTTGGCTTTGCCATAGTTGAGACCAGAAATTTTTGCATGCTGCCCGTATAAGATTTTTATAGTCTATACAGAACAATTGAAACTGATATTCATTCAAAAATATATAATAAATACTGTTTTCAATATTTATTCATGATACTGATGAAGATATACACTGCGCTGCCACTTTATTAGGTACACCCCTGCTGTGCACACAAATGGTTTGTCCACAACATTGCAAGTCACATGACCACAGTTGTGGATATAAATGCAGCAGAACAACCTTTCTAGTATCAGTTAAGCGTACAAACCGTAGCAAGAATGGGGAAAAGGAGTCATCTAACGGACTTCAAACGTGGCATGGTAGTAGGTGCAAGACGTGCTGGATAAAGCATCTCTGAAACAGCAGTTCTCCTGAACTTTTCATGCACCATTTCAAGGGTGTATCGAGAATGGTGCAAAGAACAGAAAACATCCTCTCAACGGTTCTCCTGTGGAAGAAAATCGCTTGTTGATGAGAGAGGTCAGAGGAGGATGGCTAGAATTGTGCAAGCAAACAAATGGGGCACAATGTCGCACATCACATCAGAATACAACCTTGGTGCACAGAACAAAATACTGCAATGGACCACAAGTTGCACTTTGCCGCAAATGGGCTACAACAGCCAACAGCCACATCGTGTACCTTTGTTATCAATGAGGAACAAGAGAGCACACCTCCTCTCTGGAAAATGGGCACAACAACAACAACAGCACTGGACTATCGAGAATTGGAAAACAGTTGCTTGGTCTGACGAGTCGAAGTTCCTGGTGCATCATGTTGATGGAAGGCTCAGAATGTGGCAAAAACAACATGAATCCATGGACCCGTCATGTCTGACGACTACTGTGCAAGGTGGTGGGGGTAGTGTTATGATGTAGGGAATGTTTTCTTGGCACATGATGGGTCCATTGATATCCATAGATTCACGTCTGAATGCCACATCATACCTAAACATTGTTGCTGATCAAGTGCATCCATTCATGTTGACAGTTTATCCTAAGTCAGATGGTTACTTCCAGCAGGATAATGCACCAGTGCACAAAGCCCGAATCACTATGGAATAGTTCCAGGAACATGACAATGACTTTTCTTTGCTGCAGTGACTCGCTCAGTCCACTGATCTCAATCCTATTGAACATCTTGTACCATGTCTGCATGGTACTCCATTCCTGCACATTTTTGGCATCTTGTTCAATCCATGCCTAGATGAATTGAGGCTGTTTGGAAGGCTAAAGGAGGCTCAACATGCTACTAGGTAGGTGTACCTAATAAAGTGGCAGCACAGTGTCCAAGTCCAGATGATACAACTGTTGGCAGGGTGGTTAACAACAGTACTCAGGATGAGCTATTGCAACAAGAGCTAGGAAAATTAAGTCGATGGGCTCAAAAATGGCAGTTGAAGTCTAAAATTTACAAATGCAAGGTACTGCATATGGTTAGCAGTACTCCTAGGCTAACATAACAACTGTGTGGTCACTCAGGGAAGTGGAAAATGAAAAACACCTGGGGATAATTGTGCAATTAGATATGAAATTCCCTGAGGAGTGCAGACAGGCTGCCAGGTCAGTTCATGGGGTTTTTTTCGATGGGCGTTTTTGTAGAAATTTTGCTAACAGAAATAAGGTGATTTTATCCCTTTTTTTTTTTTTTTGTTAGTTGTTGGCGCATCGGCTTCTGTGGCCATATTGCACCTCCCAAGGTTTTTCCATTTTCTACTCTGATCCAAACCCGAGGCGGGATTCGAACCCGCAACCTTTAGGTTGCCAGGCAGGCACTTTACCCACCCGGCTAGCCCGGTCATGGTTAGGCTGCATCTCGAGTACTGTACATAGATCTGGATGGTTCATTTTAGGAAGGATGTAGATCTGCTGGAATGGGTGCAGAGAAGGGCATCCAGACTGGTGAAGGGAACAAAAGGGTGCTCTTACAAAAAAAAAAAAGGCTTCATTTCTGCAAATTTCAGATTCTGTCTCCAGAAGCTGAAATGTTTAAGGCCTAGAATGGATTGAGTCAACATTTACCTGCTTTTGCATGTGCAACAGCAGCTTTTGCCAAACATTGAATACTGGCTTAATTTTGAATACTTCCATCTCGATTTGGAATGCCTATTTATGGTAAGAAGAAACCTTATTATTGATTGTTTTGCAGATGATATTTTAATTTAATTTTGATATAAATTATAACTAGTGGTAATCTACCAGATGAGTTTGGAATTTAAATGTTGACGGCATTCTTCCTCTTTCTAAGACCACACATGAGGGGCCATAAATTCAAGTTGAGGAAGGATGGTTGATAGATAAACATATGGACGTTTGCCTTCACCTAGCAAGTAGTTGATTGTTGGAACAAACTTCCATCTGTTGTTGTGAAACTGGGCAGTTCGAATAAGCTGAAGGAAGAACTAGATAAATACTTGGGGGATATGGATGGATGAAGTGGGTTTTTTTTTTTTTTTTAAGCTGATGCTTTATAAGTTTGCTTTCTTGCATAATTTGCCACTACTAATACTAAATATCATCACAATATAATGTTAGAATATCAATATAATATATCTTATTTACAAAATCAAATGTTACAGATAAGTGACTATAAGTGTCTTTGTTCCCAAGGGGGTAGGTATACTGTTGTTGTCAACTTGACAAACATCTAATAAAAAAAAAAAAAAAAAAGTACCACTTACAAGATGTACACTGAAAGGACAGAATTCATGGAACACCTGGTTCCTGGGCAAGTGACGCTGTCACCCCCTCTTGCTAGTGGACAAACCCACCACTCGGCAGGTATATAGGTATACTGCATTCATGTATATGGTAATTTGATGTCAGTATGGATAAACATTGTGAGTTAAATGACTTTGAAAGAGAGATGATAGTGGGTGCCCAACACATGGGTCACTCTAGTACAGAAATTGCACTATCTCCGTTTGACAGTATCAAGCGTGTATCGGGAATACGCCATTTCTGGAATAACATCTCATCGTAGACAGCACTGTGGGCAGAGAAAGGTGGTGGATGAACGTGGCCATCAATATCTGTCTGCTCTTTATAACTTTTTTTTTTATATGACAGTGGCACAAATCACTGCCAACTTCAATGAGGGAGGTGCCAGAAACGTCTCCACCAAGACCATCAGGCGATCATTAGCCACAAAAGGTTATGAGTGCCTGCTGACCCACCAGAGGTGCATTGCTAACACCATGACACGGGACTTTATGCCTCAACTGGGTGAAAGAACATTGGCACTGGATCTTGGATGATTGGAGACAGATCTCCTGGTCCCATGAGTCCTGTTTCCAGTTATTTCAAGCGGACAGGAGGGTGTGTATCTGGCAGAAACCACACGAAGCTATGCACCTGTCATATCAACAAGGAACTGCTCAGGCAGGTAGACAGTAGGTAATGGTCTGGGGTGTGTTCAACTGGCACACGTTGGGACCTCTGGTATGTCTAGATGCATTTTTGAACAGTCCAGGTTATGTGTCCATCCTTGCAGACCAGCTGCATCCCTTCATGGTCATCGTGCATCCACAGGGCAATGGACTGTTCCAGCAGGACAATGTGCCTCCCCACAGTGCCATATCGACTAAAACATGGTTCGAAGAACATTCCACAGATTTTACTACCATGGAACAGCCTACCCCCATTCACCTAATATGAACCCTGTGGAGCATCTTTGGGATGCTGTGGAAAGGTCAATTCGAGCTTTGGATCCTCCACCCAGGAATGCAATGGAATTATGGACAGCAGTGCAGCAAGCATGGATGGAAATACCTGTGGAATGCTTTCGTTAACTAGTGGACTCAATGCCCCGCCTTGTGACTGCTCTTAGGCGAAAGGTGGGCCTACCCATTACTAGGCAGGTATCCCATGATTTTTGTCCACTCAGTGTATGTGTAATCATGTAACTCTAAATAAAATAGTACTATTGGAAAAAATGGTCCTAATTGGCATTCCCATTTCATCTTTCCTGGGACAATGGGCCACCTCCTTCAAAAATGGGATATCTGATCACCCTATATATTTGGCTATATTGTGCTGTGTGTCTTATGCCTGTACATGTTTACAGGCTGATATGCATGTTGTGCAAGATAAAAAACCCAGAATAACTCACAGGAGGAAACCTCTATTCCCTCTGCCTGAGATTTCTAACTGAAGACTAAGAATTCCTCCAGTCTCCAACAGGATTCAAATCTAGATCCATTTACATAAATAACAAGTGGCAAAACCACTATACTGTTATGGAGGATTTGTTTTGGCATCTTAATGTGCTGCATGTTTTATCCTTGTACAATCATGTACATCATGTTGTGCCTTTCAAAGCCTGTGCAAAATGTATTAAATTCTCTGTACTGAGGTTATGGAAAAATTTGCCCCAACACTTACTTGCTAGACTACCAAAATTAGCTTTTGTTGTACCAATAATCTGGTGAAACAAACACAGGAATGAGTAAACAGACAGAGAGAGAGTTATTTAACTGCGTTATGAGATATTTTCAAATCATTTAAAACATGATTTTAAAATAGTTCAAAAAATAATTTTCTCTGGGTATGTTATGGATTAAAGCATGCTTTATAACTTTTTTTTTTATAATCCCTATTAGTAAAATTTCCATTAGTTTCTTTTTTAGTATTCCCTACATTTTAAGAAGCTTCCTAAGTTCAGTACTATACAAAAATAATTGTCAAATAAAGGAAGAAATGCAAGTCTTTTATTAAATGTTTAAAATAACTGCAGTTATAACTATGCAAAAGACAAATTGGGGTTACTGAAAATTCTATAGGGATATTCTTTATTAACCAAAGGTCAGCAATACATTTCAGATAATTTAAAAATACCAGCTAGAGTACTAATACCATTTTAAACGCTACAGCATTTACCTGCTTTTGCATATGCAACAGCAGCTTCTGCCAAACGTTGAATACTGGCTTCATTGTTAATACTTCCATCTTGATTTAGGATGCCTATTTATGGTAGAAGAAATCTTATTATTGATTGTTTTGCAGATGATATTCTAATTTAATTTTGATATTAATTATAACTAGTGATAATCTACCAGATGGGTTTAGAATTTTACTTTCATAAAAGAAAATTTCTCTCTCCAACAGAATATCCACATTTACATACAGAGTGGTTATAATTAAATTGTGCGACTTTAATCACCTGCAGGTGGCAAACCAACCAAAGATAAAATTTGGAAGACAACATTTAGACCATGTAAAAATGAATAGCATAAAAAATAATAATAAATAATAAAAATTTTAAATCTCATGATATGACTACCGCCACATCCTAGATATAAAAGTGGATTCAACGACAGTTTCAATTTAATATGACTTTTAATGGCACAATGGCAATTTAGACCATTATGACAAGTCCAAAAATATTATACAATAAGGGTTGTAGAAAAAAAAAAAAAAAAAGTAAATAACAATAAAACAAGTAAAAGGATAAGAATTTATATTGTAAACATCAAAACAATTATATATCTTTGTAAGTTTACAACTTATAAAATTGGAAAAATTTCAGACATGTCCCTGTCAGATTTTATCTTACAGGATGTAAAGGTGATACATAAATCAGATGGCTAAAAGTGCTAGAACATAAATGGCATTCTTAAATATATAATTTGGACGTTCAATAAAAACATGTCTGATGGCTAAAATGGTGTCAAACTGCTCACAGTTTTCAGCCCTCAGCAGAAAACTGTTGTTGTTGTTTGGGGTTTAGTAGCATAAAAGCCTCATGGACCAAACTGTGCCGATCCGTGATTTGTTTAAACATTTTGGATTTAGTCCAAAATATGGTTAAATACAATCAAGTCATATAGTTGGATGATGGTAATCCTGATCAGTGTTAAATCCAGAGCATTTGCACCGGAGGAAAGAATGTAAACTTCAGGAGGTACATGTAGTATATTTTTTATTATTATTTAATATTTGTATATGTATGTATGTATTACAATGTATGTATATGTTACAAATAAATCTGTATATTTATATTTATGCATAATATGCATAAATATAAATATACAGATTATGCAATTTATGAATATTATAATAAGACAATATGAGAAAACAAAATAGGAAACAAAAGGAAATATTTATTATTTAACATCTAAATACTAATTATCAGTTCACAAAAACCACATTACTGACAATAATCATAGTATAATAATATGAAAATCACCAATTAAATTTTGCAAAAAAAATTATACAAATTATAATCAAACATGCAAGATTATTACAATACGATTATTGTAATAACCTTATTCTTCTTTGCTTTTTTCTTTGCATGTGTATCAATCACTTCATTTATTAGAGTCCGTAGTCTAATGAAGGACCCTTATAATATCACTCGGTTGTCTGTCTGCCCGTCCATCTGTCACAACATTGTATCTCTAGAACCACTCAACCTATTGACTTGAAATTTTGCATGGGTTTGTACATCATGTGGGCCAACATAACGTCATATTGATCATAGTTGACAAAAATTTGTATGAGAAATGGGGGGATAAAAATGTTGTCAACAACCTATAGCTTATCATACACCACTGGAAAGAGCTCAGCGAGTAGGTTTAAAATATAATTTTAAAATATTTTTAAAATTAAAAATGATGGTGCCAGACAGGAAAATGTGAGTAATTTTTGTTATAGAATTTCTGTTGCTAATGGAGCTAAAAATTTAAAAATGACATTAGCTATGCGTTATTTGATGCTTATCAAGGGAAAACTATTCTGATTGAAATCTATCATTTACTTTTTGTGTTAAAATTAAAAAACAAAATTTTTATTGCACTTTGATAGTGCGCTTCTTTGTACTAAGTAACTCTCCTTTTGGTGACAAAAAGGTTGCTAAATAGTTAATTAATAATTCTATAAAGGTCATTTATAAATTTTGCAACGAAAAGTACTTTTTAACAATTTTCAAAGCTAGAGTTGTCTGGGCAAGGAGGAACTCAGAGAGACAGTGTTGAGGCGGTGGTGGTGGGGAGGTGTCTGCACGGAGTCTTGCACAGCCCTCACCTGCCAGTCGCTTCTCCCCAAGACTTTGATCGCTTCTCCAGGCAGAAGCTGGAGTTGCGAATGACAACGGCAGAAACCGTTGTCATTCACAACAACTGGAAAAACTCAAATAGACAATTTTCGTTAGTTCCTCAGTTTTAGAACAAGCCGGGGTACTAGAAACTTTTTTCAGTTATCATAAAGCTCTCTATTTGAGATACTACACTAACAACCACTCGTAACTATGGACCCTTCATCCTGAGTGCCAGGCACTCAGTAGTTGACTGATTTTTAATTTTTCCGATAACTCATTTTAGGCCCTCTAAGCTTATCTTCATGCAATCTTTCAATATTACAGTACATATGCATATAATAAAGTACAGATGTGTATAATAAAAAGGATATAAAACGAATTGTTCATAAGCTGCAAACCGTCTTGTTTGCGGTATACAAAGGAAGAATTAGCCACAGAATGTGAAAACCATAAAGCGAAACTGCTGACAATGAATTAGTAGCTACAGTAGACTCCCCTGCAGCTGCAAGACGCTATAATTACAATAGTATCTGTCAGGAACCAATTCAGGTGAACCTATTCGCAGACTGCGATCTTGTTTGCGATATACAAACAAAGAATTAGTTTCAAGTAGACCGTTTGTGTGAAACACTATCAAGAGATGGTTTGTGTGAAAATAAAGGGAACCTGAAAGTCATAAAACGAAAATGAAGACACTTGAAATAGTGGCTTTTAGTTACAATTTGTACAGCCAGAAATATGCCCATTTAATTTTTTTGAAAATTTCGTGTCTTTTGAATTTTAGTGATTTATTTTTGCCATGTACCACTTAACAAGTACCACATTAGTTGATGTGATTTTTCGTGTTGTGTTTATTTGACATAAATTTATTGAATTCATGTTTTATAAAATAAAAATTGCTATTTTTCACCGGGGGGGGGGTATTCCCCAGGGGGTGAGTTTCACCCCCTGGTCACCCCTCCCTGGATTCAACACTGATCCTAATGAGCAATCAGGATTATCATCAAGGACAGTCTAGGGGGATATGTTTGACTTTCAGTTGAGCCTGACAAAAAGGGCATTGAGGAGGATTTTCCCCAATGCAAGAAAAGATGAGTTAGGTGAGAATGGCTGATAAGGTCTTGCCAGGACCATCTCTTTCCATGTTATATCTGAAGTTTGATTCCCATAGTTTTAGTTCAGTTTTTATCTGTAGGATCTTATAATAACTTTGGCTTGCCAGAGTTGAGAACAGAATTTTCTGCATGCTGCCTGTATAAGATTTTTATAGTCTATACCGGGCACTTTAAAACTGGTATTCATTCCATACAGGTTCTAATACATATAAAGACAATACTAAGCATGTATGATAGAATATTACCAAATTGGTTACTGTTTTATGGACTGGCCTCAAGCTGTTTAATATTCTGAAGAACTTGTCCTACTTTTCTATTGAAGAAGTTTCCTATTAAGAAGAAAAGAAAGAGCAAACTAAATCTTCACTCTTCATGTTGCACTTGTCAATAGCAATCCACTTGATAATGCCTGAAAATTTAATAATTGTGTTAACATCAAAGAATAAGTTGATAATCCTTCATTGGCACACACATAAATCAGCTCAAATTTTCAGTATCAATGAATTATCCCACAAATAGATAAATGCTATAATTCACTGAAAACATTATGAGGCATGATAAAATAAATTTTTGCTCTCTCTTCACCCCTCCTCCTTTAACTTTAGAGATATTACTAGAGCCTTAGAGATTTTTACGAAGCAAAAATCACACTGGAATTCTTCCATTAATCTTAAACAAATAAGAAAACTTGTTCAGATCTCTGCACTTGCTGGTGCACACATTGATGATTTAATCTTGGCATTCACTAATAATTTTGCTTGCTTGCTTGCATGAACTTAAATGGCTTTCATAAGAACTCACAGAACTTGCAAAAGGACCGACACGTTTGGAGGCCTCTGATGATTCCTGAAATACCAAGTTCTGTAGATGACATGGGAAATACAGTGCATGCTGCTTATTGTGATCATGCATAATGTTATCACTTTTAGGAAGTCAAGATCAGATGTATAATAATACACAGAAAAAAAAATTATTTTTCTATGTATGAAGCACTGATTACAATAGTAATTGGTGCTTCATACAATCTTCCACTGTGCATTCATACATGGTTTATGCACATGCAGTAAAAGTAATTATGCAACGTCCCCATTTGTTCTTGAACTCCAACATTATGCTGTGAAAGAAAGTACCATATCTGTACTCGTACCAATCAGATTTTTTTTTTTTTACAGTAAAGCATTAATCCTTTTCTAATTCATGATTTTAATATTTTCTTTGTTTTTAATGGTTTGTATGGATTTATAGTAATAGTATTCACCATATAGTGCAAGGAAGCCACAGGCTTTTGCTGCACTGGCAAAAAAAAAAAAAAAAAAAAAAAATACAAATTATATGCTTCCCTTCTCACAGAGGCTAACTATCCTATTTACCTTTGAATTTATTCAAACTGTCAGCTTCAACTACCTGTGAGGGCAACTTGTTCCAGCAATCAATAACTTGCTGGCTAAAAGAAAACTTCCTACAGTCTAATCTAAACTTCAACCCCTGTAATTTGAATTTATGATTCTGGAATTCTTTATAACAGTAAGAATTCCACCTTCATTCATTTTACTAATTACTCCCGGAGCCTTATAAACCTTAAGCATGTTACCTCTGAGGTTGCCAAGTTCTGTAGCCCACATACTTGGAGTCTTTTCTCATACGGTCATCCTTTTGCCGATCTCATCATTCAAGTTGCCAGTCTTTGGATCCTTTCAAGAAGCTCAATGTCTTTTATCAAATGAGGTCTCCAAAACTGAACACAATATTCCAAATGTAGTCTTACAATTGCCTTATACAATGGGATTATGACCTCCTGTTTTTGCAGAAACATTATGAGTTTCATTTTTATTGAAGACTTTCTCAAAAAAATAGTGAATGATCAAATTAGAGTATTTTATATTGCTTGATTTTAATGTTTTCTTTCTGTCCACTTCCACCTTTTTATGTACATATTTCCAGTTTACATCAATAAACAATGCTGAATGGCTACATTCTTGTTCCTTCAGTTATTTATCAGTTTAGCTGAGTCCCAAAGTGATCACATTAAGCAGCATAAACACTGTACATCAATTAAGCACATGCTATGGATTGCTTGAAAGTAATCTATTGCATGCTTAATTAATATAAATATAATTTATTATTAATGCATTTCAGAATTCTATCATAGTAATGTATTTCAGATTATTTCTATTCATTGTAATTTACTTCAGATTATTTCTATTTATTGTAATGTATTTCAGATTATTTCTTTAATTCTATCATAGAATTCCAGGAAAGTTCTTCCACTGGCTTTCCAATGAATTTCCAATGTCATAGTCAATCTGGTGGCTTCTTGACTTGATAGTCTATGAAAGAAATTCATTGTTTAAACACATTTATTCATACCTTATAATTAAACAAGTACGGCACATGAACTCATACAGTTCACATCATATAATACGATTTATATTCTGTCTCCTTTTTCTCTGCTTCCAGAAAGCTCTGAGATTTTTAACTGAATGGGGAAGGAATCTATTTTATTTGCATTAGCAACCTACTTTTCTCTTTTCAGTGAATAACCTAAGTACTTAATTGGTCATATAATTCATATGCTTAACAATAATATATAGCATACCAAATAAATAATGAAGAACCTCACCAAAATAGAACTTCACCACATGCAATACAGTATTAGAAAATAAATAACAGAATTTACTGGTAACTAGCCTTTGACTGGATTTCCTGACTGTGATGAATGCTTATCTCCAATAGGTATAGTCTTTTTAATGGACCTGACATTTTATACAAATAAATGGTAATAGGCACATGTCAGAATATTGATAAAAAAAATGATTTTCTCAAAAAAAATTCTGGGAAATTTTTTTGAAATTTTATTTGAGGCATAAACTAATACCTACTTATTTCCACTTCACCTACTATTTACCTATTTTTATGAGGCAATAAGATCTTCAAGCAAAAATAAACTAGTATCTCAGAAATGGATCATGGTAATGAAATGTGGATGCTTGTATCTTAATATCATCAATTAGGCATTTTTCCAAGGTTTTTTGCAACTTCTAATTAATTTTTTTCTAAGTGCAGAATTCAATTTATCATTTTACTATGCTTACTTATATGCAATTTTTTTTCATCAATGTTGTTACTGTTTCTCAATTCCCTAATATATATAGATTCTAATTTAAAATTTCACACTAAAAGATCCTTAATGAATATGATATAGTGCACCCTGTTATAATATAATCACAGTGGATTGTGTTTTGATTTCTTTAATATTTGATATTTATCTGAAATTACTATTTCAAATTTTGATAGTTTGTAAACAATATATAATTGTTATATTATTGTTTGAAATTAAGTTCTACTGAAAATATAAGGAAGTGACTATTATTCTAAATACCATATTGTAATTTATACAATATGGCATTTTCTTGTAGGAAAATTTTATACTTTCTTATAAGTTGATAGATATTAATGTATCGTCTCAAATCCTTTGACTTTTACAGGTATACATAAAAAATCTCTATTAAAAAGCACAAATTTTTTGCACTAAAATCTGATTTAAAAATAACACATACCACAATGTCCATGATTAGTGTATGCACAGAGGCATACATCACAAGCAATCAATAGATCAGGAAATGCTTCCTTTATTTTTTTAATTGCTAGTATCACTGGTGTGTTAGGGTTATCTACACTGCTAGCCTTTTCATCCTTGAAAAATAAAGAAAGGATGAGGAAATGCTAACAACTAAAAGAAAGTAAAATAAGATAAATAAACTGTTTAAAAATATTTTCCCAATAGCAAAACTGATTTGTAACACAAAAAAATTTGTGCAAAAATTATTAAAATTATCGTTTATTAAATTTATTATTAAAATTATGGTTTATTAAAATCATAGTTTATTGAAATAATTTATTAAAATTATAACATGTGGAGTGCAAAACTCATAATATAAAACAAAGTAAAATCTCAGACGTGATCTTTTCCAATGATATTTGATGTGTTCCTCCTGAAATAATGACAACTAGTTTTTGTTTTAATATTGTTGCGACATAATGACATTTTTGACACGATGTTGTGTTGTTCAGAATACATATCACAGAAGGAAAGCCATGATGTGCGAGTATAACACAGTTTCTGTTTTGTGGGAAAAAATACCATTTTCTGGGAAAAGCAAAATAAATATATATATATATATATATATATATATATATATATATATATATATAAAAAACCTTTACCTGGGATGAACTTTTGTACTTTTTTTTGTTTAATAATTGGGGTTAACAATTATTAAACAAATAATAAACTGTTGTTATTAAAAAAAACCATAAAAGTTCTTCCTGTTCTAGAGAAGAAACAAACTCAGGTATTTTTCCACAACGTAGAACCCTGATCTGGCTTATGCAATAAAGTTAAATTTATATTTATTTATAAGACAATAACATATTACTTAAATTACTAAACTTAAAGGAATGTGTCACATTGGGGATTGCTAATTCTAAATCCTTTTCAGAAGTATGTAGTGGAAGAAACTACAAACTGCAAGCATCAAACTAGGTGGTAGATTACTCTCATCAATGGGTGCAATACCACCACTTTGCTTATTGGAGGCTTGAAGTGGTGAAACCCATGTTTAGTCAACAGAGCAAAGTTTCCAGCATCCCCTCCTTCCTATCTCCTTCAATTCATGCACAGTACTAAGTACTAGAGGTTTTGATATCTTTCATGTTTAGGGTTTTCATTAAAAAAAAAAACACTGATAAATAAGTTGAAGATGTAGGATCAAGATGTAGGATCAGAGCTGACACTATATCCCACAAGGACTATCTCAGCTATTTTATTTTATTTTATTTTATTTTTTTGGTGCCTCCGTAGCCGGGTGGGAAGGAGCAGCAGTGCGTAGCCTACGTTTCTTGATTAGACTGGGGTTTGAGCCCGTCACCACCAAATACGGAGGATGCGGAAAGGTCAGGGAATGACCGCCGCATATTCCCGGAGCAATATGGCCTTAGTTGCTAATGCTCCTAAAAACCAAATAACAACAACAATAGCATCAGCTATTTTTAAGAGGTTCCTCAACTCATTTGATCTAACCCACTTGTCATCTGACAAATGAGGTATTTTCGTTTTAAAGTATACTTTTTGACATTTGGACTTGCATGCTGCCCTCACTGCTTTCTTTGTAGTAGTTTTTGTTGTTCTGCAATCATATTTTTTTGCTATTTCACTCTAGAGAAACATATTTCTGAACATTGCACCTACATGGGATAGCTGACTCCTACCCCAATGCCTCCCCTGACATTAATCACGCCTTATCTTTTTGTTCAGATACAACTATCCTGTTAATACCAAAGATTACGATGCTAAATGGCCAGATTGTTATTTATATAGCATATTGGCAACTAAACCTATATTACCTTAAAAAAAGGCTAAATACTCAGAGCTTTACTTCTGTGAAAGGGCACAAATCTGTAAAAAGAGCCAGCCACCATAAAGAGAATTTTTCTAAATAATGGATATGCTTTATCCACCATAAAAAGAACAACTTAATCCTAAATCAAACAATCCTTAGCAGAGGAGATCTCTCTCTCCCCCCCCCCATAATACCTCTGTTCCATTTGTGCCAACATACTGATGGCTATGAGATACAACATTAAGGTAAAGTACATACAATTAAGAAGCCTCCCCTCACCAAGCACAAGCAGATGATAGTACAGTCTGGTTTTTCCAACTGAAAGGCACCTACACTAGACAGAATAACTACATCCTTGTATCCAGCTTTGCACTCATTTAAAACAGTAACCTGACAATTTGGTACCCATAATTCCATTTTCCATTTTACTGAAAAATAAAAATTTAAAAAAAACTTGAAAAACCTTTAGACTTTGAAGCGTCATTTCAACTGGTATTTTAGTAGTTTTTTATACCTTTTTTTTTTCCCCATCTTCTCTATAACTTAATTGGTTTCAAATGTTTTTTAAAATACAAGCACAGGCATTATAATATTATTATTATCATTAGCCACATGGTGCAAGGAAGCCTGAGGCTTTTGCTGCACCAGCCAAAAAAAAAAAAAAATTAAGTTACCCTCAGAGAGAGAGAGAGAGAGAGAGAGAGAGAGAGAGAGAGAGAGAGAGAGAGAGAGAAAATGAACAAGAGTAAGAAATAGAAGGGAATCACCAAGAAAGAGAAGAATGATGATATCCAGCTCACAACATATATATATAGTACTAAAGATTTTTCATTCTCATGCTTTCATATTAGAAGCAAATCTTTCTACCTCTACCTTTGTCATGGGCACCGGCAGCATGGTGCAAGTGTACCACCTTTGGATTTCAAAGTAATACACGATTTTTAATATTTTCATTAATTTATTGAAACATGAAAATAATACAAATTCTTTCTTTCAAAATACAAGGACTTTCTCCCACCGTTCAAGAAATGTTGGCTTGGCTGTACATGTAAATCAGTCAAAATTGACTTAATTAAAATATTGCATGTATTTGAAAATTTGGTGAACAAAAAATTTATTCCCACAAGCACCACCTTGCAAAATATCCTACCGGCACTTATGGTCATGGTCCACGTTAAACCCTACAAAACTTACATTTTGAATTTGATGCCCTATCCCCATCTTATGCTTACACATGATAAATAAAATATACGAGGCTGAACAAAGCTTCCTCGTTAAGATACAACCAATTCTATCAATAACAATAGGCATTAACAGCCAACAACGAAGTTCACATCTTCAACAGACAGAAGCAAGACAACCATATGCTCACATTCCCCAAGTGAATTTTACTGATAAGAACCAACAAGATACTTTTTCTTTCCCCTTTTGCAAATACGCACAGAAGAATTCCAGCCAGAAACTACCAACCTCACCTTTGAAAGGAATGTTATTATTATTATTGTTGCTCTTATATTATTTCTTCCTGATTGGGGGATTCCACTCTGTGACGGGTACTGCTACCAAGTACACAGGGTGGTTATTAGTATTATTGTTGCTCATATATTATTTCTCCCTGATTGGGGGTTCCACTTCGTGACAGGTATTGCTACCAAGTACACAGGGTGGTTGTTGTTATGTCTGGTGTTACTGTTGGTTGAGGAACTCTCTGACTATCCTACAAGGGATTGCTACTTTCTGGAGTTCCCTGTAGGTGTTCGCTGGGAGACCTATTGCTGGTAGGCTGTTATGTAGGGTATTTGGCATCATACCTGTGGTTGACATGATGATCGGGATGGTTGATACTTCTTGCATATGCCACATCTCCTTGATCTCATGTCTCAGATTCGTGTACTTCCTAATTTTTCCTCATGGGTTTTCTGGATATTGCTAGTGTTCAGCACCATTATGTCAATCAGGTAGGTAGCCTTTTCCATCTTGTCCACAAGGGTTATGTCTGGTCTGTTGTGCGGGATGGTCTTATCTGTTATTACGGCGCGGTCCCAGTACAACTTGTGGGTTCAGGTCTCTATTACTGCCTGGGGTTCGTACTTGTAGTATGGTACACTTTCTTTGGTCAACTGGTATTTCCTTGCTAGCTTCTGATGTATTATCCTGGCTACCTGGTCGTGTCTATGAGTGTACTCAGTCTGGGTGATCACCCAGATTATTATTATTATTACCCATATAGTGCAAGGAAGCCTGAGACATATGCTGCACCAGTCAAAAAAAAAAAAAAAATTTTCCAAGTTACCCTGAGAGAGAGAGAGAGAGAGAGGAATCACTAAGAAATAGAAGAATGATGATATCCAGCCTCAGGACCCTGGGTGTGCCAAGTCCATACTCACCAGATGTAAGCCTCTAGTGTTCACTGACATTACTAATGAATATTGTGAACCACTCCAAAAAAGTATATCTGTGACATCCCAAACATTCTCTTTTCCTTCAGTCATCTGACTGAACCTGTATGACTCTATACTATACAGATTTAAGCTGGCAGTATTTGAATTGTTTTAAATGTTGTTAGTCACCAAGTTAAAGATAGTAAAAAATAATTTCACTATATAATTAAATCATCATGATGATGATTTAATCCCTGGCCTAAATCCTTTCAAGGATTTGGCCAGGAGGTCTGATTTTCTTTGGTAGTCTTGGCATCCTATCCAAGTGATTAATCCATTTTTTTCTATATTTGTAGATTTTATATATTATTGGATCAATACCTAATTCTTTATGAATATCAGAACTTTTCTTCTTGTCCAATAGTCTATAGCCACTGGTTTGGCAAATAAATTTCATTTCAGCACTTTCAATCCTTTTCTTGTCTTTTGATTTAATTGTCCAAATTTCACTTCTATAGAGTAAAGTGGGTTTTGCTACTACCTTATAATCTTTTATCCTTGTATGCTTTTGAAGTTTATTTGGTTTTAGGGTATTGTCAATTAAACCTGTAACTTTTAGAAAGTTTTAATTCTATATCTTTTTCTTCAACATAAGATAGATGACATCCAAGATACTTAAATGAAGTTACTTGCTCCAGGATGATATTTTCTATTACTACTTTACTTCTGATTGGATAATTACCTTTAAATGCCATAACTTTAGTCTTTTCATTTAAAATTTCCATTCCAAATGTTTTGGCAATATTGTTTAAGGTAAAAAAATATTTTTGAAGTTAGTCTTCATTCTGAGCTATTATTATTTGATCATCAACAAATAATAAAGTATTTAATTTAGTTACTCAATCAATTTTAAAACCACAATTGATAGTCCTCTTCCATTCTTTGACTATTGCATTTATATAAATATTAAACAGAAATGGTGACAATGGGCATCATCCTTGATGAACTCCTCGACTGATTGACTTCCATTCAGTTATACCAGAGTTAGACTACTGTAATTCTATTATTATGATAGACATCCATTATAGCATTTAATAATTGATTAGGGATACTGTATTTAATTGTTTTAAAATTTCCCATTACCTTCCTCTAGACACTATATCAAAATCCTTCTTGAAATCAATAAATACGAAATGTGTTTCAATACTATTAAAATTTCTATACTATTAAAATACTATTAAATTCTCTATTAAAATTTTTAGTGTAAAAGCTGGGTCTATACAGAATCTTCCTTTTCTGAATCCATTTTGTTCTTCATATAAAACAGGATCAATATATTTCCATAATTTTGCTGACAACAATCTTACAAATAATTTATATCCAACATTCAGAAGACTTATTCCTCTGTAATTCTCACACCAAGATTTGTCACCTTTTTGAATATAGGGGTGACAATGGCATTTTTCCAGCTATGGACTTTTTCCTTTGTTCCAAATTATATTATAGAATCTTAACAAGCATCTATGGACGTTATTACCAGCATATTTTATTATTCAATGTTTATATCGTCTTCACCTGGGGACTTTCCAAATTTACTATTATTTAAAGCATCTTTAAATTCTCGAAATGATATATTTTCCCTATCTGTATTTTCATTTGGTGATATATCATACAAGTTAGTATACGTTTCTGTCCATAGATTTTGGAAGTAATCTAAATTTTGGAAGTAATGATTTTATAAAAATTGGGTCTTTTCAAATATATCACTGATATATTTGAATTTCCATTTCTGATATAAGATGGTCCCACATTTCTCTGTTTTTCTTCTTATATACCTTTCTAACTATTGCTCTCTTTCTTTTATATTCAATTTCTGTTCCTATTGTTTTACTGTTTAACCATTTTTAATAAGCTTCTTTCTTTTCCTGATTCCTTTTTTTCTTTTCCATTTGCCTTTAGTTCCCAAACATTCATTTACTATTGTAATAAGAATAATTTTTATATTCTCCCATTCTATTTCTATATCATCACTTTCTTTGATGTTTTCTGACATTTGTTCTATTCTCTCTTTATAAAGGGTTCGGATAATTTCTTCATCTAATAAAGTAACTCTAAAAGTTCTAGTCACATTTGATTCACTTTTCTGATTTGATTTTTTCCATCTTGGTAGCATCCTTAATTTTCCTATTAACAGATAATGATCCGATTCAATTTCATAGCCTCTATATACCCTGGCATCTGTAATCATATTTTCTATTTTTCTATTGCCAATAATATAATCTATTATACTTAATAGATTATATTATTTTCCTAGCTTCCTAGATTCCTAGCTTCCCATGTAAACTTGTGACATTCTTTATGTTTAAAAAATGTATTTATAATTTTTAAATCATTACCAATAACAAAATCTCTTAATCTATCCCCATTTTTATTACAGATTGATTCTCCATTTAGCCCTATATTAGCTTCATATGGCGCATTACCCACTCGGACATTCATATCACCCACGGCTGGATTTACACATAAGCTAGATAAGCTACAGCTTAGGGCCTCGTATTAACAAGGGGCCTCCGCATCAGTATATAAAAAATAAATAATTAATAAATAATGAACATCGTCATTATACAAAAAAGTTAAAATTATTGTTGTTATATAGAATTTTTGCTTTTACTTGTCGTTGATTGCCATTTCCCCATTCGGGCTTCAGACTGCTGCAGTCAAAAAGTCTGTCTGTACTGTTGGGACTGTTCAGGTTTGAGGAAAAGTTGACTTCTTCATTGTGACCACAATTCCTGGTTTAGACTTCTACTTCCTGGATTGGACTTCTACTCATTTTGAATCTTCATGGTGGGCCAACAAGTGTCAATTGGGTCACTGGGGATCACATCACAACCTTATGTTGGGACTTCACAGTGTCAGATACCTTCAGGGGCTCACATCTGGTGAGTATGGGCTTGGCACACCCAGGGTCCTAAGCCTGATATCATCATTCTTCTCTTTCTTGATGATTTCCTTCTACTCTCTCTCTCTCTATGTGTGGGTAACTGAAATTTTTTTTTTGGCTGGTGCAGCAAAAGCCCCAGGCTTCCTTGCACCATATGGCTAATAATAATAATAATATTGCATTACATAACATATTGCATTGTGACATGATCATTACATTGCAAACGAATTAACCCTCTACAAGGGAATCTGAGATAACTGAACATCAATGCTATTCAGTGGTACAGCATTGTAATTAGCTTGCAGGGTTTCTGGGAAAGCTGGCTGGATTGTTGTAATATGGTTTTAGGAGCATCGGCAACTAAGGCCATATTGCTTCATGTATATTGTCTATAAATTGGGCGTGTGTTCTGTGGTCGATTTTCTGTTTTCTGGACGAAAAACTCGACTTTCCGGACCATACCATAGTTGTTTTTGTTTTTTAGGAGCATTAGCAACTACGGCCATATTGCTCCAGGGATATGCAGTGGTCATTCCCTGACCTTCCCACATCCTCCATATTTGGTGGTCACGGGCTCAAACCCAGGTCTAATCAAGAAGCATGTGCTATGCACTGCTGCTCCTGCCCACCTGGCTACGGAGGCGACGAGTTTCCGGAAGAATAAACCATGCTATCCTTGCTTGAGGTCGACTAACTGCCATGTTGTGAAAAAGACCCATAACAATTTCTCACATCATCATCAATGGGACTCAAACTCAGGTCTTTTCCACCCAGTGTGGGGAGGACACCAATTCTACCAACTGCGCTACCCAGGTCCGAATTGACATATAAGCTAAACAAGCAACAGTTTAGGGCCTCACATTACAAGGGGCCTCGCTCCATCTTAAAAAATCCTTTTTTAATATTGTCACAGGTGAACTGTAAGAGAAGAGCCTCATACATGTTATAGCTTAGGGCCACAACAAGTTTAAATCTGGCCCAGATGTCACCCATTATAAAAAGATAGTCATTAGAATTGACCTTATTTTTGATCCTTTGTAACTGTATATAAAACTGATCATTATTTTCCTCTTTACCTTCCTCAGGGCCATAGCAGCCAATGCCAATAATTGAGATACCTCCTGCTTATTTTCAGCCTTACTTCTAAGATTGTCATTCCAATATTTATAGTGAGAAATATTACTCTGAAGTGATTTATGGATAAATATCATGATTCCTGATTTTGCATGTCTTCTTTGTTCACTCCACTGTAAATATATGTATAATGTTCAGTGTCATCTGTACCCTTCTGTTTCTTCTTGGTTTCTGTTATTACACTATTTTGATGTTTCTTTCATGTAAAATGGAGTCTAATTCCTGGTATTTATCATTTATACTTCTCATATTCCAAGTGGGTATATTCCAATAATTAAATTTTAATTTCGTTTTCCATCTCGATTTCTTTTTCTAGGCCAAGTCATAATCCATGTTAATGATCTGGTTTCTCTTTTCTTGAGACTTTTGAGTAATTATTGTTTCAGCTGGGTTGGTTACCCACCATCCACAGCCTAGACTGATGACGGGGCTGCCATCTTAAGGCCTTCCGTCCTGCCTTGGACACACTTTGTCTGATCTCTCAATGAAGCTGCGAGCTATGCCAGCTACTGCTTGCATAGCTCGCAGCTTCACTGAGGTACCCAATCCCATCCACTACAAAACGTTGGTGCCCTTGGAAGGGATGTAATTAAGTTATTGTATTATATTATGTAATTAAGTTGTTCTGTTATAATATATTAATCACTAACAATTCCAATGAATTATGCTGGCAACCTGGCCAATAATCAAATTGCCCATGAACGCATGCTTGTAAAGACATAATACACAACAACAGCGAGAATAAGACAGCATACCACAAGAAGTAGAGCACTATAGCTTGAGTAGCTGATGCACCAAAAATGCCCAAAGAACAACAACAACAACAATCACTGATGAAGCAAAGAGAAGGATCTTGTGAAACACTTTAGCTTGTAAATTTTATTATTACTTTATTTGTTATCACATAGCTGCTAGAAAGTTTATTAGAAATATTTATGCTGTTAGATAATAAATACAACTATTTAACATGTAGAGGTGAGTGGTTTTGCTGATCCATAAAAGTTCGTCCCACCCCAATGGGAAGTATTTCTATACTTTGGCTAGCAAAAGGAATTAATCCAAATCTTTCCACATAGTGAAAGAAAGCAGCAGTGCTATCCACTGTGATATTTGAAGGCTCTTGCAACTGCTTTAGGAGTGATGTTTCTATTCTATTCTAATGACCAGGGATTTTGACCAATGATAATGACCTGGTCCATTATCATTGACCTGTATTTCTGTATAGCTTTAATGTGACCATTAATTTTTTTTCCCAGATAGTGGTCTAAACCATCGATATTATTTCCAATATTATTTCTACCTCTACCACTATATATTTATTTTTATATTTTTAATAAAATTCTTCTTTCCTCATTTTTTTTTCTTTTTTTTTTGGTTACAGCAAGATTTGTTTTATAATATGCTTATCCCCAACGCACAAGACCTTTCCCCCCCCCCAATAATATGCTTATTTTTTTATAACTTATAACACAGATATAATTAGAAAAAATAATTAATATGCATTTTTCTCAACCATTCTTCCTTCCCAAACTTTTATTTTACACTAGAGTAAGTTGATTATTAAACTTGTGACAATTACTCTGTTTGTTTGTTTGTTTGTTATTTGGTTTTTAGGAGCATTAGCAACTAAGGCCATATTGCTCCGGGATATGCGGTGGTCATTCCTTGACCTTTCCGCATCCTCCGTATTTGGTGGTGACAGGCTCGAACCCCGGTCTAATCAAGAAGCGTGTGACAATTACTCTCAAAATATTACTTTATATATATTGTGATTTCCCATGTGTTCTTATGGCTAAAAATATGGACTCTGATGATGATAAACATTGTTTCACTAAAGAAAAACCTATCTTGTGCATGGCATTTATTAAAAAGAGTTATTTCATTTAATGTTTGAATGATTCAACAAAAGTTCCAAAGAATTCTATTTGTGAGTAGTTTCCCTAAAGTTTAAAATATTTTTCTTACATTTTTATTCACTTTCATAATTCTGCATTAATATAATAGTATATAACAAAAGATTTACTGACAGTCTGAAAATAATTTTTGTTAATGATTTTATCAACAATTAATGGCACAATGCAAATATAATGAATAACATTTTTGTAGTACCTTGGGAAATTTAGTAATCACTCCAAACAACAAAACAGAACAAAGTCCTTTATCCACAAGAGGCTTCAATATCTCTTCCAATTTATTTATCCCATATCGAGACACACCAGGCATACTAGCAATGTTCTGAATTTCATCAGGTTCATCTCTAGATAGAAATTTAAAATATATTAAAATATATTTATAGTTCCAAATTACAGTATATGATATGATTACATAGTTATTTTTTTATATAAGACATCTTTTGACTATACCAAATAAAAAAATTTTTAATTGGTGTGGAAAAATTCCTATATACACTGAGGATGCAGATGTTATTATGATTCCTATGTTGCACTGAGGATTCAGATATCCAGGAATGCAATTATACTGCAGTCACAGCATGGTTTGGTTAAGAGACAATCTGGTGTGACCAATCTAATTGGATACTATGATGCAGTAACAAAGGAACTGGATGCAAAAAATAATTTTGATATCATATACTTGGATTTCAGGAAAGCTTTTCATACTGTTGCACATAAAACACTACTACACAATTTGGAGTAGTGTGGCATTAAGGGTAAGTTACTGCTCTGGATAAAGGGATGGTTGAGTGGGAGAAGACAGAGTGGTTATTAATGGATACTACTCTTCATGGATGAATGTTATCAGTAGAGTCCCCCAGGGTTGGTGTTGGGACCATTGTTGTTTTCTATATTAATTAATGATATTGATAAAGGTATATCATGCTTAATGTTTAAGTTTCAGATAATACAAAGGTTGGCACAATATGCTACTGCAACAAGATCTAAAAAAATTAGGCAGATGGGCTAAGAAATGGCGGCTCAAGTTTAATATTTACAAATGCAAGGTAGTGCATATGGGTAGCAGTAATACCAAAGTAATTCTTATCAACTGTGTGATACTACACCCGGGGTAGTGGAAAATGAAAAACACCTGGGGATAATTGTGCATCAGATATGAAATTCTCTGAGCAGTGCAGACAAGCTGCCAGGTCAGCTTGTAGTGTTTTGTCAATGATATACAAACACTTTGCTAGCATGGATAAGGATGTGATTATCCCACTGTGCAAGGCAATGGTTAAGATAAAACTTGAGTACTACATACAGGTCTGGAGGCCTCATTTCAGGAAGGATGTAGATCTGCTTGAATGGATACAGAGAAAGGCAACAAGATTGGTGAAGGGAACCAAAGGGTGGTCTTACCAAGAAAGTGTTCAGTTCTGCAAATTGTAGCATCTGGGGTGGGGACTAGGCATCTGTGAAGTGATCTGATTGAACTGTTTAAAGCTTTGAATGGATTGAGCAAGCTCAATGCTAATGCCATTCTTCCTGTTGCTGAGACTGCAAATTGAGGGAGCATAAATTCAAATTGGGGTAGGATGGTTACAGGGTAGATGTGTGGAGGTTTGCCTTCAACCTCCACACATCTACCCTGTAACCCGGTGGTTGATTGTTGGAACAACCTTCCATCTGTTGTTGTGGAAGTGGATGGTTTGAATAAAATCTGGGAAGAACTAGACAAATCACTGTAGGGGATGAACAATTATGTAAGAAGGATTTTTTTTTTTTTTTTTTTTGGCTGATGCTTTATAAGTTTGCTTTTTTTTCATCATATGCCTCTAATATTATTACTAATAATAATAATATTGTACTGGAGGTTCACTTCAGGAATTACAAAGAAAAAAAAGTAAACAGAAAATAATGTATATAATATTCGATTGTGTGAATACCTGGTAAGAAGAAAACAAAACTACTAAAAACATACTCTTAAAATATGTCTTAGAGTGGTTTTGGAAAAATATTAACATATAACGGAAGATAATCGTTGCGAGACAAAACAAGCTAGAGGGCCACCAGACGTCACAAGTTGTGTATGATTTGTGCAGATATTCCTAATGTGTAGTATGGTTTCTTCCTTCCTTCCTTCTATTTGCTATCAAAATATAAACTTTCTCCAGTCCTAGGAATTACATACCTTAGATACGTTTGTTTGGTTAGGGGTTTCTCTCAAATTTAATATGGCTTTTCAAAGCACAATTCACAATTATGAAAGAAACATTGAGCTTCAATGAGGAATGATTATACTTTAACCACACATCAGGAATTTTAAGTAAGAATAGATAAAAAAAAAAAAAAAAATTAGCAATATCCTTTCAACAAACTAACAAATAATTGTATGGGTTATATACATAGAATATAAAATTATTATATAATTTTATATTCTATGTATATGACCCATACATTTTTTTTTTAAATTTTATCTCTATTTATTTTAAAATTCTTTTATTTTATACTATTTATTCATAGAATAAAGTTATTTATTCTATGAATATATAACTTTATTCTATGAAGTACCATCATAGGGTTTCTTGAAGTACTTCATGAAGTACTTAATGTAATTAAAGGAAATGTTAATTAAGTTTTTCTTTAATGTAATTAAAGAAAAAACAATGAAATTACATTTAAAAAATTTGTTTTTTAAAATCCACGGGGACCGCCTGCACCCCCCTGACGGCAGCCCATGCGCTCCTCTCCCTCTTAAAAATCAGTATAAAAAACACTGGTATTATATTTGTAGCGAGTTTTAATATGATTTTACGTAAATAAGATCTCCGAGAGGTAAATATCACATCCATGTTTGAGAATCAAGACTAACAAAAATCAATGGCTAAAACAAGGAAGTGTATTGAGGAAGTACTATTTAAACAACATATAATGAAACTTACATAATAAAAAGTGGATACATAAAATTACTGGAAGATAGCCTAGTAGAGGAAGCCTGCCATGATCTCAGAACAGGATGAAAATATCCAGAATGAAGGATTTTTTTCGGCGTAGGTGAAGTTGTCATTATAACGGTTACTGTTATCACACTGCTACACTCCTACCTCAACATTTACTATAGGTATGTGCCTGCCAACACGTGGCAAACTAGCCACCGGCAAACATAGGTCACATGAGGCAAATGTACCATACACATGTACAGAGAAGCACAGAGTAGTAAGCTTGTGTACACAAGACACTTGGCACTAACAAGTTACTTCAGTTTCACTTAGACGTTGTTTAGGTGAGAA
Source organism: Mastigoproctus giganteus (assembly GCF_048544385.1). Taxonomy (NCBI): domain Eukaryota; kingdom Metazoa; phylum Arthropoda; class Arachnida; order Uropygi; family Thelyphonidae; genus Mastigoproctus; species Mastigoproctus giganteus. Next base: position 49,995,723 of record NC_143577.1, read on the forward strand.
GGAAAATAAATATATCATAATACGGAAAATAAAATGTCATAATAAATACACTACTACATTAAAATACGTATAATACAGTATATGATTTCACCTTTTTAAATAATGTGCGCATGGTATATGCGGCTTACAATCATTAATTAAGTCTTAACGTTTCTACTGTGTGCCAATCATAGACAAGTACTGTACTACAGACATCACTGGCATATAGCTAAGGTATTATAATATAGAGGGTATAAGGACACCGTTACCTCTATATAAATAAGTAAATTGTCTCGAACTGATTCTTAATCCGTTCTTTTATCAGCACGAGTGCGGGTCCTGGTGTAAGATTTCTTTAATAAACGTCAGTTATTTATTTTTTCTTGGGAAAAATTCCGTGACCCCAGTTTCAACGGGAGAAAAGCAGTGGGTTTTATTATTATTATTATTATTATTATTATTGTTGGTCTTATATTATTTCTCCCTGATTGGGGGATTCCACTCCGTGATGGGTACTGCTACCAAGTACACAGGGTGGTTATAATGTCTGGTGTTACTGTCGGTCGAGGAAATCTCTGACTATCCTACAGGTGTTCAGGATTGCGACTTTCTGGAGTTCCTTGTAGGTGTTCTCTGGGAAACCTTTTGCTGCTATGTAGAGTCTTTGGTACCATACCGGTTGTTGACACGATGATTTGGATGGTTGATACTTCTTGCATATGCCACATCTCCTTGATCTCATGTCTCAGGTTCGTGTACTTCCTAATTTTTTCCGCATGGGTTTTCTGGATATTGCTAGTGTTCGGCACCGCTATGTCAATCAGGTAGGTAGCCTTTTCCATCTTGTCCACAAGGGTTATGTCCGGTCTGTTGTGCGGGATGGTCTTATGCGTTATTATGACGCGGTCCCAGTACAGCTTGTGGGTTGGGGTCTCTAGTACTGCCTGGGGTTCGTACATGTAGTATGGTACACTTTCTTTGGTCAATTGGTATTTCCTCGCTAGCTTCTGATGTATTATCCTGACTACCTAGTCGTGCCTATGAGTGTACTCAGTCTGAGTGATCACCTTGCATCCCGCGGCGATGTGTTGGATGGTTTCTGAGGCCAGGTAGCATCGTCGACATGTGCATCTGACATTCCGGGCTCCTTTGCGATGTATTTTCTATAGTTTCTGGTGTTAATTACCTGGTCTTGGATGGCCAGCATGAATCCTTCAGTCTCGGGGAGGAGCGTCCCGCTTGTGAGCCATGCATTGGAAGCAATGTTATCGATGTGGTATTGATGGAGGTCATTGTAGTGTCTGTCATGGAGTGTCTTCTTTGCCCATCTTTCTATCTTCGTTTCTTGTACCGTTTGGGCGAGAGGGGTTTACTCGCTTAGGTTTAGTGGGGTTTACTCTGTTGGAGTGGTGCTGTGTTGTTCTCGAAGTAATCTTTCAGGTTAACTATCGCTGTTTTCTGTTGTTCTGTCACGTCTATAAGGCCCCTTCCTCCCTATTTCCGAGGTATTGTTATTCTCTCCACTTCTGACTTCGGGTGGGGTTGGCGACTCTTGGTCATCATTGTCCTTGTCTTTCACACGATATCTTCTAACTCGGTCTTAGTCCAATCTATGACCCCGAATGTGTATGTTATTACTGGAGCTGCAGGTGTTTATGCCTTTAACTGTGTTCCCTCCATTCAATTTTGCTTTCAGCAGGCCTCTGAGTCTCTGATGATATTTTTCGGTCAGGCACTTCTTGATTTCCTTGTGTTCTAACTGCTCAGCCTTCATCATCCCTAGGTATTTGTAGGTCTCTCCTTCTGTCATATTATTATTATTATTATTAGCCATATGGTGCAAAGAAACTTGAGGCTTATGCTGCACCAGCCAAACAAATTCCAAAGTTACCCTGAGAAAGAGAGAGAATCAGAAATAGAAAGGAATCATCAAGAAAGAGAAGAATAATGATATCCAACTCAGGACCCTGGGTGTGCCAAGCCTATACACACCAGATGTGAGCCCCTGGGGTAAAATGCACCGTGCCTGCACAACGAATAGGAGGCTGCGGATCTGGAGGGAGTTGTTGTTGTTGTACCGTTTTTAGGCGCATCAGCGACTTAAGCCATATTGTTCTGTGTATAATGTCTGTAAAAATTGGATGTGTGTTCTGTGGTCGAGTTTCTGTTTGCTGGATGAAAACAGCGTCCCCACGAGAAAAAAAAAACATGCTGACCTCTAGTGAGAAAGACTAACGGCATTGATAATTGATAACGAAAGGTTAGAGGCAAAAGTGGAGGGGTTATAAGCTAGGGCTAATCTATTTGACAATCTTGTGATGGGGTAGCCCTTGCAAAATCAGGTGGTGAATCAGTTACCGACTTATGCTGATAAAGTCCAAGAAGAGTTACTTACATATACAAGTACTTTATTAGGTACACCTACCTAGTAGCGTGTTGAGCCTCCTTTAGCCTTCAAAACAGCCTCAATTCGTCTAGGTATGGATTGAACAAGATGCTGAAAACGTTGTGCAGGACTGGAGTACCATGGAGACATGAGTGTGTCACGCAGTTCCATGAGATTCAACGGAGGAGTAGGCCTGTAGTGAACAGCCCATCCCAAAGATGTTCAATAGGAATTGAGATCCGCGGACTAAACAGGCCACTGCAGCAAAGAAAAGTCGTTGTCATGTTCCTGGATCCATTCCATAGTGATTCCGACTTTGTCACGGGCGCATTATCCTGCTGGAAGTAATCCATCTGACTGAGGATAAATTGTCAACATGAACGGATGCACTTGGTCAGCAACAATGTTTAGGTACGATGTATGTTTAGGTACGATGTGGCATTCAGACGTGAATCTATGGATATCAAAGGACCCAAGAAGTGCCAAGAAAACATTCCCCACATCATAACACTGCCCTCCACCACCTTGCACAGTAGTCGTCAAACATGACGGGTCCATGGATTCATGTTGTTTTTGCCAAATTCTGAGCCTTCCATCAACATGATGCACCAGGAACTTTGACTCGTCAGACCAAGCAACTGTTTTCCAATCCTCGATAGTCCAGTGCTGGTGTGCCCATAGGAGGCGTGTTCTCTTGTTCTTCATTAATAACAAAGGTAGGCGATGTGGCCGTCGGCTGTTGTAGCCCATTCACGACAAAGTGCGACTAGTGGTCCGTTGCGATATTTTGTTTTGCGCACCAAGGTTGTATTCTGACGTGATGTGCGACATTGCGGCCCGTCTGTTTGACTTGCAGAATTCTAGCCATCCTCCTCTGACCTCTCTCATCAACAAGCGATTTTCTTCCACAGAATTGCCGTTGAGAAGGTGTGTTTTCTCTTTGTTGCACCATTCTCTATACGCACTTAAAACTGTGTTACGTGAAAAGTTCAAGAGAACTGCCGTTTCAGAGATGCTTTTTCCAGCACGTCTTGCACCTACTACCATGCCACGTTCGATCACTCCTTTTCCCCATTTTTGCTACGGTTTGTACGCTTAACTGATACTAGAAAGGTTGTTCTGCTGCATTTATATCCACAACTGTGGTCATGTGGCTTGCAACGTTGTGGGACAAACCATTTGTGTGCACAGTATGGGTGTACCTAATAAAGTAGCAGCACAATGTAGGATTGGCGGGCAAAATTTTACGAAAAGTGACCCGCAACAGGTTCAGAAACCGTCTATAATTAAAAGCGAAACTAGACAGAATGTGGTGATATTGAGAGCTTCTGAATATCAAACTAGTCAAGATGTAAAGGACGTAGTGGCAAATATTTTAAAGAGTGATTTTAAAGAAGTTAAAATACGTAATATGAGGGTGATAAGGAACAAGGGAGTTTTGTTGGAAACCAATGATAAGAATGACATGCATAAAACAGCAGCTTCAAATTCTTTTGCAACATTGGGATTAAAATATGACAAACCAAAAATGAATAATCATACAATTCTGGTTTGCGACGTAGAAAAATATATGAGTAAATAAGATATTATACAAGACATGTATTGTAAAAACTTATAGGATTTTGATTATTCAGAAGAGGAGGTGAAACAGGAAATAGTTTTTAGATTTAATACTGGTAATAAAATCTACCTATTGGGTAGATTTTATTACCAGTAAAATTGGGTAGAATTTCACCGAAAATAATTAGGCGTTTAGAAAAAAAGGTAGAATTTATTTAGGATTTTCAGCATATAAATTCCGGCGTTTTACAGTAGTTAATAAATGCTTTAAATGTCTTGGATATGAACATGCATCACAATTCTGCACACACAAAACTGTATCATGTGGCCACTGTGCAGAAGGTGGCCACGTGTATGCAGATTGTATTAATAAAGATAGTGATCCTAAATGTATTAACTTAAGCGACATAATAAATATTACAATCATGCAGTACGAGATCAAAAATGCCCAGTGTATCTGAGTGCTGTGGAATTGGCAAAATTAAGAATCGTTGATGATGAGTAATACATAGTATGATGATGAGTAATAATTGTAGCTGGGTGCGAGGTTCGCCTGTGCGGCCGTTGCTCCTTAAAGCTCTTGAAACAGAGAAGTTTTTCCTGATTTATTTTCTGCTTTATTAGTTTAAATTGTCATATTAACTTATTTTCTAGAGTAGCTTTATATTCCTAGTTACGATACTTAATTTAAAGTTTAACTTAGACAGAGATTTTGTAGATATTACTTAGTATCGGTAACGGTATCAAATCCACGTGTCACAAATTGAACGAGAGGTCTTTTTTTTTTTTTAACCAAATTTAGTCGATTTATTAACCAATTGTTATATCAAATTATCTTCTATAAGTAGATTATAGACCTAGTTAGGATCCTTAGTTTATTCTAAATTGAGATAGCGAGATTTGGAAGCTAATCAATACTTACGAGTCCGTAGAAATACCGTTCGTGAATTCCTGCCATTTTTACATGATAGCATAAGCTTAGTGTAGTATAGTGCATAATATAATATTGTCAATTAATCAGTAAATCTATTAATCTTGATAAACTTTGTTGTCAATTAAATTGTATTTTTAACTCTCTATATATATAACGACTTAATCGTAACAAATAATTAATACATAACTATAGTGGTACACGTGATACGGAAGTTGTATAAAGGGAACTCGTAGAAAACACTAGATACCGAAAATATATATATATAACATAACTGTTTTGGGATATAACTTAAGGATTTAATTTTTGTTTTGAATTTTATTGAATTAAATCGGAATCATGACTCTGACCAGAGCAGCAAAGCAAAAGGCTCAAACTAATGGGAGTGCTGTGGTTCAGGGGAGAACTGAGGGGGGCAGTTGCCCTCTGAATCACAGTCTTTTAAAATGCACTGTTTGCTTGATGTTTGCGGAGCAGTCGGGTACGGGACATGATACTGCCAAGGGGGATGTCTTTGTGTGTGCACGATGTAAGGAGTGCAAGGAAATCAGGCGACAACTCAGCGTTGTTATGGGCCTTTATGAGAGCTTGAAGGACAGGGTGGATGCCCTCGAAGGAAATAAATTGAGGGGCCCATTAAGCTCTCAGCTGCCCACATCAACGCCAGAGCTTGCACTTGGTCATCAGGCAACACAGAGGCAGCCCCCTAGGCAGAATGCGCTGGTCCCACAGGAACTAGTAGTTGTTGGTGACTCTATTGTCAGGGAAACGGGGAACATGCTTTGTAAAAAGGATAGGTGGAATAGGACCAGGGTATGTCTGCCAGGGGCAAAGGTTGATGACGTTGTAGAGCGGATATCATCTTTTAAGGGCACAAAAGGTGATATAGTTGTACACGTTGGCACTAATGATATTAAGAGTAGGAGACCGGCGGAATTACTTAGCAAGTACAGGTCACTGTTGAAAAAAAGCCGTGAATTAGGGTTGAACTTGAAAGTGTCTGTAATTCTGCCCAGACACGATAGGAGGGAGTATATGATGAGAGCCTTGTCGATCAATTCGGCCCTGGAGGGATTGTGCAAGGCTCAAGGGGTAGACTTTTTTTCAGCCTGGACTGTACTTGTTAACAGGAGAGATTGCTTCTACAGGGATGGGATACACTTAAATAGAAAGGGTGCAAGGGATGCTGATGCTGTCGAGGCAGTGTTAGGTGGGTCGGAAAACTGCTAGTTGGGGGGGATACAAGGACTAATAGATTAACAGTAGCCACTGGCAGAGGTGAAAGTGATTCTTGCACTGCTTCTATTGAAATGAGCAGAAGCCTGGAAAACAAGATGCAGGATATTTCAGAGACTGCTGGTAGTCATTGCGGTACAAGTAAACACATGGGTTGTGTTAGGGTAGCTAAGAATAGAAACAGGTGCATGTATACCTGCGTGTACACTAATGCTAGGAGTTTGGTAAATAAATTTGATGAATTTGAGGTATTGCTCAAAACGTCAAAGGCAGATATTGTTGGGATATCAGAGACGTGGTGTCACACAGATATAAGTAATGCGGAACTGGAATTTGGGGAATACAATGTGTATAGGAAGGATAGACAGGACAAGAGGGGAGGAGGGGTTATGCTATTAATTAAGAAACACATAAAGTCCAAGGAAGTGAAGCCAGTCGACATCGATGGACAGGGCAGTGTCGAGTCAGTTTGGTGTGACATAAGCATAGGGAAATCAAAATTGAGAGTAGGAGTGTGCTATAGGCCTAATGACTCTGATGAGTATAATAAGATATTGTACAGGGAAATAGAGTGGGCCAGTAAATCAGAGAGTCTTATAATGGGGGATTTTAATTTCCCAGATATTGACTGGAATTTGTGGATTGGTCACTCGCACACTAGCAAGGCTTTTGTGGATTTATTGGATGATTGTTTTCTACATCAGCATGTTCGTGAGGCAACAAGAGGGAGCAATACTCTTGATCTGATTATCAGTAGTGATTCTTCATGCATTAAGAATCTGCAGATAAATGAACCACTAGGTGGCAGTGATCACAGTGTGTTGAAGTGGGATTTACTCAAGGAGGTAACTACCATCAGAGGTAAAGGGAAGGGTTTTTGTTTTCGTAAAGGCGACTATGATGGTCTGAGACAGTATTTAAATTCTATACAGTGGGACCAACTGATGATGTTACCAACAGCAAACTCAAAATGGGAAGCATTCAAGGAACTAATCTTGGAGGCTACCAGGCTTTACATACCAACTAAGAAATATTGTTCAAGGTTTAGGCCTAAATGGTTGTCAGATGAATTAATGAGACATGTGGCAGAGAAGAAAAATGCATGGGATACATACAAATTAATGGGTGACATGGAAGCCTATGATAGATATAAGTTGGTCTGTAACCAAGTCACAAAGGAGATTAGGCAGGCAAAGGCAGACTACGAAAAATCCTTGGCAAAGGATGCAAAGAAAAACAGAAAAGAGTTCTTTACATATTTGAACTCGTGAAGGAAAGGGATGAATCAGATTGGTCCACTGGATATTGATGGTTCAACGGTTGAGGATCCTGCTCAGGTGGCTAACAATCTAAACGAGTATTTTGCATCTACATTCACGCATGAGGAGTTATTCAGGAAGGAGAATGATGTAGGTAAAGTAAACATTGGCAGTGAGCTGGATGATTTTGTAATAACTGAGAGGAAAGTGGAGGAGAGATTGTTGAGGATAAACATAAAAAAGGCACCTGGGGTGGATGGGATCTATCCAGTTATATTAAAGGAGGCAGCAAAGGAAGTATGCAAACCCCTAGCCATAATTATGAGAGCTTCTTTGGACTCAGGGGAGGTACCCATAGACTGGAGATGTGCAAATGTAACCCCAATTCACAAAGGAGGATCAAAGGCTGACACAAGTAATTATAGACCTGTTAGTTTAACTTCTGTTCCAGGTAAATTAATGGAGGCACTGGTTAAAGAAGCACTGCTGGATCATCTAGACAAGAATTCAGTTATAGCTCAGACGCAGCATGGTTTTGTTAAGGGCAGGTCTTGCCTGACCAATTTGATTGGATACTATGATGTAGTCACAAAAGAACTGGATGCAGGGAATAACTTTGATATTATATATTTGGATCTTAGAAAGGCTTTTGATACTGTTGCACATGGAAGACTGCTGCACAAATTGGAGCAGTGTGGCATTGGAGGCAAATTGCTGCTATGGATAAGGGGATGGTTGAGTGGCAGAAGACAGAGTGGTAATCAATGGACACTGCTCAACGTGGACTAATGTTATTAGTGGAGTTCCTCAAGGTTCAGTGTTGGGTCCGTTGTTGTTTTCGGTGTTTATGAATGATATTGATGATGGGATATCAAGTTTAATGTCCAAGTTTGCAGATGATACAAAGGTTGGCAGGGTCGTTAAGGACACTACTGACGCTATGCTGCTGCAACAGGATCTGGAAAGGTTGAACAGATGGGCTGAGAGGTGGCAAATGAAGTTTAACATTAAAAAATGTAAAGTACTACATATGGGAAACAGTAACCCCAGAGCAAAGTATCAACTCTGCGGTACTACACTGACAGTGGTGGAGAATGAAAAGGACCTGGGGGTAATTGTGCAGGCAGATATGAAGTTCTCTGAGCAGTGCAGACGAGCTGCAAGAGTAGCTCATGGTGTCTTGTCAATGATATACAGGAATATTTCTAGCAGGGACAAGGAGGTGATTATTCCCTTGTATAAGGCAATAGTTAGGCCACATCTTGAGTACTGTATACAGGTCTGGAGGCCTCATTTCAAGAAGGATGTAGAACTTCTGGAACGGGTACAGAGAAGGGCAACAAGATTAGTGAATGGAACAAAGGGTTGCTCTTACGAAGAAAGGCTTAAGTTTTGCAAATTACAGAGTCTGGAGACTAGGCACCGGCGAGGTGATCTGATAAAGGTGTATAAGGCTTTGAATGGTTTGAGCATGCTCAATGCCAATGGGATTCTTCATCTTGCTCAGAATAATCACCTCAGAGGGCATAAATTCAAATTGAGGAAGGACGGATGTCGGATAGATGTGCGGAAATTTGCCTTTGGCCAGCGGGTGGTTGGTTGGTGGAACCGACTTCCATCACTTGTTGTTGAAGTTGATAGCCTGAACAAATTTAAAGCTCAACTGGACAGGTATTTCGAACGAACAGAGGGGTGAAATGGGAGTGGGGTTTTTTTTTTTTTTTTGGCTGATGCTGAATAAGCTTGCTTTCTTGCATCATATGCTTCTACTAATGCTAATGCTAATGCTAAATACACCTGACAACTTGGATATTACTAGAGCCAATTTGGTGAGAAGTAGTCAAATAAAAATGCAATTAAATTCCGGTGAAGTACGAGTAATTGTGGCTCAGTATAGCTATTCGGAATATCCAGTTAAAGTAGCTGGATATCCAGAATTGTGCAATCTTCGGACTGGCAGACAAAATCTGCTATTATAGTGTTTAATAATGATATCAATTTAACTGTTATATCAGGTTTATGTACTCAAAATGCAACATGTTTTAATAGCTGTAGAGCATATATCTTTTTACATAATTTCATTGTATTCCTCCACCTCAGGATATTACCTGGTCTTTTGATTATCTAGAAAGGGTTTTTATGGTATTAGGCAATACAAACCTAATCGTCACTTTGGATTGTAATGCAAAATCTATTCTCTGGCATAGTAATCAGGGCGATGTTCGAGGAAGATTGTTAGAAGCATTTATAATTTCACATAACTTGACTGCACATAATCAACGAGGAAGGCCCTGTACTTTTTCTAATTTAAATGGCGAATCCAACATTGATTTAACTGTTTCTTTTGTGGGAATCCAGAATAAAATCTTGGACTGGGATGTTAAAGACAATTACACTAATAGTGATCATCGTGCAATCCATTTCCTTGTTAATTTCAGTTATATTAACCCCAGGGGCTCAGATCTGGTGAGTATGGGCTTGGCACACCCAGGGTCCTGAGCTGGATATCATCATTCTTCTCTTCCTTGGTGATTCCCTTCTTTCTCTCTCTCTCTTAAGGAAACTCGGGAATTTTTTTTTTTTTTTTTTTTTTTTTTTTTGGCTATAGCAGCATAAGCTTCTGGCTTCCTTGCACCATACAGCTAATAATAATATAAAGAACTAATACAGATGTGTAGCGAACTTAAGAAGATTTCCATATAGAAAGATCGACTAGGATAGATTTAAAGAATCATTATGGCAGGACTATTTTACACGAGAGGTAACGGAATTTAACGTATTTAATGCTCAGGAAATTAGTGTGCATGTTCAGAATTCAATTTATCGCGCTATGTTATACGCAACCAGGAGGAAAAAGTTAAAAAGGATTATTGTTGTGCCATGGTGATCTGCTGAATTGTCCAATCATAGGCGAGAAGTTTTTAGAGCTAGTAAAAATTACCAGCGTAGCAGAGGCGGGGAAGAGAGTGAAGGTACAGCTATTGAAGGAAACATATAGAGTTAAAAGGAGATAATATTATAAATTGATTATGGATAGCAAATTAAAGGCTTGGAAAAATTTGGTATCAACCGCAGGTAACACAAATCTGAAAAAATAAAATAATGAAAGTAGGTGGTAGATGACTTTCATCAACCGGTGAAATACCACCACTTTGCTTATTGGAGGCTTGAAGTGGTGAAACCCATGTTTAGTCTCTAGAGCAAAGTTTCCGGCATCCCCCTCCCCCCATATTTCTCCTTCAACCCATGTACGGTACCCAGGTTTTGATACCTTTCGTGTTTGGGGTTTTCATAAAAAAAAAGATATTTTTAATACAGTAATTGGTGGAAATGATGGTAATTAGTGGAGACAATAAACTGGATTTCTATAGTGGAAGCTATAGTTGATAAGTTATTTCCTGAGGATGATCAAGGAAATGATAATATATTACACGTTGGTATTCGACGAGAAAATGATGAGTACAGCACTAACGAGTATACGGAGTTATTTACTGCTAAAGAATTAAAAGTAGCTGTGTCTAAGTTGAACAGTAGTAAGTGTCGCGGACAAGACTTGATTGAAAAAGTAGCTATAGTCATGATGTATGATCTGTTTCCAGTTATTCTTCTAAACATGTATAACAAATGTCTTTTAGAGGATGTTTTTCCAGAAAAATTAAAAAAAAAAAAAAATGGAAGTCTGCTCTGTTAAAGATATTAAGGAAGCCTGGAAAAGAGGTGACCGGTCTCACAGCATACAGACCTATATCCTTGCTAGCAAATTTGGGCAAATTGTATGAGCGACTATTGTTGATTCGAATACAACAGTTAGTGGATGGTCGCAATTTAGAAAAGACAAATCAGTATGGATTTCAAAAGGGCAAATCTACAGAGGGTGCTGTAAATGATTTGATTGTAATACATCAGTAGAGAAATATGTTATGGCAGTGTTTATCGATTTCGATTGCGCGTTCGACTCCCAGTGGTTGGAAAATGTTTTAGGTGTCCTTAGGAAGCTTGAATGCAATTCCCAGGTATACCAAGTCGTTAGGAACTACTTTTCAAATAGAAGTATTCAAGTTAAAGCACATCTGTCATACAGTAGGAGGGTATATAGAGGCTGTCCCCAAGGATCGGTTTTGGGTCTAACTTTTTGGAACTTAGTATTGGATGACTGGCTTTCTCGGAATCACACACTGCCACAAGACAGCGTATGCGGACGATTTGGTTATTTGAATCACACGCAGATCTAGGAAGAAGTAGTTGCGCCTGTTTTACAAGACATAGAAAATTGGGCTGATATAAATAAATTAAAAATCTGATCTAAGAAAACAGTAACGATGATTTTTTATCACCATCTTAATTATCGGAGACCACGAGGAGTTTTAATGGAGAACAGATACCATATGTCCCCAGAACTAAATATTTAGGAGTAATCAGTGCTTTTTTTTGTGACGGTACGGTGTACCGGCACTTTTATTATCAGTGACCTGTGACATTTGGATGCAATGCAGTTCGAAATTTATAATATTCCGTAAATTTTTTCACATGTTTACCTACTGTTCAAATAAGCTTAAAATGACTTAACTAAATTTGCATTTTTTACTGTCTATTGTTAAGATATTTTCTATGTAAAACTGTATAACCATTTTTATAATTCTAAATTACTCAGTCGGACCTCTGTTTAATTATTTTGAATCCCCCTTGGAAGTTACATTTAAAATAGTTTCGGTTGAGGGAAGAAAATTTTCATGTAGCGAACGGATTAGGAGTGAATTAACTTGGTACGGCTTGTTCGCATTTCTGACCTTCAGGCAATTAGTGCTGCTGCGCGAATTAAGAGAGCTAAAGTGATTAGTATTGTATAACTTAGCGGTACCTGGTGAAACCTATCCCACATACGGAGAAGTCGCGCTGATCAAGAGTCAGCAGATCAAGGGGTATTCCCAAAGGGCTCTGGTGTCCAACCTATTCCAGTACCGGAGCCATATTCAAAAAAATTCAAAGTTTCTTTAGTGTGTTACATTTTTGATATCTTATTGCTTTTACAATCTTTTTTGCTTTTATCAATTTTACTTTTACATGTAAAAGTAAAATTGAAAATATTCAAAAATTTAATTAAGTATAATACACAATTACATTTACTGAACAAAACATTTAATGAGAAGAATTTGTTGATAATAAAATTTAAAATGCTGTTTAATTCACTTTCCTCGCGGGTCGTAGGTCGGACATCTTTGTGAATCAACTGAAAGCGGGCGCTTTCAGTTCGAGAATTAGAAAAGTGATTTTCTTTTACCCCATAAATAATCATCTGTTATTTCGCGGAAGTGCATTATCCACATTTTTCCCTATCTCTGTTTACACTTTACTTTACCTGAATATCCGAATAATACCGATATCTTGGACAGTTTCAAAAAAAAAAAAAAAAAAAAAATTAAATTTAAGAAATAGTGACAATACCGATGACGAGAGAAGGAAAACGAGAACAACGAAGGTATTAAACCTTCTAAACATGAATTGTTGGCATTTAGTGAAAATGAAGTTAAAAAATTGTCAATTAGAGTCTGAGTACGATACCAGTTTTACCAAGTGAATGTGAACGAGGATTTTCAGAAATAAATCTGATCGCCAACCAGTGCTTCGTTAATGACAAAAACAGTTTCTTCACTGATGTTCCTGCTGCGATCAAGCAAAATATGTCGATTCGTGGTTGCTTCAGAAACGTCATTCAGCAACCGATACAAAGAGCAGGAAAAGAAGTCAGCATAGGGCGTCGGCTGAGAACTTAATAAAAAGTTGGAATATTCTACAAAAACTTTATTATGAAATTATTTTTACTTATTTTACTCACTTTTTTATATACTTAAATAATAAATTTATGCTTAATAAACTGGGTTAATATACTTAATTTCTTGTTTTTATTCTAAAAAAAAAATTACTACTAAAGTAACAATATCGGGGGGGGGGGGGATTAGAATACTTTTCATATCCTTTTAATTTTCAATTTTTCCCGATAGCAAAGAATGAGTACGGGCACCTATTTTTTTTTTTTTTTTTTTCAAAAAAAGCACTGGTAGTAATAATAGATGACTGGTTTAGTTTTATGCCCCATATTGCTAGTATTACGGAGAAAATAAAGTTCACATCTGCGGTAGTGAGAATTACAAGATCAGAGTGGGGTTTACAGAAAAAGACCTTGATGCTATACTATAAGGTTGTCTTTTTACCTATACTTATGCAGTTGGAATATGGTAGAATAAAGTGATTATGAGTAAAGTTCAGATTAAAACCGTTATCCTCACAGAGGTTTATGTTACTAGCCATATTTCGAGCATGCAGAAGTGTCAACCAATGCATTGCAAGTAATGGTGGGGGTTCTACTTTTGGATCTTTATATAGTGTACAGATGGTTATCATATGCTCTGAGAAAGAAAATTCCAGCAACCATTATGGAGATCAGTATCCAAAGTAACAGTGATATTAAGAAAGGAAAAAAGAGAATACTGCAGCTTTTATGTAACTTATGGCAAGAAAGGTGGAGAAGCGAGACAGGAAAAGTTATAATGAAGTTTATTCCTGATGTAAAGTATATTACTTTTACATCTGCCAGAAAATGGTTCTGTCCCTCCATGGTCACGTGTTATATTCTAACTCGACATGAGTCGATTAAATCTAAGTTCTGTTACTTCGGATGAGACGTTGATAGTCAGCGTGACTGTGGTTTAGAAGAAACCTGGGCACATGTGGTCTATGAATGTCCACATTACTTTGACGAGAGGCAGGAACTGATGGTGCTGGTTCCATGACTACAGCCAGGAGTGGAACAGTAATTACTACTACTGGTGTAGTCTGTGTTGTAATCCGACTCCACGTGCCGAGGTTCGCCACCAGGAATCAGCTATCTAGGTGTTAGCTGCTCCCTGGTGGCAAAGTGGCCTGACATGAACAACACATACTACAGAATACACACTAATACTATGTCAGGCCTGTTTACAGAGTCTGTATTCCATCACAGAAACATTAGATGGAGATAGGCATGCACCTGTAACCACCATGGACAGGAAGCACATACATACGCCTTTCCGACTGCGCGGTAGCACAGTAGTATCGTCACCGTCCTACCCACACCGAGTGGAAAAGGCCCAGGTTCGAATCCCGTCGATGACGCGACGGGCTTTTTTTTTTTCACTCCATGGCCTAGTTAGTCGGTCTCAGGAGTAGATAGCATGGTTTTCCCTCCAGAAACTGGGATTTTTCGTCCAACAAAACAGGCAAAGCGACCGGAGAACACACCAATTATTATTATTAGCTATATAGTGCAAAAAAGTCTGAGGTTTATGCTGCACCAGCCAAAAAAATTTTCTAAATTATCCAGAGAAACACACAATGTGAGGGAGTGGGGGGAAGAGAACAAGAACCAGAAGGAAACCACCAAACACATGTAAGAGACAGTATACACAGAGCGATACGATATGGCCTAAATCGCTGATGCTCCTATAACCCTACATTGATTAAGGTATATCAGGCTTAGTGTCGAAGTTTGCAGATGATACAAAGGTTGGCAGGGTTGCTAATGACTGTGTGCTACTGCAACAGGATCTAGATAATTTGGGCAGATGGACTAAGAAGTGACAACTGAAATTTAACCTTGACAAATGCAAAGTGCTGCATATGGGTAGAAGTAACCCCAGAGAAACGTACCAACTGTGTGGTAGAAAATGAAAAAGACCTGGGCGTAATTGTGCAGTCAGCTATGAAGTTTTCTGAGCAATGCAGACAGGCTGCCAGGGCAGGTCATGTCAATGATATATAGGAATTTTGCTAAGAGGGAAAAGGAGGTGATTGTCCCTCTGTATAAGGCAATGGCCAGGCTATGCCTTGAGTTCTGCATACAGGTCTGGAGGCCTCATTTTAGGATGTAGATTTGCTTGAGTGTGTACAGAGAAGGCCAACAAGATTGGTGAGGGGATTGAAGGGATCCTCTTACCAAGAGAGGTTTAAGTTCTGCAAATTGCAGGGGCTGGAGACTAGGCACCTGCACGGTGATCTGATTGAGGTGTATAAGGCCTTGAATGGATTGAGCATGCTGAATTCTGATGGGATCCTTCCACTTGTTCAGATTACGAACCTAAGGGGGCATAAATTCAAATTAAGCAAAGACAGATGTAGAATAGATGTGCGGAAATTTGCCTTTAGCCAGCGGGTGATTAACTGCTGGAACAAACTTCCATCCGTCATTGTGGAAGTTGATAGGTTGAATAAATTTAAGGAGGAACTGGACAGACATTTGGAGGGAATGGTGTGATTTTTATTTTTTTGGCTGATGCTGCATAAGCTCATTCATACACTTGCTTTCTTGCATCACATGCCACTACTACCCTACAAGAACAACAGCAGCCAAATGGCACCCTTTTCG
Source organism: Mastigoproctus giganteus (assembly GCF_048544385.1). Classification (NCBI taxonomy): domain Eukaryota; kingdom Metazoa; phylum Arthropoda; class Arachnida; order Uropygi; family Thelyphonidae; genus Mastigoproctus; species Mastigoproctus giganteus. Next base: position 50,011,472 of record NC_143577.1, read on the forward strand.
TCAGAGGCAATTCGTAAGTATGAAACTGTTCCTTCCCACAACTACACTACACTCCAAAATGTCTGGACACACACTGGTTTCACAATGACGTCACTTCCATTCGGATATAGTTACCATCCTTCCCACACTGGGCAGAAAAGGCCTAAATGCAATCCCGTCAATGATTCGAGAATTTTTATGGGCTGCTTTTTTTTTTTTTTTTCCCCTCCACAGCTTATTTGTTCTCTTGATAACTCATTTTTTTGTCCCAGCAAACAGGCATATCAACCACATCACATACGAAATTTACAGACATAGTATACTGTCACCTTACTTGCTTTAGCATTACATACAAATTTACACTCAATTTAATAGTGTGGCTTCTCAGCCTTCCTTTTTCAACGAGTGACCTTCAGGATTGAATATTTTCTTGATAAACGAGGTCAAAATAATTAAAGTCTACACCTAGGAGTAGATCTTAATCAGAAAACTGTTAGCGAATAAGTCTTGAATGACGCACTCACTAAATGCGGCTCAAAACAATCTCTCCTTTAAAAGGACAGTAATCATACACGTTTTAGCATGTTTTCAACTCGAAAACTTGGTTTTTTTCGTAAAGAAAAAAAAAAAAAAAAAACGCCCACAGAATGCATGCAACCGACCTATTATACACAGCGCGATATACCCTGAATTGTTAATGCGCTTTTCAGGATGTCATCAAAACCCTCGTGGTTAGCACAGTTAATATCTTCCCGCACACAGTGGAGGGCGGGAAGACCTGATTCGAATCCCATCAATGAAGCGAGGAATTATGGGCCTTCCTCACGTGACTGAGTAGAGGGTTGTAGTGTTTCACCCGAAAACTGTTTTTTCATCCAGAAAACAGCAAATTTCCCACACATATTATATAGGGCACAATTTGGCCTATATTGCTAATGCACCTAAACCCAACATCTCATCAAAGAATGGCACAATTATGAAGTTTGCATGAACCCACACAAACAGTAACCTGCAGGCATCGAAGAGGAAATTCATTCATAATATATGAAGGTTCCCATGCCCAACAATAACCACCAACAAATACGGTCGAAGGCTTAGAACCAAATGACATGAGTCTCATTAGTTCATCTGATGCTGTCAGATGAACTAATGAGACTCATGGCAGAGCAGAAAAATGGAGTGCATATAAATTACTACATGATGCAGAAGCCTACGGCACATATAAACTTTCTGTAATCAAGTCGCGAAGGAGGTCAGGCAAGTTTCAGGAATATCATGAAAAATCATTGGCAAAGAATGAAATGAAAAACAAAAACACATCTTTAGTTATGTAAATGCTACAATAAAGGGTATGGATTAATTCATCCACTTGATATCGATTGTTCAACTGGTGATAATCCTGCTCAGGTTAACAAATAAATTGAATAAGCGTTTTGCATCTACATTCACACGAGTCTTGACATGCCACATGAGGGTAGATATTGGCAGAAATGCAAAAATTTACACCACACCCTCTGTTTTCAACACTTCTGAATGATCATGGAGTTCGTGAGCTATGAATAAAGTACTTATTTTTATAATTTATTTTACGAAAAAACAGGATGCAGCCACTCATTCAGAAACAGAAGCAAGCAATAGTGATCTTATTCAACTTTGGTGTAATTTGAAATTGCACATTTCTAGATTGCATTAGAACTGAATTTTTTTCAAGTAATAAATGAAAAAAGTTAAAATATTTAAAATCAAAATTAAACACAAATCACATCTCACCACTGTTGTCTACCACACAGAGGAGCGATAGTGGAACAAAACAAAGGAAGACAGCTGAACTGTCTTCTTTCAGACTTGGTTCCTTGGTCATTTTTTTTTTTTCCCCATCTTAACTGCTCTAACTGAGCAGTGGGAATCTGTCCTGTCACTGGACATGGAAACCATCGGAAAACTAGAATAGTCCTATTGATTTCCATATATATTATGGCACTAAAGTTATCCACTTTTTTGGTTTATTAAAATTTTATACTGTATTATAAAAAATGCTTTCAAAACTACACTATGCAAACATTTACTTTTGTAGTTTATATCTCATTCTATCTGTTATTGGTCTTAAAATTGCTATTCAAGTAAAATAGGACAAAAATTATTAGTGTTAGAAAATTTTCCATTAGAGGTGACCCCACTTAACGCTGATAATTCGTTCCGGAAAAACAGTGCTAAGTGAATCCGCACTAAGCGAGCGGCACATTCCCATAAGGTAACATATGTATTTGTAAGTTGTGGTCAGTGCCATAGGATATTTCCTAATCAATAATAAACGGTAGTGAAAAGATGCACAAATGTCGGTTAAAATATTTAATATTCAAATATTTGTACATATAAAATATTCTGCATTACATAAGTATATAATTATGTGGTAACTACTTACGTAGTAAAATTAAACTTAATTCCAATTACAATCATGAAAAATGTGTCGATTTTCGGTTGAACTTTGGCCCTCTTCCAAATAAACTAAAGGGGGCTTTAATTTAAAATCCCCCACAGCATTACCACCCAACCGATCCTTCGCCGCTTTGATACCTGGCATGTTTTTTTCTTCTTTCAATATGAAACTTCTTTTAGGCATTCGTTTCCACAAAAGTCCTGCTTCATCTATGTTAAACACTTGTTGAGAAGTATAACACATAATACCCCCTCTTCAATAATTTTAACAAGTTCTTTTTTGAAAGTTTCGGCTCTTTGATCTCCACTTGCGGCTTCTCTCTGGATTTTAAATCTACTCAACCAGTTTTAAATGGTTCCACTGTTTTTTTTTTTTAGGTGAGTTTTCTTCAGATTATCATATTGGCTAATCTCTTTCTTTTTTTTTTTTTTTTTTTATATTTAACTTAACTGAATTCTGCATTGGATATTATCTTCAATAAAATTAGTTATAAAGTCTTTCCATTTCAATCCTAATAGCCAGCCTAGCCCTAGTTGCTTGCAGTGGAACAGCTATCTTTCCCACTGCTAAAATTAATTCTTTATTTTTTTATAATTGTTCTTACAGTTAAACTTGCAAGTCTTAAATTATGGCACACATCCGCTTGTCATTGACCGGAATCAATTCGCTTCAAAACGTCTAATTTAATTTTCAAATTCAGTCTTTTTCTTACATTTATAGTCTTCGTACTGCACTCAGACGCTGTTGCTTTTTCATTCTTATTGGCCATTATTAACTCTTCGAAAATGTAACTGTGTTGGTTGCATTAATTGTGATACAATGTTCGAGTAAACTGTCCGTTACACATGATGTCTAATACTGTACTGAGTGACAACTAGTCTTCAGATAAATGCATATAACACTATATTACAAGCAATATACTTGATCATTTTCTAAAAATGTTGATCTTGGAACTAAGTAACAAGTCATGGTACTGCAATTAATTTAGCACGCAAGAAAATTTCCGAGTGTGGGAAACATTTTAATGCTGTTTTTCCTATTCATTTTCAAGCTATCGACGCCATCAAATGAAACAATTTCTTTAAATATGCCAAAAATACAACCTGTAAAAGCGTTATAGTCAGATACGGGTTATATATGAACAGTATTATAGCGAATCGGCGTAAAGCAAACCACTTTATAACGGGTGCCTGCTGTATTAGAAAAAAAAAATAAAATAAAACTCCAGTATGAAATAATTTGTCTCTTCCATGCTCCAAGAAGTTTCTTCTAATACTTTGGATCAATATTATCAACTTGTTCTGACAATTTTTAGGACTGATGAATTTTTAAACAAGTTGATTAAATTTGTGTGCCAAAGCACAAGAGAAGAAAGCTGTCAAACAAGACACCTTTTTATATTATAATAAATTTTATTATTTAAGAATGCCAGCAATAAATATGCAGATATACAACAAAACCTCAACACTATGAATTGCATTATCTAGTTTAAGGTTTTAGAAAAATGGAACAGGTACATATTTTTGCTTTTTGAAAGTAAATATCCTATAAATATTTAGAAACTTTAGCTCATTGCAGCCTCAGGCTATTTCTTATTAAGAAGATACTGTTAATATGTAACAGCTTGAAATTACAATATGATTAATTCCACTAGCATAATTACTTACAATGAGACCCATTTCAGATGACTACACTGTTTCATCATAAGCTGCCATCAAAAAAAGCCCATCTTAACCAGTTTACATCTATTTTTATGTAATACTTCTCTCACAAAAAAAGTTAAATATTAATAGCATTTAACATTACATAAATTATGCACTGCTGCTCCGTAGCCAGGAGCAGCAGTGCATAGCACACGCTTCTTGATTAGAATGGGGTTCGAGCCCTTGACCACCAGATACGGAGGATGTGGAAAGGTCAGTGAATGACCACCGCATATCCCTGGAACAATATGGCCTAAGTTGCTAATGCTCCTAAAAACTAAATAACATTACATAATTTGGATTTATACAATTTTATGGCATAACTGGCAATAAACATTTTTTTCCTATTAATTTTTTATTTTATATCGACCAGTGCGTAATGATCAAAGTCTTTCTCTTTGAATTCTGAACAGAAGAATGCAATGTTTTTAAATGTAGATGACAATGTGTGAAGGTTCCCTGTCGATATCACAACATGAAAAAACTTTCTTGGGAATAATCAGTGGGAATCACTGAAGAATAGTGTTAGGCAAAATATTATGAATGTTCCTTCAGAACTTCATAAAGAAAGTCCTGTGCGAAAGAACTTACATGTATTTTTTAAAATTTATAGTTTTCTTATACTGGGGAAGAGCTGTGTTATACTGTAGTGGAAGCTGAGCATATTGATGCATTAACATTTATTGTATGTACCTTCCTAAATGGTGTTAACTTAGGTTTTAATGCATACAATAGTAATCTGAAAGGATCTCATATAGAGAGGCCAAATAATCTAACCAGTTCAGAAACAGGTAAATGTAATTTATCTGAAAAATTACTAATCAAAACAGCTGCATAATGTTACGCACTACTCAGGGTTTAAAGTCAGAAAAAATATAAGTTGACATTTTTAATAAAAAAGGCAGCTGAGCTAAAATAAATTATAAGCAGCATATTCAAATGCATTTAATTTTGGCTCTGTATTAACTGACTGTTTTTCTGCCAGAAATGCACAATGATTACAATGTCTATTAATGTTCATTCTATTTAAATGAAGAGTAGCATGTGGTCTAATAAAACAAATCAATTAAAAGCTATGGTATTCATAACATTGCAACTGATCGTTAGAGAAGCTACAGAATGAAGTGGGTCCATTTAAATGTAGCTTGCTCTCCATAACGTCAGAAAAGTTGTGGAAAGGCAGCAAAAGTCACCAAACAGAGGCAGCAAAAATCAAGATCAGCAATAGTATAGAAACTTGGATACTTCAGAAAGTATCCAAGTATATATATATAAAATTTGGTGAAAAGTCTGTTCTGTATTTGTAGAATTACTGTGTACATAATGTGGACTAATTACATTACGGCGATATTATTATATGATGCATTAAATGTTTTGAAACCAGGAAATCTTACAATTAGACAATTTATCCTAAAACCTTACCATTCCTCAGATAGTGACTAGAATTTGACATGACATACTAGTTAACTATTTATTATTATTATTATTAATAGCCATATGATGCAAGGAAGCCTGAGGCTTATGCTGCACCAGGAAAAAAAAAGTTCCCGAATTACCCTGAGAGAGAGAGAGAGAGAGAGAGAGAGAGAGAGAGAGAGAGAGAGAGAGAGAGAGAGAGAGAGATATGCATTTATACTCAGATTTAACAAATTGTTTAGTGAGGCAAGGTTTATGATGTGAAATTAAAAGAACTGTCTACTGTTTGCTAGTACATAAATGTTAGCAATGGTATAAGCATAATTTAGGGCAATGAACAATGCTGGACAGATGTGTAGCGGTAATGTCACATATATAATATACTTATAGCAACAATAATAATAATAAATAAAATGAACACTGTAAATAAATGTCTCAGAAGCAGAAGGACCTTACAACTTTCAGTTTAATATTCAAATGATGTTTTTTTTTTTTTTTTTTTAAATTATAAATGACAAGAGATTCTTTATGTATAAATACTTGCAGTGTATGAATCCAATTAACATGATCCTGTGCATGACAATCTTTCAATTAGTTAAGGGAAAAAAACAAAAGGGTGGGGGAAATGCTACGACAGACATTAAATTACTTTTTATATAAAATACACATTTCCAATATACATATACAAAAGTGATAAAACAGTATTCCAGTAGAAATTCATGCTTTTTTACATATGTTTGAAAACAAACCTCTATACACACAAATTGAATATATTAAGATTTCAATAAATAATGTAGAAGTGCTCTCCAAGCTTAAGTAAAAAATTAAATGAACAATCAAATTAAAAGTAACAAACCTTTAATTTACAATAACTACAAAATGAAAAATATGTTAAACTATACAATAACAATAAAACTGAATCTTTGTTCATCATTCTACTTTGGCTGAATACAACAGGTACAATCACATGTGGTGCATATTGTCATGTCACTCAAACAAACTATTGCATGTGTGAAACTAGACAATACATGCAAATAAATACTGAGTCCAGTAGCCAACCATTAGTTGAGCTAATTTTGATGGTATATACAATTTGAACTAGATTGGAATTTTCAAAATATGAGCAGTCAAAATTACTTGCAATTTATTTTTCATTACTTTTAGAAACACAGAATTAATTTATTTCAAGCAAACCTTGAAGAATAAAATATTATCATAACTCTGCACAACTATTTACAATTATCACAATATGTACAAATAGTTGAAATGCAAGTAAGAATGCTCAAGAGTGTTTACTTTGAAAGATGTTCAAATTTTTTCCTTCCATGGCCAGCCCCATACTAATACTCTCAGAGATATCACATGGTCCTAAAGAAGTTAAAAGTAAAGCAGGAAGCATTTAAATTCACACGACAGATACACCTAATGCCCTCCGTGTGTGCTCGTATACCACATAGCTAATGCTAACTGCAGGTGCCACCTTCATAAAGTTGGGAGTAATACCACGATACAACCCTGCCAATCCTTCATGCCTAAGTATTGTCCTGAAGAGCCCAACCATATTCAATTCAGAGGGACTACCATTATTAGAAAACACTGTTGGAAAAGAAAAAAAATTAAAAGGTGATTTCAAAAGCTGGAATTATTTTGATAAATTACATATTAAGATAAGTCAATAACTAACACATACAGAAAAAAATATTTTGCAAATCTGTTTAGTTCACAAAATGTTTGCATATACATTTATCCCAAAATGTTCCAGGCCTGATCTTATATCACAGAAGGTACAGTCAAATTAATGACTTTTCTTTGAAAATGTCCCCTGCATCTCTGTATGTCTTTTGTGGGAATACAGCCACTTCCCAACTTACGTAAGGGTTGCATTCCGCAGAACTGTGCGTAAGTCGGAATTTCCCACATACTTGTGCAGCACTCACAACTGTGCTTGCTGAATTGATTGAATCAAAAAAGAAATGCTTGACAAATATGTAAATAGAATTATCTATTGTATTTATTCAATTTATCTCATGCACAGAAAAATTACAAAAAAAGAAAGAGGAGACAGCATATAATCAGTAAGTTTTACCAATCGAGCATCATTGTCAAAATTGACATCTTCAGCTGATAAGTATGTCGCTGCAGAGGTTGAGGGCAGTGGAGATTTAGAAGGGGGTTGGCTAATCAACCTTACAAAAGAACATATTAATGGATGACTGCACAATGGCTTTTTTCTTTTCATTGTAGAATGAAAGCATATCATTCACCCCTCTGTTAACTTTTAAGAATCGTTCAGTCAGGATCCATCTTCTCAAACCTTGCCATTGCTGATGGAATTTCACAATATGCCACTGCTATCTAGTGATGAAGCATCTCGGCTCCTCATTTGGTTCATCTTGAGCTTTGTCAGCATTTTCTTCTTTCACTATTGCTGCCTGCTTGTTTGTTTATTTTTGGTTTTTAGTAGCATTAGCAACTAAGGCCATATTGCTCCGGGAATATGCGGTAGCCATTCCCTGACCTTTCTGCACCCTCCATATTTGGTGGTTACAGGCTCGTACCCCGGTCTAATTAAGAAGCGTGTGCTGCGCACTGCTGCTCCTTCCCACCTGACTACGGAGCGCCCATTGCTGCCTGCAAGTCAATAAGTTCTTCGTTAGGTAATTCCTTCTCTTCTTCCTCTATTAACTCCTCCACATCTTTGGCATCAACCTCGAACTGAAGTAGCTCTGCAACCTTTAAAATCTTATCTGTAACCTCTTTGTATGGTTCATCTTTTTCAAATTCTTCAAAGCCTTTTACAGGCCATGGGCATATTTTCTTTCATGCACCATTTAATCAACTTTTAGTAAATTTCCATCCAGGCCTTATTAATGTTTAAGATGGCGTGGTAAATATTGTAAAATTTCCAAGTCTCTTAGCGTAAGATTTTTTCACTGTCTACTGCAGACAATGCCTGAGCAAATGAAGTGCATATGTTTTGGCAACATATGTTCAATCTGGCATTTTTTTCCAATACAGAGCAGTCTCATCAACGTATGTTAAAAATTTGCTGCGTTGAATAGCCACCTTCATCAATAATTTTTTCCAAAACATCACAATTTCTCTGCAGCTGCTGCAGAATCGGCACTGGAGACTTCACAGCATACTTTAACATTGTGGAAACCAGCGCAATGCTTGAACCTATTAAACCACCCATTGCTTGCCACAAACTTTGCTTTGGGTTTGCCATACTTATATCTTCATAAATACTTGTTGCTTTTGCTTGAATGGCCATTGGACTCAGGGGCACTTGCTTCTGAATCTGATTTTCCATCCATATTATTAATAGCTGCTCCATCTTCAATATAGAACCTGAACACTGTTTTGTGATCACTGTTTAACTTAAGTGTGTTGATCCTTTGATATGTTCTTTTATATGTGCACTGTCCTTGGAGTTCCTGTATTGTTTATACACTGCACATTTATTGGTATGGGATTTTGCCATTGTGACAGCCTTTTGCAGCTCTTTTCTGCCACAAAAAAAAAAGGGAAGGTTACAAATCTGGTGGATATTGGAGACGATAGTGACTGTCTCTTTGACAAAATTGGATAAATAGTGCTGTGTGTGTTATCGTGAAAGAGGAGCTATTCCCTTATGCCTACATCTCAGGCCAACTGCAACAAATATTTGCTACTAAGCACTGTAGAACACTATTAAGTTTTAACAGTTATATCTGAAGGAATTTATGCACAATCCCTTTTGTATTGAGAAAAAAAAAAGCATAACCAACAAACAAGGAGTTTGCTTTCAACTTCACAGTACAAGCTGGAGGAAGTGCTATTTTCCCTCCATCCTTGAATGTTTCTCTGTTAAAAGGACCATACTGGAAGCATCAACGTTTGCCTCCAGCAATAGCAGAAATTGTTAATTTAGCATATTGCACCATTGTGTATCACATCTGCACAAGTCTGTTCTTGGGCCAATCTGCATGTTGTGAGGGCTGAAAAATCCATAAACTTACAGCAAAAACTATGCCTGAGATCAGTAAACTACAGCCCCGAATGAAGAGGCCTTTAGAAATTCTTCCAGTCTACGATGGAACTCTAACCCAAATCTCTTGCCACTTGTGAGGTTTCGAATTAGAGTCCCAGCTGTCACCAAGAACAATACAGGAAGCAACAAAAGTGTTACCGGCTAAGGTAAAGAAAGCCAACACAAGAACCACAGGAAACTTTTAGGAGTCAAAAGCGTTTCCCGGTACCACAGCTTCTCCCTGCATTCTCGGTAAACAGATAGTGAGAGTTATTGGTAGTGGCAGTAGAAGTCAATAACAATGTATTGATTAGTTTTTTCTTATTATTAAAAGCAGATTTTCTGAGTTTATGAGTGGGTACACCCTCCAGACTGCTCCAGTCTTAGGGTGTTTATCCTCCCTTCCCACTATTTTAACCTGATATGAAAAATGACTTCTACAGATTATGCATGTTATCGGTAGTTGCAGTAGAAGTCATTTTCCTATCAGGTTAAAACAGCAAGGGGGGGGACAAACAACCTAAGACTGAGGCAGTCTGGAGGGTGTATCCGTAAGTAAATTTCAGCTGCAAAAGGCATTACACTCATGAACTCCAATAATCTGCTTTTAATAATCAGAAAAAACTAATTAATACATCATTATCAACTTCTATTGCCACTACCAATAACACACACACACCATCTGTTTACTGAGAATGCAGGGAGAAGCTGCGGTACCAGGAAATGCATTTGAGTGCTAAAAAGTTTCCTGTGTTAGCTTTCTTTACCTTCACCATTAAGTCATAATTGCAGAAATGACTAAAATCAGCACAAATCATACACTGAGTTCCCTTTTGTTTGTCTGCCAGGCCATGCACAACCAACTTCACACAATTTTCTTTTTTCACAAATCCTCATTCAAAATTTAGTGACAACTGTTTTTGTTTAACTTTTTCCCCTAACATCTGAACTGTTAAGCTGCAATCATGTTACATATCTGTAGTACTTTTGGCAAAAAAAAGAGAAAAAAAAAATACAAATTTACCTTTTCACCCATCATTCAACATTGTGCAAAGTACAACTAATACTAACCAAAACAAGTCGGCAATAAGAAAACAAACATGAAAGAATTGCAGGTAACAGAAGTCTGAAGTACACATAAAAAAAATTATAAAAATGGCTACTGATTCTGTCTCTCACTCACAATTGGTATTGCATTCTCTAGAGCGCAAACATTTTATTTAAAATGCCTACTAGTTAAAACCAACTGAGAGTACAAGCAATGTTAACAATAGTAACAAAGGTGTTGTCATCTGATTGGCCAATAATTGATATTGCAAGATACTTAACTTCTATAACATATGACTAATTGAGCTGTTAACTGCAATCAAATCCAATATTTACAGTTGCATCAATTGTTGGTAAAAATTAATACGGAAAGTGTACTTGAAATCAATATGCAGTTAAGCTATATCTTTTGCAGAGGTACAGCCTTTAGCAAAAACAATCAAATGTCAGGTTAGATTTTCTGCAAGTATGAATAGGTAAGAGATTTCCTGATTTGTGGCTGATCTAGAATGTCCATATGCAACATGCAAAGTATAATACAGGAAGTAAAATAAAAAAGAGGAGTAAATAACTGAACCTGGAAGCATTCGTTAGATTTTTTATGAATGGTCACATATAAATGTCATTAAATATGCTGCACACAGATTTCTATTCTGTTCTGATTTTCAATTCTTCAATTATTTTAATTTAGTTCCAATCCAGGAAATTTAATTTAGATTAATTTAGTGCATTTACTTGAAGTAAGTTTATGAATAATATTAAGAGAAAAAATATAAATAAAATTTTTACATAGACATTGTTTGTATAATAAATATTTTTGGTAACTTTATAATAAAATATGCAGGTAGCTTTCATGCATATACGCAGTTTCAATTAAAAGCCTAAATTATAATACTCAGTACATTTTTTAAAAAAATAAATTCAAAAATGTTAACCCAAATATGACAAAAAATAGCCTAAACTTAAAAATAAGTTTGTTAGACCCCAGTACCTTTAAACTGAAACACCCCGTATTTTGTTTAGGCCTATATACAAGAAAACAAGAGAATTTCTCACCTTGAGCTTGTAACCGTGTACGTACAAGTGCCAATGGATAACTAGCTATTTGCCCACAAGAACTGCTCACAGTGCCACAACCAAGAAGTACTAGAACACCTGGATCAGATTCTACTGGATGCCTTCTAATGTATGCTTTTTTTAATGTCTGAATTGAAATTAAAATAAGAGACAACACATAAGTTTCCTAAAGTTATGTAGAATCAATTTAACTAAAATTCACTATTAAATAAAATTAAAAAGTTAAAAGAACTTTTAATTTGACCAACAAGATACAGGACTCAACCACTTGAAGCTTTATTATGCAGGTCTTTCCTCACTGCAAAATTCCATCTTATATATTTTGTATATTGCAACCCCAAATGTAGCCACTTTTTTCAATGGCATATTTGTTTTTAAAACCTATAATAAGTAAGCTGAATTAATAACAAATTGATAAATAAATAGCATACTTCAATCTGTTTCTATTGTTATAAAACAGTAACTACAAAATATTTTGACATACTTCCCAAAACCAAGGATTGAGCTTATGAGATCACCTTTTTCTCAGTTTCTTTACTCACACCCACCACAACATTTATATTTTGGGCAATTGGCCATCTTCAAACAAGATTGTAATTACTCAAAATATAAGTACCACCCATTTAGGACTCGCAGTATAATATAAACTCCATATAAATTTAGAGTTGAAGACAAATGGGCCTGTGGTACTGGATTCCATGATTAAAGAGTAACAATACAGTATCCAGTGACAATTTCTTCAGCAAAAGACATACACAAATACTAACAAATATAGACGTTAGATATAGAATTAAAATAAAATAAATACCAAGTGAGTTGCACATGCTCTAATGCACACATGGCTGTGTGTGTGTTTGCTGTCAGCGCTTTGAGTTTCAAGACTGTTGATTCCAAGATAGGTGTAATCTCATACCCTTGCAGTGATTTAAGGCTTTTGGACAGCGTGATATGTTCAACGATTCTAGCAAAAGGTAGTGACAGAAGTGTCGGGATTGGTTGATCACTTCACAATCATGTCTGGGGTTAAGGTCATGATGTGTTGACCAGAAATGTTCTGTGATTGCTGAGTGGTCAGTGTCACCTAGGCAAATCTGTCCGTCATGCTCTGAAAGGCGATCCTGAAGGCATTTAGAGCTCTCCCTGTGACCACTCAGCAATTGCAGAACATTTCTGGTCAACACATCATGACCTTAACCCCAGATGCAATTGTGAAGTGATCAACCAATCTCAACACTTGGTCACCGCCTTTGGCTAGAATCGTTGAACATATCATGCTGTCCAAAAGCCTTGAATCACTGCAAGGGTACTCGGCTACACTATCTTGGAATCAAGTCTTGAAACTTGACAAGCTGGCAGCAAACCCACACTCGTCCGTGTGCCAACAATGAACGCCAATCTAGTGAATAATGTTCAATCACATAGCCATGTGTGCATTAGAGCACGTGCAACTCACTTGGTATTTATTTTATTTTAATTCTATCTCTAACATCTATATTTGTTAGTATTTTGCATGTCTTTTGTTGAAGAATGGGTTCATTTACCCTGAAAGCTTCATACTTAAGTTATTAAAAAATTTTGTCACTGGATGTGCTGTATTGTTGTTCTTTAAATTTAGAGTTAATAAACTTTAAGCAATTGAAGTTATGTGTTGGTTATAAAAGTCCTTTCACACTTAATTTTTGACCAACAGGAGACTAACTGATTTATTCACTCAATTAAAAAAAGAAATGATTCTGTGCTTGGAGAATCAGTGATTGTTGTGGTCTTATTTTTTATCATCCACAAGATGAAAGGAATAAGGGAAAGAGGGAGGAAGTGGGGGAAAAAAAGCTTAATGCAGTGTCCTTAACTTAAGTAGCCAAGTTAATTTTAAATTGCTAACTAAAGATAAAGCACTTTTATAATTAATCTTCATTATTAGAATGGCAACTGTATTATTTCATAGCTCAGTGTAATTAATAAAACTACTGGACATTTCTCATATTGAGAAATCTCAACTGTAAGATCTTGCAGCAAACATGGTTGTCTACTGTGAAAGTATACAACCATGTTTGCAACTTATGGTGGTTTTACCTCAACAGCAAATATCTCTGATTTTACCAAAAATCAGATATTTTTGATGTTTTTATGTTGTGGTTTTGCAACACAAGGGCAGCTATGGCCAAATTGTGTCATTCACATATTATTTAAAAATGGGAAGCATGTATATGTTAATTTTATGATTTTATATTTGATCACAGTCAACTTTTCTTAAGTTAATTGCAAAGCCCATTCATACTGGCTATCTCCAAGTATTCAAGTAAATGTCAGTGGATATGCTGTGCCTAGGATCAATGGGAAAGCTTTCCTGGCAGGTCCAAGATGTGGACAATCTACTAGAAAGTGCCATACTGTAAGTTGGGTTTTAAACCCTGGATTCTTGCCTACTAATAAACCTCTGAGTAACAAAACTATGTCCAATTTTCAATCTTGCTAAAATTATTTCTCTTCAATTAGGTTGGAAGCTGGAATCCCAAACATTAGTTTGGTTTTATTCTGCACAATTTATTAAATTGCTTGGTTGCTCCACAATCTTGCCCATATCTATCTACTCCTCTCTCTAATCTAAGGTCTGTAAAAGGGAGAAACTGGAAATTACTTTTGTCTTTTTTTCCCAGTTTGGTTTTTTTCAGCAGGATCAGCCCTTTCATTGCCACTTGAGATCCAAAAAATCATTACATCTTTACTTAGCTCATGCAGTTCTTTGATTTTGTTTCTGACATAATGTACTAGTGGATGTAAAACAGGGTTGTTGTTGTTTCTGTCAAGGGCTGTATAGCACATGAAGAGTCACATATATATTAGAGCAGGAAAAAGTTGGTGTCTTGAGGCCATCTAGAGCCAATTTGATTGCATACAATTCAGCAGTAGGTATACTAGAAATGATCAGAATAGTTTTCAAAATTTGAAAGCTTGGAAATACTACTAAACACATCTACTAAATGTCTTAGATCCATCTGTATATACCCAGTATTATATCATTTTTAGCACTGAAAAGCATGAATCTATTGTAAGGTAAAAGCACTGGAAGCTTTTGTTTATGCCACTGTAGGAGAGAAAGGTCCATATGAAAAAAACATGTTCAAGGAGGCTCCGAGTTAATACTTTTTTGTAGAAATGTAGCTAGTATCTATTCCCCCTTCGGCAAGGAGATAGGATATCCAATTCCAACTGGCCAATTTTCATTTGGTTTGTAATCATATGACACACCAATGTGTATCAAATATTTTCTAGTTTAGGTAGGGGATAGGTGCCAAATTTTGATGCATAAGAACTAAGAGGTAGTTTCTTTCAATTTGTAGTGGAGGTTTCACTGCTTCACATATAATCTATATGGGGAGGTTCTAAAAGCTCCTAAAACAATATAGTGCTTTATGGATATCAATGCAATTTATGAAGCACAGACAGCTGCCCTATAATGTAATCGCAATCTAACAAGAGATTTATATACAGATATATACAGTTATACCCAGTTATTTATTATTTATTATTGTACTTTTATTTATTTTATTTTATTTGTACTTTATTTGTTAATAAATAACTGGGTATAACTGTATATATCTGTATTTGAAACTATGGACCCCAGTACTCCAGGCCCATTCGTTACTAAGAGATTTATATATGTGCAACAGCATATGTCCATTTGTGATCCAGTAGTATGTGGATGAAATAGACGTAAGTATATTTAATTTTGACAGACAAGTTGTACAGAGCTTTGATATATGGTCTTTAAAATTTAGCTTTGAGTCCAGTACCAAACCTAGGAAAGAAAAGCTTCCAACTACTGGAAGAGGCATATTATTCAAGTATATGATTGGGGTCTAGGTGCATAGTTTGCAACTTACAGAAATGGATAACAGTCTATTTTTGGCTGGATAATAAAAATTAATTTATACACACTGTTTATCCAATCATATACTTGGTAGGCGCCTCCGTAGCCAGGTGGGAAGGAGCAACAGTGCGTAGCACACGCTTCTTGATTAAACCGGGGTTCGAGCCCGTCACCACCAAATACGGAAAGGTCAGGGAATGACAACCGCATATTCCCGGAGCAATATGGCCTTAGTTGCTAATGCTCCTAAAAACCAAACAACAACAATATACTTGGTAAACTATAGCAGTTATGTAGAGGCTAGGAGTAAATTACACATTCTTGTTGACACTTACCAAGTAGAAACATAGCTTGAAAATTTCTTTAGAGTGGTAAAATAAAGATGGCCTGTCACTGCTAATATAGATTCTCTCTATATATAGAGAATTTATATTAGCACTAAAGAAAATTTTTTCAAGCTACACTCCCTGTTTGGCCATGTCAACAAGAATCTTTTTTTATTATTAAAATATTAAGAAATTACCTCATATATAGCAAGGTCTATGCCAGCATATGGAATTATACCTAAAAGATTAGGTATATAGCCACGATAAAAGCTTCGGACTCCTTCTTGCCTATATATTTTGCATGCTGCATCCCAAATACCAGAATACTGACCAGTTTTTCTCAAAGCTAGACGTGTTTTTAAAACCTATAATGAAAACATTGGGTTAATAACAAACTAATGAAGGTTTAATATAAAATAAAGTGATGCTACAAAGTCATAGGAAGAGCTGCATTAAAAAGTTTGTCAAAAACAAAAAACTTTGTAAAGCAGTTAGTTCTCTCTTGCGTGCACGTGCGTGTCATTCATCCAATTTATGAAACATTGACTGCTGCCCTATAGCGTAATCACGATTAACAAGGGATTTATATAGGTGCAGCAGTGTATGTCCATTTTATATGATGCTGACATTTCTTGAAAAACTATATTGAAATTTAAAATTTAATTAACAGACATTAAAAGCCAAAAAGCGATTCATCGATTGCTGCTGGGAGAACATAACTTGCATTAGAACAAAATCTCTTGTGTATTAGTTACATAGCATGTTTGCATTATCAGGGTACTTGCCCATCCACCGATGACAGGCCAACTGCTTTGAAACGGTGACCATCTGGGTGGTGGTATCCACTGAGAATAAATAACAGTAGTTTTCTCTACTAGAGAAGCGTTACTTATTCGGAGTAGTGCAATATCCCGTTGTGAAGGTAGCCACAATGAGATACAATTAAAAACGACACCTTCACACTACGTACCTAGTTTAATTTATGGGTATGGTGTATCTACACCAATATTATATAGTTAATTTAAACCCATATCATATTATGCCTTGTGCATTTAATCTTCAAATACATATTATAGATACTTTTATCACTTCAGTTGCACTAAATAGGGTATCCCTTTCACAGGCATCGAACATAACGTATAAAATGTGTTATATAGTGTATTGTCTTAAAACAACTACCGTTCAAAAGTAGTATTTTTCAATCATACCTCCATAACTCATGATCCCCCAAAGCAGCTCTGATTCAAATAAAGCTTGTGATATCCATGTTTTTTTTTATTTGCACTATATCAAACAGGTAACTTAAGATTTTTTGATATTTTCCTGTAAAATTTTTCTTTTCCATGTCAATCAAATAGTGCAAACATGGACTGTTATATAAGGTGCAGCAATTAAATAACAAGACTGTGTATGCATCCACTACATACCAAGCACCACCAATGAAACAAAAGCACAGCAGTTCACTTTGAACCTTTCCCTAGTTGTGTGCCAAGTCACATTCGAACACATTCATTCCCTTTGCAGTAGGACAGGTTTTCATTACCTTGTGTTTTTGCAGTTCAACTGAAAGTCGAGTTGTTACGTTTATACAGTTAAACTCAGTTATAGTATCAGTGACGGGCAGCAATATTATTGATTTTATAATTGAGTGATATTATATATGATATCGAAATTTCTTGAAAAACTATATTGAAAATTAAAATTTAATTAACAGACAATAAATGCATACATATAGATACTTTTATGTAGTGCTTTTTTTGGGATGGTACGCAACGGTACAGCATACTGGCACCTTTCAAATGTCACACTGCAGTGACACATGACATTTGGATGCAGGACACATGACATTTGGATGCAGTACACTTCGAAATTTGTAATATTCTGTAAATTTTTTCACATGTTTACCTACTATTCAAATAAGCTTAAAATTATTTAACTCAATTTGCATTTTTCACTGTCTACTGTTAAGATATTTTCTGTATAAAACTTTAACCATTTTTAGAATTCTAAATTGTTTGTTGTTGTTGTTTGGTTTTTAGGAGCATTAGCAACTAAGGCCATATTGCTCCAGGGATATGCGGTGGTCATTACCTGACCTTTCCACCTCCTCTGTATTTGGTGGGCACGGGCTTGAACCCCGGTCTAATCAAGAAGTATGTGCTATGCACTGCTGCTCCTGCCCACGGAGGCGCCAATTCTAAATTACTTAGTTGGACCTCTGTTTAACGAACTCCTTTTATAGCATTTTTTTTTTTTTAAATTCTCCTTGGAAGTTGCATTTAAAATAGTTTCTGTTGAGCAAAGAAAATTTTCATATAACAAACTGCCTAGGAGAGACTTAACTGGGTATGTACTGTTCGCACTTTTGGCCTTCAGGCAACTTAGGAAATTAGTGCTGCTGCTAAGCAAGAATTGAGAGAGCTAAAGGGATTACCATTCTACAACTTAATGGTACCTGGTAAAACCTATCCAACCACCTGTCCCACATATGGAGAAGTTGAGCTGGTCAACAGTGAGCAGATCAAGGGGTATTCCCAATGGGCTCTGGTCCTCCTACTGCAGTGGTGTCCAAACTTTTCCCGTACAGGGGCCATATTCAAAGTTAGATTTCTTTCGAGGGGCTGCATAGAGTGATTCAAGAAAAATTAGTGCGTTTCATTTTCCCTATCTTGTTACATGTAAAAGGAAGTTTCTGTTTTCATGTTACCCTTTTTTATTTTCAGGCTATATATAAAAAATACAAATTCCCAACACTTTTTATGTGTAACAAATCTATGTCACAAATTTATTTTTTAGATTTCATTAAAGTTATAGAAATATTTTCCCTCTCTCTGTTTACATAAGAAAAAATTCAAATTTAAGAACTAGTGACAATACTGATGACGAAAGAAGGAAAATGGGGACAACGAAGGTATTAAACCTTCTAAACATGAATTGTCACCATTTGGTGAAAATGAAATTAGAAAATTGTCAATTAGGTTACAGTTAAATGAAAGAGATACAATTTGTGGATTTCGGGAATACCTAATTGAAAAGATGGTTTCGGAAGAACTGAAGCATTTGATGGACACTGAGTACAATACCAATTTCGTCGAGTGAATGTGAAAGAGGATTTTCACAAATTAATATCATCGTCAGCCCAACCAGAGTTTCGTTGATGATAAAAACAGTTTCTTAAAATTGTGGCCCGCTGCTGACCCGCTTCGTTCAAGCAAATATGTTGATTCATGGCTGCTTTGGAAATGTCATTCAGCAAGACACAAATAGGAAGAAAAGATGTTGGCATAGGGTGTCAGACGAAAACTTAATAAAAATTTGGAATAGTCTACAAAAACTTTATTATGAAATTATTTTTAGGCTCCGTAGTCTAACGAAGGACCCTTATAATGTCACTCTGTTGTCTGTCTGTGCGTCCGTTTGTCACAGCATTGTATCTCTGGAACCACTCAACCTATTGACTCGAAATTTTGCATGGGTTTGTACATCACAAATGTGAGCCAACATAACGCCATATTGATTGTTGTTGACAAAAATTTGTCTGGGGGAGGGGTAAAATGTGGGGGGACAAAAATGTTGTCAACAACTTATAGCTTATTATACACCATTGGAAAGCGCTCAACAAGGTTTAAAATATAATTTTAAAATATTTTTAAATTAAAAGACAGGAAAATGCGAGTAATTTGTGTCCCCCCTCTATTTCTGTCACTAATGGAGCTAAAAATTTAAAAATCACATTAGCTATGTGTTATTCAATGCTTATTAAGGGAAAACTATTCTGATTGAAATCTATCATTTACTTTGTGTTAAAATAATAAAAAAAAAAAAAAAAAAAAAACAATTTTGTATTGCACTACGATAGCACGCTTCTTTGTACTAAGTAACTCTCCTTTGGGTGACAAAAAGGTTGCAAAATAATTAGTTAATTATAAAGGTCATTTATAAATTTTGTGACAAGAAGTATTTTTTTAACAATTTTCAAAGCTGGATTTGTCCCAGCAAGGAGGCACTCAGAGAGCCAGTGTTGAGGAGGCGTCTGAGCAGTCTTGCACAGCCCTCACCTGCCAGTCACTTCTCCAGGAAGAAGTCTGAGTCTCTTCTCCCAACATTCACAACAACTGGAAAGACTCAAATAGACAACGTTTTCGTTAGTTCCTCAGTTTTAGGCCAAGCCGCGGTACTATAAACTTTTCAGTTACCATAAAGCTCTCTATTTGAGATACTACACTAACACCATTCTTGACTCTGGACCCTTCATACCGAGTGCCCTGCACTCAGCAGTTGACCAAGTTATTTACTTATATATTTTTTTTTATATACAGTACTCGAATAATAAGTTTATGCTTAATAAACTGTTAATGTAGTAAATTTGTTGTTCTTATTCCAAAAACATTACTAAAGTAACAATATTAGGAAAAAAAAAAAAAAAAAAAAATTAGAGTTCTTTTAATATCCTTTTAATTTTCAATTTTTCCTCAAAGGAATGAGTACCAGCACCTATTTTTTTTTTTTAAAAAAGCACTGCTTTTATGACTTCAGTATCTTCACCTTTTATGGGGAAGATACTATGTCAAAAGTTTGTGTTTGAATGGCACAAAACATTTTTAGAATGAAGAGAGAATGTGGAAGATGAACAAACAGGCCGTCCAGTATCCATGAAAACTGATAAAAATGTGGACCGGATAAGGACACTGATTAGAAGTGTTCATCATTTAAGCATTAAAATGGTTGCATCACAAAGAAACAAACAAATTAACTGAAAATTTAGGCATGAGCAGTGTGTGCCAAGATGGTACCAAACATTTTTAACCAAGATCAAAGAACAAGATCTAAGTTTGTGAAGATGTTTAGGGAAAAAAAATTTAACTAGATTTTGAGTACAGTAATTACTTGAGGTGAAATTGACCGTTTCAGTATGACCCAAAAACTAAAAAACAGTCAATGCAATGGAAGACAAAACAACCCCCAGAAAAAAAAAAAAAAAAAAAAAAAAAACAACAAGAATGTCAAAATCAAAAATGAAAACCATGATTCTTATTTTCTTTGATATTAAAGGAATTATTATGGCTGAATACATTCCACTAAACCAGACTACCAATGAAACATACTTACATTGAAGTTCTGACAAGGTTGCAAAAATAGCACAAGCTAACAAAAGGCAATTCTTTCATGCTACTGATGGTGATGAATTCTGTAAATCTTATAACATCAAAGATGTCATAAATAATGTTGCAGAAGCTTGAGAGGTTATGAGCACTAAATATCTGGAAAAATTTGTAGCCTGACATTTCTGCAGTCAGCCCAAGAAAGAAGAAATTCTGTAGCTTAGTGAAAACCATGGTCTCTGCATACAAATAAATATAGATGTGGGTCAAAAATGAGACCTTGTGGGCTCTCATTCTATAGACCTATCTGAGCAAAAAATAGAAGCTGCTGTGTCCGAATCAGTTTAGACCTAAGTGAAGATTAACAGCAGAAAATATTAGAAAGGTCATTACAGCAGCAGAGCAGTTAAAGAATGCTTGGAGAAATAGATTATTCCAGGATAGGTTTTAAGTCAACCAATTTTGTGGATGCTGCAGCGAAACCTTACAGGGTTATTTTGCATGAGCTTGTAAAACCCAAGATCATGTTTCAAGAAGACAACTACTTCACAACCTCAGTTTCCAACATAAAAATCATCTAATTTTCTAATTTATTATTCTAAACATAAATTTCATTACTTTTCACTGCAAAACCACCCTTTTTTGAATTTCTGAGCTTCCATGATCCTTAAGTTTGTACTAAGGACCCCCCCCCCCCAATTATTTCAACAAGAGTTTCAGATAAGAGATGTTTTTCTGGAAACAATTAATCTCTTAATTTGAGACATCACTGTACTATGTAACTAAACCTTATACTATTTAATAATCCTATGAAAAATAAATAAGCTATTTCTGGACTGAACTTCATACTAAAAAAAAAAAAAAAGTTTAAATTACAGAATAACTATTGACTAGTAAGATAATATTAGTAACTAACCTCCAAAGGGTATATCGTAGTTTGAGATAAACCACCAGCAAAAGATCCAGCAATAAACCTTTCATAAATGGTCAGCTCTTTATCTTGACTACCTCGAATTATTCGTTTTGCCTAAGGGAGAAAAAAAAAGTTTATACAATAAATGGAAGATTCAGATAAATTAATTAGAGCATTAATTACAAGTGGTATTGTAGTACTTTGTTCTTTATGAACAATTACTACAAGTAATTATAATCACACATACAAGAGAAACAAACACTAGCAGTAACAAAATGCAAGTAACATATTAACTTGCAGCTCACAGTTTAGAGAAAATAGGGTTAGGAATCTTTAGTCACTTGGTCATCCTGATGTTAAGTGAGAAAAGACATGCAAAGTTCATGAAAGATGGATCTGAAAAATGTTTGATTATTTTCATGGTCAATGAAGCATAAACTTCCACTCAAAATAAGAATAAGATGGCTTTTCAAAAAAAAAAAAAAAAAAAAAACTCAATGTAAAGAATCTATCCCAATGTTATTGCCATTCTCTGATGGATTTTAAAATCCACCTCTTCTGCAGAACTGAAATTGAGGAGCTAAGTCAAATTATGACCTAAACTGTAGAAGCATCATTCTGAGATAAAGTGGAAAAGATCTGAAACTTTGACAACTTGTATTTACAAACACTAAAATAATCCAAGGTATTTAACTTCACATGAGATGCAAAATTTGAAGAAAATTATGTTTTAGGTTATAGATAGCCTGTAAATCAATGCTTCTTAGTCATTTTTGCATGTAACAACTTTTAGAAACAAACAAACAAACAAACAAACAAACAAACAAACAAACAAACCTTTAATCATTGTTTTTGTTTCAATGCACATGAAGTCATTGGTCCTGACTGTTAATTATCTAATCCCTCATTTTTTTTTTAAATTTAATGTGGATGAAAGCCAAGAATTCCATGACAACTAGAGTAACACAAGAATATGCATTGCATAACTGCAAACTTTTGAAAAGTTGGATAATATTAATAGTGGCAAATGATGCAAAAAAGCAAGCAAGGTTATACAGAATCAGAAAAAAAAAGAAAGAAAAAAAAACTTCCCACATCATCTGTCCATCTCCTCTAACACTTTGTCTAGTTCTACTTTAAATTTATTGACACTACCCATTTCTATAACATTAGATGGAATTTTGTTCCAACAATCAATTACCCTGCTAGCTGAAGACAAATTTTTACACATCTATCCTCCAACCATCTTTCTTAATTTGAATTTGTGTCCACTCGTGCATAGCTGGAAAGAGCAAGGATTCCATCAGTACTGAGCTTACTCAATCCATTCAGAGCCTTAA
Organism: Mastigoproctus giganteus; assembly: GCF_048544385.1. NCBI lineage: Eukaryota > Metazoa > Arthropoda > Arachnida > Uropygi > Thelyphonidae > Mastigoproctus > Mastigoproctus giganteus. The sequence goes on from NC_143577.1 coordinate 50,034,695, forward strand.
ACACCTTGTTCAGATCTCATTGCAGCTGTCTACTCTCCAGATACTGCAATTTGCAGAACTGAAACCTTTCCTAGTAGATAGAGTACCTTCTTGTTGCTTTTTCTGCACCCGCTCCAACATCCTTCTGCAAATGAAGCTTCCAGGCCCTGAGTGTAGTACCAACACAATTGATATACATTAATTTGGGATTACTGCTACCCATATGAAGTGCCTTGCAATTGTCACTTCTCAGGCCATCTGCCTAAATCTTGTTGCAGTAGCATACCCTGATAACTATTGTTAACCACCCTGCCAACCTTCACGTCATCTACAAAGTTGGACGGGCGCCTCCGTAGCCAGGTGGGAAGGAGCAGCAGTGCGTAGCACACGCTTCTTGATTAGACCGGGGTTCGAGCCTGTCACCACCAAATACGGAAAGGTCAGGGAATGACCACCGCATATCCCGGAGCAATATGGCCTTAGTTGCTAATGCTCCTAAAAACCAAACAACAAACAAAGTTGGACATCAAAACTGAGAATATTAAGCATTTATAGGTAGGAGGAAAACTGGAGTTAGTTTGGAAAAAGCAAGTTTTCCACATTGTACTAGAAATTAGATTTCATTAAAAAATACAGATTTTATATTAAAACAGCCATAGCAAACTTGATTGCCGTAAGGAAACACTTTGATCTTAGGAATTCACAATAGAAAGTTGCTGAATGCCAAACCAAGTCTGCAATTCAAATTTATTCATAAAGCCATACAGCTCTGTTATGTGTATATTAAATATTTGCAGTTGTCACACTTGACTGGATTGCATTGGCATATAAATCACCTTGATGCAATTTATAAATTTGCACTAACACTTTCTTTTTTACCATATGTATAAAACACCTTACACTAGTAGTTTTAACACAACCTGTTTTGACATTCAAACAGTCTTTGCACTTGTCATTTGCAACTGTGACTGACAAGGAAGGTGGCTTTTACTAGTTTATTGACAGGAAGGTGGAGTTTGTTTTTATTGCTAGCCCATTGGCAATACAAGTTAGCTGCTGAAAGAAATTTCATTGAAAATAAATCTTTAATTTATTATTTTTTAATAAACTAAGTTCTTTTATTAATCTTTGTTCTTTCTAAATTGAGAGGGGGAATGATCATTTGGTCATTTTATACATTGCATTGGAAATGAAAACATGTAGAACAAAGTTTTGTTTGTTTTTTTTTGGCTAACTGAATAATTATAGCAAGCAAGTCTAAAATAGCTATCAAATCTGTATTTATTAATAATGAAAGTGAGAAAAAAATCCACAGAATTAAAAAAAAAAAAAAAAAAAAAAAAAAAAAAAATTCTGTTTTAATGTAGTTTTACTATTTTTTTGCAAAAAGAAGACAATAAAAAACAGTTTGGGGGGAAGACAATAAAAAACAGTTTGGGGGGTGGGGGAATTCTAATGGTACCAGCTTTAGTACAGTGGTGAGATGGTCAAATCATAAAGATGGAATTTCTATCATAAATTTAGAGAGCTGGCAGCTATGACAGTCACGAAACCATTTTGAAAGTTTTTAACACACCAATTACACAAGTCATAGTGCAGTTTTTACTGTGTTCAAAATAACTCATTGGGAGAAGTCCTAGTCTCTCTGCCCAGGATCAGCTAAACTACTGCCCCAACTGAAGAGACCTTCAATTCTCCCAGTTTGATGGGATTTTAAATTATATATCCAAGTGACAAACTTATTATACTGTCACAAGAAGCACAAGGTAACATCCAGCAACCAATATGAAGGTCAACAAATTTTCATAGGATATTTTCTTGCAGGGTTTCAAGCACAGAATCATAATACTGGTCAAGATATGTATAGGATAAAACAATGTACTGATACACCATTTAAGTGGTATCAGACTTCTTTGTTTTCTTTGCCAGTGGAGATGCTGGAAACTTCAGCATGGAGCTTTGTTTTCATCAGAGCTCCACATTAAAGTTATATCTTCAACCACCATTTTATAATCACCAAACAAACCTCAATGTAGTCACAAATACAATATCCTGATAGAGTCCCCACCCTCCATAAGCCAAACTTTGAGGCTGGTTATGTCATTAATGTTTTATATAGTAACCTTTGATTTTACAATTATTGTTTTTATGCAAGTTAAATTTATCTGCATTCACAAAACTCCTAAGACCATTTAATTTTTCTTGAAATTAAGTGTCTAGTTACTTCCTACATCCTGACTTGTGCACTGTCATATTTTATCATTATTAGAGTAAAGTGATGACAATAAAATACTGAAGATAAAGAAATGGATCTTTTGCAATATCAATTCTGTCAATAGCAGTGTGAGAACCTACTGGGCACCATTATGAAAGATGAAAATTTGAGTTACAGTGGTCCTTTCCTTAATTGCACAAGAAAGCATAAAATATAACAAATTATCTGAATTCATTCTTACCATTTTATAATTTCTGACAGTAATTATAAGTGATAAGTGTCAGAAAATATTCAATCAGGTGAAGGTGGGGAAGTTTGATTCAAATATGTTTCTGGTAAAGCTCCAAAAATGAGTATATATTAAAAATTAAAAAAAAAAAAAAGAAGAAAAAAACATTTGGGCTCAAATATCTGAGAGGGTGCAAAGTCAGCAACAATAGCTATTTAAAACAAATCAATAATTGTAATTTCCAGTTTTGCTCTGAGAAACAAAATAAAAATTTTCGCAATAATTTGATGTCTAACAGATAACCCAATCAGTAATCCAAAGGGCAGAAAAATCCTAATCAAACTAATGTTTGAAAGCATACTGTTCCAGTAAACAGCCCTATTGGTGTATATTTCAATGAAATTTAATTTCTAGGGCAGTGTGGACTACATAATCTCACAACTACAATTACCTAATCTTCAGCTTTTCAAAAGTAAGCAGTTATGCATATGAAAGAATCACATCAAGGTTAGAGGAATTAGAGTAGAGTTAATCCATTTCAGATAAAGGTTGCCTAGTTCCTCCACCCTTAATGAGCAGTCCCCACTCAGGAAATATTTAAACAAATGAATGCTCTGGCATTTCTCCCCCCCCCCTCCCCCCCACACACAGACACCTAAAACCACGTAATCTTAATCTTAGGAGGAGAAGACAGTTCACTTAAACCTTGGGATTCTGAAGCAGAGGAAAACATTCCAGCTGTGTTCCTGTACCAAGACACTGTTTCAATTCACATTAGTGATGACATGATTATCAAATTTATTTGACTTTTTAGCATTAGTATAGGCATACGATGCAAGTAAGCAAGCTTATGCAGCATCAGCCAAAAAAAAAAAAAAAAACCTCCCAGTTCAATCCTTTTGTTCCAAATGCCTATCCAGCTCAGCCTTAAATTTATTTAGGCTATCAACTTCCACAACAAAAGATGGAAGTCTGTTCCACCAATCAATCACCCACTGGCTAAAGGCAAATTTCTACACATCTATTCTACAACTGTCTTTCCTCAATTTGAATCTATGCCCCCTCAGGTTCTTAATCTGAGCAAGAATCCCATAAGCATTCAGTTTTCTCAACCAATTCAAGGCCTTATATACCTTAATCAGATTGCCTCACAGGTGCCTACTCTCCAGGAGCTGCAATTTGCAGAACTTTAATTAAGCCTTTCTTGGTAAGAGCACCCCTTTGTTCCTCTCACCAATCTTGTTGCCCCTCTTTGTACTCTTTCTAGCAACTCTACATCCTTCCTAAAATGAGGCCTCAAGACCTGTACACAGTACTCTAGGTGTGGCCTGACCATTGCCTTGTACGAAATGATCACCTCCCTGTCCCTGCTAGCAAAATTCCTATATATCATTGACAAGATCTGCACTGCTCAGCAAACTTGCTATTTGACTGCACAATTACCTCCAGGTCCTTTTCACTTTCCACTTCCCTGAGTGTAGTACCACACAGTTGGTACTTTTCTCTTGGGTTACTGACTTGTGAATATAAGTCTCCTCCCCAAACTAGTTTTAGTTTTAAACTTAAGCAGGTACCTGAAAGATGAGAATGATTAACCTTATGATGTGGAGTTAAACACACAAAAATTTTTGAAGTCATGTAATTAGATCAGCAATAGTCAATGCCATAAAAAATAAATAGATGAATATTGGAAACCCAATATAACCAATCAAATTGAAGTGAAAAGGTAAGTATGATTAAAATAAATATAATTTTTCTATACAAATACTAAATTATTATACCTGCTCGTAGGCCATGAATTTTAGGGCACTTTCTGGTGCTATTTTCAAAACATTAATACCATTTCCTCTCCACATAGACTTTATTCCTCCTTCTTTCAGCATATGTTGAAGGCAAGGTGAAATCCCACAAAATTCAGCACTTCTTACCTAAATATTCAAAATAATGCATTTCAAAAATGTTTTTATTTTATAAATATATATTTAATACTAATAATACATTTTTTTCCCACTATTTCTTTAATGCCTTCACGGATTATCCCAAAATATATCTTGTTTTTAGGTTTAAAAGTTATTTGGAACATACACAAAATATCTTGGGATACAATAATACACGAAGCAAACAATAACACCTCCAAATTTAGAACTGAAACACATTTTCTCTGGTATTTATCTGGTTAATTTTGCATTAGGCAGGTAAATCCGAAGTTTTTTTTTTTTCAGGACTTTCTTACAGCTGGCAGCAAACGACTGCCTTTCATTTTACTTATATTGTACAGCAATGTCAGAACAGTATCGCGTGTTCCTGTGCCACCAGTAAGCAAAATATAATTTGCCGTCCTAAATGCATAATACTGAATCCACAAAAATAATTCACAAAAACAATATCGTAAAATATTTTGGCAGCCTCTTGAACTTCCACCCCTAAGCAACACATACCTCACCTTCCACTTGCAGCAGCCGTGTGTCAGAATGTAGTTAGTTTGCAATTACTGCTTGTGGTGGGAGGTTACTGCTTGTGCGTTCCACTTGATTTTTTAAATTTATTTATATAATGAGTAATGATGACTTTCTGTGCCTTTCTTTTAGCTGTAGCGCTAATTTATTAAAAAAAAATCTGTAATTTGCACACTTTTTGGCATACCCAAGATAACTCTGATTAGCCCAAATGGGTTAATTATTTCCAAGTATTTTCTACGAAAAAATTAATAAATGACACAAAACTATACAATGAGTATTCACATGATGCATACTTTTAATCTGTAAAAAAAAAAAAGAAAAAAAAAAGTAGATCCATTTTCTGGCACATTTTCTAGAAAAAAATGTTCCGGGAAGGGGTTAATAAAAATGTAACCATCAAAACGAACAACAATTTTTCTATTACATTATACAAGCCTTGCCAAAGTTTGGAGAGCCTATAGTAAGGTACACACCTGAAATCATACAGTTTCTATATTGAGGGTTTAGTGTCAAACAACATTAATTACAAAATAATTTTTTAGTTGATGGTTTTGCAATTAACCAAAAAAGTCTGACATTTTCCTAGTTTACTGGAAATGCACTTGCAGCCAAAGCTAACTTTGTAAAGTACTAGAGAGAGATAGTTCTATGGCATGATATGCATTGTTATTTGTATAAAGTAAAACTAGTGTTATCACAAAAAGAAAATGCAATTTTGTAGTTAATGTAGTTTGACACCAAACCCTTGATATAAATTAGCTGCACAATAATTTCACACAATTTTCAGAGTTAATTTTTACTGAAACTGATATGCCATTCAAAATGAACACTAATGCATTTAACAGCTCTTTTAATCATAATAATATAGAGTTTAAGTATCCCACACCACCAGTTATCTACCAATCAGGTGTGGTGTCCTTGTTAAGTCTGCAACATTGCTTCTGTTAATCAGTTATGTTTAACTAATGAGCAAAAATAATAAATAAAAATAAAGCAGCTTCTGCTGGATGCCACACAATTGAGAACACAATTAAAAGAATGAAGGTTGATATATTTATATATATATATATATATATATATATATATATATATATATATATATATATATATATATATATATAAAGATGTGATGTAATGTAATCACATCTTTATATATATATATATATATAAAGATGTGATGTAATGTAATCACATCTTTGTGATTACAAAAATGTGCGTGGGTGCAAGGTAAAATGTTTGTTCACATACATGGGTTGGTCCAAAAATAACCAACATTTTTCGGGCAAAATCTTTAAGTTCATCGAATTTGTCTGAATTAAGAGTATTGTAAAATACAGATTTCCTCATGACAGTGCAATTCCCTTAAATCAGTATCACACTGCAGATTTATAATCTGAAGTTGTAGTTCACTTGGGGCACTATCAATTTCTATTGAAAATGAGTCGTGCACTATTGCAGAAAGTGTCAATTTTTCGGAAGTCGCCAAATCTTTGTGAAAAGTCATCATTCAGCGCATTGATAATTTCACAATATTTTTCAAATTTATTTTCTGGAATCTTCGGCAACTTCATGGTTGGAAAGTGGTCTACCTTGTTAATCAATAAATGTCAAAGGAACAACTGGAGTTTTAACTGAAATCCATTCAAACTTTTTACCATATCATGGGCATATAAATTTTTCCCTTGTAACACGGTGTTGAAAGTATTTAAGTGTGTCACGATGTCCAGGGTAAACGCAAAATCACAAATCCAGTTATCAGTTAATTCGGGAAAGTCCATAATATTTTTCAGTTTTAAAAATAGAATGTCATCTTTAAGATCCCATACTTATCGAAGAACTTTTCTTAAGCTAAGCCATTGAATTTGGCTATCATAAGGAATATCTGTGTACTCTGATTCAATATCTTGAAGAAAATTAAAGAATTGTCTGTTTCAGGCCCCTTGATCGTATTAAATTTACCGGTTTAATAATACAAGATGTGACATGTTCAACTTTTAACACATTTTTACATAATACTTGTTGATGTATAATACAATGAATTATAAATAAATTATATTCAGGATAATTTTCACAAATTTTATCCTGAATTTTCTTTAACGCTCCAACATTTTTACCTGTCAAATTTGGTGCTCCGTCAGTTGTTACGCTTATGATTTTGTTCCATTGTAAATTATATCTTGATAAGCACTTTAACTTTTTCAAATATATCAGCCCGTTGTTTAGTCTTTAAGAGATTCCATTGAAAGCTCTTCAAAAATTTCAAAATTAGAGGTACATCCACGTATGAAAATTAATAACTGTGCAGTATTCTTTTGGTCGTTACTCGTCGAGAGCTATCGAGTACCATGTTATGGATTCTAATACTGATAATTGCTCATTAAAATTTGTATCGATACATTCAATTATTCTTACCACAGTTCGCCGAGATAAACTTATATTCTCAAATTTGTGTTTAATGTCAGGAGATATAATTCCACAAGCTTCAGTCATACATTCTTTAATATAGTCTCCATCAGAAAAAGGCTTGTTGCTTTTTGCAATTATGTGAGAAATAACAAAACTTGCCTCTACAGTAGCTTCCTGTTCCTTAGTTAGGCACGTAAACACATTTTGTTTTCTATATAAATTTTGAATCAATCCATCAGCAGTATTCTTTCTCGCTTCTGGAGTTAAATTGGCACCATATTCGGAATGTTTAGTAGTGAAATGTCTTTTAATATTGTACTCTTTCAACACTGAGACACTCTCCTGGCAGATGAGACAAATAGTCTTGTTATTTATGTTAGCAAAAAAATATTTTGTGCTCCACTCTTCATTGAAGACACGATGCTCTTGTTAAATTTTGTTTTTTATTCATTTTTAAAAGGGCGTAAATATTAATCGCTATTCGAACCAAGATAATAACCGAAGATAACGCAAAAAAACTAACTGCGGAATGACCATCAGAGAAAACAGATTAGAACTGTGGCCGGTCAGCAGTCCTATCCAATTACTCCACCACCACCACAGCAAAGCCATTGTCACCGGTTATCTGTTACCATAGTTTCACGCGGTTAGTTTATAATTGCAAATTATACCGTTATAAAAGCACCCGTTGGCTCGCACACAATTTCAAATTCTATCTCAATTTGAACAATACAGAGATGATAAAACAATTTACAAGTCGACAAATTCTATAATGCATTACATATACAAATTTATTTTTCAAAAAGGCGTCGCAAAAGGCATAAAATAAGTAAACATTGTTCGAAAATACAATTAAAGCTCGCGGACCACACAAAAATGTGTGGCAGGCCGCATGCGGCCCACAGTTTGCCCGGGCCTTTTATAGATTAACAGTACCACTGGCAGAGGTGAAAGTGATTCTTGCACTGCTTCTATTGGAATGAGCAGCAGCTTGGAAAACAAGAGGCAGGATATTTCAGAGACTGCGGGGAGTCATTGCAGTACAAGTAAACACGTGGGCTGTGTTAGGGTAGCTAAGAATAGGAAAAGGTGCATGTATACTTGCATGTACACCAATGCTAGGAGTTTGGTAAATAAATTTGATGAATTTGAGGTATTGCTCAAAACATCAAAGGCAGATATTGTTGGGATATCAGAGACGTGGTGTCACACAGATATAAGGAATGCAGAACTGGAATTTGGGGAGTACAATGTGTACAGAAAGGATAGACAGGATAAAAAGGGAGGAGGGGTTATGCTATTAGGTAAGAAACAAAATCCAAGGAAGTGAAGCCAGTCGACATCCCTGGACAGTGCAGTGTCGAGTCAGTTTGGTGTGACAAGCACTGGGAGATAAAAATAGAGAGTAGGAGTGTGCTATAGGCCTAATGACTCTGATGAGGTTATTAAGAAACTGTACAGGGAAATATAGTGGGCCAGTAAATCAGAGTCTTATAATGGGGGATTTTAATTTCCCAGATATTGACTGGAATTTGTGGGTTGGTCACTCACACACTAGGAAAGCTTTTGTGGATTTATTGGATGATTGTTTTCTATATCAGCATGTTCGGGAGGCAACTAGACGGAGGAATACTCTTGATTTGATTATCAGTAGCGATTCTTCGTGCATTAAGAATCTGCAGATAGAGGAACTAGGTGGCAGTGATCACAGTGTGTTGAAGTGGGATTTACTCAAAGAGGTAACTACCATCCGGGGTAAAGGGAAGGGTTATTGCTTTCGTAAAGGCGACTACTATGGTCTGAGACAGTATTTAAATTCTATACAGTGGGACCAACTGATGATGTTGCCAACAGCAAATTCAAAATGGGAAGCATTCAAAGAACTTATCTTGGAAGCTACTAGGCTTTACATACCAACTAAGAAATATTGTTCGAGGTTTAGGCCTAAATGGATGTCAGATGAACTAATGAGACATATGGCAGAGAAGAAAAATGCATGGGATACATATAAATTAATGGGTGACATGGAAGCCTATGATAGATATAAGCTGGTCTGTAACCAAGTTACAAAGGAGATTAGGCAGGCAAAGGCTGCCAAGAAAAACAGAAAAAGAGTTCTTTACCTATGTAAACTCTAGAAGGAAGGGGATGAATCAGATTGGTCCACTTGATATCGATGGTTCAACTGTTGATGATCCTGCTCAGGTAGCTAACAAACTAAATGAATATTTTGCATCGACATTCACATGAGTTATTCAGCAAGGGGAATGCCAGAAGTGTGTGTGGTATGGGTGTTTAATGACGCACAAGCTGCTTTGGCTATATTGCGCCTATTCATAGGAATGTTGAAAAGATAAAAATAAATAAATAATGTGAAGACAGTTCAATCTCATTTCAGGCCAGAAACTAATTATAGTAGTTCATACATTCCTATTTGTTTCAAATAACAGAAAAGTTCATTAACATAAACAGAAACACTAACAAAACATTAACAAATAACAGAAAAGTTCATTTTCACCAATGATATCATTTAATGTTATCCGTTCTCGGAGATTAGCCAGCGAATTAAATATTGAAGTTCGATGTTGCTGATAATGTGGACAGTCAATCAAAATATGTTTGACTGTTAAATGCTCAGAGCACTGTGAACAATGAGGAGGATCATCACCTGTGAGTAGATGGAGGTAAGTTAGATGAGTATGTCCTATTCTAATCCGTGCGAGAACCACTTCTTCTCGCTGAACTGTCTGAATGCATGAGTCCCAAAATTTTGGGCCCCGTTTCAACTGGAAAAGTTTGTTATTTGTTTGTTTATGCCATAGTTCTGTCCATCTTGCATGGTATGCTATTTGAATTATAATATTAAAATATTAGAAATTGGAATAAAGACAGAGGTTAAGTCTAGTGTTGACGGATTTTTAGCAGAAATATCAGCCAACTCATTCCCTTTGATGGCTGAATGTGCTGGAATTCAGCAAAAGTTCACTCGTTGCTGACGATCTTCAATTTTCAACAGCAAATACTTGATTTGATTTAATTTAATACAGGGTGATCCTTATGAGAGAGATTCTGCATTGCTCTAATTGAGCTGAGAGAGTCGTTGTAAATTAAATATTTTGCAGATGGGTGAAGAGTCAAATTTTCTAGAGCTAATTGTATTGCATATAATTCTGCTGAAAAGCTGCTGTACTCAGGTGGAAGAGAGGCTGATATGATAGCAGAGGGAAACACTGCTGCTGCTCCAACATTTGAATGTGATTTGGAACCATCAGTATATATATCGGTAAGAAGTCATAATAGTTTTGAATATGGCTAGCATGGAGTTGTTGCACATTCAGAGTCGGCAAACAATTCTTTTCCCATTGGAGAAAATAATTATCGCAGGTTGGTTCAGGAAATGGAATCCATGGTGGGTGAGAATAATTCTTTCTGTGCTGCCTATTCTGGAGAGGAACAATTCCAATTTTGTGCTATTTCAAGGAGCCGTAGGCCTGCTGGTCGTATTTTATTTGGTTTATTTCTATAGAGATTGTGAAATGGTGGATTAAAGAGATATGGTTGGATGGGGTGCAGAGAACAGTTTCGTATTCGACTGCATATTTAAGTAGTAACATTTTTCTGCGGAGGTACAGAGGGGGCTCATGGGCTTCAATATATAGACTATAGGTTGGTGATGTCCTATAAGCACCAAGGGCAATCCTCAGTGCATTGTGTTGTACAGGATAGAGCCAGTGCAATACACTCTTTTCGGGCAGAATCATAAACTGGGGCACTGTAATCCAACCGAGATCTAACCAGTGCTCTATATATGAGCAGCAAAGTTGTATGATCTGCTCCCCAAGACTGGGCAGATAGCTCTTAGCATGTTCAGCTTTTTCAGACAGGTAGTACGTATTACTTTAATGTGCTCAAAGAAGTTTAACTTGCTGTCCAGTATCAATCCCAAGAATCTAATATTGTTGGCAATTGGGATGGTGGAATTTGATATCCGAAGTTCAGGGTCTATATGTAATTTACGTTGATTGCAAAAGTGGATCGCAACTGTTTTCTGATGGGAAAGCCGATATCCATTGAAATCAGCCCATTTTTGAATTTTATTGAGGGACATTTGCAATTGCCGTTCAATAGATCTCATGCTCTGAGAATGGCAAGAAATGGAGAGATCGTCAGCATAAAGATAGGCTTCTACAGTATTTGGAATTTCTTTTGAAATGGAATCAATTCTAAGAGCAAATAGGGTTGCACTCAAAACTGACCCCTGTGGGACTCCTTCCTGCAAGAATGTAGAAGAAAGGGAGTTTTGGTATTTAACCTGGAAAGAACGGCTCTGGAGGAAGTTCCAAATAAATATAGGCAGGTTGCCTCGTAGACCAAGATTATGTAGGTCACTGAGAATGCCATACCGCCAGGTAGTATCAAATGCCTTTTCTATATCAATGGAGACCATGACAAGGTGTTCGTTTTTCACAAAGGCATTGTGAATTTCAGATTCGGCCTTGATCATCAGATCTAGAGAGGACCTATTTTTGTGAAAGCCATGTTGACAATTACTCAGTAATTGTTCAGTTTCAATGATCCAGCTGAGTCAACTGTGGATCATTTTTTCAAGAATTTTACCAAGGCAACTTGACAGAGAGATTGGCCTGTAACTATTAGGATTGGAAGGATCTTTTCCAGGTTTCAAAAAGGGCAAAACTGTAGCATGGTGCCAAGAGGTTGGATAAATATTTTCCAGGAAGATCCGGTTAAAGAAGACTAGCAGCATTTGTAAGTTTTGCTCATCGAGATGCTGCAGCATGACATAATATATGCCATCTGGCCCAGTTGCACTGTTTTGTGTTGTTCCGATGGCTTGTAAAAGTTCACAATATTCAAGAGGCTGATTATATGGAAGTGATAGTGAGGTTCTAAAGTTGATGGGCTCTGTTCAGTGGAGGTCTTAATTTTTTAGAATTTCGGAATGTAATTTGATGCAGCAGAGACTTCGGCAAAGGTTTTACCCAAGGCATTCGCTATATCTAGTTGACCAGAGAGTTCTTGCTCATTGTATGAAAGAATTGGGGAAGGGATGTTTGGAAACTTCCTAGAAAGCTGTCTAATTTTCTTCCATATTAATCTGGAGTCGGTATTTCTGTTGATAGTACATGCAAACCGAGTCCAAGAATCTTTCTTGGCTTGCCTGTGAATGAACCGCGCTTTTGCCCTAAGCTTCTTGTAGCTAATTAAATTAGCTGTCGTTGGAAATCGACGGAATAAATTGAATGCTTTATTTCTTTCCTTCTTTGCTTTCGTGCACTCTTCGTTCCACCAATAGTTGAAGTGCTGTCGGGTTGGGGGGTTTGATAATGGAATTGAGTATTTTGCTGCAACTAAAAGACGGGATGTGATATAATCAGTTACTTTATCTATAGGTTGTAGCTGAATAGTTTTTGTCCAGAATGACAGCTGATTGAAATTTGGTCCATTTGGCTTTAGAAAATTTCCATTTTCTGCAGGGTTGGTCTAATGGTGATTGTGTAGTGAGCAGGTTACAGACAATTGGAAAATGGTCACTTCCCATTGGATAATCCATAGCGGACCACTGAATGACTGGAAACAGTATCGGAGAACAAATTGAGAGGTCGATTGCAGAAGTCTGTCCAGTAGGTAATTGTATGTGGGTGTGTGTACCACTATTAAGAATGGTAAGGTTCTGTTTATCTAGTAGAGTTTCAATCAGTCGGCCCTGTCTATCTAATTTAGAAGATCCCCATAAAGGGTGGTGGCCATTGAAATCACCTAGCAAGCAGATTGGGGAGGGTAGCTGTATTAAAAGTTCTTCGATATCTTTATAAGAGTAGGTATTGTTTGGTGGGAGATAGATTGAGACTAGCGTAAATACAATCTGAGTAATCAGACGCACAGCAACGGCTTCAATTTGGGTTTGAAGAATGATTTGGCTAGAAGGGATATTTGAGTTAATCAAAATAGCTAGACCACCACGAGCAGAATCTGATGTATTCCGATCTCTTCGATAGATTGTGTAGTTTTTTTATAGAAACAGAAATTTGAGCAGTTAAATAGGTTTCCTGCAGACAGAAACCCACTGGACAGTAGCGTCTAATAATTCAGTACTGAATGTCGTTGATGTTGCCCCAAAAGCCTCTACAATTCCACTGTAAAATACAAGGCATTATTTGAGTTTAGAAGAAGCTGTACCTGACGCGGCTGTCTTGTGGCGTTCTGGCTTTGGTTTATTTCTTTTTGGAAAGGTGGGGCGACCTGTGTCCATATCTTCTTCTCCTTCTGCAAATATTTCAAGAATCGGATCTTCCTGTTTGGATGAGTACTCTTGATCCATCAATGTGTCCTGAATAATCTGTTTTGAAGTTGAACTAGCATTATTTGGAATAGTAACAATCCCTGGCGAATGAAGAGATATTGCTGGAATTGTAAAGAGGCGTATTACTTGCTTGGTCTGAGTGCGTCAGAATACTGGACTGCTGCTGCTGAGAAAGGACAGCTCGAGCCCAGTCAGAGATTGATATGTTGGATGGAACAGTAACATCAGTTTGCGTGGCTATTGTTTGATATTTTTTTGCAATACCGGCATATGTACAGTTAGGTATACTGGGTGCAATTAATTTTCTTGCTTCCTGATAACTAACTTTGTTTTCGACTTTATATTTCACAATTTTTTTCTCCATTTTCCACTTCTCACATGTTTTAGAGTAAGAAGGATGGTTACCCTTGCAATTAGGACAAGTCATTTCTTTTGCCGAACAGTCATTTTGATTGTGATCAGACGATCCACAGTTGGGACAAGCTGGGTTTCCTCTGCATGCCGTCTGAGAATGGCCATATTTTTGGCATTTATAGCATCTCAACGGATTAGAAATGTAAGGACGAATGTGACAATTTAGATATCCTGCTTTTACTGATGAGGGTAGATTTGGACTGCTAAAGGTGAGAATGATATTTCTGGTGGGTGTGAGTATATTGTCCCTTTTAGTCATAATTCTTTTGACAGCAATTACATTTTGTTCATTTAGCTCTTCTGTCACAATTAAAAGGTCCCAACTAGATATAACACCCTTAGATGTATTTAGGGTTGCATTTTAGCAAAGTTTGTCGTTTTCAAGAGTTTTTCAGAATGCCTGCAGTTGACATTTTCTATTAGTAAGTCCCCTGATTGCAACTCTTAACCGTCTTGGGAGACCCTGCAATACTTTCCAAGTGTTTTTGTATTAGAAAGGGGGATAGCTTACTAAGAGCTATTCTGATAATGAATGCATTATTAAAAATGCAGGAAACTGTCGCAGAGGAAATGGTTTTTAACCTTTTTGCTTGCGAAGAGTCATGTTCGCGTTCTGTGTCTAGCCGACTGCTTGTCGGTTCTAAGGAAGGAAACATATTTTGTTCCATCTTGGCTCCTTTTAGCCCCTAGCAGATGAACTTTTCTGCCAAGATTACCGGCCCCGCCACAGAGAGGCAGGAGCAGTGCCTGGAGTGACCAAGCGAAATTAGGAGTTAGTCCATTAGATATGAAAAATAAAGAAAGGTTACTTTCCTTCCTTGCTCTCTACCAGCTTTTGATAAAAGAGCTACTAAATAAAAGGATTTCTCAACGAGAGGAACGTAAAAGAACGCAGAATCCACCTATCAAAAAGTCGCAGTGAAAGCACAAAGAGAGATCACTCAGTCAATTGCTTGGCACCCGGGGCCAATGCCAGAAGTGTATTCAACTCTGGCAGTAAGCTAGATAATCTTGTAATAACTGAGAGTAAAGTGGAAGAAAAATTGTTGAGGATAAACATAAAAAGGCACCTGGGGTGGATGGGCTCTATCCAGTTATATTAAAGGAGGCAGCAAAGGAAGTAAGCAAACCCTTAGCCATAATTATGAGAGCTTCTTCGGACTCAGGGGAGGTACCCATAGACTGGAGATGTGCAAATGTGACCCCAATTCACAAAGGAGGATCAAAGGCTGACACAAGTAATTATAGACCTGTGAGTTTAACTTCTGTTCGCGGAAAATTAATGGAGGCACTGGTTAAAGAAGCACTGCAGGATCATCTAGACAAGACTTCAGTTATAGCTCGGACACAGCATGGCTTTGTTAAGGGAAAGTCTTGCCTGACCAATTTGATTGGATACTATGATGCAGTCACAAAAAGAACTGGATGCAGGGAATAACTTTGATATTATTTATTTGGATCTTAGAAAGGCTTTTGATACTGTTGCACATGGAAGACTGCTGCACAAATTGGAGCAGTGTGGCATTGGAGGCAAATTGCTGCTATGGATAAGGGGATGGTTGAGGTCATTGTTATTTGTTATTTGGTTTTTAGGAGCATTAGCAACTAAGGCCATATTGCTCCGGGATATGTGGTGGTTATTCCCTGACCTTTCCGCATCCTCTGTATTTGGTGGTGACGGGCTCAAACCCCGGTCTAATCAAGAAGCGTGTGCTAGATGGTTGAGGGGGAGAAGACAGAGTGGTAATTAATGGACACTGCTCATCATGGACTAATGTTATTAGTGTAGTCTCTCAGGGTTCAGTGTTGGATTCATTATTGTTTTCTGTATTTATAAATGATACTGATGATGGTATATCAAGCTTAATGTACAAGTTTGCAGATGATACAAAGGTTGCCAGGACACTACTGATGCTATGCTGCTGCAACAGGATCTGGAAAGGTTGAGCAGATGGGCTGAGAGGTGGCAAATGAAATTTAACATTAACAAATGTAAAGTACTACATATGGGAAACAGCAACCCCACAACAACGTATCAACTCTGTGGTACTACACTGATAGTGGTAGAGAATGAAAAGGACCTGGGGATAATTGTGCAGGCAGATATGAAGTTCTCTGAACAGTGCAGACGGGCAGCAAGAGTAGCTCTCATGGTGTCTTGTCAATGATATAAAGGAATTTTTCTGGCAGGGATAAGGAGGTGATTATTCCCTTGTATAAGGCAATGGTCAGGCCACACCTTGAGTACTGTATACAGGTCTGGAGGCCTCATTTCAAGAAGGATGTAGAGCTGCTGGAACGAGTACCGAGGAGGGCAACAAGATTAGTGAATGGAACAAAGGGTTGCTCTTACGAAGAAAGGCTTAAGTTTTGCAAAATACAGTGTCTGGAGACTAGGCACCGGCGAGGTGATCTGACAGAGGTGTATAAAGCCTTGAATGGTTTGAGCATGCTCAATGCCGATGGGATTCTTCTTCTTGCTCAGAATAATCACCCGAGAGGGCATAAATTCAGATTGAGGAAAGACATGTAGGATAGATGTGCGGAAATTTGCCTTCAGCCAGTGGGTAATTGGTCGGTGGAACAGACTTCAATCCCTTTTTGTGGAAGTTGATAGCCTAAACAAATTTAAGCCTCGGCTGGAAAGGTGTTTCGAACGAACGGAGGGGTGAAATGGAAGTGGGGTTTTTTTTGCATCATATGCCTCTACTAATGCTAATGTTTAACCAATCAAATCGACAAAGTCTCCACATAAATAAGGTTTCCCAAACTTCTGAGCTAGCTGACTTATTGAGAAAATTACTGGACTATCAGCAATTCCATAATAAATTTTTGATACATATAATATTGGTATTACATCAATAATTTGTAAAGGGATAAAAATTAATCAGTGCAACACACCTTTTAATATTAGTCTCAAGAAATTTATTTACTTCCTTAATGATAAGGATGAGCCTGATGATTCAGAAATATTAGGCTGCAAGTTTAAGTTTGAGTCTCAGGTCACCATACACTTATTGAATGCTCAGCTTGATTCTGTTTGCTCAAAAGTGCAGTCACATGACTGAATCCAGCTTCAACTGTGTACTGAACTTGGAGATATCAACAATAATGGATCAACAACTACACAAGCATTGGATATTTAGTAGCAGTGTTTACACTGGTCCAGTAATTACAAAATCATTTACATTTAAACAATGATTTTGCCTTAAGAATCCAGACTGATTTTTTGACAAATTCTTCTCCATATTTGTTTACACTATCTTAACATTGAAAGGAGAAGTAATCTGACCAGGAACTAACATATTTTCAAGATCATAAAAATTAGTGCATCTTCCCAGAAGTTTTCAATGTGGGTTGTATAGATAAACAAGTCTATCGGAAATACCTCTTTCTGCTTCTTTCTCTAGACATAAGATTTTGTGATGAGCTGAAAATTTTTTTTTGGCAAACTAAAGATTTGCACAGGACAAATTTTTCTTGGAATTCTAATATAGCAGCATGAATGGTCAATTACTTTCTTGTAATCTTTTCCATATTTTTTTCATTGAATTTAGAATATAGGCTAGCCAGATAGAACATACTGATTTTCATACAGCCACAATTTATCATGTGATGGTTCAACATTGTTTAAAAATTCTTATGGCTATACTAGTATTAGTATACAATGCGTAATTCATCCAAATACTGCAAGGAAGAAGACTATTTCTTCATTTGCCAAGGTGGGGGGGGGTTAATTTCCCATTCAATCATACTTTATTCATCGCTAAAAAGTAATCATCCAAAAACTAATTCTGTTTACCAAATTCTCTGGCTCAACCACCGCTGCATGCAATTTACTGCAACATGCTACCTGAAGGTAAACATCATGATATCTGGTCCTGTTACCCCCGTAGCTCCTTATTCTTATTTCCTTTACCAGTGAAAAAAACTAATCTACCCCTCTCCCTTGTTCATTCCACTGATCCCCTTTACAACCTTACGGATCTCATTACTAATACTGTTTGCTCTTTTGATTATCTTCATGGAGAGATAAAAGCAAACAAGTATTTTTTATAATTTCCTTCCCTGTCAAAGTTAAAGTCTGTCCTAAATTCTTAGCTACTTGCCTATGTCTATCTAAATTCGGTCATTTTCAGTGTGCCATTTTTGGCATTCCAAACTTTATGCTAGTATATACATACTAGAATGCACAGTGCATTTCAAGTTAAAAAAATAGTAAACATTTAAATTACAGGTATAATTAAGTGAACATATCGTATAGAATGCAATGTGAAAGTTCACTACTTAGAGTAGGTAAAAAATTAGCTATGATGTAATATTTTGAGGCTGCTTCTAACCTAAACCATGGAAAGAATTTTTTGTATAACAAAAAAAAAAAAAGGTACAAGTGAGGTAGGTTCATCTTTACAGGAACCAGCTCTAAGATGAATATAATATGCCTGCTTGCCAAGACTAAGTAGAGTAGACTTTTCAGAATAATGGCACCTCTGGGGATTCAAGGTGCTGTTATTTCGATTTTTCCGTTATCTTGAAAGTTAACGTGTGGTATTGTAATCATCCTCCCCACACTGGATGAAAAAGGCCTGGGTTCAAATCCTGTATGTGAAGAACTTATGGGCATTTTCACCACTCTGCGGCTGAGTTAGTCTGTCTCAGGCATAGATAGCAGAGGGTTTTTCCCCAGAAACAGGGGGGGGGGTTCATCCAGCAAAACAGGCAAATTGACCAGAGAACAAATGCAATTTACAGAAAATACATATTAAGTTTTCGGGTGACCCTAATGTAATAGTTTGGATTACATCAAGTTTGCCACTAAGCTTTAATGTTGTTCCTCTTTTCTTCTCCGTATGAGGTTTATTAACTTTAGAAGCCATAATGAGGGGTTTTAATTTAAAAAAAAATTAAAAAAACAGTGATATAATCCATGATATCAGTACAGAATTCACTTTCAAAATGGCGAACAAATACAGTAATCAAGTGACTTGCCATATTCTTTTTTCAGCACTGCAGGACATCTGTGCTGTATGTAAATATCCGATCTCAATGTGCCATTAGCTTGAATGTTCCATTATTTGGGGTTGCTGTTATTTTGACAGTCTACTGTACCAAGGATGGGCAATTTTATGTATGAAGCTTTGATGCAATGCAAATGGTGTATCAAAGTTGGTTAGTTGTTTGATTTTAATATGGAATATTAGCCACTTAGAGACTGCTAAGTTGAGGTGATGATTATATTTCAGCCATTTTTACCTCTTAAAATAATAATTAGGTAATGCTTAGACAGAGAAATAGTGCCATCATTTTTTGAACTGTTCCGATGACTTAATTACCGTATTTCTTCGATTCTAAGACACCTTAATTTCAGGAAAAAAAAAAAAAAAAAAAAGCTTTGATTCTAAGAAAAAAAAAAAATAAATTAACAAATATTTTTATTATAATAGAATTCAATTTACTATCAACAGTAGTACTGGTATTTATCAGTAGGTATGTTATTCATCACTTCCTTCTGAATCTTTGAGCCATCGATATCGCGTCTACTTCACATTCAGGGTCCTGCCTGAGCCATCGTTATCTTCATTATTCCACAATATATCATCTTTGAGCCATCGAGAGCGTTGGTGATGCAACATTTTTTAAATGAGTGCTTTACTATTCTGCCAATTTTGATGCCAGCGTTTTCTTAATTTTTCCGGAAGGTTGTCTGTCAACAGCCAGGAATTCATATTCCTTTCTCAAGTAATCCTTAAATGGTTTGTTGACTGAAACGTCGAGTGGCTGCAGTCGGCTAGTCATGCCATCAGGAATCACAACCAAGTCACCACGTTTTTGCACGATTTTATTTTTGACACGTTCAGAAATGTCCATGAAACGTATCTAGTACTAGCATGTACGTGGGTTACGAAGACTTCCAGGACATCTATTCCACACAACATTTAGCCAGTCTTCCATAAGCTCTGCGGATATCCATCCATTTTTTTGTGCATGCACAATAACATCTTTGGGGAAAATTTCATTCTTTGGTATGGTTTTTCTATTTAAAATTAAATATGGTGGCAACTTTCGACCATCAGCGGTTATGCATAGCATCACAGTGATATGCTGTTTTTCATAGCCCGTGCTTATAATCTTGATTTCTTTAGCACCTTTAGTGTTGACTGTGTAATTTCGAGGCATATCGAAGAAGACTGGGGTTTCATCAGCATTTTCAACTTTGACTAAACTCAGTTTCTTTTTTCCTTAATTTCATCACCTGTCGCTGAAAGTTAATCAGCTTCTGTTGAAAGTCTGCAGGAATTTTTTGAAAGATAAGTGTTTGCCGCCTTAACGATAATCCACTATGACACATGGGTATGTCACACCAGACGTGACTGCCTTTAAAAATTCTCTATTCCGAGGGACTTGGCAATTTCTCCAGCTTTCAATTGCATGGCTTGTCGAGTGATGGGTAATCCTTTTGCGTGTGTCTCCGTTTCAAAATGAATTACAGCTTCATCGACTTGTGGAAATCTTCCATTCTTAGGCCCTGTAAAGCACTTGGTTGCTGTTTTGCACAAAAATATGGAATTGCGATCATTTCTCCAACAACGAAAATTTACTTCACTAATGTCAAAATGTCAACCCACAGCTTTATTTCCATGTTCTTTTGAATACACAAAAACTTTTCGTTTCACTGCGGCTTTGTAGTGCAATCTTTTTTATATTCTGATGTGCAATAAGGGATCAAAATTAACGAAATACAGTAACTCCACTTCTTAAGTAGTTTTGAAGATACAAACAAAACTTCCTAGTTTTCGCTGAGTGAGCTCCACTATAACGATGGTTTCACATTTCTAAAGCACGTGAAATCACCCAAGCCACTTTATTCTCCAATGGAATTGGAGAATGCAATAACGGTCAAACTTGGAGGCAGGGTTTCCACGTAAAAAAAGTGGGGTGCTGTGCAAAGCGTGGGGAAAAAAAAAAAAAAAAAAACTGCGATTGTAAGACTCCGATTCTAAGATGCACCCCATTTTTAGAGACATTTATAGGGGGGAAAGAGTGAGTCTTAGAATCGAAGAAATACAGTACATCAGTCAATGAGCTGTTTGTTTGTTTATTTGGTTTTTAGGAGCATTAGCAACTAAGGCCATATTGCTCCGGGATATGCGGTGGTCATTCCCTGACCTTTCCGCATCCTCCGTATTTGTCAGTCAATGAGCAAAGCATAGAAACATGGCAAGAGTAAATAGTTGACCAGTATTCTTTGCAAAGTGGATGGGTGTGGCATGCAATCAGCTGCTTCCTTGCTGACTTACATAGTCACCATTTCAACCCAAAGAGCATTTTGTGGGATTGGTTTAATATCACTCCAACCTGCATACTGAGTGAACTGATACCAATTTGTAAATGGATAATCTTACACAACAGTAATGTAGTGTTCTTAACTGTGTTGAGTATTATGTAGTTATATAAAAACAAAAAAGAATCACTGAAACAATTCTTTTCTTGTTTGCACATAACTGCAAAAGTTCTAGATTAACAAATCATTATTTAATGATAAAATATTAATTAAAAAAAAAATAATAATAACTATCACCAGTCTATAAAATAACCGATTGTGCTGCCAACATTTTCTGTAAGCTGTTATAGGTCAGTAGGTGCAGTTTGGCCATAGTAGCCCTTGTGCCATTAAACCTCCACTCCAACAGCAACCACATCAGTAATAAAAAAATAAAAAATAAAAATTATAATAATAACAATAATAAAAAATTAGCTATTATCCTTTGGCAAAAATGCAGTTAGTTACTTTATAATCTTGTACTTCTGTTTTTAAAAGGCTTTATGTGAAACTATATTTATAAGCATAAAAAGTAAAAACAAATTACAAGTTTATGAAGTACATACCTGGAGGAATACTTTAACTCTGTCTAATGGCGCTGTACATGTTCTAGAAACTGCTCCAGCTACTCCACCAGCTAACAGATGGCGCCACCATAAACCTGTATGTAGTTCCGTTTCTGTGAAGTCATCAGGTATAAGAGAACTTTCCCCTATGTCAACAAACTAGGAGTGAAGCAAGTCAGAATAAAGGTCCCATATTATTAACTTCTCTTAGCACTGCAACCAAGTAAAAAAAAAAAAAAAACAAAAAAAAACTATGCAATTCCAATTCTATATATAGAGAAACAAACCATATAAATTATTCATAAGTAATGCTCTTCTGCATGCTTTAGAAATGTGTTCCAACATTTTTAGCAGATCCCCCAACAACTCAGTTCTAAAAATGTTTGCTTGAAAAACAAAATACAGATCGTTTATTAGAAAAACTTTTGAGCATAAAGGCAAGTAAGGTTCCCAGAGTTGGTGGCCTATACCCTGTAGTTTTGAGGCAGAGTGCAAGGGAGTATATTGAACCACCAAGCTTAATTATGAGGGTATCTTTGGACTCAGAGGAGATTCCCATGGATTGGAGAAGTGCCAATGTATAACAAATATATAAAAGCAGTTCTAAAAGGAGGTTGGTAACTACAGGCCAGTTAGTCTGACTTAAACCCAAAGAGCAAGGAAAAATCTTAGAGAGTGATTAAGAGTACAATCCAGGGACAATTAGATACATATGGCATTATGAAGGACACACATGACTTTGTTAAGGGTAAATCATGCTTAACCAACTTAGTTGGCTATTTCGACACAGTTACTCATGAGCTGGATTTAGGGAATAATTTCAACAGTTTATTTGGTTTTTGGCAAAGCACTTAACTCAGTCCCTCATGAGAGGTTACAGTATAAGCTTGAACAGGTTGGGATTATTAGTAAGATTCTAAGATAGATTGCTGGGTGGCTGCAGAACAGAAGGCAAAAGGTTGTGATCCCCAAGGATCAGTTCTTAGACCACTGTTTCTAATTTTCATAAATGAGATCGAAAGGATAGAAGGCATGATGTCAAAATTTGCAGATGACGTAAAGACTGGGAGAGTCGCTAATGATCAGTGCCAAGCAGTACCCCTTCAGGAACACTTGAACAGACTTCAAAGATGGTCGGAGAAGTGCCAGCTATGTTTTAATGCTGCTAAATGCAAGGTTTTACACTTGACGAATAGCAACTCAAATAAATTATACATTTGGTGGGGCTGAATTAAAAACAGAGGAGAAAAGGGATCTCTTTACTCACTGTATGATCCATCATCAAGCATTGGTTGTGAAGCAGCTGGAACCTGAACTGGAAGTTGTCATGAATGATGTAATTAAAATTGTCATAGGAAATAACTGTATGCACTAAGCACACGGTTATTTCATAATTTGTGAGGATGGGGAGGCTGAATATTCAACACTCTTTTTCCATACAGATGTGAGAAAAGGGAGTTACAATACGGACAGATATGTTTTCTGAACAGTGTAAACAGGCAGCCGGAAAGTCTATGGTGTCCTGTCGATCGATAATTCATTGAATGTTATCCTGTAGAGCAGGGGTTGGGGAACAGGGGTAAATTACTCCAAATTGGGTAAAAGTAAAAATTTTGGGGGTAACGAAAGTTCAGAAAAAATAAAAGTAATTAATAAAATAAAAAATAATTTATTTATTGAAGAGACACTTGGATAATTTGCACTCTCATCTTTCTTCCAAACTGCAAGAATACTTTGAGAATTTGGAAAGAACTATCAAAAGGCAAAGATTGGAAAACAACTTAATAGGTACATTTGATCAACATTCAGCATCAAGAGCTAGTTTTGAAGTGGCTTGGTTGATTGCCCGAAACAAGAAGCCATATACCACTGGTGAAGAATTGGTCAAACTTGCAGCTGTGAAAATGGCAGAAATCATTTGTGGCCAGAAAGAAGCCATGTGACTGCGTTCAGTGCCTTTGTATGCAAGAAAAAAAAATTTATCTTAGCAAAAAATGTGAGGGAATGAGAGATTTCTCCAGTCAAAGAGCAAACATTTTGCTATTCAACTTGATGAGACTACTGATGTCGGTAGTAATTCGCAGCTCATGGTGTATTTTCGATACAGGGGAACTGATGTAATTGAAGGAATGTTTTTCTGTTCTCCTCTTGAGTCAAAGGTTTGCGGAATTGATATTTTCAATAAGGTTGATGCATACTTCAAAACACCAGGCACTGATTTAAAGTGGGAAAATTGTATTGGTGTGATTGCTGGAGACTCAACATGTCTCCAGGCATGTTGAGTCAAGCTAGTGGCTTTTCGGCTTTGGCCAAAAAACAAAATCCAAAAATTGAAGTTACTCACTGTATGATCCATCATCAAGCATTGGTTGTGAAGCAGCTGGAACCTGAACTGGAAGTTGTCATGAATGATGTAATTAAAATTGTCATAGGAAATAACTGTATGCACTAAGCACACAGTTACTTCATAATTTGTGAAGATGGGGAGGCTGAATATTCAACACTTTTTCCATACAGATGTGAGGTGGCTTTCAATTGGAAATGTTCTGAATTGAGTGTGGGCTCTCAGAGTTGAGCTAGAAATCTGTTTCGTGAAACAAAAGCATGCCCTTGCAGATAAGTTGAGAACCTCCACCTGGCTTGCACATCTGGCATATTTAGCTGACATCTTTGGTCATGTGAATTCCTTGAACAAGGAATTGCAAGGAATAAAATATCAATATCATTTTCGCAAGATTGCAGCATTTGGATCAAAGCTTTTGTACCGGAACCAGAAAGTGGAACAAAATAAGATAGCTGCTTTTCCAAAGCTAGCAGAGTTTTTGGAGGATTGTGAAGATCTCAGTCTTTGTGACATCAAGGAGTCAGTTGCAAGGCATTTGACCAAACTCAAAAAGTGGTTTTCAGAGTACTTTCCAGAGCTTGATTCTCATGCTGTCAATTGGGATGTAAACCCATTCAACCGTGAATTCACAAATATACCTGAGGAGCCCAAAGGATTAGCAGAGTCACTTCTTGAACTTTGCTCCAACAGTGAGGCACATGGAATTTCAGAACAAGATGGATCTCTCATCTTTTTGGATGTCAGAAACTGCAAAGATTTTTAAAATTCCACATGAAGCAATAAAAATATTGCTGCCTTTTGCAAAAATTTTCTACCCTTATGAATTTAAAACAAAATACATAAATTGGTTGGACCCCCAAAGACTGCATCAAAATTTCTCTGACATCGATGTTGTTTTATTGAAATAGCACCACTTTCCAAATCCTGAAGCGAGGATGTTTTTAAATTAAATGATTTAATTTTTTAATCCTTTTTATTAATTTTGTATTTATGTTACAAAATGTGTGGCTTTGTATATAGTTATAATTTTATTATCATTATTTAATGTGCACAGTGCAATGGCGTAGCTGTAAGGCCCTGTGCATACGTTTGTTAAAAAAAAGTAAAATTAACTTTTTTTTACCAGGTGTCTAGTGCGTATATAACAACACTCTGACAAACTAACAGGTATTAATTATATTAACATTGCTATTAATTAGGCCAGACAACTTTATTTGCCAGTGATATTTATATACATAAACTTAAATTCAGGAGAAGTATTATAAAATATGTAATAGATGGTACTTGGCTGTAAGCAGCGTCATATTAAAAAAAAAAAAAAAAAAAAAAGTCTGGGGGTAAAATCGTTTAACACAAAAAAGGACTTCGGGGTAATTCCCAAAAAAAAAAAAAGTTCCCAGACCCCTGCTGTAGAGATGGGAGGTCATAATCCCACTGTAAGATCACATGTGGAATACTGTGTTCAAATATGGAGACTTCATCTGAAAAAAAAAAAAGACACTGAACTTATTGAAAGGGACCAAAGATGGGCAACTCAAATGGCAAGACCAGCAGAAGGACAACTGTATGAGGAAAGACTGATTATGTGGGCTACAGAGCTTGGCAACCAGGCACCTCAGAGGTGACCTTATTGGGCTGAGAAGGATTAGTAAAATGAATGAAGGTGGAATTCTTACAGTTCTAAAGAATTCTAGGGTCATAAATTCAAATTGCAGGGCTTGAGGTTTACATCAGATTGTAGGAAGTTTTCTTTTAGCCAGTGAGTTGTTGATAGCTGGAACAAGTTGCCCTCACAGGTAATTGACGCTGACAATTTGAATAAATTCAAAGGTCAACTGGATACCTGTGTGAAGAGGGAAGCATATAATTTGTTTTCTTATCTACTTGGTTGGGCTTTTTTGCCTAGTGCAGCAAAAGCCTATGGCTTCCTTGCTCTGTATGGCAAATACTATTACTAGACAATAAAGATGATTTATGTATAAAATGGGAAGGGTTGGCTGATTTCTGGAACAAGGGTAAATAAGGCCAAATTGTGCCTGTTACCAAATATGTGTACAGAATCTTTTAGCTTTATTCATGATGGATCTTAAAGGTTGAATACCTGTGTAAAGGTTGAATACTAGATGTACTGTGTCCCTTAGGAGGTTCAATGAGTTCCAAAGAGCAGTGCTGAGCTGGAAGGTATTTAAAGGATGCAAATCAAGCAGCTTGTTAGTGGGGTCAGTCAAGGAGGATGTGTTTCAATATAAGTAGAGCAAGAGAGAACAGTTAGGTGAGTCCTCTATTAATAAGTGGAACCTGGCCTATAAGGTCCTTTCAAGAACACATAGGCACACCCATCTTTCCCATTCTGGCTAGATATTATCCAGAGTAATATTCTGGATTTGCATAAGTTCCTTCAGATTCCATGAGGTTTAGTTATAGTTTAGTTGTTCTGCTGAGGAGAATTCAAAAGACAAAGCCAAATAGAATGGAAGTCTCCACAGTATGATTGCACAGGTATAGTAAATCTGTCATCTTTCTCCTAAGAAACAGATGTCTGCTTATTTATATATATATATATATATATATATATATATATATATATATATATATACATACTATCATTGAATTATATTAAATAAAATTAAATTATAATAAATAAATAAATAAATGATTAAGCATTCATTAGAGGCAGCGACATGCAATTCCTCCATATGAAGCTGAAATACATCCATTATTTTAAATTAAACAAAACATAAGCCAGCAGTATGGCAAAAACTGTAGAGCGAAAATTAACATAAAAATAACCCAAATAAACAATCAAACGAAAAGAAAAAATAGATATAAATAGTAGCCCAGAAACCCTAATATAATTTCGATCTTTAAATCCAATTAACAAATACTATACAAATTTTAGAATAATGCCAATTAGTTATTAATTTAGCGGTACCCCCCCCGAGAGGTACCAGTTCCGAAAGACGTGAAATATCACCCAAAAAGGTTTAAGGAACTACCAAACGATAACCAAATCAAAATAAACTAAAATAAAATAGACTGACCATCATGCCCCATATCGACAGAGGACCACGAGGCCAATAATGGTCATGGAATCGCTGCATTTCAATCGACATACAAAACATCGCAAAGGCGGAAATATCGAAGAACCATGTTTTGTATGTCGATTGAAATGCAGCGATTCCATGACCATTATTGGCCTCGTGGTCCTCTGTCGATATGGGGCATGATGGTCAGTCTATTTTATTTTAGTTTATTTTGATTTGGTTATCGTTTGGTAGTTCCTTTAACCCTTTTTGGGTGATATTTCACGTCTTTCGGAACTGGTACCTCTCGGGGGGGTACCGCTAAATTAATAACTAATTGGCATTATTCTAAAATTTGTATAGTATTTGTTAATTGGATTTAAAGATCGAAATTATATTAGGGTTTCTGGGCTACTATTTATATCTATTTTTTCTTTTCGTTTGATTGTTTATTTGGGTTATTTTTATGTTAATTTTCGCTCTACAGTTTTTGCCATACTGCTGGCTTATGTTTTGTTTAATTTAAAATAATGGATATATATATATATATATATATATATATATGGTATGGACTAGGATATTCAGATTTGTATTAGTTACTCTACGAGCATTCATTATGCTGAATTGGATTTAGTCACTGCGATGCTCATTTCCTTGCCATGATTGGATTATGGTATGGTGAAGGCACAATGATCAGTGCACCATGTCATAGCAAAGTACCCTAAGGATATTTCCCACCCCCTAGACAAAGCTCATATATATATATATATATATATATATGAGCTACTATTTCCCATAGTACTTTGTAACACGTAACCTACATAAAGCTATATTGATAGCTATCAACAAAAAACATAACTTCAACCCATATATTATTGCAGACAAAGTTCTAGCAACAAGATAGACTTAAACCGAGTGTTCGATATCATTGACTTGTTCACCTTCACGGGGCTTTTACATATGTACATAGTAGGCACTACCCATGGAGCAAGCCACATACAGCTTACACTCATTGAAAAAGTAGTACCTATATTTGCTCCATGGGTAGGAATAAATTTCTTTATATCACTTTATATTCCTATTTGCTATAGGCTCTATTCTCCAGAGAACCATCTACCGCTCTTCATTTACACCACCGCCTATTACAAGTAAATTATATATATAATTTGCTAGTTCTTCCACCTAGATTCCAGAGGGCGCTACAGTTTTTTGGCTTTGTTTCTGATTTTATTTCACTAACTCCTGAACCCAGAGGGCACCTACATCTACCAGCATCGGATAAATAATACACATTCTCCACTTCTCGGTCTTTCTATCTTCACGTTCACCAGTGGTACGCATACTTACTTACATATTTTTTACCAGGAATTTGTTATATACATATATATATAACATCAACCATTTGGTCCTTTATATCTATATTATGCTAATTCCTTATGATATCTTCAGCTTCCTATTTTCTGTTACAGTATATCTCCTACATCTTATACGATGTGATACTTATAACCATAAACCAGGATCCCTTTCTTTAAGGGATGGGAAGTTACGCTCCCAGTTTCTTCCCATGTACATTTGTATTCTTCCTTTTTCTATACTTTTAGCTATATACTATATAACCCTACATTTTCATACCTCATGAACAATTAGAGCAATTCAAGGGGGATTGAGATACTATTGCTATTCTTTATCCTATTTACATTCTCCTTCCTTTAGCCCATGCTGCCTATTCAACATAGATAATATAAATATCTAACAACAGTGGATGGAACTCTTGCTCTATTGTATTCTTTACGCTACTAAGCATCTGTCTGGCTAATAGTCATCTCGCCCGTAAACTACTAATCTAAATCTGCTTATCAGCTTTTGGAAGTACTTATATTATAATATAAGTACTTCTAAATTACCTTACCTACTTTGGTACTATATTATTATTATTATACTATCCTACATTTATTCTAACCAAGTTATGCGGGCAGTTGACAACAGAAACAGATAGCTGCGTTAATTATGGGCCGATATATTGAGAGGGTTAGCCCTCAATGAAGTCCTTTTTGATATATCTACTAACCCATAATTAACACATTTTATAATTCTGCTCTATTAAATTTCAATTAATGTTTTTTAGTTCATTACATTTGATGTTACTACCATTACTACTTTTATCTTATTTTGCTTTACTGTCACCTTATATTGTACATATAATGTACTTTAGGTTTTTCCACAGTGCAGGCATTTGCCTTTGCACGTTACTTGGGCTGTTTTGACGCAGAGGTCATTCTCAGACTGCACTTTAACTCACTCAACTTGTTACCTCATTGCTAATCCGATATTTTTACACTACCATATCAACCTTTAATATATTTATACCATATCAAATTAATACAGACCGATGTAATGCACAATCTTTCACATAGATGGCATTAATCTGTTCTGATTTTATTAATAACCTTAAGTTATCTATGATTTTTAAAATTTACAAATAATTATTCACCTAATATGGATGGATATATATATTCTATGTTTTAGATGTATATATGTATGGCCTGTGTTCTAGATAATTCTTATCTATCTAGATCTCAAGCCACTTGGACACTTATTGCTTGGCACTCATGGCCAATGGGAGGAAGAAGAATCAACAGCTATTAAAAAAAATATATATTCTTGAAATATCCATTGTTGCCAATAAAAATTTGATCATTTTACTGGCACAAAACCAAAACTTACCAAAT
Source organism: Mastigoproctus giganteus (assembly GCF_048544385.1). Lineage (NCBI taxonomy): Eukaryota > Metazoa > Arthropoda > Arachnida > Uropygi > Thelyphonidae > Mastigoproctus > Mastigoproctus giganteus. The sequence continues at coordinate 50,064,702 of NC_143577.1, forward strand.
ATGGAAACTGATAAAGTTTTTGAATAAAATACTAGGGGGCTTTACCCCCTGATCACTGTGCTCGCCTCTTTTGATAAAGAAAAATAAAATACTTGCAGAAGCTTGACACTGTATTTCTCTTCCTCTGCTACGAATATATAAATACATTACATATGGGAATCAAGCATGGTACTGCGTGGTCATGTTAGATAAACATAGTGCATGACCACACTTAAACAGAAGCTTGTTTTATCACAGCAAAACAAGCTTCTGTTACTTATTTTAGTATTTGTTATGTATTACCTCGTAACCTGCATCTCTCTTCTCCCAGTGGCTGAATAAATATCACTAGGAGGAAAATTATTTTAATGTATAAAAAGATTAAAAATACAGTGGTAATAGTCTACGCTCTTCATAATAACCCTTTTTTTAAGGTCCACCACATTAATGACCATGTGGTATCTCCCACAAACTCAAATGCTATTTTACATTTGTTACAATGACCTTAAAAATATGAATAAATTCTCTATAATGACCCAAAAATTAACTTCTATCATATTTTTTTTATTTTTATTACAATATTCAATTTCAAAATGAAAGAATACTGAATCTAATGAAGAGCTTGCAGGCCGACCATGATAAATCACTTGGCATAATCAAATTAACTTCAACTAGAAGATATTTCATTACACAGAGACTACTGGTTTATCAGTATAGCTCCTATGAAGGGAGTAACTCTGCCAATCACAGACAAAATTAATGCTTTACAAGCTATAGATAATGGCATGCATTCTAAGATCAATATTGCTAAACAATTCAGTATTCCAAAGCATACACTGCTCACCATTCTGAAAGATCAAAAAAGAATGAAAGCTCTGAAATCTGCTGCACCAGATAGGATAAGAGCATTAAAGGCAAAGTATCACAATCTTGAAAAGGCACTCTTGGTATGGCTAGTGATGATGCATGCACACATTCCTATAGATGGAAATCTTTTAAAACTAGGGCTGAATCGTTTGCAAATTGGATGAATATTAAAGATGAAGTCATAACAGATGGTTCCAGAAAGACTCATCATGGGCTGTCTTTCAAAGAAGTGTGCAGTGAAAGTGCAGCCATCAATACTAAAGCTATGAAGGAAGGGAAGAAGAATAGTTTAGAAAATGTTCTGTTGACATACAACCAAAACGACATGTTCAATGCTGACAAAACCAACTTTTCTTTTTCTTTTTTTTAAAAAGTTGCTAATGAAAAAAAAAAAAGCACATTTAAAGGTGAGAAATGCAGTGGCAGAAAAAAGGCAAAACAACAGATTACTATTCTCCTGGCAGTAAACATGTCTAAACAGAGAAGCATCCTCTCTTAATCACTGGGAAAGCTCAGAAGCCCCAATGCTTCGAAGACCGGCATTACCAACTATGTATTGAGCAAACCAAAAGGTTTGGATGTCATCAAAAATTTATGAAGAATGAATTAGACAGATTGCAAGGTGAACAGTGAGAGAACAGAATAGAATACAGTTCTGCTGTTTGTGGATAACTATACCCCTCACTACCAAGAGAATGGCTTACATGCAATCATTGAGTGCCACCTAATACAAGATTAGTTCTACACCCACTTGATCAAGGTATAATCCAGTGCTTTAAGAAAACCACCAAAGAATGCTCTTAAACAAAACTGCACTGCATCTTGAAAACAAAACAGTGAGAAATCTAGTGCTGCAGGCAATGTATTTACATATTTCGGCATGGGACCATGTTGACAAAAAAGTGATTGGCATCTGCTTCAAACATGCTTGATGTTAACATGAACGATGCAACAAATGACACTTCACATATTAGTCATGAACAGTCCAATAATACCAAAAAAATTTTTAAGATTTCCCAAGCTTGAGATAAGCATTTAAAGACCACATTGAAGTGGACAAAAACACTGAATGTTTCAGGATATACACAAATGAAAGGAACTCATTGCAGATGCAGAACCAGAAATTTGTAGTGATGAAGAGGAGAAACACTCTTGCTGGGAAAGAAGTTTTATTAAAGGACTCAAGGATTAGAACTTGTACATTATTTTTGGAAAAAAAAAAAAGACAAACTGAAGGTAAATTAACTTCTATCATGCTTCTTCCTAATCCTGTTTAAAGATTGCTCTGCCACTGAAACAGTACATTTTAACAGATTATTTTAGTCTGAACCAATTCCCAGGTCTATGGTTAAGTTATATATCCAAGTACACACACAGGCCATAAAAAATGCAAATCAATATAAATAGATGAAAAGAAAACTAATGTGGGATGATGTGTTGTCTCACTGAATATAAAGAACTGCACAGGTTGTTTAACTGCAGTAATCTGAAGCTAGAATGGGGAAAACGTGATCTATCAGACTTTGAAAAAGGTCTTATCACAGGTACACATTTAGCAGGAGCCAAGATTCAAAAAATGAAAGACATAACTAGTTTCTCAAAAGTATTTAATAAGTGACTAAAATATATCTCAAAGGAATAAATATGTCATAAAAACAATACTTCAAGAGCGAAGCCATTGTATTTCGAGGGCTGTACGAAGGAAAAAAAAAAAAAAAAAAACCCAGGACATCCAGTGTACAGCAAATAACACTTGAATTCATCAAGCCTAGAACTGCCAATTTCAACCTGTAGAAAACATGGGGAATTGAAGAAATTAGGTACTGGCAGTCACCTGCCTATTTGGAAGCCACTATTTCAGAGAACAGAAAAATCTGCTTGCAGTGGTGCAGAGAACATTGTGATTGGACAGTGAAACACTGGAGTCATGTGGTCAGAAGAATCATGATATGGTGTTTTGCACTGTTGGTAGGCAGAGAGTGTAGCAAGAACCTCATGAAACAATGGACCCTGCTTATCTTGTTAAGACAAGCCAAGCATCTGGAGGTAGCATCATGGTATGGGAAATGTATTGTTGGCACAAACTGGGTCCCCTGATACAGTGGAAGGTTGAATGTCATCCAGGGAGTACCCGTATCTTGTATCAGATCAACTGGACCCTGCAATGTTACACTTTTATCCCAAAAGGTGATGGCCACTTTAAGGATGACAATGCAATAATGCATTGTGCCAGAATCTTGCAAGAATGGTTCAGAGAGCCATCTTCCTTGGCTCCCCACATTCACCTGATTTCAATTCTATTGAGAATTGTGTGGGATATGCTTGGGGATAGGGGAAGAGAGAGAGAGAAAAAAAAAAAAAAAAAAAAAAAAAAAAACACTATTTGGCAATGAAGACCTCTTCCTTCAACTTTTTCACAGCTACGTAATATTTTGCTGTAAGAATGGTTACAATTAGCCCAAAAATTATGGAATCCATGCTGCAACCACAAGCTTGCTGCCATTTGAAACAAAGGCAGCCCAATTCAATACTGAATAAAGGTTCTCTTTTCTTTTTTAGCCAGTGTGTGTATATACATAGTTACTGTATGTATATGCTACTGTTATATAGCAATTATAGTATTTGAAGACTAAATGCACAAGGCATAATCATTATGGATTTTGGTAATTAACTATATAATATCGGTGTAGATACACCATAGTTAACCCATAAATTTGAACAATGCTTTTTACATAGTTAACCCATAAGGATTATGCCATGTGCATTTCGTCTTCAAATACATTATTACCAACACCCTTTGGCATCTCTCATATTGTGGATATAACTTTGCAACTGTGATGGCATGTTGCACTACCAGGGTACCTGCCCACCCACTGATGATGATGAAGCCCACTAGCTTCGAAACGATTGTCTGGGTGGTGGTATCCTCTGAAAAAAAGTAATAGTCTTCTCTACTAGAGAAGCGTAATTTATTTGAAGTAGTGCAACACCAGCTATCTCGTTGTGAAGGAACCCACAATATGAGATACTATTAAAACGATGCCTTTTACACTACATAAGTAGTTCAAATTTATGGGTTAACTATGGTGTATCTACACCAATATTATATAGCGATTATTGTACATAATTTATAGATTAATGTTAGTATGCAAAATGTACAAACATCATTTTCTTCTTTAATACATAATTTGAAATGCATTCCATTGGATGCATTTCATTATATTATATTGAAATAGCAGAATAACTTCCTTTTAATATAACTGTTTTTCTCATTCCATGCGGAGGGAAGAGTCACTATAAAGAACTTCAAGTGTATTTACATTGTAAGAATCATTTCAAGCTAAAAAAAATTGATACTTTGTTAGTTAATTTAATAACAAGATTAAAACTACTTTAACAAGACCTCAATAATTTAGTTGGTCTGGAAAATGGCAACAAACATAAGGTACAATGACTACAAAGATTTAGGGGAACTATACAATCCAATATGAAATTCTCTTAACAATACAATACAGACAGGCTGCAAGAACAGCAAATGATTCAGACATCTTGTCCTCTGTGAAAGCACTGTAGATTTCACCACTCACCACTCATATGGAGAAATGTGGGTTCAAATCCCATTGGAGAAATTTGTAAAGACTAATCGTAGCTGCAGTTAGCCAATTTCAGGTTCCTAAGTCCCCCCCCCCCAAAAAAAATTAAATTTTGTCAAACAGTGAAAGCAGGCAGAATCACCAAACCCTGAAAAAGGTAAAAGGTGCAACCAAGTGCTGGCAAGGTAATACTGTCAGTTCCCCCCCCCCCCCCCCGCAGATCAGCATGGTCAGCAAGGTGTGATACTAACGGATCACCTTCAAAAGGGCTCTACTGTGACAGCCAAGTATTATTCCAACCTACTCATAAGCCACATTCTGCTATAAAAAAAAAATCAGATAGGGAAGGCTGTCAAAAGCTGTGCCCACAAATGTAGGTTTGAAATATTGCCACATCCTGCTTGCTCCCCTGACCTTGCACTCTCAGATTTCTTCCTTTTACCTGCCCTTCAAGTTCTTTCTTCATGGAAAACACTTTGCTGCTGATGATATGATTTCTGCTACTGAATCACAATTTGAAAGACAGTCAGAGGACTTCTACAAAACTGGCCTGCAGAAACATATTGAGAGGCAGCAAAAAATGGTGTCATTTTGTCTGGTGACTATGTTGAAAAAGGATAACAGTGTTTGTTTAAAACTTCTACCACAACTACTTCTGGGTGAATACAAATCTTTTTTGACCCCATAGAGACTTCTGTTAATGGGAGGGAGCTCTAAAAAATTTAGAGAGCATACAGAAAAGAAAAAAAACAAACAATCAATTAATGATACTTACAAAAACAATGAAAATTAACCTATCACAGTCACACAAAGGATTGTTCTTCCTCTATGCATGCAAAAGGCACTTGAACTCCAAGTGCATATATTGAAAAATCGGTAAAAATTAATTCAAAATAGTTTACTTTTTTTTATGCCATTTTTATTTGCAATGTTTTCTGAACACACTTTTGAAAAATCCATTTTTTATATTAAAGACATTCTAAATCAATTTTTTGAAATTAAAAAACTCCCTTTAGACCTATCAGCAAGTAAAATGCAAATTAAAAAAAAGGTATGCATTTCAACAAATACATGTAATTAGACACCAGCCTGTCACTAACAGGAGTGCTGCTGCACAAAAATGTGAAGTGCATGAGTCAACAGTGAGATTCCAGACAACACTTCAATGTCGCAAAGCTAGAGTGTCCTTAACGAGGAAAGCATGCATCAATAGAGCTAACTCACTATTAAGTGTATGTAATGGATGTCAATATAATTAGGTTTAACTTAATTCTTAAATTTTCAGTAGATGAAGCACACATTGTTGAAATAGGCCTGGGTATGTAATGGTGGGGGTCTTATCAATCCCCACCGAGAGGCTGGAGGTTAAAAGCCAAATCATTAACAAAAAAAAAAGTACACAATATTGAAATGTAAGTAAAGTAGGTTTTTTATCATCTGCAGTAGAAATGTTTACAGCAAAGGCCCAATTTTTTTCACTTTAAAACCAATATTCGTTTTATAAAAAACATTCATTAATGTTTTTTATGCCGTGATAATCTCAATCCCATTCTTAAAATAACGTTTTTTTCGTCACCCTGCATTGTTTTTTTGTATTTGAAATAATGCAATAGCAAGTTCACTCTAACACCTGTATACAAAAAACCAACCATAAAAGACTTTTAGTGCATTACTTGTTGAAGAATATTCTGAATGAAAAATAACACTTTCCCTACATGTGGGGCGCCTCCGTAGCCAGGTGGGAAGGAGCAGTAGTGCGTATCACATGCTTCTTGATTAGACTGGGGTTCGAGCCCGTCATCACCAAATACGGAAGATGCGGAAAGGTCAGGGAACGACCACCGCATATCCCGGAGCAATATGGCCTTAGTTGCTAATGCTCCTAAAAACCAAAAAAACAACAACCCTACATGTGAAATGGAAGATTAATTCTAGAGTGGATGTCTGGCACCCAATACATTTGGAGAAAACAATACTCATGAGAAATTCCCAAAAATTTCTTTCAAAGGAAAACAATTAGAAAAATAAAATTAAAAAAAAAAAAAAAAAAAAACCCAGGTATATTAAGAATACAAACAAACATGAGATGTCATTATAACCAACAAAAAGAAAATACAATAAATGTTTGCATACTCTGTTCTATACATTAAACATACACACAGCCAAATTTAATGTTGAGAATAAACTTTCATGGTCTTAATAGACTGCAGAAATTAATTAGTAGGTTTGTATTTGAAAAACTAACTAGACTTAAATTTGGAAAAGTAAACCATCAATAAACTACAAGTTAATGATCTCTATAAATATGAGAAAACAGAATTGGTGAGTGTGTATACATTCAATTCTTAAGTGAGAATTCACACCAATCTTAAGAATTTCAAAGTAATTGGTGATTGGAAGAAAAAAAAGGTCTGTAGAAAAGTAAGAAGGTTAGAGCTGCAAAATTTGCTATCATCTGGTACTATACCAAAAATGTGAAGATTTAAGAGCATTGGTTCAATTTTATATTTCAAAAGGAGTAAATAAATACTTACAGTTGCATGCCTCCAATATTTCAGGATGTCATGGACATTTAAGTTTGGATGAAACAAGAGGAAATCTCTCCATTCATCAAAAGTGATAGTGAGTGAACCATCTTTGTCCATTCTAAAATATTCAGACATTAAATGATCAGTGAAAATGTTCATTACAGTGAAAATGTTCATTACAAAAGGAAACAATAAGCTAACCTAGTATATAAAATTGTAATGTCTCAGCCACATATTGACAATATAAATTACTCCACTTATTAGTTCCATTGTATTTAACAAAAAAATTAAATTTGCAAAATTAAAATCTGCTGGAAAATACTTCAAAAGAATTTTTGCAAGACCATATTTCGAAAATATTGAAAGTCGAACTGGACTAGCAATGTGTGTCAGCATAAAAAAAAAAGAAAAGCTATTTAAAAATGTTTTTGCAGTTTAGCAGCTCCATACTTTTATTTTATTTTTATTCTCCATACTTCATGCAATCAGGAGTATGCAGGATGATCTTTGCAGTAAAAACATCTAGATTATGCTTTAGTCTTGTGTGATATGATCTTTGGAGTTACTTTAACACAACCTTGTTACTACTCTGCATGGCATCTGGGAATGTCCATATTTCTGGCATTTGAAACAACGTTGCAGGGCACCTCCATAGCCAGGTGGGCAGGAGCAGCAGTGCATAGCACACGCTTCTTGATTAGACTGGGGTTCGAGCCCGTGACCACCAAATACAGAGGATGCGGAAAGGTCAGGGAATGACCACCGCATATCCCCGGAGCAATATGGCCTTAGTTGCTAATGCTCCTAAAAACCAAATAACAACAACAACGTTGCAGGTTTGATATACAGGTCTATAGGTGACATACTAAGTATCCTACTTTAATCATTGTTGGAAGTTTTGGTATGCAGAATATCAGAATGATATTCTCAGTTTGTATGACTTCATCTCTTCTACTGGATATTCTTTTAAATCTTTCAACTTCCTGTTCTTTCAGTTCATTTATTTCTTCTTCTAGGTCTGAAGATCTCCAAAGCTTGTAGTCCAACTAACGACTTGACGCCTTTGAAACAGCGGGGTTATTTACTTTTGCCTATTACCAAAAGCTTCATTTTTTCATTACCAGCCATATTTGCAACCAAGAGTAATTCTCTCCTTACTATTTTTACCACCTAAACATTTATCACCTTTAAAAGTCAGTGTCTCGTTCGGCAAATATTTAAAAAATAGACGTTTCATTAACGTTGAATGTCTTTGAACTCTTAGTCTTCTATATATTTTTTTCAAAACTGTTTCTTTCCAATGGGTATAGTCTTCTTCGACTGCAACTCCACTTTCATCAGAAATAAGTTTTTCGAGCAAGCCATGACGCTCTTTAAATTTGTCCAGCCAACCAGAACTGGCTTAGAATGTTTTTGTGCCCTAGAAAAGATGCGTACTCCATAGTCTTTTCTTTTGTTAACAGCCCTGATATCAGCATGTTTTGGTCTCGAATCAACTTCATCCACTTAAAAATTGCTTCATCTACATTTTCCCAAAGGCATAATTTTTCACACTTCAGACCGGGTCACGTTTCCTCAAACAGATTGAGTATCAAACAAGGGTTTTTCAGAATGGTTTGCACACTACAGGGACATCAAATTTTAAAGCAATTCCTTTTTTTTTTAAAATGCCACAATCTACATTATTAAGCACTTCCACTTTTTCACACTACACTAAAGTAAAATGTTTTAGCTCTTAATTCATGGAATTAAACTCTTCAGCTATTAAAAGGATTTCCTCTTAGGCACTGTAAGGTTACTTGCACAGCAGTTAAAACAAAGCTGAAATTAGGGACCACTTATAATTACCATGTAAACAGAGACAGGTGAAATTTAATGAAAGTGTGGACAACTCATTTCTTCAAAACAGATGAATTTCCGAGATAAAGGAAAATCGCTCTCCCCTAATTCTCTAATAGGATGCTTACGGTAGAAAATAGGTTGAACAGAGCCAATGCCCACATTGGGAATATGCCTCAATCTTTGCCAATGGCTGTGGACAGCTGACCAACAGGACGTCTCTGCGTAGTAGTATATAAGTTGTATAGGTTTTACTACTTTTTAGTCATTGCTAACCCACTGCTGGGCAAAGGCCTCTCCCAAACTTTTCCAACTTCTATCCCGTGCCATGGTTGGCCAGTTTCCTCCTGCAGGGTTTTACAGGTACCATTAAATTGTAAAATGTTTTAGCTCTTAATTCATGGAATTAAAGCCTTTAGCTATTAAAAGCCACAGAGTTAATCTTTAACCCTTTTAGCTCTTAATTTGTGCTTTCTACAGCATCAGCTTTTTGCCTAAAGGCTAGAAGTGCAAACAAAGAGTCCCCAAGTCTCTCGAAATCAGTTCGTTATATTGAAATTTTCTTCCTATATACGGAAATTATTTTCAATATAATGACCAGGGGTCAATCAAAAAAAAAAAAAAAAAAAAAAAAAAATTTGCTACACAGAAAAATTCACTATATGGAAGTTCATTAAAGAGAGGTCTGACTGTAATTCGTGCTTAGTCATAACAGTAAATTATCCTGAGAGAATTAACAGTTCCAATGGAATAAACCATAAGAAAGAATGGCTACACTTAGTTGACAAGAAATGTTCATGTAAGCAGTAACATTCAGCTATTGGTCCACAGGTACCAGAAGTCCAACACTTCCCCCATCAACTTCCACTACTGACACTGGATATGACGGTGTCTGCCAATTCATGTTGCTCTTCCCATAACCCCGGAACAACTAGAACTTTTTGGACTAAGTAACCTTTATCCACTCCAAATGTCTGGTCTTCCTATGCTTACTGTACTAATAAATGCTTATTCAACTGAAAAGAGTGGAGTACAGCAAGGTCACCTTTAGCTCTGTGACGGGATTGATGCAGTTTGTTTTAATATTCTTCTGCACACCACTGTTGTACTGTGCCACCATCTATTAGACTGTACAATTCTATTCACCCATATATACATAAATGTATAGACACACATACATGTTGAGGGGGTGGGTCTAACATACATATAAAAAGTTGAATGCTGAACTCTGCTGGCTTCAACAATCTCCAGCCACAGGACTGCTCTGTTAGTTTTCTAGTTACTGAGCCATTTTCACAGCTGAGGGAATTTGTGGTTACTGAGGCACTTTTGAGAAGGGGGTAGAGTAGTCTCATGATATTTGCATCATGCATGTATAGCACAACTATCATAACACGCACACCAACAGAGTTTGTGCTGTTCGCCCATTCTATTACTGAATGACCCAATAGCATAATCTCAGATAATGAGGAACTGTGAAAACATATGCACAATTGCTCATTATCTGTTGTTAGAGGGATTAATGACAAGGGACGACAAGGCCAAATTGTGTCCATCCAATGGTTAAAATAAAAGGGGGGGGGTGAATTTATAAATAGCAGACCCATTATGGCATATTCCAGTCAAATTAAGACAAGTAAAAAGTGGTTCTGTATTAGCATCTTCAAAAAGGTGAAATAATGCCAGTGAAGTTGTACACTCACAGATAAGTGAGATTTGGCATTCATTAGGAAGTACAGGCAAGCAAGATATGTATGCCCAATATTTAATCTTGCTAATAAATACCCCTGCTTGCCAGAAGCTGGAGGTCCACAGCTTTGGCCCCATTTTATATATGATAAAGTTTGCCAGTGTAACCGCTGCTGACTGGCAAACAGCAATCATAATAGGCTTTTTTTGGCAGCAAGCCCAATCTACCTATCTACGAATGCCAACGTGTCCTGGGATCCAGTAAAAGTTTGGTTGGAACTGCAAGAGCATAACTTGTATGTTTTTAACATAGGGTGCGAAGAGGAGATTGCTTTTTATGGTATAGACTGCAATAAAGGACTGTGTATATCAAGGCAGAGAACATTGAAAGTATCAAAAATGAAAAGTAATCTAGAGCTATTTTAATAGCAGTAAGGATACTGCATGCTACTGTTAATAAGGCTGAAGTTGTAAAGGAGGAGGAACTCATTATCTGATGATCTGTTTTAAACAACAATAGGTAAGGACACAGTCTCTCAAAGTGCAGTCTATTCACTGGATTATGTTGTACTTAACCGGCCACTCATCGTGTGTATGTATATATATATATATATGATATTTTTTCCCCTACTATATTTCCCTACAATGCTCTGTGCCTTTTTTCCCTATTATATAATACATAGTAGGGGAAAAAAAAGGCACAGAGAGGATCGGGTATATTCATATTGAAATAATACTGCAAACTGTTTAAAGTTTAAAAAAAAAAGTTAAAGTTAAAGTTTTAAAATAAAACTTTAATCAAAAAATCTGGTTAGATAAAATAAAAATAACACTCAGAACTGTATAAATAAAATTATTAAAAAAAAAACTATATACAATGAACCAAAAAAGTACACAAAACCAATATAAAACCTTATGAGGAGCTCTCAAGGCATTGTGCCTCTGTTAACTCAAAATAAAAAACTTGATAGTAGGGGTCAATATACCAGCAGAAGCATAGCTTTGCACAGACATCATCCGGTGTGGATAGTGGTTGGCAGAAAAAGCAAGGAACAAAAAAAAAAAAAAAAAAGCCATTGTGGAGCACTTTTGGAATGAACAGTACCTTAATTATAATCCAAATTCTAATGTTGAGGTGTTAGACTGCATTCACAACTCCCACCATTTCATGCAGATGAGATGGTGGGAGTTGTGAATCCCACCATATAGCCACAGCAGATTCCACCATTAATCGTAGTAGTGTAACTCGCATGCATCCTGCTATGGAGGCCATTATTTTACGATCTGATGAGAAATTGTGGGCTAATAATATTGCCAATTCCCGCTGCACTGGATTTGCAGAGTCTGGGGAGTAACATCCTCCTTCACTCCCACACCCCAACCACCCCCTACTCCTTTTTGTTTCTCACATTTATTTCCCTTTCCTTGCTTTGCCAATCACAATCCACACTGGTTTGTGGTTGCCAGAAAGCAAGGAAAGGGAAAAACTATAATAATTGTTATATACACTTTTTGGCATTTTTATTTATACAATTCAGTTTTTAATTTTTTTTTAATATATGTAACCAAATTTTCAGATTAAAGTTTATTTAAACAGTTTGCTGGTTGGTGCAATATTATTTCAATATAATATATACAATTTAAGTCACAGAAGTTAAATTAGACAAATGTTAAAATCTTTTCCATTAATTCCTTAATGGCAGTAACAGAATGCTCACCTTTGTAATAAGTTGAATGCTTCACTACGATTCATCATGATACCCAGTTTTTGAAATGCACTCATGATTTCATTCAGATCAATAGAGCCTGCAAGAATCAAAAATAATTGAACAAATATATGTTAAGTGGTGATTTTTCATGAAATTTATCTCTAAATAATCATTATTATACCACATGAGTTATTAAGTTAGTTTATTCAGCCTACTGACTAAATATGATTAGATGGCATTTTGGGAACCTTGATGGAACCATCAACAGACTATGCTTGGCTGTTAACAGTACAGCCAAATATGGTCTGATGATGGGTTCCAGCAAGGTTCCCAAATATTACCTAGTTGTATAGTTTTAGTAAATTAATAAGAGGAGTTTACCTCAATATAGTACGTGGAACACTTCCGTATGATACCCTCCAGAAATTAAAACGGAAAAATCGACAACTTACCGGTACATTAAAGTAAAATATAAATAATTAAAGTAAATTATAAATAATTAAATAATCAATTTAACACAATTCAAAATCAATTCAAAACAATTAAAATTCAAATTAACGCAATTAAAAGAATCTAACGAAAATATTCAAAACGATTTTCCTTCCTGAAGCTGACAATGCTTTTCGACCGACTGTCGTGATCACAGGAATGAAAATTATCGAATCAGGCTAAACCTGCAACTTAAATAGTGATTATGTGTCTTCGCGCATGCGCGTAAAGGTCCACGCATCGGAGATCAAATATGGCCGCCGAACATTAACAGAATTCTCGTGTAATTTAATTTCAACGGTTTCTGCAATTAATAGTCGCGTATAATTACGTTGAACGTTAAGTATTTTGGCCTCGTTAAATAAAAAAGTATGTTTTTCGTTAATGGCATGAAAGGCTAATTCTGACGCTGCTGAACGAGAAGCACGAACAGAGGCTTCGTGTTGATTTACACGGATATTAAGAGAAAACCGCGTGGAACCCTGATAAGACGAGTCGCAATCACCGCAAGAAATGTTGTATACTAGATCATTAATTTGTGTTGCGAACGCCGAAAGAACCGAGCGATTGTTCAGTATAGTGTGTAACTTCCGTATAGGCCTAGCTATAATTTTAAATTCGGTATCTTTAAAGAATCTGTTAAGCTGTTTGTGCCACTGTTCAACATATGGGACAGAAATAAAGTATTTTTTGATATTACTATTGTTGATTGGTGCAGTATTTTGTATCCTATCCTTAGCTTGTACCCTAATTCGATTTATTGTGTTAATGGGATAACCCCTGTTCAAGAATCTGCTAGTTAATATTTGTATTTCTGAGTCTAAAGCAGAATCCGTCGTTGAATATTTATAGGCATTTAGAAATTGATTAAAGATAATCGATCTTTTGTAGGTGAACGGGTGGTAGCTATTATAATGTAGAAGCATACCAGTGTTTGTGGGTTTTCGATAGATGCTAAATTGTATTTTATTCGAGTCCCGGGTAAGCGTGAAATTTAGAAAGTTTAATGACTTAGTATCCGTATCTTCCCTTTCCAATGTAAATTTGAGTCTAGAATGAATATTGTTAAACGAATGTAAAATATCTTGGATAGTACTACTATTGGTAATAACTAGAACATCGTCTAAATACCTCCCATAGTATGTGATACGGGGACGAAAAGGTGTCAAATGTATCTGCTCAATCGTTGAGAGATAGATCTCTGACATTAAGCCACTCAGGCTCAAACCCATTGGTAATCCAAAAATTTGTTTGTACACCTTGTCTCGAAAGGTGATGTAGTTAGCCTCAACTAATAGTTTAATTAAGTGAAAAATCTCCTTTATAGGCAGCTTCGTATAATTAATCGGTGTCGAGTTTTTATTTAACATATCCCAAATAATATCTAATGTGTATTCAACGTTTACATTCGTATATAATGATGTAACATCTAATGAGAATAAATTGTCATTGTCGCCGAGTCTACAGTCTTTAAGATTATTAAATAATGTATCGTAATTCTTAATCCCAAATTGTATAACCTGTCTAAAAGGTTTTATAATGTTATATACATGTGTGGCTAAGGCTGAAAATGCCGAGTTCCTGTAGGAAACAATAGGTCGAATTGGAAATCCAGGCTTGTGTAATTTTACCTGACCAAAAAGTGCAGGAATATTGTATGTTCTGGACTTCAATTCCTTCAACTGAACCATAGTAATGTAGTCGTTTTTACGATATGTGGTTAACGTTTTATTGTATTGATTTACCAAATTGGTAAACAGTGTCGGGTCCACTTCACAATAAGTGGAGCTATCAGATACAACTGAATCTAACTTATTAATATAATCATGTTTATCTAGTATTACCACTGTATCTCCTTTATCTGCCCTCTGTATAATAATGTCCTTATTTTCTCGAAGTTCTCGTAAAGCTGAACTGTCATGTGTATTCAATTTAGGAAGTCGTGTTTCTTTTATGTTATTCACTACTTGGTTAACTTGTTGAATAAATACATCTTTTTGTGGAACACTACGAAGTCCAAATTCAAAATCAATTACGCATTGTTTTTTTGGCAGCTTTCGAGGTGGTAAATTATAATTTAATCCTTTGGATAAAAGTGAAATCTGGTCCTGCGATAGTGTACACGAGGAAAGATTTGTAACCTGTTGATGTGTCGGTTCGTTGGATACTGGGTGAGGGGGTGTTCGTGAACTAGCCGACATATTCTGTGGTAGTGCGTTATGTGTCTGTGGGGGGGATGTCACCCAACTCGTGTGAACTTGGTCGCAAGCTCGCGACAATGTGTTAGAATTCGTATGAACGTGTCTTGAACTATTCGATAATGTTTGCAACTTATTAACGTGTCTGTTTTTTATTTCTGAGGCTTGTGCTTCCCGTCGCAAATCTATGGAGGTCTTCAATACAGACCAATCGTTCGGATGTAGATAATTTTTTAATTTATCGCGAAGCTTCCTAACCTGGGAAAGGTATTTTTGTTTATCCGAATATCGAGATTTTAAGGCAAGCTTAACAATATTACGTGATGCCGCCAGTGATAGTTGTTTTATGCCTGAAATTTTTTGATTTAAATTCACCCTGGCAAACTTCGGAACGATGTTGTTTTGAAGGCAATATTTTAGGAAAGAAATATGGTAACTTTGGGCCGAGTACCTTAGTGTAGATTTAATGTAATTTTGTACCAAGCCATTCAAAAAATCTCCCATAATTGTGTGTATCGATTGTATACTTTATATATACGATTTACTAATATCATTATCAACGTAGAACATATTGAGTATTACAGCTCTGATTCATACTATCTAGTTGTATAGTATATTTAGTCAATAAGCTGAATAAACAAAATTAAAATAAAATAAAAAACTCATGGTATAATAGTGGTTATTTAGAGAGCTGAATGTCATACATTGATCAGAACAATTATAGGATATTTTTACATTAATTTTTGCTTTATACTGACAATTCCTGATTTCTTGTAAGTTTAGATTAAGAAGCACATAAAACAGATTCTAACAATAAGTTTATTTTTCCCTTATTTCATCAAGATAGTGAATAATTAACCTAGACAGTGGATCAAAATACTCCTCCTAAAGGTATCTCCACCCTGATGTAGTGGTGGAGCTTGTATGGCCAAATGATCCTGTTGGCTAAAATGATGGTAGTCTAACTACCAGTAGGACCTCCCATGCCGGACAGGTTATAGGTAAGAGAGCTACCCTGGTCCTCCAGCTTGGGAGTTTGAGCTTGGGTCTAACAACTCCACCCCAGAAAACAAACATTATTAAAAACCACAAGGAAATAAACAGCCAGACTGTTGCAAGTGGAATTTGACCAAAAGAATGCCAAAAGGATTAAAGAGAATTTTGAAGCTACATGGAACATCCATAGTTTGTACTAACCAGGAACAAGCAAGAAATTGGAGAAAGAATTGAAGAGATACAACATAAGTGTAGCAGCATTACAAAATATAAGATGGGGAAAATTATAGAACTCTGTGAGACTACACCCAAAAAAATAGTGGAAGCAGAGACAACATTTTGGGGAACCAACCATTAAAATATGGATGATTAATAAAGATATGTTGTGAAAAAAAAATTATGGTCATTCTTTATTGAACAGCCATTGTATTTTATGCAATGCAGAATGATAAAGTTAAACAAAGTGCAAAACCGAAGTACAGTCCTATGATCCCCAGTACAAACTCAAGGTTACCATCAGATTGTCTGTTTGAGGAGTGTAAAGGAATTTGTGAAGTGGGAGAAGAGAATTTATTATTTTGTTGTAATAGAGCAAGTCCACGAATTCCACAAATTTTTTTTTTACGATTGTAAAATTTAAAAAAAGTAAAAAAAAAAAATTTAAGCAATCAATAACAATAATATTTGGATTTCAGGAAAGCTTTTTGACACTGTTGCGCATGGAAGACTATTGTACAAATTGGAGCAGAATGGTATTAAGGGTAAGTTGCTACAATGGATAAAAGGATGGTTAAGTAGGAGAAGACAGAGGGTGGTAATCAATGGGTGTTGCTCTTCGTGGACTAATGTTCTTAGTGGAGCCCCACAGGGTTCGGTGTTGGGTCCACTGTTTTGTATATTTATCAGTGATATTGATGAAGGTATATCAGGCTTAATGTTGAAGTTTGCAGATGATACAAAGGTTGGCAGGGTTGTTAATGACAGTAATGGCAGTGTGCTACTGCAACAGGATCTAGATAATTTGGGCAGATGGGCTAAGAAGTGGCAACTGAAGTTTAACCTTGACAAATGCAAAGTACTGCATATGGGTAGAAGTAACCCCAGAGAAACGTACCAACTGTGTGGTACTACACTTAAGGTGGTAGAAAATGAAAAAGACCTGGGAGTAATTGTGCAGTCAGATATGAAGTTTTCTGAGCAATGCAGACAGGCTTCCAGGACAGGTCATGGGGTTTTGTCAATGATATATAGGAAATTTGCTAGCAGGGAAAAGGAGGTGATTGTCCCTCTGTATAAGGCAATGGTCAGAACACACCTTGAGTACTGCGTACAGGTCTGGAGGCCTCATTTTAGGAAAGATGTAGATTTACTTGAGCGTGTACAGAGAAGGGAACAAGATTGGTGAGGGGAATGATGGAATCCTCTTACCAAGAGAGATTGAAGTTCTGCAAATTGCAGTGGCAGGGGACTAGGCACCTGCACAGTGATCTGATTGAGGTGTATAAGGCCTTGAATGGGTTGAGCATGCTGAATTCTGATTGGATCCTTCCACTTCTTCAGATTATGAACCTAAGGCAGCATAAATTCAAATTAAGAAAGGACAGATGTAGAATAGATGTGCGGAAATTTGCCTTTAGCCAGCGGGTGGTTAATTGCTGGAACAAACTTCCATCTCTCGTTGTGGAAGTTGATAGGTTGAATAAATTTAAGGAGGAACTGGACAGGCATTTGGAGGGAATGGTGCGATTTTTTTTTTTTTTGGCTGATGCTGCATAAGCTCATACACTTTTTCTTGCATCACATGCCACTACTACTACTACAACGAACACGGTACACACAAATTGCACTAGTAAGATACAGAGTAATAAGCTTAAAAAAAAATATGAACGAAGAGAAGATTCTGAAAATGTTTTTTTATATTACTGAAGATTTCATTGGGGGGGGGGATACATTTCATCATAATGTAAAAAAAACCACAGAATTCCAGCTATCAGTATTATCACAAATGCAATAAGATACACTTTACTACCCGTTTATAAGGAATTGCACTAACAGAAAAGCCCAATAAACTGGAAATTGTCTTCATTATTGTATGGTAGCAACCTCCAAAAATGTGCTTTAGTAAAATGCAATCTCGCAGGAGGTGAAGTGAAACCCTGAGAAGTTTTTTTTATAGGAAATTTCATTTTCACCATTATCATGGTGCCAACTAAGAGAATAAATAACAGTACTACACTGGTGTGGTAAATATAAGGACCAGTCAGGTTTTCACTTGTACCTTCTCATAGGAATGGCCTGGATATGGGAAAAGCATACCAAAGGAACCTTGTGAGGTACAGAAATGAAGGAAACAACACCGACACAACAGCGGAAACAAAATGGTACAGAGGAAATTTATTCAAAAATGGCCACATAGCACTGGCTGCCATGATACAGATGCATCGCTGCCAAAGATGGAACAAAGGGAAGAGGTGGTCCTCAGTAAGAGATATGGCCACCCCTAATGTCGATGCAGGCTTTGCACTGCCTATCCATACTTAAAACATCGTTGATAAGTTCTTGCGGTAACATTGTCCATTCCTCTGTCAGCGTCATCTTCAGCTGGTGAAGATTTTCTGGTGGGTGTGGACGTGCCGCTAGGCATCTCCCCAGAGCATCCCACGTGTGTTTGATGGGATTTAGATCGGAAGGAACAGGCAGGCCAATCCATACGAACAATATCCTCACTTTTCAAAAGCATATCAACAGCTGCGGTGCAATGGAGTGTGACATTATCATCCAAAAACACAAACTCTGAGCCAATGGCACCTTTGAACAGACACACATTGGGAAAGATTAACTCAGTACAGTAGCATGCATCGGTTACAGTATCGCCTTCCAGTATCTGGAGTTGTGTACATCCATCCAAGATAATGCCTCCTCAGACGAGAATACCTCAATTGCCATATTGATCTCTTTCAGTGATGTTTGCAGAGTGATACCATGTGCCAACCTCTCACCAGATTAGCTGACGTCCAGAATCGCTGCCGAGACTGAATCTACTCTCATCAGTACTCAAAGAGTATCTTAAGTAAAGATTTTGTGGTTGTAGCCTTTAGAAATAGTGTTGGTCCTTAAGCTTTGCACACTAGTGTAGTAAATCTACAAAGAAAAGGAAAGCAATCGATTTGGATCAGAAAATTAAAATAATCAGGATGTATGAAAACGGTCAAACATTAACAAGTATTGCGCAGAATTTACATTTATCAGTATCAACCATGAACACAATAATAAAGGACAAAGACAGAATACAAGAAGCAGTGAAGGGATTGGCACCAATGAAAAAAAATAAAATAAAATATCCGTGCCGTTTTGTTCTGGTTAGGAGTCAGCAACATGGATGGAACTTGTCGTTCCTCCATGTTGATATGTCCAGCTGAATTTTTACAAGCTGGTTGGCCAGGCCTGACACTGTTTTATTTTGATTGTTACTTATTCTCAGTGAGTACCACCACCCATACATATTTCAAGGCTACTGGCCTATCATCAGTGGGTGGGCAGGTACCCTGGTATTGCAGGGTAAATAACAATAGTCTTCTCTATTAGTGAAGCGTTACTTATTTGAGGTAGTGCAATATCATGGCAACTCGTCGTGAAAGCAGAGCACAATATGAGAAAGAGCAAATGATGCCTACAAATACTTTGTAGTTTCTTAAGAGTTGTCTATGGTGTATCTACACACCGATATTATATAGACATTCTAATATAAAATATCAGAATGTCTAATAAAATATTAGACATTCCTGGGTTACGTAAAACTCAACTTATGTAAAGTTCTGGAATGTATCTCTTATGTATGTCAAGGACTTGCCGTACAGAAAATATTAACTAGATAGTATGAATCAGAGCTGTAATACTCAATATGTTCTACGTTGATAATAATATTAGTAAATTAATAAGAGGAGTTTAACCTCAATATAGTACGTGGAACACTTCCGTATGATACCCTCCAGAAATTAAAACGGAAAAAACGAAAAAAACCGACAACTTACCGGTACATTAAAGTAAAATGTAAATAATTAAAGTAAAATATAAATAATTAAATAATCAATTTAACACAATTCAAAATCAATTCAAAACAATTAAAATTCAAATTAACGCAATTAAAAGAATCTAACGAAAATATTCAAAACGATTTTCCTTCCTGAAGCTGACAATGCTTTTCGACCGACTGTCGTGATCACAGGAATGAAAATTACCGAATCAGGCTAAACCTTAAACCTTATTGAGGTAAACTCCTCTTATTAATTTACTAAGAAAATATTAACGAAAGCAAATAAGATAAAAAAAAAAAAAAAAAAAAAAAAAAAAAATACTGAAAATATTTTTTCAGTATTTACTTTGTAACAATAAACTTCACACAAATGAAAACTAATGCCAACAGTTTATTAATTTAAAGGGATTAATCAGGTGCTATACCAAGAATCTTTTCCCCTAAGGCAGACTATGTTCAGTAGTGACCTTGTCGTACTGCGACAAGTTCATTCTTGTGGCAAACAACAGCAAACAGCTTAACATTAAAAAAAGAACAAATAGAAAATAAAGTGGAAAACCAAATTAAGAATAAGAGTACTGTAGGGGTTACACACACACACACACCTCAGAATAAAAGTAACGATACCAAACAAAGATATGTAGTGGGTTCTATCTGTTTGGTGCCAGATAGTGTTGAAATCTACAGATATACCAACCAGGATCCAATGGTTGGTTTAGCACTTTTCTATTTATATTATGAATATTCATTAGTAATAGCTGATGGAAGTGCAGAATTTCTATAGCTAAACAGATCAGTTCAATACTGCAACTGGTTAACTGAGGTAATTACCACGATACTGCAGAAAAAATATGAATGACTGTCACTATGCTGTGCAGAATCAAGAAGAGATTCAAAAACTCGTGAGACAATGCCACAAATACAACAGCATTAAAATATAATTTTAATAAATTACAGTAGACTCTCGATTTTCTGGGATAGATAGTAAAAAACAAATCCCGGATAATTGATTTCCCGGTTAATCCAAAAATACAGAAGTCCCCGACATACGTAAGAGATACGTTCCAGGACTTCTTACTTAATTGAGTTTTACGTAACTAGGGAATGACTAATAACATATTGCTACTATATTATATTATTGACAATATCTGAATTCAGCACGATACTTGTTAATGTTTGATCATTTTCATACATCCTTATTAGTTAATTTTCTGATTCAAATCGATCTCTTTCCTTTTCTTGGTAGATTGACTAGTACCACTACAACTTATTCTCTTAGTTGGCACCATGATAACAGTCAAAATGAAATTTTCTGTAAAGAAAATTCACAGGGTTAAGGCAAAAACTCACTATTATCACCCCATGGGAGCTCACATTTTACCAAAGCACATTTCTGGAGGTCACTATCATAAAACAATTTGCACTTTCCGTGTTATTGGTCTTTTCTGTTCATGCATCTAATTATAAACAGGTAGTAAACTATCTTTTTGCATTTGCAAAAATACCAATAACTGGAATTCTGTGGGATTTTACGTTATTATGGTGAAATGCGTGTCCCCTTCACTGAAATCTTCAGTTATATAAAAAAAATAATAATAAATTGCAAGAATCTTCTCTTCTTCTTTCCTACTTTTTTTGCTTGTTACTCCGTATCTCACTTGTGCGTGCCATGATCGTCATTATTGATTGCTTATTTTATTTATTTTTTTTTTGTTTTAAATTTTACAATCCTGAAAAAAAAAAAAAAAAAAAAAAAAAACGTAAATACGTAGTTGCACAAGTCAGGGACTTACTGTATCGAAAAATGTTCAGCAACCTACGTAAAAATTATGGCGATAGATAAAAATGGGGGGGGGGGAGGAACTTACTATGCACAACTCGCGTGTCCCATCCAATGCTTCCTTTTTTTTTTTGCTATGTCGATTTTAAGTCTCATAGCTTCCCTTTATTTTTTATGTGTTGCATATGGTTTGATCACCAACATTATGATTCATTAGAGATTTAATGGATGCGCCCTTTTCGAACAATTTCAAGTTTTTATTTAACTGAAAGCACAACTCTTGCATTTACCCATCATTTTTGCGATTTCTAAACAAAAAAAATTGACATCCCTGACATAAATAACAAAACAAAATTTGTCTTTTTGCGGTGCGACGGAACACAACAATCGACGCGATGCACTAACACACACTAAATATTTGGGGTTTTTTTTTTTTTTTGAGCAGTGGGTGTGAAGACAGCGGGGTTGCACGTAACAGGCACATTAATCTCTGAATGACAACTTATAATGCCACTTCTTGTTGCTTAGTTCCGACTTGCAAAACATTTGGTTATAACTATTCTAGTTATTGCTTGAATTTTATGATTTTTGGTCGATTTTTTTTTATTTGGAGTCTTGAAGTGCCCCGGTTAATCGAGAGTCTGCTGTATATTAAATTTATACAAAATACAGTACTTACCATAACTATTCACAAGTTATGCTCTGTTATACTTGATTTTGTTTCACATATTTCATTTTAGAAGTAGTTGCTCATATTTATAACCCTTGATTATAAACATTTTAAACACTGGAGGTGATTACATGGGGGTACCCTGCCCAAATTCTGAGGAATGACGGGAAAACAAATAATAAAAAACAAAGTTTGCTTAATGCAATGCAAGTTATAGAATGTTAAATTTTGTTGGGAAATAAGAAATAAAGGTTCTAAACCAATCATTTTTAATATTTTTACCCTCCAACAGGTCACTAGAAGCCTTGTGTGCAGGTTAGGTGCTGCCTAATTATGGGTTAAATACTACTCAGATCAATGTTAAATCTCAGTTACCCACTGGATAACATTCAGATAAGAACTGAGACTAGTGGCTAAGCCTCAGGCTTCCTTGCACCATATAGCCAATAATAATAATATCAAACCCATTAATGTTATATGCTTCCAAATGTGTGTGGGGGGTGAAAAGGTCTAACAGTGGATATTTAATGCTAAGAGCCTCCGTATCCGAGTGGGTAGGAGCGGGAGTGCAGTAGCACACGCTCTTTGAGTAGACGGGGGTTCAAGCCCCTGACTGCTGAATACGGTCGATCTGCCAACTCGCACTGGACCAGCGTGGCAGATTATGGTCCATTTCCCTCAGCATGAATTGTTGAGGAGGCTTCCATCCTGCAGTGGGTTGATAATGGCTGCACTTTACTTTTTATATGAAATGCATAGAAGGTTATACTCTGTCCAAGCAAATTAAATATAAATTTCAATAGCTGTAGTTCTTGAAAAGCATTTGAAAAATTAAAACCAAGTGATATAAATAGCCGATTTCATAAATCATTGTAAACTTACCGTCACTATTTTCATCTAAGCTTTTAAATACACCCATGAGTTGCTTTTCATGTTCTAAAATATAATGAACAAAATCTACATACGTCAAACTTCCTTTATCTTCAACAAGCTTCTGCAAAAAATATTTTTTAAATCTCTTAGTATTAATGTCACAATAACAGCATTATATAAATTGCATTATAAAAACAGCATTACATAAAATAATCAAAAACAAATATGTTGAACTATATTATGAGATGGATAATTTCACAGATATAGGAAGCAAATAAGGAAGAATTTGTCAAAAAACAATGGACAGTTAGTATGACTGGGACAGTACTTATAAATGGCCATTGCACTTCATGAACTAATGTTATGTATGAGTAGGGCACCACAGGGTTAGGCAATAGGCACACTATT
Organism: Mastigoproctus giganteus; assembly: GCF_048544385.1. Classification (NCBI taxonomy): domain Eukaryota; kingdom Metazoa; phylum Arthropoda; class Arachnida; order Uropygi; family Thelyphonidae; genus Mastigoproctus; species Mastigoproctus giganteus. The sequence continues at coordinate 50,088,353 of NC_143577.1, forward strand.
ACTACTTTTAATATTTATTAATAATATTTGATGTAGATTTCCTTCATAATTTTTTCCCTTCATTTTTGTACATTTGAAACTGATCATGGTCCAGTTTCCTTTTTCGGCATAAAATTAATAAAAAGGTGAAGGAAATGTTTTTTTTATTTCCTTTTTTTTTTATCAAAAAGATTTATTAGAAAACACAAAGAAAGGTGCATCAAATATAACATGATCATCTTTTAAATGTCGCATGACATTAAAGGAACATACAAAAATTTACGACTACAATATTTGCGTGTTTTTTGTACAAATTACTGATTTCAGTTTCAAACACTTGTGGAAATTCAAACCACATGCAGAGCGCATTCATCAATTGGTGATCCCAGTACAAAGCAATGGTTAGGTCACATTTTGAATACTACATACAGGTTTACAAACCTCATTTAGGAAATTCATCTCTTTCCAACAGATCCCTGTTGGAAAGAGAAGAGCAACAAGAGTGAGTGCACATAAGGGCATTTTACTTAGTAAGAGGATTCTGTAAATTACAGTGTATAGAAACTACACATCTGCATGGGGATCACATGTTCAAAGCTTTGGAAGTGTTGAGTAAATAAATGCTTATGGCATCTTTACTCTCAAACCCACATTAAAGGAAACACAAATTGAAAGATGGTTGCAAAATACAAGTTGAGACTAGTAGATGTAAAGGTTAGTAGTTTGTATAAATTTAAAGAATTAGACAAACTATTAAAAGGAACAAGCAAATGAATTGGGTAAAAGCTGTTTTTTTTTTTACTATCCTGTATACATTTCTTGGTTTCATGTAAATAATGAAACTCTTGCTAGACCAAGTAGCTTTGGTTTCTAAAAATTCCCATCCATTAATAAAATCTTTTCACTTTTTGACAGAAGGATCTGTGTTGTAATACCCTAATGCAGTGGTTTTCAACCTGGGTGCCGCAACAACATTCTTGGGGTGCCGTGTAATTTGGATTTAAGTTACTTAAAGCTATTATGTTTTTTCGAAATTTATACATTTATATCATTATAAAAAGGTGTACAGTATCCATTGTACTATATCTTTTTAATTTTGTTGTTATTATTATTATTAATATTTGGTTTTTAGGAGCATTAGCAACTAAGGCCATATTGCTCCGGGGATATGCAGTGATCATTCCCTAACCTTTCCGCATCCTCCATATTTGGTGGCTCACGGGCTCGAATCCCGGTCTAATCAAGAAGCGTGTGCTATACACTGCTGATCCTGCCCAAGGAGGCGCCCCTTTAATTTTGTGGTGATCTATAATTGATCTTTATTTAGTACCCCTACATAAAGAATAAAATTATTATATAGGTATATATTAAAAGGTCGAAAACCACCGTGTTAGGTATTTATTTTGGCCTAGGGGTGCCGTGAAAAAAAAAAAATAAAAAAATACTGGGACACTAAGGGCACCATGAACCAAGAAAGTTTGGGAACCTCTGCCCTAGTGAAACAGGTGTTTGTAACTGGGCTTTATCCAACCATAGAATTTTGTTTAAAAGGGCAAGACAACAGACAACAAACTAACCTTCCATCAACATACCTCTGCTGCCAGTTACTGGACATAATACAATTTCCAAGGTCTCCACATCAATTCTTTTTGTTAGAATCTTCTGCAGTTTGACTATCGGTTTAATCTGGTATAGCTTGTTTGCAGTCTGACCATGCCATAAATTCTTGCCACCATTCATACTGTCTGCCTGTAGTCAGTATATCTTGTGCTAACTTTAAATTTATTAAAGTATTTAATTATTCTTTGCATGAATTCTCATTTTCTGCACTACATGGAATTTATACATTTGGAATGGAATCTAAACAAGCAGAAAGTGGAACACCTATCATATTCTATTACTAAAATAGTAACAAGAGAGGTGATAACTGGAGTTAATGCCAAAATGGGTCCAAGCAAATTAAATCAAAATATTGTGGCTAGTTACTTCTGCATGGATTTTTGGAAATTAATGAACTTGATTGAAAGAGAAGGTTTCTAAAATTACTCTTCATCATGTCAAATGTTTGTCTCTTGTTATTAATGCTTAATAACACATACTTTCCAATGGCCACAGGAGCTCTGTTTAACATTAAGATTTAACAGAAGTTAAACAATATGATGCTTTTATAGTATTGTGCTTATCTCACTGAACAGAATTTATTAAAAAAAAAAAAAAAAAAAAAAAAAAAAAAAATTGTAATATACCAAAATTACTATCTAAAATTCAGTTTCACAATCTCAAATGAATTTCTAATGTTATTTAATCTACATTCATAAAAGAGAACTATTAAAACTCTTAAATGTATTGAATGCACAAAACTTCCCATTTCAGATCAGTGTAAGGTGAAACTCTAGTCACTTGATAGGTATTTTAAGAGTTGTTTATAAATATTTAAATTTTTATGTTGAAGGATGCAAGTGTGCAGCAATTTATCTAGATCTGTATAAATTACAACTGTTTCATGCAACTAGTTACTGCCCTAAGCTCTTAGTGTTCTACTTAATATTTACCTTAAAGTATGCTAACTAGGCTCTTTCTTTGACTGTTAATAAGACAGAAAGAAAAAAAGACAGCACAGTGACAAATATTCATCAAAATATGAACATTTATTATTTGCATACTTTTCTGCATTTAAAGAAATATTAATTAGTACCATTACATTTTCAATTATCTTCAGCACACCCCCCCTCAAATTTTTTATATTCCCATTGCCAGTGGCAGACCTAGCATTAGTGTGCATTCTGTGGCAGACAATGCATTTTATGTTTACATTCATTAATTCTTGTGCAGTTCTGAAGAACTGAAGGCATACTATTACTGGGCAATTACATTTTCTCCAGAATGTTTCGCTTCTACAACAAAATCACAATTTTGACTTTGTTATAGGAATATTTTAGTATTAATGGTAACAAATGATGCAAAAAAAAAAAAAACAACCCCACATTTCACCTCTCCATCCCCTCTAATAATTTGTTTAGTTCTTCCTTGAATTTATTCAAACTACTCACTTCCACAACAATGATTGGAGCTTGTTCCAGCAATCAACCACCTGTTGACTGAAGGTAAAACGTCTACACCTCTATTCCGCAACTGTCCTTCCTCAGTTTGCTAAAGCCATTTAAATCCTTACAAACCTCAATCAGATCACCTCGCAGGTGTCTAGTCTCCAGATGCTAGAATTTGTAGCATCTGGAGTTTTTCATTCTCCACTGCCTTGAGTGTGGTACCATACAGCTGGCATATTATTGTGGATTACTACTGCCCATATGCAATACCTTGCATTTATCAATGTTAAAACTTTAATTGCCACTTCTCAGTCCACATGTCTAATTTCTCTAGGTTTTGTTGCAGTAGTATGCCTTGATTCTTGTCATTAATCACCCTGCCAACCTTTTTGGTCATCTGGTCATTAGAAAATCTATATTTGCCTTCATCAATATGGTTAATAAATGCAGTAATGGCTCAAGGATAGAAACCTGAGGAATGCCACAAAGAACATCAGCCCAAGAGCATTGTCCATTAATAACCGACCCATCTTCTGACGCTCAATCTTTTTATCCACAGCAGCGTTTCATGTGGAATAGTGTCAAAAGCTTTTTGTTGAAATCACAGTATATGATAAATTATTTTTTGCATCCATCATAGCTAACTGGATTGGTCAGATAAGTTCTCCCTTTAACAAAATCTATGCTGCAATTGCTGTATGACCCCATTCCTTGTCAAAATGGTCATGCAGTACGTCTCTAACCATTGATTCTACTAATTTTACTGGAACAGAAGTCAAGCTTACAGATCTATAATTATGCACTCTACCCTTTAATCCCTCTTGATGAATAGGAGAGATCTCCAATCCATGGATGCTCTCATAATTATGACCAAAGGTTTGCTTATCTCTTTTAATATAAGTGGATAGATTCCATCAACCCCAAGTAACTTATTTTAGCTTCCATCTCTCTCACTTTCCTCTTGGATACCAATGAATCATTTAATTCCTAGTTAAACTTGGTATACTCTTTGTATTCCTATTACTAAAAACTTCTTCATGAACAAAGGTTATTGTTTCTCAAGAGTTTTATGACACAATGGCATCAGAACCCAAGATATGCCTTTTCTAGATTTCTTAAAATGTTAACTCATGTTTTGTTGTTTTTTATGAAAGCAGATTTATTGAATGAAACAAAATAGTTTCAGATCTGAGGAGTTACCTAGAAGGGCAGGTACAGTTCTGATTATTACATCAACTCTGGAGGCAAAGTAATCTAGAATTTCTGAACCAAGGGCATACCAAAAGAATGAGGGGTGTTTTCATTAGTTAATAGGGTGCAAGATGTGTGGCCAATTCACAGTCTAGCAAGCATTACTTCTCTGCAAGTTTTCTGATGCTGGAGTCTCATATTTGTGGATCAGATTTCATGTAATTTATTGTTGGTTTGGTTTCTCCATGCCAGGCCCACTCATCTCTTGCTCTTCAAATAACATGTCCAAAATAAGAGCCTATCATTGTTTTGTCTAGCAGCTGTGACACTGACTTAGCTGCAATATCTTTGTCACTGCCTGCTATTCTAAAGCATCCTGGAATCCAAAGGGTTATTTCAGAGGGATTTTTTTGATAGATTGATTATAATGCCAATTTCCTGTAGGAGAGGATGATAACAAGGATGTTTACCCTGTAGAGCTGAGATGGCACTAAGCCAATCAGAATATATTAACATAGAAAGTGATGACTGCAACATATTTCATTTAATGCAAGCTGGACACATAATTCTACAGAAAGTATGCTTATACTCAAATGTAGGGAATTTTGAGATGGGAATGCAACTGCTACACCTAGATATGAGTGGGATTAAGAGTTTCCCCGGAGTGTTCTGAAGCATGATTATCATGTAGCTGTTGGATGTTAACTGATGAAATGGCATTTTTTGACCACTGAGCAAAGAATAGATTAATGTCTAACTGATGTTTATCCCATACAGGTAAAGGGCACATTTCAATTTTCTTGAATTCAATTTTCCAGTTGTGTACTATTTCTCAAAAGGCATATCCTAGTAGACCTAATTTCATTAGGCTTAGCTTCATACAATGTAGGCCAAAGATGATGGTTGAGGTGGAAGGCTTCCTATTTTGGGAGTGGATTAACAGAGTGGGCTTTGTCTTCTAAGATAAAGGGGGGGGGGGGGTCACATGCTTGTAAGTACAAGCTGTGAACCAAGGTTCTGCAGACACCTAGCACAAGTCGAAAGGCACAGTGTTGAGATATAAGATGTTTTTAGCTGAAGCACCCTATAGCTCCATAGTCTGTGACTGGATTACAGCATGGTATATATTCAGCAATGACTGCCTGTCAGCACCAAGATATTGAGGATACCGCACAAACGATTTTTAATTTCTGGAGGCATGTAGTTTGCAGGTGGGTAAACTTTATGAAAATTTAGTTCGATGTCTAAAACTAAACCTAATAGTATTAGGGAATTTGTCATGGGTATTTCTATGCCTTTCAGTTTTAAGAGAGGTTCCATATAAGAGGCTGAAATTTTCAGAAGGGTATTGCTGTAGTTTTCCCCTCAGTTAAATAATAGCCACTGCATTTTATCCAAGTTTCAATTTTAGTTATTGCCAATTGAAGTTCTCTTTCAATGGTAGCCATGCTGTATGATTCACAGAAAACAGCAAAATCGCCAACACACACAAGTTTTCACCATAGCTGGAATGTCTCTAGTTATGTTACTGGTATGCAATGAAGAAAGAGTTGTGCTTAAAATCAATCCTTGAAGTACTCCTTGTGTGTAAATCATGGACAAAGCATTCTGGAATTGTGCTTGAAAAGTCTGAGATGAAAAAAATTCTCATCAATTTGAGGCAGGTTACCTCTCGGTCGAATGTTTTATTAATTGTTTATAAATCGAATGTTTCATTAATATCAAGAGTTAAACATTACAATTTGTCTTTCTTTTTTTTTTTTTAACAAAAAAATTTTAAATGTCTGCTTAGAATTTAATGAATATCAGTTGCAGACCTGTTACAACTGAAACCAAATTGATGGAACAATATAGCATTTTGATTTTCAACAATCTGAAAGAGTCATTTGTGGATCATCTTTTCCAGGATTTTCCCTAAACAGCTGGTCAAAGATATAGGACAAGAATTGCTGAGGGAGGAAGAATCTTTCAACAGTTTTACTATAGCTAATACTATTGACTGATGTTATATATTGGGATAAACATTCTCTTCAGTGATTCTGTTTGTAAAATTGCAGTAGTGTGTATATGGAGTTGGAGCATTGTGTAATAAATAATTAAAATTCTCTAGTGCAGCATTTTGGCAAAAAATATTCCATGCTTTATTTTGCATCCTTTTGGCAAGGAAGCAAATTCTTACTCACCAACCATTACATCATTGTTTGGTAGTGTTTGATTTCAGTATTGTGTTGGCAGCAGCTCCAAGCAGCTGTTCTATATGCATAGTGGCATTAACAAAAGTATTTCAGACAGTGCAAAATGTGATCCTGAATTTACGTATACAACCAAGTCAGTACAATAAATTTCCTGAAAAAGGACGATTTGGTTAAATAAATAGGGTAGTATTTCAAAACTGTAATGATATACGAATGAATATATTATTGATTCAGTATGAAGTAGAGACATTTTATTACTACTACTACTAATTTAACATTGAATTTCTTATACTGTAAATAGAAACAATAACAATACCTTCAATAGTGTCAATAAACTGACTTCCATATTTTCTATTCATTCATTTCTTCCTTCTGAAGATGAAATGGATGAATTTCTATTTAGAAGGACGAACAGAAAATATGGAAGTTAAACTACTAAGCTCATAAATAGTCAATTAGTATTATTAGAGGGTCACAACTCTTCCATCACAGTATCTTTTCTCCAAATTCTTCCAAATTTGATACACAAGCACATTTTTTCCAGGTTTCTTTGCCAATCAAAGAAAGTCCACAAATAGTTAATTCTAACAATCTATCCATAAACAGATCCTCAGTAATATTAAAATTTCTAATATATATTTTTTAAATCTGCCCAGACACATTCAAATGGCATTAATATTGCAGTTATATGGTGGCAATCTTAAAACCAGGAATCCTTTTTGTTCAAGCATGGAATAAAATTTATATTTTATTTTCGGAATGGCATTTTGCCAATCGATTGCCAAATTTTGCTAGGGAAACCAATCTATTATATCCTATTTTCTGAATGACAAGTTAGATTTGTTTAACTGTATGGACACATAGCTCGAAGGGCAGGACACATAGCTCGAAGACATGATGACAGATGGACTAAGAAAATAACAGAATGGTATCCAAGAGGAGCTAGAAGAAAACCTGGAAGTCAAAGGCGGAGATGGATAGATGGAATTCAGTTTGTGGGTAGTAAATGGATGGCCAGTGCTCAAAACAGAAGGACTGGAAAGTTGCTGGCCTTCATCCTGCAGTGGATTGAAAATGGCTGATGATGAACTGTATGGAATAATTGGGTGCATTGTTGTTTCAGATAAATTGGCTAACAGTTTAATCTGATGTGCATTTTCCAAAAATTACTAAATTCATTTGACAATGGTAAAATGCCACTGTTATGCTTGCTTTGTAACACAAAATCTGAATTAGGAATAAAATCCCATTTTTCCACCTGCACATAAAACATTGTTTTGAAGCATTCCCTGATTTATAGCTGCCACAAACATTGACTTTCCTAGCATTTACTAAACATCAAACTGTTATTGATTCAGGTTTCATCAATATAAATGATAGGCATACTTTCTCTTGTAAGTTGCAAATATGTTGTCCTGTAAGAATATATATATTTTTTTTATTAAAAAAAAAAAAAAAAAAAAAAAAAAAACTTTCCTTTGCTTTTATATTTTTTCTAAGAAAATCTGATTTCATAAAGAGATTCTAACATAAAATTTATTCTCTTTCAGAACTGAAATTAATTTAGGTATTACTGGACCACTTTTCTCATTTATGTAAGTCTTGGACAGTTTGCCTTCGATAAAATCTGTCCACAGAAGATACACCACGGCTTGTTTTTTTTTTTGGAGATTTAAAAGTGGGATTCCTATTATCTTCCCCTTCTCTCCTAAATTTTTTAATGAGTGTTTGTAAAAATGGTGTATTATATACTGTATTTTAATACATTTAGGTTGTTTCTTAGTCCTCTGCAATTCCACTGAATTGATTTTCTGCGTGCTTTGGTTTAAGATTATTGGATTGGTCGGCTTTATTTTCCCTCAATAATGTTTAGATCCGTCTCATTTTGGAAATACCAGATGACCAACATCCATCTCATAATTAGCAAGAGGACTGCTTTCTCATTATCTGATTTTCATCAATGTCCATATTTCGATCTAAATGTTTATTCTATGCAGGACTTGGATCTTTCTCCTTTGCCAATGGTCCTGACTTGAGGCATTGTGAGTTGACCTGATATTAGTAGTGCAGTATTTGTTGTATTCTTTGTTTTTGTTGCTGTCAGTGTTTCAGCATCAACGAGGAAAGATATTTTAGGAGGAACTGTAACATCCATCTGTGTTGAAAATTCTTTAGTGTGTTTGACTGCATTGGCAAATAACATTTTTCAGGATGGGCATCCTGACAATTGGGACATTATTGTTACATCAGTGTTTTCAGATTGTGAGTTGTCTTTTTAGCCACATAGCATTAGTAGAGGCATTTGATGCAAGAAAGCAAGCTTATGCAGCATCAGCCATAAAAAAAAAAAAACCACTTCCACTTCACCCCTCTGTTCGTTCAAAATACCTGTCCAGCTGAGCCTTAAACTTATTTAGGCTATCAACTTCCACGACAAGGGATGGAAGTCTGTTCACCAACCAACCACTCGCTGGCTAAAGGCAAATTTCCGCACATCTATCCTACATCTGTCTTTCCTCAATTTGTATTTATGCCCTCTCAGGTGATTATTCTGAGCGAGAGGAAGAATCCCATCAGCATTGAGCATGCTCAAACCATTCAATGCTTTATACACCTCTATCAGATCACCTCGCTGGTGCCTAGTCTCCAGACACTGTAATTTGTAAAACTTAAGCCTTTCTTTGTAAGAGCACCCCTTTGTTCCATTCACTAATCTTGTTGCCCTTCTCTGTACTCGTTCCAGCAGCTCTACATCCTTCTTGATGTGAGGCCTCCAGACCTGTATACAGTACTCTAGGTGTGGCCTGACCATTGCCTTATACAAGGGAATAATCACCTCCTTATCCCTGCTAGAAAAATTCCAATATATCATTGACAATACACCATGAGCTACTCTTGCAGCCCGTCTGCACTGCTCAGAGAACTTCATATCTGCCTGCACAACCACCCCCAGGTCCCTTTCATTCTCTACCATTGTCAGTGTAGTACCACAGAGTTGATACGTTGCTCTGGGGTTGCTGTTTCCCATGTGTAGTACTTTACATTTGTCAATGTTAAACTTCATTTGCCACCTCTCAGCCCATCTGCTCAACCTTTCCAGATCCTGCTGCAGCAGCATAGTGTCAGTAGTGTCCTTGACAACCCTGCCTACCTTTGTATCGTCTGCAAACTTCGACATTAAGCTTGATATACCATCATCAATATCATTTATGAATACAGAAAACAATAATGGACCCAACACTGAGCCCTGAGGGACTCCACTAAAAACATTAGTCCACGATGAGCAGTGTCCATTGATTACCACTCTGTCTTCTCCCCCTCAGCCACCCCTTTATCCACAGCAGCAATTTGCCTCCAATGTCACACTGCTCCAATTTGTGCAGCAGTCTTCCATGTGCAACAGTATCAAAAGCCTTTCTAAGATCCAAGTATATAATATCAAAGTTATTCCCTGCATCCAGTTCCTTTGTGACTGCATCATAGTATCCAATCAAATTGGTCAGGCAAGACTTCCCCTTAACAAAACCATGCTGTGTCCGAGCTATAACTGAAGTCTTGTCTAAATGATCCTGCAGTGCTTCTTTAACTAGTGCCTCCATTAATTTTCCTGGAACAGAAGTTAAACTCACAGGTCTATAATTGCTTGTGTCAGCCTTTGATCCTCCTTTGTGAATTGGGGTCACATTTGCACATCTCCAGTCTGCGGGTACCTCCCCTGAGTCCAAGGAAGCTCTCATAATTATGGCTAAGGGTTTGCTTACTTCCTCTGCTGTCTCCTTTAATATAACTGGATAGATCCCATCCACCCCAGGTGCCTTTCTTGTGTTTATCTTCAACAGTTTCTCCTCCACTTTACTCTCAGTTATTACAAGATTCTCTAGCTTACTGCTAGAGTTGAATACACCTCTGGCTTTCCCCTCGCTAAATAACTCCTCATGTGTGAATGTCGATGCAAAATATTCATTTAGTTTGTTAGCTACCTGAGCAGGATCATCAACAGTTGACCCATCGATATCAAGTGGACCAATCTGATTCATCTCCTTCCTTCTAGAGTTTACATAAGTAAAGAACTCTTTGCTGTTTTTCTTTGCATCCCTTGCCAAAGATTTCTCGTACTCTGCCTTCGCCTGCCTAACCTCCTTTGTAACATGTTTCAGATCAACTTGTATCTATCATAGGCTTCTGTGTCATGTGTTAATTTGTATGTATCCCATGCATGTTTCTTCTCTGCCATATGCCTCATCAGTTCATCTGACATCCATTTAGGCCTAAACCTTGAACAATATTTCTTAGTTGGTATGTAAAGCCTAGTAGCTTCCAAGATAAGTTCTTTGAATGCTTCCCATTTTGCATTTGCTGTTGGTAACATCATCAGTTGGTCCCACTGTATAGAATTTAAATACTGTCTCAGTCCATTGTAGTCGCCTTTACGAAAGCAATAACCCTTCCCTTTACCCCTAATGGTAGTTACCTCTTTGAGTAAATCCCACTTCAGCACACTGATCACTGCCACCTAGTGGTTCATTTATCTGCAGATTCTTAATGCATGAAGAATCACTGCTGATAATCAAATCAAGAGTATTCCTCCCTCTAGTTGCCTCCCAAACATGCTGATGTAGAAAACAATCATCCAATAAATCCACAAAAGCCTTGCTAGTGATCAGCCCCCAAACTCCAGTCAATATCTGGGAAATTAAAATCTCCCATTATAAGACTCTCTGATTTACTGGCCCACTCTATTTCCCTGTACAGTTTCTTATTATACTCATCAGAGTCATTATTCCTATAGCACACTCCTACTCTCAATTTTGATCTCCCAATGCTTATGTCACACCCAAACTGACTCGACACTGCACTGTCCAGCGATGTCCACTGGCTTCACTTCCTTGGATTTTATGTATTTCTTAACTAATAGCATAACCCCTCCTCCCTTCCTATCCTTTCTGTAGACATTGTACTCCCCAAATTCCAGTTCTGCATTCTTTATATCTGTGTGACACCAAGTCTCTGATATCCCAACAATATCTGCCTTTGTTTTGAGCAATACCTCAAATTCATTTACTAAACTCCTAGCATTGGTGTACACACAAGTATACATGCACCTATTTCTATTCTTAGCTACCCTAACACAACCCATGTGTTTACTTGTACCGCAATGACTCCCAGCAGTCTCTGAAATATCCTGAATCTTGTTTTCCCGGCTTCTGCTCATTCCAATAGAAGCAGTGCAAGAATCTCTTTCACCTCTGCCAGTGGCTACTGTTAATCTATTCGTCTTTGTATCCCCCCCAAGCTAGCAGTTTTCCGACCCACCTAACACTGCCTCGATAGCATCAGCAAATATTCTTGCACCCTTTCTATTTAAGTGTATCCCATCCCTGTAGAAGCAATCTCTCCTGTTAACAAGTACAGTCCAGGCTGAAAAAAATTCTACCCCTTGAGCCTTGCACAATCTTTCCAGGGCCGAATTGATCGACAAGGCTCTCATCATATACTCCCTCCTATCGTGTCTGGGCAGAATTGCAGACACTTTCAAATTCAACCCTATTTCACGGCCTTTTTTTTTCAACAGTGACCTGTACTTGTTAAGCAATTCTGCCGGTCTCCTACTCTAGATATCATTAGTGCCAACGTGTACAACAATATCATCTTTTGTGCCCTTAAAAGATGATATCTGCTCTACAACAACATCAACCTTTGCCCCTGGCAGACATATATAGGAGACAGACAGCTGCTACCTGACATAGTATTTGGGAATGCCCATACTCCTCGCATTTGAAGCATCTAGGGGGATTTTGAATATATGGACAGGTCTTACAATAAAGACAGTCAACTTTCTTGTAAGAAAACTGATGCAAGAAGAGTGCTGAAGGTAAGAAAAATGTTCCTTGTGGAGTTAAGACCACCACGAAACCTTCAGCATTTCGTACTGAAGATTTCTTCGGCAATTTCTTCCTCGGAAATGTTATGAATGTTACATTATGTTCCATTCCAAAATGATCCCTTTAGAGCTGTTTAATGTTCTGTGTGGGGCTACAGAAATGGGAAGTCCTCCAACCAAATTATCATTTGTTTTTGGACATATTTTCATCAAAGAGAAAAACTTAAAGAAGATGCAAACTCCAATTTCTGGAAATCCCAAGCTAATTAATTTTATATTTTCATTACTTTGATTATCATGTAACTTTGTTCACATTAAGCACCATTTTCACTTTACTGGTATGTTATTATTTTAAAATAAATAAAATAACATACCAGTTCTATTAATTAGAACTGCTATATTATTATTTTTGTTATTAAAATAAATTGTTCTATTATTAGAGTTTATTGTTATATATACTGCACAAACATGGTTTTTCATTAAAATTTGTAAATACAATTCCATTTGCATTGTGTATATTTTTGTTAATATACTGTCCTTTTAGGAATTGTTTTCGGTTTCCAGCAATAAATTAATAAATAGAGGAGAAAAAAAATACAATATCATAAAACAATACATGAAGTTTGATGTCTCTTTTTTTAATTTAAATGTACTTAACTCTGCAGATGAAGCCTTTTCAAATCTGTTAATTTACATTTGTCGAACTTCTTGCCACTTAATATAATGCTTTTATCTAAAACGACAATTTTTTTTTTAACGTGATGGTTCAATGTTAAGAGATTTAAATTACCAAAAACAATTATTTGTACGTATATCATATTCGTTTTATTTTTTGCTTTTTAAAAAATAACAATTTAAGTCAAATAAAATCTAACATCCACATTAAGATAAATACATAATTTATTATTAAAATTCACCAATGACGATTTTTTTAATTACTTTACATTAGCAATAATATTTTTAATTATTGCATTCGAACTGGATTTTTGGTTTATTATGAAATAAAAGTGATAGTCAACTTCAGTCTTCAAAATCAATGTTACTTGCAGTTATTTATTTATTTTTATATTGTCTTGGCTTTTTTTTTTTTTTTTTTCCGGCTTGCAATGAGGATCGAATCCTAAATCTATATTTATATTTGGCGTTCCATTTATTTACTTTTAATTTAAAGTTAATCGGGCATTGTCAACCATTCAATAATACATGTATACCTTTAGCACCGTTGTGTTAGGCCCTGGTCATAGGGCTCAGGATATACATCGAAAGTAATAGTTAAATACCAATAGAAATTTCGGTGCTAAAGTACTGCTGTCGTCAGGTCGTATATTAGTTGTACAGTATGTCGAAGATGACTATTGACGTGTATCTTAATTTTTAGAACTTACGGTGGCAGAAAAAAAAAAAATAATAATAATAATACTAAATATTAAATAATAAAATAACAAAGGAGACAAAAAAATAATGGCCGTGGTAGAGGGGGTCAATAGCGGTGAATTTTGCCCATTTTAGGTTAATACACATAAATTTCATAAAAAGTGTTGTACTTACCTTAATATCTTCGCGACCTTCGGGAATTCCCATTTGTAGAAAAGCTTTAGTGAGATCGTCCAAACATATTCTGCCATCGCCATTCACGTCCAATTGTTTAAATAATTTGTAAAGACGTTCTACCTCTTCTGAAGATAATTCTTGATACTGTTCGGAATGAGAATTTACAAGCACAATTCCAATATCGATTTTATTTCTCATTTTTTCACACATAAACGATTTAAAAAAAAAAGTCGCGCACCTTACTAAAGAATAAAAATATATACTAATCAAAGTATCAATATCCAAAACCATAAAGAAATACACCACCCATTCATTCAGAATGCCGGTACAACTACATTTGCCGCGTTAAAGCTGCATTATATATATATAGCAGCACAAGCTATCTATCAACATATTACAGCAACTGAAGTTCCGGAAAGCTACAACGTCGCCACCTATAATCATTAAAAACTTGGAATTTACATCATGTAACGTTCTAATATTTTCCTGGAGGAAATTTAAGTTCCATAAAAATACAGTATTTCATTAATGTACACGAATCCCATTCCATCTCAAAGTCAGAAGGTAACAAAATAAAAACGCCATGACTACTGCGTACAGGTCTGGAGGCCTCATTTTAGGAAGGATGTAGATTTGCTTGAGCGTGTACAGAGAAGGGCAACAAAATTGGTGAGAGGAATGAAGGGATCCTCTTACCAAGAGAGCGGCTTAAGTCCTGCAAATTGCAGTGGCTGGAGACTAGGCACCTGCGCAGCGATCTGATTGAGGTGTATAAGGCCTTGAATGTGTTGAGCATGCTGAATTCTGATGGGATCCTTCCACTTGTTCAGATTACGAACCTAAGGAGGCATAAATTCAAATTAAGAAAAGATAGATGTAGAATAGATGTGCGGAAATTTGCCTTCAGCCAGCGGGTGGTTAATTGTTGGAACAAGCTTCCATCTGTCGTTGTGGAAGTTGATAGGTTGAATAAATTTAAGGAGGAACTGGACAGGCATTTGGAGGGAATGGTGTGATTTTTTTTTTTTTTTTGGGTGATGCTGCATAAGACTACTACTATGTGATGCAAGAAAGCAAGCATTAGCGAAAAAAAAAAAAAAAAACAATTTAACATAACCAATCCCTCTAAAAGTTTGTCCAGTTCCTCCTTGAATTTATTTAAGCTATTAACTTCCACAACGACAGATGAAAGTTCGTTCCAGCAATTAACCACCAGCTAGCTAAAGGCAAATTTCCGCACATCTAGTCTACAACTGACTTTCCTCAATTTGAATTTATGTCCCATCAGATTCATAATCTGAGCAAGCGGAAGAATCCTATCAGAATTCAGCCTGCTCAACCTATTCAAGGGCTTATACACCTCAATCAGATTACCTCGCAAGTGCCTCGTCTCAAGCCACTGCAACTTACAGAACTTAAGCCTTTCTTCGTAACAGGACCCCTTCGTTCCCCTCACTAATCTTGTTGCCCTTCTTTTTTTTCTCTCCTTCTGTGTACGGGATAGCTGTCACCTTCTGAGGGCCAACAGGGCTGGTTGTTGAGGACTGCCTCCGCGCGGACAGGATGGATTGCTGTGGAGGCTTTTTGGTTTTGTCACTTCTAAATTATAAATTCACAGTGTCCTGTATGAAAGCAACAGATTTAAATGGAGGAGTGGAATAAACGTTCCTGGTGCGCGCCAAACCTATGACTTGCATACATAAATACATGCATACATCCCATTAACCTCAAACCACCGCAGAGCTCGTAGAAACTGGTGCCATGATCATGTGACTTGAAGCCTTGGCAAATGGGGTACAGTTCTGTGAGTCCTATTTTAACCCAGGAATAGATTCTAGACGTTATTTCATCTGGAGACAACGAGGAATGCGGTACCACCCCTCCAACATCAGAAAAAGGTACTATCCCTCCAACACTTATGGTGTAGTTGGTAGTGAACAAAGGGCAGAAAAATGATCAACGGCCGCAAACCTCTTTGGTTTTTGAAAGGAATACTGTAACTGTGCAGAGGTACCGAGAACAGATCCTCGAGCATTATGTGCGACTTTTTATCGGTGCAGTTAGCCCAGATTTTCTTTTCATGCAAGACAATGCCACTGACAAGTGATGGAGGAAGATCTTGAAACTGAAAGTATCCAATGACTGCCGTGACCAGAACGATCACCAGACTTAAATCCGATCGAACGTGAGTGGGACGCCCTTGGGCGTCGCATTGCACGCTGACAGCCAAGTACTCGGTAACTTGGTGAGCAAAGGTCTGCGCTGATGGAAGAATGGGATATGTTGCTACGAAATTTTATAGACTCCCTTATATTGAGAACAGCTCACCGCTGTTAGGCCTGTTTAGCCTTTGGAGGGGGATCTATGCCGTATTGATGTCATGTGACCATATTTTCGAGCATCTTGTATCGACTTCTGTGTAATGTGATATTTTTGGCAATTCTTATACACATCTATAAATGATTACAACGATTACAATCCCTATAAATGTCCTTATACCTGTACCAAGTTTCGTGCTGTCTCTTCATTTCATCATTATTCTATGGTACACCAATTATATCTCTCTTCATTTTAAGTTGTACAAATTACACCACGTTTTCTAAGTGATCTGTTAATTTTGCCGATCAATGTAGTCAACGCTCACATTCGCTTTACGGTCAGTTGGATTTAAACTGCATTGCTCATAATGCAACAGTCTCAATGCCCACAACAAACCGAATTTTGCCTTCACAACGACTTTTCATAGTTAGATCGCCAAAAGGTTAATCCTTCATTTAGCCATTATTTTATCTTTTAAGTAAATGGCATATTTAACCTTTTGGAGTGGTCTTTTCATTTTAAAGTACTCGAATATCAGGACATCCCCTTTTTAAAATCAAAGTTTGTTGGCTGTGAGAATTAATTAAGACTGCTGCATTAACTGAGCAGTTTAAATCCCTGGTGACAAAAATATGAGGCCAATGACAAAAATTTAATTCTAAAATCATATTGAAAAACATCAGTTGAAATAAGATTGTACTTATCACTTAAATAAATAATTCCTATTTCCGTATTATCTTTGATTCTACTAAATTAGTCTATAATTCCCTCCACTGACGCTGATTGTTGTAGGGCTTTAGGCATATCAGCAACTGAGGACATATTGCTGTATATAAATTTCTTGTAAATTGCATGTGTTCTGTGATCGATGTTGTTTGCTCGATAAAACCCCTGAGTTTCCTGGATAAAAACCATGGTACCTCTTCTGAGACCAACTAACGAAGCCACATTGTGAAAAAAGATCCATTAAAATTCCTCTAGTCTTAGATGGGATTCAAAATGAGGTCTTTCCCAGTAAATGTAGGTTGGTTGGTTGTTGTTGTAGGACTTGAGGCGCATTAGCAACTTAGGCCATAATCCACCCTATTTATAAATTGCGTGTGCTCCGTTTCGCTTTACTGTTTGCTGGAAGAGAAACCCAAGTTTCCAGGAGAAAAATCATGTTACCAGGATGTGTGACTGATTAACACAGTCACATTGTGTATTATTATTATTGTGTATTATAATTATTATTAGCCATATAGTGCAAGAAAGCCTAAGGCTTATGCTGCATCAGCCAAAAAAAAAAAAAAATTCTGAGAGAGAGAGAGAGAGAACAAGTGTCAGAAGTAGAAGGGAATCACCAACAAGAAAGAGAAGAATGATGATATCTAGCTCAAGACCCATGGTGTGCCAAGCCCATACTCACCAGATGCGAGCCCCTGGGATTAAAAGGCCCATAAAAGTTCCTAGCGTCATTGATGGGATTCCAACTCAGATCTTTTCAACCCGGTGTCGGGAGGACGTTGATTATATTAATGGTGCCTCCGACTAGGGCCTGACGCTAGTCCAACCTTCAGTTATGCCAACCTTCCATTGGCATAACCAAAAACGATTCCAACAATTTTTGTGTCATAGTTCATCATAACTCATGCTTAAGATTTTTAAATTTAGAAAGTGTTTTCCACAATTCATTTGAGTGCAGACTGTCAGTAAACCTTTGTCAGCAATATATGCAGCACAAGGAATATTATGCTTTATTATTATTATTATTTCGAAGATACACGATACACATGCCAGTATTCTAATCTCACGCACTGTCATATCTTCAGCACAAATTACGTTATGCTACCATTTACCAATATTATTTAGTTCTTCAACCAAGTGTGCACAACAGAGTGCATGGGATGGGGGAGGGACCTAGCAGAATTCAGGTTCTCCCAAAGCAACTCCATTAAAATAAAAATACGAAGTGAGTGATTTCCTGTAGACCAAAGCAGTGGCCCTGATTTTCAGCCTCTCCGCCTTTAGATAAATTCTCTTGTCGAAACAAAAAGATTTGCTAATGTTGTTGTCAAATTTTTTCCGCACATGAATTGCAAGATTTTTGATGAAAATAACCTTCGAAGTGGTTTCACAAATATTTTAATTCTTCATAAAAATAGATGACGGAGATGACTTTCTGATAGCCATATGTCAGAAATTTCTAAATCGACATTATAATTGATCGTAGCGATCAGTTATAATGTCGAATTAGAATCTTTATAATCAAATCAATCTTGTTTTTCCAATTGCTGGATTGTGCTGTCTAAAGTGTCGAAATGTGGAGAAAATTTCTCTTCATTATTGTTCCAACTTTGTTTTGAAGTTCATTATGATTCTTTTCCTGTGAAAAATTCTTTTTAGCTCAAATTCAGAGTAATTTCCAAATTCAGTTTCCAACTTTTTTCGATCGTCTTCAAGGCATTCCAATTTATAATCCATTCTGCCGGCTTCTGAAATCAAGCGGCACAGCTAATAATATACTCAAATTGACCACTTACAGGTTTCTCATGTTTATTGGGATCAAAATGTTGCACCACACAATTAGACAGCAGATAAATTTGTTTTAATAGTTTTATTTTTCAAAGGTCAAAAATTTGGATCCTAATTGCCTATATAGGATTTCTTTTTCAAGTGTTCACTTGATTTTTGATTGAGAGAGATTGATGCTTTTTGAATGATGTTGCTCTTTCGATTTTTTAAGTTTTCCTAAACTTTGGGAGCCTTCGGCCAATGCCATGATGGCTCATTGCTTAAGCCGGACCTAATTGCCAACATTAAGCCAAAATGTTAATCATTACTGACAGATCGGTCCAGTGCATAACGTATCAAGTAAGACATAAAGACCATCAGTTCGAATACTGCCTCCATAAAGGTGCCGAGATTGTCCAATATTTTTTAATATGAGGTAAATAATGCGATATGATTTCAGCAATCGAATCGCCTTAAAAACTAAATAACTAGAGAGAGAGAGAGAGAGAGAGAGAGAGAGAGAGAGAGAGAATATTTATTACGACTAGATAAATACAGTGTAGATAAATCTAAGTAAAGCTGTAATTGTCCCGTCACGGCCAAAGGCCAGGGGCTCGCATCAGATTTAAATAACTAATCATGTACCGAACGTTATAAAAAGTAAAATTTTAAAAATATAACATGCTACCATGATTCCTCACATGATACAGGTGTTAACTGTATTTACATGGTACATGACGTAAAGTTATATAGTATTTACAATATAAACTGAGTGATCGCTGAATTATGACCACCCCCCTGTGAAAACTGAATGCGACCCGTTGACCACCTGAGGTACAAGAGTGCGGAGTTACATGACCTGCGTAGCATAGAATAAGGTGTCTGGTTCAGTACGTAGTAAAATTCCGAGCGTGATGGGTAAAAGGAAGGATTTATCGGACTTTAATAAAGGACAGATTGTGGATGCTCGACGAGCTGGTGCCTCGATTTCCCAAACGGCTGAACTGGTGGGGTGTTCGAGAGCCGCCGTAGTTAAAGGTACCAGGACGCGTAAAAATGGTCAAACAATGACCCAACGGCAAAACTTCAAAGGTCAGCAAAAGGTTCATGTTAGAGGAGCGCCGGGTCCGACGACTCGTGCAGGTGAACAGGCGCAGCACTGTTGAAGAGGTCACTACTACCCAATACAACATGGGCCAACCCGGAACAATATCTGGCATGACCATGCGTTACACGCTCGCATGTATGGGCTATACCAGCAGGCAACCCCTACAGCATCCTCTCCTAACCACCAAGGTTCATCGGCGTAAAAGACTCGCCTGGTGAAAATAGCATGCAAGTTGGACGTTAGAAGACTAGAAGAAGGTGTGTTGGTCGGATGAGTCACGTTATTTACTCCTCACCGTGGATGGTCGTGTACGGATTTGGCGTCAATAATATAAGGCTCTTCATCCACCATGCATGGTATCAAAAGTGCAGACCAGTGGAGGCAGTTGTATAGTGTGGGGCATGGCAGGAACTTGGACCCCTGGTGCATGTGGAACAACGTATCAGTGGTCTCCGCTATCGTCAACTGCTTGCTGACTGTATACACTCCGCTATATTACACTTTTTCCCGAATGGAGATGGTCTTCCAAAATGACAATGTGCCGAGCCATTGGGCACTTGATGTGCTGGAATGGTTTGAAGAACACAGTTATGACGTTCAGCATATTGATTGGCCTCCGAATTCCACCGATATCAATCCCATAGAACACTTGTGGGACGCTATGGAAGGCATATCAGGCGTCTGGATACACCAATCACCTCCATACCTGCATTGCTGACCCATTATACACAGCTTGGTTGGCCATACCTCCCGAACGCTTCTGACATCTTGTTGAATCAATGCCACGTCGGACAGCTGCTGTATTGAGGGCAAAAGGAGGACCTACGAAGTATTGGTAGGTGGTCATAATTCAGTGATCACTCAGTGTATATAATATACGCGAATGGCACCCTCTGTGGATGCGCATCGATGCGCTCCTGTTTAAAGCCGTGTGGTGAGACATTGCCATATAGCAAACGAATTTTGTCATAGGACAGGAGAGCTTGACAGATGGTGTGGAGAAGAGCACGAGCTTCTTATTGGCGTCTGTGATTTGAGCGAGCTGCTAAGACTTCATTCCTGTAGGTTTTATTGGTACAAAACTTATACAAGTCGATATCTAGGTGCTGTACTTTCGTTAGCATATGATTTAGGAGGAAGCGATCTGAGATATGAAGTCTCCAATGCTTTGAGCAGAGCATTGGGGTTGACCAAAGTTCTGGCTTGGGTATTCGCCAGTAACAAGAATTACAAATAAACGGTGTTGAGATTTGGTCTGTGACCATCTTAACTGTGGCTAGCAGTCGTTGTACTTCAATAATATCAGGTAGTTTTCCATCCCTAGTAAAGTGGCTAAGGTTCTAGTTCTGTCCTGTGGTGGGAGACAAGCTTTCCTGTTGACCCATTTAAGGAGCCAGAATTCTGCAGTGGAATTGGCTTCTTCGTTGTAGTAGCTGCTGATACCCACACTTCAGCGGCATAGAGGATTGGAGAATAAATTACTGTTCTAATGAATTTCTTAATTATTTGAGGATCCTTGACATAGATTAATTGTTGTTTAGCTGCTCATCAATAAAGAGAGGCTGCTCTGGATGTGAGCTTGTGTACAAAACTGAAGTTTGGGGTCAAACATTATTCCCAAATCTGCGTGGGTAGGAATGGCAGATATTAAAATTATATCAAGTGTTGAGGGCTATTACTGTTGAGATTTTTGTTTTAAGGAAAACACCATTAGTTTGTTTTTTGTGGATTGATTGATTGATCATTGAGAGTCCATACTGTATGCGGTAAGAGGCTAGGTTGATGGGACTATAATTACTACATGCTGTAGCTTCAAGATCATTGTTGGAAGCCATAGGCATTAGAATTTTTATATAGTCTGCGTATGTGTTGGTCTTCACGGGTAGGTAGCACAGTGGTATCGTCCCCGTCCTCCCCACAGCGGGTGGAAAAGGCCCGGATTCGAACCCCGTGGCTTTTTTTCACTCCGTGGCTGAGTTAGTCGGTCTCAGGCGTAGATAGCAAGGTTCCCCCCCCCCCCAGAATCTGAGGTTTTTCGTCCAGCAAAACAGGCAAATCGACCATAGAACTCACGCAATTAACAGACATAAGACACACAGCATGGCATATGAATTTAATTATTCGGGTGGCCTAATATAATAGTTTGTTTTGTTTTGCATATGTGTTTATTTTCTCATTGTTACTGACAAGAGGCCTGATGATGGCTGTAAATAGCAAGCCAGATAGGACTCCTCCTTGTGGAACACTAGCAGAGGTCACCTTCATGTGCGAATATCCATGGGCATCAATATGTAATACTCTGTTGTGGAGGAGTGATGTTATGAACAGAGGATATTAACTTGGACAAGATAGTGGGCTTCAAGCAAGCAGAGTAGTGCTGGCACGTTGATGGCGTCAAAAGCAGCTTCGGTATCTAGGTACGTTATTACGAATCCCTGGTGCCGTTCAAAATCAGACAATATAGTATTTGCGGTTGCAAGGAGGTTCATCACTGTGGATCAGTTTCGGATGGCGTAGTCCCTTTTTGGTGACTTATCTCCAAGAATGTGATTCATTAAGAAAGGCAGCATAATTTTTTTCCAAGATTTTTAGGAGCGTTGAAGATTTTAATAGTATTACTGTACTATTAAAATCCTCGCGGTAATATTATAGTTACAATCACCTCCCATCACAGAGACCGAATAAGTCAATGATGTGATGAACTTTTATAGTCTTTCTTCACTCCATAGCTGAGTTAGTCAATCTCAGGCAAAGACAGCAAAGTTTTTCTCCTGAAAACTCGGTTTTTTGTCCATATAAACAGGCAAACTGATTAGAGACCGCATGCAATTTGAACATAATACACATGGTTGGATGGAGTTGTTTTCGGGTAGCCCTAATATGACATTTTTTGTTTTTTACTGTACTATTAAATACTGTTCTGTGAATTAGTATTGAATATATCACAAAATGAATGACTTATACGTTCGGACAACATAATAACAATGACATGCAGTCTAGGATATGTAAAGCAGAAAGAAATTACTAATATTAAAGTAATGAAGAAGGCAAAAGACCTAGAGGTAATTGTACATCCCGAAATTAAGTTCTCTGAGAAGTGCAGACAGGCTGCTAGAACAGTTAATGGGGTTCTCTCAATAATGTAGAAGAATTTTTCTAGCAGGGATAAGGAGGTGATTATCTTTTCTATAAGGGCATGGTTAGGCTACGCCTTGAGTACTGCATGCACATCTGTAAGCCTCCAGTTACGAATGATGTAGATCTATTGGACGCATGCAGAAAAGAGCTTTTTCTTTTCTTTGTTTTTAGGTGCATCGGCGGCTTAGGATCATTGCGCCGTATATTATGTCTAAATGCATGTATTCTGTGGTGCATTTTTTTGCTTTTTTGTTGGACGAGAAACAGAGGTTCCGGAAGAAAAATCCATGTTACCCCCGCATGAGCCCGACTAACTCAGCCACGTTATGAAAAAGACCCATAAAAATTTCCAGCGCCATTGACGAGATTCGAACTCAGGTGTTTTTCAACCAGTGTGGGGAGAACGGCGATTCTACCAACATGAGAGCTAAGAAGAATAACAGAACTGTTAGAAGGGATGGACAGGTGACACAGATAGTCTTTTTATTTTTTATTTTTGTTTTCTGACTGTATAAGTTTGCTTCCTTGCATCATTTGTCACTATTAATACTTACTCCATCAAAAACATATTTGAAGCATATATAGAGTTGGTACCTGGAGTTGAATATAATTTTCATGTTTCTTCGACAATTTATTTTTCATAAATCTACTAATTATGTTTATTATTTTATTCAATATATTTTTTGGATGAGAATGTTACTGAAGAATGAATTTTCAGGTGTGCATCTTTGAGTGACCGTGATTCAAGCCACGGTTGTACCCTCGCGCGTTGATTATGTAGCTGTTCCAGACCAAAAAAAGAAAAAGACACCTGATGTACCTCTGGAATCGCACTCAGTAAAGAAGAGGTTTCAGCCTTTGCTCTTTGCAAACCAATTGAGTAATAATAGTTTTTTTCAGAAAACCTCTTAATAATTAATAAATAAAATAACTGTATTGCAATTATCAAAAATAAAATTTCCATAATTCTTATTGTACCACGCTTCAGTTGAAAATGCTCTTTATCTCCAATAAGTGAAAAAACAAATTTGATAAAGGCAAGGGGAAAAAAAGAAGACATTTTTTATTTTTGGTATTTGTTTTTAAAGATGCTGAGTTCTTCTTCGTGCAACATTATATGACAGTTAAGAAGAGGTGACAGCAACCCACATCACTGAATAGGATCACCTTCTCAATTCTCAATTTTGTATTTCAATAGCAATCTACCTAATAGGCTGCTATTGAAATTTTCATACAATGGTACATGGAAACAACAGCAAACTATTTATATATGAGAAATAATAAAATTTAATCCTCCAATATTAAATTTTATTATTTCTCATTGGGGGGTTTCCCTAATTGGAGGAAACCCTGGTTTATCATGACTTGTAACACTATGTCGTATGTCCTGGAGTGATGTGGTCAAAGGAGTGTGCTGACGAACATGTCTTTCTAGTTTAATGTGCACATGCTCAATAGGAGTAAGAATCTAGGACTAGGCTGACAAGGGCACATATTTGGGGCAGTAGACGGCTAAAATGCATCCTAAAAAAAGTGCCTCTGTCCATCGAGATAATAATGTAGAACTGTTGGATGCATCTGATAAGCAACAAAGTTCAGATATGTTCTGCGATCCACAATCCCCTCTAATGGGATCATAGAGCCAAGGATATGCCATAAAATTTTGTTGCACATCCTTACGCCTCCATCATCAGTCTGATCGCTGGGGCGCCACAAGATGGTTCAATTGCCTTGATAACCGCTCGCTCCAATATTGAGTACCTCTCTCCAACATATACATTTTCGGCCGCAGTTGCTATCGGTTTGCGAATGTTTTCTGAGTGTTTTTCCACTCATTACAGACTCAAATGGCACCAGTCTTTGAACACTCAAAAAGTGCAGCCGTCCTCTCTGTTACAACACCTGATCTGCGCGGATAGCACAGTGGTATCGTCACCGTCCTCCCAAGACCGGGTGGAAAAGGCCCGGGTTCGAATCCCATCGATGACGCGAGGAACTTTAATGAGCTTTTTTCGCTCCGTGGCTGAATTAGTCGGTCTCGGGCGTAGATAGCAAGGTTTTTTCCCCCAGAAACTGGGGTTTTTCGTCCAGCAAACAGAAAAATCGACCATAGAACATACGCAATGAACAGACATAAGACACAGCACGGCAGATGAATTTAATTATTCGGGTGGCCTAAATTTAATAGTTTGGTTTGTTACAACACTTGATAAATGTGCACCCACAATCATCGCTCTTTAGAAGCGTTTCAGATCCACTTTTAGATCCAATTCTCCATTACTGTTGAACTGTACTGGACAACGAACTGACTAAATAAGTTCAAAGGTATTGAAGTCAAGTCACACGACTTTCCATCGCTTTCCTGAATACGTCATACACCATGTAGCTTCTTAGATTTACACATTTTAGTATAGATTATTATATATAAACCAAACCTACATGGTTCTAATAAGGTGGGTAGTAGTCTTTATACCAAATTTAAAATATATGGAGCGCTCATGGGTAGCACACTTGGTTCGAATCCCGTCAATGACACGAGGAATTTTTATGCGTTTTATAACGTGGCTGAGTTAGTCGGTCTCAGGCGAAGGTAGCATTGTTTTTACCTCTCGGAAACTTTGATTTTTCATCCAGCAAACGGAAAATTAACCACAGAACACACAATTTACAGACATTATATACGGTAATATGGCCTAAGTTGCTAACGCGCTTAAACTCCTACAACAACCAACCAATAACATATATAATAAATTTTATAATAATTCATCTTCAAAACTGCTTGCATATTTTATAGTCATACACAATTTCCTGCAACCAGAAGTGTCTATCCGATGATTTTTGGTAGAATCAGTGCGTCATTCTGACAGTCTGTATTTATTTTTCCTCCTTTTTATACACATATAATGCTACTAAGGAAGATAGTTTTGAAAATACTAGAATGAGAACTGACTAGTCAGTGTGATATATTGTATTATGAAATTAGAAGATGAGATAATTACGATTATCTCTTAATATACTGTGTAATACTGCATTACAAAAGAGACAGATAACATGTCTTAGTTTGTAAATGCTTATGAATTATGCTAAGTAATAAATTATAATTTCATAAAGCACATTTTTTTATTTATTGAAATCTGTATACTGTACAATGTTTAGTTTACTTGGAAATGCTCATGTGTTATCTTATGAAAGTTGTTATAAGTCGGGGAGAGATAAGCCAGGTTGCTGATTGTGAAATCTTTCTTAAAGTACATGAAGGGTAAGTGACCGAAATGAAAATGTTTTATTGGTGAATGCTCTTCACTTCACATAATGTGCTTAGTGATTGTTTATATAAAAATCATCCGACGTTCTGCCTCTCCTGGTTCCAGTTACTATTTTAAGTTGCAGATATCGCTGTACCGTTGATAAAAAGCATATATTCAGGGTTGTTATCGATGTCGGGGTAAAGGGTATAGCTAATTTTAGTTTCTATCAGTTTTTCCCATAAAAGAAAGTACTAGTTTGTGTGCACTTATCTTCTGAAAGAGCCATTTTCTTGTTGAGCAGGTGGCAGCATAAACTATATTAATTTAACCGCTACAGTGATAAAAGTAGAAATTTAAATATGATTTCCATTCTAAACGTTCAAAAAATTGAACAAAATTAGTGCTGGATCCTGCCTGCCAGTATAGCACTCTGAGAGGGGGCTGTTTCATCAAAGGCATTTCCTCACCTATGTACTTTGCACAAAAAATGAAAATTAAAATCTCGCATCCTTCTATAAATCAAAGAAAAAAAGTGACAGTTATAATTATGTATTTATTTTAATAAAATATACACGGGAAAAATATCAAGAGAATCATAGTTACAGGAAATGGTTAAATGTTAAGCTCTCTCGGTCGATCTGGACTGCAATAAAATGATAAAGAATTAACTAAATTCCTAGTTTTTTTTTTTTTTTTTTGAAAGGAGGGGGTTCGATGTAAGCTGTTATTTAGGTTTGTAAAGCCCACATTCATTCCCAACGAATAATCATTTGACAACAAAAATTTGACTTGTATTTAAATAAATGTATCGGTACTGGCTATTTTCATTGAACAAGTAAATATATTTATCTAACTTACATTATTTAAAACACTACAGAATATTTATATTATTTAGCATACTAATTACTCGCGTATCAAGCATCTGGTGGCTCGTCCCCTTAAATGGTGTTCGAAAATGTTTCAAATGCAGATTGGCCAAATAAGAAATTTGGTAAATGCGCCACACATTATATTTGTAAATATAATAATATATATTTGCAAATGGCGTCATTATTTGTTCAAAACGTTCCTCTGACGGTACTGCTCAGTTTTTTATTTATTTTTTTATTTTTTTTTTCAGAATAGGGTGATTTTTTGCGATTGTGGAAAATGGGCGTGTTTAAGTGTTTTGAACCTACAAAATGTCCGCACGAATTGGGTGCCAAGACTAACTCAGCAACAATAATATTTTCAAAAATATTTAACATTAACCAATCATTTACTTTTCCTGTTTTAAAACCAAGTATAAGGAGGGGGATGGAATATATATATCCCCAAAAGGTTCTTGAATGACATTTCGAAAAGGGATACAATGATAATTATGGTTATGGTTATATTAGCTATATGGTGCAAGGAAGCCTGAGGCTTATACTGCACCAGCCAAAAAAAAAATTTCTGAATTACCCTGAGAGAGAAAGAGAGAGTCAGAAGTACAAGGGAATCACCAAGAAATAGAAGAATGATGATATCCAGCTCAGGACCATGGGTGTGCCATTAAAGGTTTGTTCATTTTTACTAATTTTAAACAAGGGAGTAGGAAAGGAGAGGGGATATACCCCTATCCCCAAAATGTTGTAGGGGATATTTTCGAAATGCAGATGCTTTTCATTTCCTGGTGTGCAAATTAACGCCACCCCTGAAAATAACCATAAGAGTGTGGCATAAAAGTTGCCATAAAAGTATAATTACCATTCTTTTCGGATTGTTACCTAACAACATCACGGGGATGATGGATGTAAAGTCTCCCATAATGTCTCCTTGCTTAAAACTCGAAAAGCGAATGAAACGTTAATGTGCAACGTTTTTGAAAATATCATCCCCTGCCCTTTTCGGATAATTCATTTCTAATACCACTAAACACTGCATATTTAAGACTGCATATATAACTTTATTTATAATAAAATAAAATATACTATAAAAATATAAAAGTATATTCAAAAACTGCAATTAAAATATCATAAAGTAAAATAAAAAAAAATGTATGTTACGATAATAAAATCACTAAAAAGATTAAAATCACTTAAAACCACTATACAAGAGCTTTCGGCAGCAACAACTGCCTTAATCAGCTGAAATGGTTACGGGCTATCCAACAATATATACACTGGTGTGCAAAACTTAAGGACCAACACTATTTCTAAAGGTTACAACCACAAAATCTTTACTTAAGGTACTCTTTACTGATGAAAGTAGATTCAGTCTCAGCAGCAATTCTGAACATCAGCTAATCTGGTGAAAGGTTGGCACACGGTATTACCCGTAAACATCACTGAAAGGGATCGATATGGCGGTCGAGGTATTCTCGTCTGGGGAGGCGTTACCTTGGATGGACGTGCACAACTCCAGATACTGGAAGGCGGTACTGTGATCCGTGTACGCTACTGTACTGAGGTAATCCTTCCCCATGTGCGTTTGTTCCGAGGTGCCATTGGCCCCGAGTTCGTGTTTATGGATGATAACGCCACACCCCATCGCACTGCAGCTGTTGATATGCTTTTGGAAAGTGAGGACACTGTTCGTATGTATTGGCCTGCCCGTTCTCTCGATCTAAATCCCATCGAACACATATGGGACGCTCTGGAGAGACCCCCTAGCGGCACGTCCACACCCACCAGAAAATGTTCACCCAGCTGAAAATGGCGCTGACAGAGGAATGGACGATGTTACCGCAAGAACTTATCAATAACATTGTTCTAAGTATGAACAGGCGGTGTAAAACCTGCATCGACATTAGGGGTGGCCATATCTCCTACTAAGGACCACCTCTTCCCTTTGTTCCATCTTTGGCAGTGATGCATCTATATCATGGTAGCCAGTGCTATGTTGCCATTTTTGAATAAAGTCCCTCTGTACCGTTTTGTTTCCGTTTATGTGTCGGTGTTGTTTCCTTCATCATTTCTGTACCTCACGAGGTTCCTTTGGTATGCTTTTCCCATAACCAGGCCACTCCTATGAGAAGCTACAGGCGAAAACCTGACTGGTCCTTAAATTTTGCGCATCAGTGTATATATATATATATATACCTAATTCTATCCCAGCAGGTCTGCGACGCCACTACAGCACATGAGCATTGCTAACTTCCCTTACACTGGAACCGGAAACGGCTCGGGAACGAACTATACTAAACTGCTCATCCCTCCCTAAAATCAGGGACTCGAAAAGCGGATGAATAGGGCAACCTTTAGCTCTATTAATGCTATATCGTCTGGACGAACATATTCTAAGCTTTCTAGCCACTTCCGGTTCCAGAAAGCTCCTAGCCCTGTCGGCAACCAACGCTCCTTTGGCTGAAATACCAAGCCCTGTTTCTCAAGCGTGTCTGGCTACGGCTGAGCTCCCATAATCTGCCGTCCTGATGGCTCTATCATGTTCACCCAGGCGATCGCGTAATCCTCGCTTTGTTTCACCCACATAACATCCCCCACACTCTGGGAATTCAATCTCGTATATGACCCTGTTGGTGTCACCAGTATCAATAGAATCTTTAACCCTGGACACTACCGTGTGAAGTCTTCGACCAGGAAGCTGCGCACAGCGTATCTGACACGAGCGTAAAATACGTGCAATGGGTTCTGAAATACCCGGATAGTAGGGAATGTATGCGGTGGCCCTAAGCGTAAAAACATTCCTACCACCCCTACTCATGCCCTTTAAACAACCCTCAATAACGCCCTGGGGATAGCCACACATCTTGAGGTCAGCCGTAACCCGTCAAGTCTCGCCATCCATCCCTCTCCTCAGTGGAGGAACAATGCGACTCTACCCTTCCCATCAAAGCCTTGACCACACTCTTCTTGTGGCCACCGGCCTGAGCTGATTTAAAGTGTGTGTACTGGCCGCGACACATAGGTTTTCTATAAACCTTAGTTCTCAGGCGTCGGCCTTCTCTGTACACATACACATCAAGGAAAGGCAGGCCCCCCCCCTCTGCCTCTATCTCCATGTCTGCGCGTGTAGCACAGTGGTATCGTCACCGTCCTCCCCACACCGGGTGGAAAAGGCCCGGGTTCGAATCCCGTCGATGACGCGAGGAACTTTAATGGGCTTTTTTCACTCCGCGGCTGAGTTAGTCGGTCTCAGGCGTAGATAGCAAGTTTTTCTCCAGAAACGGGTTTTTTTCGTCCAGCAAAATAGGCAAATCGACCAGAGAACGCATGCAATTTACAGACAAAATACATATATGGATATATATTAGAAATAATGGGTGGCCCTAATAAATAATTTTGATTTGATTTGCCTCTTCTCCATCATTCAACCAACTGAGCACTTCATTATCCCGACCGCTCTGTATTACTGTAAAAGTGTCATCGACATGTCTCTTCCACACCCGTACCGGGGGTGGAGGAGTGCTCATCAACATCCTATTTTCAAACTCTTCCACAGCCAATTGGCTATGTCATAGTATATTGTGTGACAGAAAGATCAATGTGTCTTTAAGAAACGTCTTGAGAGAGCTAAAAAACAGTGATTGTTAGTGTTTTTGGAATTGTGCAGACAGTTCCACAAGGCTTTGCAAGTTCAAGTGCTGCCTCAAAATATTAATCCATTTAAAACAGCTGGCTGCCATGTGTGTGTGAAAGAGAGAGAGAGAGAAAATATCTGCAGCGTCACGGTGATTGCATAATTATATAATAGACATAAAACTCAAGACATCGTTAAACATGGCAATTCAAAGGAAGACTATTATGCAACGTTAAGAGTAAAAGTTAAGCTCCAGAAACTGTAATTATTGTCTAGTGGGTCATGGAAAACTGCATTCTCAAAAATATTTCTTGAACAATATTTCCCGAGCAATATGCTGCAACAAATAGCAATCTTTGGAAAGAGAAGGAATTAAAATGATAAAAAAAAAAATAATAATAATAATCCACAGTAATAGGCGAAGCAGTGTTTTAAGGTTTCAAAAAGAACAGCAATTTATATTACCTGCTCTGCTCTTCACTAAAATTATTTCCAAAGGAAATCAAATAAGCATTTAAATTTTGAATATCGCAACTCAGTATGCAGATTTTGTAAGTTGACATGACATATTTAAATGAGTTAGATAAATTCATAAATATGGGTATTCTTTGGGGAGTATCGGAAGAGGGAATTAATAATTCAAGCTTAGAAAGAATAACTGTAAACATTAAAAACCATACCTTGTTTCTTATTTAGCAGCTTCTTTATGTAGAGTTTAATAACGTCTTCATTTATCCGCTTTATTCTCGCAGTCATGCAACCTTAAGTGATAAAAAGACTGAGGGTTGACAAATACCAAATGTTATGCCCTTATTAATAAGGACATTACGTAGCTACAACCATAACACAATCACAAAGCTCGCGGTGTGTCACTCTTCCTTCCTTTCTCACACATCCGATGTGGAAAATCAAGCATACTGACATAGTGAACTAGGCTTGCATCAGCCAACTACGAACTGGTCTTCTGACTAACACCGGAGTGATAGCAATGTTGCTGCCCTTCCCTCACTCGGTGCTTTAAGCTACGAGGGTTGCTTGATTAGTTTCTAGCCTAGTAGAAGGGAGATTTGAACCTTCATATATGAAAGCAAGAAAATTATATCTCGTTAACTTACAACAGTATTTTGTTTAGGTCATTTAAGATTCGAGCCTACATAAATGAGAAAAAATGGAACATCGAGCAGTAAAAAAAAACATCTTTACAAAAAGGGTTATCGAGAAAGGCTATTCATTAAGAATCTGCACCATCACATGCAACTGTCAAACTTTTGGTGGCTGAACTTAAACTTGGCAGAACCAGCATCGAAGATGAACAGCCCAGTGGACATCCATCAAAAGCAACCACTTCAGAAATCATCAATAAAGTTCATGACATGGTGATGGATGATCGCAATAATAGAAGCTATACGCATCTCAATTGAATGGGAGCAAAACATTCTGTCAAAGGAATTTGGTATTACAAATGTTTCCCTTTTACCACCTCCACATCCAGCGGATCAACAGAACAACCTTCATTAATATATAAATATCTATAATTTATATTCTTTATATAATTTATAATTTATATCTATAATATAACGTTCAATGTATATCATTGAAGGTTCGTTTTGTCAATGATATACATTTTGTCAATGTATATCATTGACAAAACCCCTGCTCTGGCAGCCTGTCTGCATTGCTCAGAAAACTTCTATCACTCAACAGAATTCATGCAGAACACATTGTTTTTAAATTGTTTCATAATGTCTTGTTGAAGCATTTCTTCGATTTTTTTTTATTATTTGAGCTGTTTACATTTGGTTGAATTGCTCTGTCTAGAATATCATCATTGCAAAATACTTGTAGCCTTCGGGACTCTCCAATGCGGGCCGTGAGTCACTTTCACTAACTAAAAATTTAAAATTCTCTAGCGTTTCGAGGCAACGCTTACGCAGCTGAATATTGGATCTATTATGTCAAATGACATTAAAAAACAGGACCTTAAAAGATTTTAATTCTGCATTCAAAACTTCACCCTCATGCCTTGTCATTACATTAAATAGCTTATCCTGTTTAATGTGTCAGGTCAATATTTCACCATCTTACTAAGATGGTGAAAGGATCGTGTCAAGACTCTTAAGCATCCGGATGCAAACAAGAAAATTCTGCTCTCCCCACGCGCGATTTAAGCAGTCTGGCACCCTAAGCGTATAATTTTAAAGGCCCTGAAAATAATATTGCGGTACTCTGCCCCTCGACCTTGGATCCCAGAAGAAACTGCCAACGCTGCCTTGGTAAATCTGACCTTGTGCCTCCAAGTTTGATGGAAATGTCCTATCATCACGTGATGTACTGTCTTCATTTTGCTGCCGCTTCACTATATGAAAAGTTCAGTCACTCTATTTATTTTTCCATCCTTAGAGGTTAGAGCTTAAATGTAGCCACTTTAGGCATCTATCTAACATAGCTCTGTATACGGTTTTAAATTAAAAAATCTAATTCTAAAATTACGGATTTTGCATTTATACAAGCTTCGTGTTGACATTACCAGTACTACGAAGAATGAGGCGAACTGATCATATTTGAAATACATACCGTAAAACTGTCCTCACTTAATATAGTTTCGGCGGAGCTGTTTTCATAACTGCTCCTTATCTATTATGGATTTTTAGGGATTTTATATCCGCTTAACGTCTGGAGGGTTGTATTGGATGTAGCAAGCCTCACAGAATATCTTCGCGGCTCCATAATTGCTCACTGGTTGTGGATCTCTGCTCTAGCTATATCTGGTGTTCAGACCCAGATTTACGAGTTTGAGTTTAAGTTATATTGTTTTTAAATTTTTGATAATAGTAATAGTAATAGAGGCATGTGATGCAAGACAGCAAGCGTATCAGCTTATGTAGCATCAGCCAAAAAAAAAAAAAAAATTCACACAACCATTTCCTCTAAACGTTTGCCGAGTTCCTCTTTGAATTTATTTAACCTATCAACTTCCACAACGACAGATGGAAGTTTCTTACAGCAATTAACTACCCGCTGGCTAAAGGCCAATTTCTGCACATCTATTCTACAGCTGTCTTTCCTCAATTTCAATTTATGCCCCCTTAGGTTCTTAATCTGAGCAAGCGAAAGAATCCCATCAGAATTCAGTGTGCTCAACCTATCCAAGGCCTTATACATCTCAATCAGATCACTTCGCAGGTGCCTAGTCTCAAGCCGCTGCAATTTGCAGAACTTAAGCCTCTATTGTTAAGAGGACCCCCTTCGTTCCCCTCACCAATCTTGTTGCCCTTCTCTGTACACGCTCAAGCAAATCTACGTTCTTCCTAAAATGAGGCCTCCAGACCTGTACACAGTACTCAAGGTGTGGCCTGACCATTGTCTTATAAAAGGGATAATCACCTCCTTTTTCCTGCTAATAAAATTCCTGTATATCATTGACAAAAATCCCATGACCTGCTCTGGCAGCCTGTCTGAATTGCTCAGAAAACTTCATAGCTGACTGCACAATTACTCCCAGATCTTATTCATTTTCTACCACCCTAAGTGTAGTACCACATGGTTGGTACGTTTCTCTGGGGTTACTTCTACCCATATGCAGTACTTTGCATTTGTACTTCAGTTGCCACTTCTCAGCCAGTGCACACTGCCATTACTGTCATTAACAACTCTGCCAACCTTTGTATCATCTGCAAACTTCGACACTAACCCTGATATACCTTCATCAATGTCATTGATAAATATACAAAGCAACAGTGAGCCCAACACCGAACCCTGTGGGACTCCACTAATAACATTAGTTCACGAAGACCAGCATCCATTGATTACCGCTCTCTATCTTCCTCCACTCAACCACCCTTTTATCCATTGTAGCAACTTACCCTTAATACCATTCTGCTCCAATTTGTACAGTAGTCTTCCATGCGCAACAGTGTCAAAAGCTTTCCTGAAATCCAAGTACAGTATATGATATCAAAATTATTTTTGATGTTCAGAAAGTAAGTTACACAAGGCGAATGTTGATTTTTTTATTGACACAGAAGTACAATAATGTGCCCTTGGAGGGAAGGGAAGCAGTGATACGGGCAGAGCCGTAACTAAGTACAGTATTCTTGCGTGGGAGCAAATAAAAATTACGCGTCCCCTATCCCCCTCATAAATGACCATTATACATTAACAATAAATAAATAAATAATAAAATACTGAAAAATGTGTGTCGCGCTCACTCAAAATAGATATATGTATATATATTATATTATTTTTAAATCCTTCATCTTTGAGACCCTGGTACTGCATTCGTGTAGAATTGTAGATTGAGAGGTGTGTTTGTAAAAGCAAAACACAAAATGAAGATCAGTTTATAGTAATGATAAAACGCGGTATATTGCCACCCCACCAATTACATACTAATTTTATTATTTTTGATAAGCGCACCTAAATAATTTTATTATTGTTGATAAGCGCACCTAGAAGATTCGAGAGCAGTTTGCTCTCAGATCTTCAACGCACTGAGGGAAAGTTAAACATGTGCGTAAATTTGAGATAGAATGCTTCACAGCTGTTGTTTGCCCTTAAACTGGCTACACTGATACAATATAACGGCACAGTATTCTCTTCAAGGATATAGTCTCTCTGGTTATAAAGCCAGTGCCACTGGCTTGTCATTCACAGACAGTATTAACACCTAGTAGAGCCCACCTTTTACTAGAATTACAGCCCGTACATATCGTAGCACGGATTCCATTAGGTGTCCTAGGGAATCTAGCTCCAGATTTGGCCATTTTTCCATGTCACCTGGTATATTTTGGTCAGTAGAGAACTGCAAAGCCGAATTGCCTTTTCCAACATATTCAAGACATTCTCAATTGGATTGAGATCTGGAAAATTAGGCTGCCAAGGTTGGAAATGTTGGGAATGTTCCTCTAACCATTCGCATACAATATTTGCACGGCGGATAGTTGCGTTGAAAGAATCCATTGCAATCCGATATGACAGAAAGATATTCATTGAAGGTAACATGACCCTCTAATGGTATGAGTTGAGGCCCAGTATATACCAATAGATCACATCCCATACCAACATTCCAGCAGCTTGAGTGGTGGACACGAGACAGTCTGGATGCATGGCTTCGCGAGTTTCAAGCCACACTTGCACCCTACCATAGTGTAAAAATGTGTAAATCCGGACTCTATGATCTTTTTTTTTGTATCACTCCAGGTCGGTCTTGGCCGCATCACTTCAGTGGAATCTTATCTACTTTTTTACAGAAAGAAGTGGCTTTCTTATAGACACACGACTACCAAATCCCAGATTATTCAACTCCCACGGTTGGAAATGGGTCTATTTGTTCTAAATTCAAGTTATGGCTCCTGCTAAACGTGCTTCAACAATAGCACATTTCTGAAAATCGAAAAGATCACCTGTCATCCCCATGACCAGACCGACTAAAAAGTAGCAGGAAAGTGTAAAGTATTTATTTAATACCAAAGGACTTGTGATCATACCATGAGACGACTGACATTTGCATACTGTGCTTTTAATTACCATTGAAGCCAATCGCAAAAGATTTCTAATTTTTTGACCAGTGGTACTTGATTGCCAATTTAGAGATCACTAAAGCGTTTAGTCAATTGTCTCACTGATGAACGAGAAAATGGATATCTTTTACTACGAAGAACAAGGTCAAGAGAATGAAGCCACGCCTTTACTGCCTGCACGACACTTCGTCAAGTTGCAAATGAAACATGTCAACTTAGAGATCCATAGGAGTAACCGTCCAATAAGAAAGGGCTAAATTACGTACCAGAATTCCCAACCTTCCACTCATTCTGCTGGAACCATAGTTGGATCTGCATAGCTGGCATGCCATTGCATAGGCCATGGGGTAACGACTTTCATTTTCGGGAGTCCTGGTCTCTTTCGCGAACAACGTTCCCCAGCTTAGCCACGGTGAGGTAGTAATGGCAGCAGTGGTTAGTTCTCCGTTTGTAAGGAGATCTACAATCAACTTAATGCTTGTCCATGCGATTGTCAATGCTCCATATTTGCACCGAACCACATGCTGAATACGTAGATCGCTCTGTTGACTGTTAGCGGATATATTTCTCCCAAACATATACCGTGGGAGGAAATGACGCTTTCTATTGTGCGCATCAGTTTACTTTAGAGACATTCCTCAGCTATATAGCAACTTTTTTTATATGTGCAGTCCCAGGACAAAATTATGACAGGTGCACACTTCAATCCGTCCAATTTTGACGAAGTTTATAAATTTCGAAATAAATATGGAGAGAATTCTATTTATTTCAAGAATGTAAACATCAAAATAAATATGACAAGAATTACATTTATTTATAGAATGTACACATCGAAATAAATATGGCAAGAATATTATATTTATTTCAAGAATGGAGACATCGAAATAAATATGAAAAGAATTATACTTATTTTGAGAATGTAAACATCGAAATAAATACACTTTATGGAGAGAATTATATCTTGGAAATACTCTACAAGCCTATAATGAAGGAAATGTTTATTTAAAAAAAAAAAATTAAATGGTAGACCCTTAGAATTACCTGTGCATAAAATGTTAAAGAAAAATTTTAAAGAAAGAAAACACTCTTCGTTGACAGAGCGTAAAATAATAATAAAACCTCTCTCTCTCTCTCTCTCTCTCTCTCCTATTAAATATAAAATCTAAATGCATTTTGAAATGTAGTAAACATAATTCAACTTTACTAAAGATCCCCAAACGAACAAAAAAGAATGTTTAGAAAATATTGATCTTTGTGTGTGGCATGGAATAATACCAAATCAAGGACCAATATTGCTCTCTGTTCTAGATAAGAAATGTAAACGTATATACTGTAGTATAGCTGGAGTGTAATAGCTTTCGCAACTGCTGTTGCAAAATACGTTACCAAGATAAATAAATGCTTCCTCATATTTGAAACCACTGTCTAGGAAGCATGGTGATTACTAAAATCACGTGGGTTTCCTTATTTGGACAACTGATATTTTTGGCATTTTTTTTTTTTTTAAGCACTATTGAGATAAACAGCCGGATAATAATATATTAAAATAATTTTTTCTCTCTTTTTTCTTTTTCTTTCTTTTTTATTCTCTCCGCCCTATTTTGCCTTCAAGGACTCCTTCAAACTATTTCATTTTATGATTTATAAACAGGTTTACAAGTACATATATGTCTAATTTTTGTACACATCCTAACATTTTTAAACTGTTGTCTAAATTAATCATTCCGTTTTTGAAGTGGTTGACAATTATTTTGATTTGTGAATCAGGTCACTCCTTCTTCTTCATGGACATGTGAATATCTTTTATGTTTATAATATGATGCGTTTATCCTATATATGATGTCTGGAGAATCACAAAAAGAAAGCAAGAGAAGAAGTTTCATCATGCCAAAAATATTTGAAGAGCTCGAAGAAGTGCCTTTATTATGAGAGCCAATTCAATTCTACACAGAGAACGAAAGAAAGTAAAATTATGGGAAATATTTTATCTTAATTTCAATTTTTTATAGCTTTAACTCTGTCTTGCTTTTCTGGTTCTCATCGATTGCTTCTAGTTAAATAACTTTTCATTCGTATTCTTTTTCTCCCTTGCAGTTCTTTCTGGTTTCATAAGGTGTCTTCCGTATTTAAGCACGGATTTTTCGTCTATCGGTCTTTCCCGATCGTATAGAAGCATTGGTGGTTGGTTCGCTCTGTTACAAGTAGGTCACAACTGGAAAGGACCGTTTGAAACCCACAGTGGCTGATGCCACCCTGACGAAGTGGGATCAAAGGTTGCAGTTGCGCCAATTTGTGCAAGGTTCCATGTTCTTACTCTTCCCAGAAAGCCTTTGCTATCACTACTTTAAAAACAATTTATTTATTTATTTTTTTTCTCTCTTTACCAATTTTCTTTATTTATTTAATTGAGAGAAAACGAATTATAGCCTCAATAAATTCCTTAGAAAAGAAAAGATATTAATTTTCCATAAAAGTCATTATCATTATCCAATGGGAACTGTTTCTTTTCATCAATGATGGTGTTGAGTGCGCGATCAGACATTTGGCTTTGCTTCATCAAAAGCATTTGAATAGTTGCATTCCCACATTATATTTGGATGGAATATTTAAAAATTGCTATAGCCAGTTTGACCAACTATACACGAATGTGTATGGAAATAAGGACCAAAGAAAAAAACTCTAAGGAAATAAAGTTAGACGAAAAGGGTACAAGAAAAAAAAAGTCCAAACGTCCATTTAAAATTTATTGAATGCAGTTATTTCGCATCATCTGTGTATTGTCATCAAAGAAAGAAAAAGCAGTAGCGTAATAGGGAAGGAGGGACAGAGTGCAAAGGTACATTCAACCCCCCCCCCCCGAACTAAACCCATATATCTTGCTATTATTATTTATTTTATTACTGCTTTTATTACACCAATATGAAGTTTTGATTGCTCTCTCGCAAACGAGTGTCTTGATTTCTTAGAAATCTAGACACTCGTTTTTAGAATGGCTCGACAATTTTTTCATTAAAAAGCTTAAAAACAAAAATAAATAAAATCTCATCTTTTCATAAATCAAGAGGGGGAAAAAACAAGAGTGACAGTTATAATTATGTATTAAATATCAGAGAGAATCATAGTCGTGGAAATGCATTTTACAAAACATAAAATAGTAACTGCATTCTTAGGAAATTAACTTTCGCACTTAACAATTCAACACCCCTGAGGGTAAGATATTCTGTTCCTCTTCTTTCTAATGGGATTACAAGTAAATGTAGGAATAATCTCTGAAATCTTTTAGAATTCACGGAAACGTCTAAACACTGCAAGTTCTGTGAACGTGCAATTTTCTGGGGCTTAACGAATAAAAGCCTTGTCATGATTTTCTTTGAACTTTAGGTGCTTGTGTTTAGTACTGTATGGTGGTTAGGGTGTTACCGTTGGTAGCTTGACATTTCGCTCACTGGTTACAATAGTGGCATAACCCAAAAATCGTAATTCTGAGATAATCGATGAGAAAAATTTTGCTTTTAAAATTAGTTTCGTTAGAAACGAACAAATTATGTGATTGTTGAAATGTATTGTGATTCATCTCATCATACCCAGTGGTACTCAAAATTAGGCTGGCTTGATCAACATTATCTTATGGCAGGGTCCGCAACCTGCGGCTCTTTGAACATATAACATGCTCTTTAACTTTTAGCCCACACAAAGCACAATTTAAAATGGAGTTAGAGGACTTAAAAATCAAGGACACGTGGAGTGCAAGACTAAAATGCCTTAAAACTGAAATTGAGGATCTGGAAAGGCAAAAGGCAAAAATTAGTTTCGTTAGAAACGAACAAATTATGTGATTGTTGAAATGTATTGTGATTCATCTCATCATGCAAATCTACACAAATGGACAGCGATAGATGAGTTGAAAAGCAAGACTAAATTGTATTCGATGTGTGGAGTAGCTTACCGGACAAGTATATAAATTTCAAAATATTTTCATTTGGACTTCTCTCAGTTTTTTGTTCGACGTATTTCTGCTGGAAAATATTTTCGAACATTAACTATATTAAAAAGAAATCAAGAAACCGTCTGAGCAATGCGAGTCTCTCAGCATCTTTAAAGATGAAAATTACGGCATACTCACTGGATGCTGAGGAACTTGCTCAAGGAGTTCAGCAGCAAAAGTCACATTAATTCGTAACTAATTGGATGTTTCTTACGTTTTTTCAATATTAATAAATGATATTTCAAAATATATATATTCTTAATAAAACACCTTCCCACTCTATTCCATTTCTTAAAAAACTGCTCCTCCCCCCAGCTTGAGCTGAGGTGCAGCTCTTCGGATTCTCTTTTTTTTTTAAAAATTAGATCAAAAATGGCTCTTCACTCAAAAAAGTTGCCGACCCTGCCTTATGGGTAACCAGAATTTCGAAACCAATTTCGAAACCAATACATGCCAATCCGGGACAGTTTTCAACGTTGGGAAAACGACTGAAATCCGGGACTGTCCCTCATAATCCCAGACGTCTGTTCACTTTGGTCTAACGTTACTTCACGAATTATCAGTGTTATTCACGAGGTAGGATAACACTGTTTCACGACCCTTCATACGATGACCTTGGAATTTAAAACTTCGAATTTCGAAACTCAGTTCGTAGACATCTACTTATCGCTTTTCTTCATTATTTTGATACGTAGTACGATACCTGGTACCTCGTAAATACTTATTGAACATTCTCTCTCTCAGCAAGCAAATAGTGTTCTAGTTCTACAAAACAGAACTTTATCTTATGAGTTTTATTATCAAGGTCGGTCATGACCCAGTGCATGATGTGTACGAGTGAGTACGAATTTCGCCACGTGTGAATTTAAGCCCACACCATACCACAAATACCTTGTTCGTGTGCACCTTCTTTGATATCGCTAAATAGTTTTATGCCCCAATATTGCCATTTTGTTGTGCAAAACTAATTATTCATAACCGTTTAATAAATTCATTGATGAACATAGTAGGTGTGAAGAAACAAGAAAGTAAATAAAATGACATAGGAACAATCTCATAAATAATTTCCTGATCACATTCATTTGCCAACAAAAAAAAATAAATAAGTAATAAACAAGAAGCCATTTTTGATCAGTTAAATTGTTTTATTTGATTAAGGTTATTATTATATTAAAACCACTCTTATACCACGTGAAAATCAATAATATGGTTTATTAGGCTGTACATTAAGGTGACGTTTCGAATATCTTACCGATACCCATCATCAGACCAAGCTGCTGACAGATTCCTCATACCGATGCTCCCAGTAACCTGATGTGCATACTCTGGTATGTATGTATGTGTTTTATTTGAATTATTAAACTGATCAAAAAAAATTTTGGTTTCTTCACTTCGGCAGTTTTTTTTTTTTTTAAACGTATTAATTTTTTCTATAATGATGGCGTAACAAAGACAGCATATTCTTAATATTTAAGGAAAAATTCAAAAGCAAATTATTATTTTAATAGTATCGGAGTTTTTGCTCATATCCATATCGTGTAGCAGTTTGTACTCGATTTGTATGTTGTGTGGGCTACATTACAATAAATATTTATTGTTATTGTTATTTTAATAGTTTTAGGAGCACCGGCAACTAAGGCCATATTGCCCCATATATCTTCTTCTTCCAGTCACATAGTTCCCTGAGGAGCTGTTGTAGCCACCAACAAAATCCTCCAACTGCATCGATCATATTGCAAATGTCACGCCCAAAAGTTCACCGATCCCATCCTCCTTCCAACTAGTTGCAGGTCTTCCTTTAACAGCAGTTTTTGGAGTTGGTTTTGTTATGGTCTCTGTGGCATCAGATAATGTGGTGGAATGCCATTGCCTACCACATATACTGTCTGTGAAATGCGTGTGTTCTGTGGCCGATTTTCTGTTTGCTGGACGTAAAACTATGCTGCCCTCGCCTGAGACCGACTAACTCAGACACGTGAAAAAGGTCCATAAAAATTCTTCATGTCATCGACGGGATTTGAACTGAGGTCTTTTCCACCCGGTGTGGGGAGGACAGCGAATCTACCAACTGTGCTACCTACGAGGGCATCTTTATTGCAATGCGTTAAATACAGTGCAGTTTATCATGGCATTAGCCATAGTGACGGTCGTTAACATGTATAAAAATAAATAATATAAATAAATTACAGAATATTTTAAATAAGTATTATAATTTAAATTCCTAGTTTGGTAAAAAAAAAAATGGTACATCTGCACGCAATGAAATAAATAACAGTAACACATAAAATTAAAGAAACTTGTTTATATATACTTTCCAGTCTAATGATTTATTTTACTGCACTGAACTCATACAGACCGTGCACAAGGAGGTATAAGTGGTTGCTGTGACTGTCTATAGCAGGGGTGCCCAATAAGGCGCCCGCGGGCTACCTTGCCCTTTAGCAAGGTAAAAGTCGCCCCCTGAACGTCTTAAATTTCTGATTTGCTAAATCTACTGATAGTACAGATAGAAAAGTTTATTATTATTATTACTATTATCTCTCTATTCATTAAAAAAAGTTTT
Source organism: Mastigoproctus giganteus (assembly GCF_048544385.1). Lineage (NCBI taxonomy): Eukaryota > Metazoa > Arthropoda > Arachnida > Uropygi > Thelyphonidae > Mastigoproctus > Mastigoproctus giganteus. The sequence continues at coordinate 50,131,070 of NC_143577.1, forward strand.
CCTCCTAGTGATATTTATTCAGGCCAATGGAAGAAGAGGGCGGGACAATTACGGCGCTACAAATGCGCAGGTAAATAATTACATTGTCAATAACATTCACCAACCTCGTGCACGTGCTTCACTCTGCAATACATAGCCACGCACGGCATCATTTGATGTTCCATTGTAATGTCAGCTGAAGAAGGTACCCGATATAGTTTGTATTTTGTAAATATTTTAAATATTTGTATGTAGTTTGTAAATATTTTAGTCCTGCGTTTTCGGATGCAACAGTATTCCTCATGTATTGTGGAACCAAGCAAAAGGACTTTTCCGTGGGTGGGGCAATTACGTCGCTACAAATGCACAGGTAAATAATTACATAGGTCATTTCCTGATTAGATATCGATCATAGTGGCATAGTGTTTGGGTAAGGCGCCATCTGTAATTTCCCACATCTGCTCCATCAGCACTCTTGTGATGAATACAGAATCCCTGTAAAAGCCAGAAAGGTGTTGTGTGCTGCACGTGTAGTTTAGTGTTGGGTTCTGTTGCTTGTGCTGGCTTCTTGGTAGCAGGGCCATTAGTGGAACTCCGCGTTGTACGCTACCGCCACTGGGAGGTGAGCCAGGCCGTCCACAGTACTCTGGCTGCACTCCATCAGGGGTCGCCTAAGCTTCCTGATAGAGAACAAAAGAAAAGCATGAGTGACAGAGATAGCTGAAGGATGGGAGTAAAAAGGAGGAAGAACGTCAGTGCGTTTCGACAGGTATGTCTTTTACGTAGAAAAGACTTGACTTACTCCGTCATACCTCTACATTTTATGTAGAAAAGCGTGCGCGGGGGGTTGGAAAGCAGGGGAGAAACCCCCCTAGTTATTATTATTATTATTATTACCCTGCTTTAGTCTGCTGTGGATTTTTTTTTAACCCGGTTCAAATTACAACTAACTAATCCTGTAATTTTACTCTTATCCACAGAGCTGAAACTCGCAATAGCTGCTGCCAGAACTATTTCCTTTGATTTCCAGACTTCAAATTTCAGAAATCTCTATTAATTATCACGCAAACAACAAAAGTGTACTATCAAGAAAAGAAAATTTTAGTAGCCCGCAGAAGGAATTCTAAATATGAAGTAGGACAATGTGAAAACGTTTAGGCACCTCTGCTCTAGAGATTCCTAGCTCCTCTTAGTTGTTGAACAGAGGGGTTCAAGATCAACTTTGGAGTGTACTGAGGCAGTCCCAATTAGCAAGACTGCTATGATCACTGATTTTCATATCTACAGCAATGGAAGATACACGTTAACTTGAAGTTAGCTTGTTCATTGCCTGTCTATGTCTATTTTAATGGTCCGCCAGTCTAAAAGGCCGACCCTTGATATAAAAGTATATTCTCATTACACACATACTGCATCAGAGAATCTCTCTCTCTCTCTCTTGAAATATGAACTAATGAACTAACATACCCTCCAAATTGGGGGTATTATATTGTACATGATATCATCAATACGTTGGCAGACGATTGATGCTGTATTTGATATCATCCGTACGATGGCAGATGATTCCTGGCGGTCTCCATGTGCCAGGAATGGTAACCAACTTGTGGTAGTATCTTATGTTAGAAATTACCTGTACAACATTCCAACAGGTGGTGCGGTTGCCAGGCAAGTTGGCTGGGACCGCTTTCTTTAATAAATAAATAAAAATCTCTTGGGGAGAGCGGGGAGTGATTTTTATCAGAAAGCAATTTTTTCACTTTTTCTTCATATTTGCATTTTCTTCATATTTCTTCACATTGCAAGAAATGCAATGTGTATTTTTGTACTAATAGGGAACAAGGAAATTTATTTCTTATTAATGGCAAGCGCGGTAGTAAATGATTATCATAAACGATGAAAATTACTTCTATTCAGTTTAAAAACAATATTAAATCGATCTTCGTATTTTATTAAGCCTCGTTACAATTAACACGGAATACTTAGGATTCAATGATGGTAATGCGAGAATTAGTTGGTAAAAAAGATGGCAGAAAACAGGTTTTTTTTTTTTTTTTTTTTGGCAGAGACATTATGTGTCGTCCATTTTATTGCAGACATTTAATCTTTCCTTTATCTTTCACATTAAACAAGTTGATTGTTTTTCTTAAGAAAACACTTCACTACTTATCAATGATAATTGACTAATAAAACATTTAATGTTCGCTTGTTTAATTTCCAGGAACAGGAACATGTACATGTATAAAATTAGACAAACTTGTTTTTATATACTTTTTGAGTTTAGTAATTTATTTTATTTCCCTTAAATACATATAGACCATGTAAAAGGAGTTCTTACGCGTTGCACTGCATAGAAACTAGGAATACTTGCTCAGGAAACTTCAATAGGGAATTTAGAAATATTTTTCAGCTGTATTTATTATTCAAAAAACCGGATTTTAGAATTTAGTGATATATTGCTAAGAGTCTATGGAAAAAAGGATGGTTCGGTTCAAGCCTTCCAAGATATTTTGCATAAAATTAATATAAGTATTTTATATTTCTTGACAGTTATAGACATTTAAATGAAGGGGGGTTAGCAATTTCACTGTACCCCATTTCATATAATTTTTGGTAGCCATGTTTTAAAGTTGCCAATATTTTCAAGGAAGTAATCGTCCCTATGGCTAAATGGTGATTTCTACTCATCGGTGACAATTGTGACAGCTCCTTAAAAGCATTAGTTATTTTTATCAGTGACAAAATCACTCTTAAGTGCTCTTGTAAAATGTGATGTGCTGGTTGGTGTAGGATTTTTAGGCACATCGGCATTTTAGGCTATATTGCGCTGTATATATTATGTTTTTAAATTGCGTCTGCTTGGTGGTCGATTTGCTGTTTTGCTGAACGAAAAATCAGAGTTTCTGGGAGAAAACAACCATGCTACACCCCTCTGAGACCGACTAACTCAGCCACGTTGTGAAAAATGTCCATAAAAATTCCTCACGTCATTGACTGGATTCAAACTCAAATCTTTTCCACCCGGTGTGGGAAGGAGGACAGTGATTACACTAACTGTTATACCTATGAGTGCATGTGATATTCCTTAAGGAATGTAAGGCATACATGTGTGTAACTGGTATTCATAGTAACCAAATATGTCATCGGTTACACTTTATGAAATCAAAAATTTTAAAAATTTGTGTGTTAAAATTATTTAAGAATAGGTTGCGTCATCTGTTGATGTGAGTATTAGCAGGAGGTCTGAATATTATACTTTACAGTACGCTGTAACTGGTTACTTCAGAGAAGTGTGCTTTTCGATTCATCTTTTCTAATAGTTCGCGCCTCCCACACGAGAGTCGTGACTCGCTACCTCTAGTTTACTGAATGGTATTCCTTGAAGTGACTCGATTCATCAAGCTCTATCTCTGTACGGATGCCAAGGGCGGTCCCAAGTAGAGGCTAAAAGGATTATAACTCCCATTTTATGATCAAAATAATGTGTACTTTTTACTGCTACATTATGATTACAATTGTATGCATCTAAAGTAATAATTCCTCGGAACACTGGTTTAGCCCCCCCTTTAGAAAAACCTTGGGACCGCCCTTGACTGACACGACTGATTTGAATCAAACAAAAAGATTAGTTTTTTCCATCACTAGTACACATCAACTCCATGATTTCAAAAGCCACCAGTAGCGCTATAGCTCTTAGACTACAGTGAACTAATACTCATGCTCTAATGAGACAATACGTTATCAAATGTGTTACTCCAATTCCGCTTTATGCAAGGCTTATCTGGTCATCAGTACATGAGAGTAGCGCTCAAGTATGGAACCCTGGCTCCTGAGATGGCTGAATAGGATTTCTGGGAAACCGTTTACTATCTCAAGAGAGATACTGTATGCTAATTTAGATAAAACACTGGATGCAAATTATACCTACATGAATCATTTTACCTTTGGATCGGTTATTATCAGATAGACTGGATTCACCTAAAGTTAAAAGTTGGATAACTCGACCTCGGATGACGCAACGGATGATAAATGGTAAAGAAACAAAGGCCGGTGCAGCACGCAGTTGGGGAGATTCTTCCCAGCAAATAAAGTTTTTTAATAATCTGAACATCGACCTATAGAAACTATGTACAAACCAAAAAAAAAATACAGGAAGGAAATCTTTGGAGATGTGTCCTGGCAGACTCAGATGTGAACACTGAAGCAAGAAAAGGACAATGGTCAATCAGCTTCCCTCTAATTGACTAATTTGCATATAATAGATTATTTCGATTACTGAAATAATCGATTATGCCCATCACTAGTTACAAGCAGGCCATAACTGAAATACGAGCGTTTGGGATCCACAGTAGCTGATGCCACCCCGACGAAATGGTTGCTGTGTTTTTTCTTCCAATTCTTTCCTAGGTTATTTTTTTCTTATTTTTCGTATTGAAGTAAGGGTCAACATTTGCTTTCAGGTTTGCACGTGTGTAGAGTCTTGCTTTATTCCTGCCAAAATTTCACTACCTTGGGCAACACTCTACGCTACTGCTCTACCTGGAGTGAGCGTCAGCCTGTAGCTGGTTTCTCAATTCAATTTAATTTTATTATTTCTCTTTAGTAATTTTCTTTGTTTGTTCAGGTTGTTTAATTACAGCATGATTGCAGGTAGCAGTAGCACCTCATAAGCATGACCTGTTGCAATTTGCAGAACAATTCCACGCAATTTCCAACTTAGTTGTGATTGATGATAATAATAATAAAATGCTCCCACACTAGAGAGAATCCAGCACGCTAATCTTCCCCCTCGCGGAAAGATCCCTGTCTACTCTGTACACGTGTCAGATCATGAAACATTATTGTTTTTATTATGTTTTCTTTTCACGTTTGTATCCCACCCCACGACACAGTTGGTGTAGAAAGTACAAGATTGTATCTTTGTTTTTTCTAGAAAATTTCCATTACTTTGGAAATTATTTACAACGTGTCCAGCTGATTATTTACTTATACTATTAGGCACATGTGTCCCTAACTGATGTTGTTTATTGTTTGTCTCTCCAATAGCTTACGTCACCACTAAGTGCCGAGATAATAGCTGCCATTGACAGCAATTGATGGAACCATTGTGGCAGAAGCGGTACAACCAGTGACGTCATTATTACATGCTACAGCAGCAGACGTAGATCAAAGGGAAGAGGAAGGGGACTATATTTTTAAAAATTATCAAAACCTAAAGTGAATATGTATTAAACAAATTACAAACAGTTTTTATTCACGTTTTTGTTCGAGTCCAGCAATGAGCTGAAAAGGCGCTGGTTCAAGCTGGTGCTAATCTAGCGCATGCGCAGTTCAGTATCTTACATCACTTAGCTTACTCCCACAGAGTAGTAACATATCTTACTTCTCTGTGCTTATTCCTATAAGATAAGAATCAGCTATTAGAGTGTTAAATCAGCATTTTCAGTGTTATTTTATACTGCATATCAGCGTTAATTTTGATCTTTGTGTTCCCAAATTAAATGGATGTGTTCTTTGTGTTCCCATACAGATGTTGCAATAATTAAACGTAAAATATTTAGTATTGTACTAAGAAGTTCATAGTAGAAAAGGGCAATTAATAAAATTCATTTTTCTTTTTTTTTTTCTTTCTTTCTTCTTGTTTTCTATGATCTTTTTTTTTGCCCTTAGTTCCTCTGGAGTGCTTTGCGTTACTGGCAAGTCCTGAGAGCATTAGCAATCTCCTTCTTTGTTCAAGAACAACAACCTTTGGGGTAGCAAGTGATTATAATCACAGTCCTCACCACACCGTATGGAAAAAGGCCTGATTTCAAATCCAGCCAATTAGGCCAGGAATTTTTATGGGCTTTTTTCCCAATGTATTCTAGTTAGTTGAACACGGGCGAGAGATGCATGTTTCTTTCCCCCCCCCCCCGCTTTTCTTAGGAAACTCGGGTTTTTCGTCCAGCAAACAGCGAACCAACAAAGAATACAGTTAGAGACAATATACTGCCACCTCATAGTCTTAGTTGTTTCGATTTAAAACACATACCTAACTTTAACCCTTAGAGTAAAACGCTGTTTAACTTTTTCATTCATACTTTTCTCTTAGAATATGTCCTATCTACAGTAGTTTCTTTTTCTTTTGATGATTTCTTTTAATACATTTTCTTTCCTTGTTTTCTTTAGTACCTGAACGTTCTTCATATTTCTTTCAAGCTGGCTCTCCTAATCCTCAATTCTACTCCAGATGCACATTTCAAATGTTCTAGTTTTTAATCTTGTTTCGTATTGTCCAAATCTTCTCACCTTATGAAAGGGCGTTTTTACTACAATCCTTTTCCTGAGCTCCACCCTTATTGCATCGGTCTTGTCAATATTCTTTTCCTTCTATTAGAGGCTTCTTTGCCTTACCTGGGCTTTTATTTCATCTTCGCTTTTAGTCCTTATTGCCCTTGCAGTAGCACAGTACATTTGCCCTCTTGACACCGGGTGGAAACTCCCGGGTTCGAATGCCATCATGGATGCAAGAAAAATTTTATGGGCTTTCTTCACAACGTGGCTCAGTTAGTCATCTCAGGCGAGGATTGTATGAGTTTTCCGTCAAGCAAACAGACAAATTGACCACAGAACACACGAAATTTATAGACAAATATATACGGCGCAATATAGTCTAAGTCTGAAAGCCCTACAACAATAGTCCTCACTAGAATTCCAGACAGTAGCGCCCCGAGGAGTTTTCTTGAGGGAGGCTGTGGAAGGATCAGAGTGCTGCTTTGGCTAAGAGATAATCACTATTTTTTTTTTTTTGTTTGTTTATTTTTGTTTTTTTCGTTTCAATCCAACTTCTCTAGGAGAAGCTGATAGGTGGAGCTTTCCCATCTGCGTGCGCCCCTGATTCTAGATATCTAAATTCTTTCATTTGCTCTTCTAATATAATGTACCTTCTACTTTATGAGCAAATGAAAATGCCTTGCTTGATCTAGTGAAGCAGATCCTTGCTTGAATTAGGTCAAGACTCCTTGAATTTGAATCTTCCTTGATCTAGGAATAATCCTTTTTTCTGGTTTGAAGAAATCTTTACTTAATCCCAATTTGATGTGGAAAATTTTTCTGGATTGAAGAAAAGTGAAGCCATTCTTCAACAATATGTTTCTGATGTGTATATGTTTTTTTTTTTTTTTTTTTTTTTTACAGTAAAAGTATTTTTTAAACTGTTTTCATGAGTTGTAGCTAGAACCAGCGAAGGAACACATTCCCACTATCGGCCTCACACAATGGTCCAAGGTCATTCATCTCTGACCTCCCTCAACTTAGAAGAGGACTTCGTGCCCTTCTGTTTGCCTCGAGACTTACAGCTACCACCTACTTTGTATAGGACCCAGGATCGCAAACAGTATTCGCAGAATGACTAATATTACGAACTAAACACGAGCAACAATTACAGAATCCCAAATGAATGACGAAGAGATATTTAACATTTGTAATTCTTGTACAGCAATATGATAAAGGAACCTGGGCTCGTTTTAACCAGGACTCGGAATGGACGCCAGAACGCTGAAACGACGTTCCCGATCGTCATACTGGCCGGTAATGTCACGAGTACGCGTTGACTGCCTTCCACATGTATTACAGTATTCTGAAGATCGTTCTGTTTCTTAAAAATTTCCTCCGGTTTTAGCCTAATCTAATGACATTTTGTTAGAAATGCAACCACCACATTAGTTTGAAAAAGTTAGGGGAAAAAAAAATAAAATGCGAAAATTGTTATTAGGGCTTGACTGAGCCAAAGAAATCTTTAACAGTTCTTAACCTCTTTCCAGGATTAAAATGAATGAAAAATGAAAATACCGAAAATACATTTTTGTGACAAAGCAACTAAGGCTATGGGTCTGAAGAGGATTGCTATTGTTATTTATATAGCGCATTAGGGTCTAGGACCATAATGCGTTACTATGGCTATTAGGTGTCTATATATAGGGGATGGAAACATCTATGATAAGAATTACAGGTATGCGCTAATATGGTGTTGGGTCATCCTTTGCTTTTAAAACAACTTGTATTCTATGTGGAATAGATTCAAATAAACCTTGAACTGTCTTAAGAGAAATATTGGACCATTCTTCAAGGAGGAACATTTCAAGCTCCTTGAGTGAGGAAGGTAGAGGAAATTTGCTTCTCACTCTCCTCTCTAAATATGCCAACAATGGTTCAATAACGTTTAAGTCTGGTGATTGTGCAGGCCATGAAAGATATTTACCCTCAATTTCATGCTCCTCAAACCAAGGCTGGACACGTCTGGCTGTGTGTATGATGAGCGTTATCGTCTTGAAACATGGCATCGTTTGTGAGGAACAATGTTTGAACCATGGGATGAACATAGTCACTCAGAATATCAAGGTAATCAGTAGCAGTAATTTGTCCGTTCAGGATGATGATAGAACCTAAAGAATACCAAGATATTGCTGCCCGAACCATTGTTGGTTCTCCTCCATATTTGATGTTTGGCACAAAACAGTTAGGATGATGTGCTACATTTGACATTGGCCAAATGTAATCTCTCTCTGATGATGGAAAAAGTGTGAATCATGATTCGTCTGAAGATATCACATGTTTCCAATAATCAAGCTTCCAGTTTTAGCTCCCCTTACACCATTACATCCTCTTTCAAACATTACTACCAATAACGAGTAGCTTGGCAATAGCAGCTCTGCCATAAATTTCAGCTTTGAATCATGTTCCGAATTATTTTGTTAGAAACAGGTTGCTGAGACTCTCATTAAGTTCTGCAGTTATTTTTGAGGCAATAGTTTTGTGTTTCGGAATAAAATCCTTTACAATGTCTGGCGGTTTCTATCAGTCAGCTTCGATTTTCTGTCACAATTCTTCCAATAACATTTTGTCTTTCCATACTTAGTGAATGCAGCCATCACTTTCGCTTCAGTTGTAATCTGCGCTGTAGCACAGTGGTATCGTCACCGTCCTCCCTACACCAGGTGGAAAAGGCCCGGGTTCGAATCCCGTCGATGATGCGAGGAACTTTAGTGGGCTTTTTTCACTCCGTGGCTGAGTTAGTCGATCTCAGGCGTAGATAGCAAGGTTCCCCCCAGAAACTGGGGTTTTTTTCATCCAACAAAACAGACAAATCGACCATAGAACACAAGCAATTAACAGACATAAGACACACAGCACGGCAGATGAATTTAATTATTCGGGTGGCCTAAAAATAATAGTTTGGTAGCTTTTTGTGTTACTACACATTTCGCTACATGAGAAGAACGAAACCCCATATATATTACTATACTATCATCACAGATTGTCTTTGTGATGCACCACTGACTCATTTAAGATGTATACTGTTATTTATTACTAATGTGACGCCGCTATCCAGACGCGGTTTCTATGGTTATGCCATCTAACGAATGCTTCTGACAATAACCCGTCGAAAACGACTGTCTGGATGGTGGCCATGCAATATTAATAAATAGTGCGATGCTTCTCTGAATACACTCAAGCAATCCATCACTTAGTGCTACTTTATGAATTTCGATTGAGAAATCTTGGTAGCGTAGAACGGAATTAACTCTTGGAAATAATATCACATGCGAGACCAAATTTCCATGCAGGACTCCATTTCTGTAGTGTGTTCTGATTCCCACCAATCTGCAGCATTCACTCACTCACCACCTATAAATCAACAATATTACTCTACATAGTGACGTTAAATGTAAGAGGGTACACCTCTGCATTGACGCAACAAGTTAGCTCTTGAGAAATTTCAACCGTATCACGTTGACCCACAGGATATAAACATAAAACAACAGTTAAGATTATCACTAAGATGGATGAAAATGAGGTATGCGAAATATTGCTAATGATTAAAATAAAGTAACTCCCTATTGATTTTGGCATTTTAAGAAACTGCTTGTAGGATATTACGCAAGTTGGAGTGAATTATAAAGATAAGGTTACACTTGTTCACGTGCGAGCGGAGGTGGCTAAGTTTGATCACAAAAGAAATACAAGTAATTAGAAAATGATTGGTATATGAGCTAATTAAAGCTCTAAGTTGTCAATAAGTTTACAATATATCTAAAATAGGAGTTACTGTATATCTTTAATAGCTACAATATATCTATAATAGGACTCCGTTTTTTATTGTCCAGGCAAAGAAAAAACAGATAAGGTCTGTGTAAGGTATCAAATACTAATGCCTTACACAGAGACATTGGTCTTTGATAGAACAGGTAAAAAAACAAAAACAAAAAGGACATTTTTTCGTTGTTGTTTTTCTTTAAAACGAACACAAATCGGTTATAAATGGCAGTAGAAATCACAAAGTGGGTACTCAATTTTCAGGTGCTATATTTGACCATTCTTACGAGATTCGAGTTGAATTCCATCCTTCTAATTTGCCCTTCTTCCGTACAAATTCATGTCATTCCGTATAAATTCAATTTCATATAAATTCGTATATAAATATATAGGTATGTATTCTTGTGGTAGGGATCAAGGGGCCAATCTCTAAGTGATGGAGAAAAATGATTCCTCCTTTGAACCAGCTTTTAAGAAATAGCGAAGGATGCATATAATTATTCATATTCGAAAGCATTTCATTTATGAAGGATTACATTATAGGCAGGAGTGTTCCTAAGATTATACATGCCTGCGTGTAAATTTAATAATGAGGCCTTTTATTAGTAAATTTTGTCACCTGTGTGTTAACCACACAAGACTTCATTTGATGGCTCCGCACTGGAACGTACCGGAACGACGTTCCGGTACTGTTTTTATAAATGTCATAAGAAAATCATTAAATTTATGCACCTAATATTATTAAACAATGGCATAATCAAAGGGGAGGAAGAAATATCTATTTTACCCATTGCTACTAAAAATATATATTAATAGCAATCTTTAAAATTAATAGATTTCTTTAAAAATTTATTTAAAAACAAAAATATAAATTTCGCAATGAAACTTGAACGTTTCTTACTAAAGTACTATGTGTTAGATAAAGAGATCCAACGAATGAGATATACCGTGATGCGTGCAAACGCTGCTGCATTCGCCATGAGCTGAACGCTAGAACTGGTTGTTCTATGAACCATGAGCTGAAGTCTGATTCAGTTACTGTACAGTCGATGTGGCGTTATCATATAGTTTTCTGGAGAACGAGGTTTCCGGTACTATTTTTTTAGCAATAAACCTCTGGACCGTAAGGCTATAGAAATTCATCATCCATTGGCTATGGTGCCTGCATATTAAATGCACCATGAAACAATTAGGACGAAAATGGCAAGTCATGGTGCTGTTTAGAAAGGATTTTTAAGCTATTAATACTACCACCTCTAAATTGTCACGTACAACTGTAATTTTCAGAGTTTAGCATATAGTCAGAACTGACATACCTTAAAAGTATATACAGTACAGCAAGGGCGTGTTCAGGGGTGGGCAGAGGGAGCATATTCCCCCCTGAACCAAAAATTTGAAATTAAAGGGGGGAAAAAGCAGTAGGCGTTCCAAAAAAAAACAAAACAAACTCAAACGCCTGGTACCCCTTACGATAACACCTGGATACGCCACTGCAGTACAGTACCTATGTTTTTATTTGAAGGGCAGCAATTTCTATTTGCGTAAGGTCAGTCAAAAGTCACCGGTCAACTCTGTACAATCAACGCTCAGATTTTAAAACACAAAACTACTAAAAGATTCTCAATAATAATAATGATAAGCGTCTAATATTCTAATTAAATGTCTAATATTCTTTTCGAAATGAAATTATCGGAATGTCCAAAATGGAACGTAGTCCAGCCTGATCCTAGCTAAGGCCACTTGACAATAGAATTATTTATTAATTACTGGTTACCATTTATTTAAATCTGAAAATGTACTGTATTTCATTTACGAAGAAGTACATAATAAAAACGGCTAACTGAGTTGGAGTTGTTGATCAAGGTCGTGAAAGATTTCGTCATAGAAAGAAAGCCTATCGTATATCTGTGTTGTCTCCTTAGTTATTTCTTTGGATAGTAAACAACTAATGAACATTGCCAGTTTAACCTATGTAGCACTACGAAAATAAATGTAATTTTTCCTGGCACGACAACTATATCCTTTTGTTTTTTTGGCCTTACGAAAGCAAACCGAGGTCAGGATGAAAAGTAGCAGATGCGTCATGCCATCTAGTAGTATAAACTTGAAGTAATCGTAAATATCTAGTAAGATTTAGAATATTTCGAAGAACATTCTTCAAAATATTCTTCGAAATATACCTAGTAAGATTTACTAACTAGGCATATACAATATGCCTAGTTTAAAAAACATCACAAGTGAAATTTATAAGCAAACAGACATCTGCATCTTAGACCTATTTATTTTCAATTTTATTATTAAATCGGGGTTTTCTTTGGGCCTATTATAATATAAATTAGAATTAATGTACTTAATTGAGGCTATTGTCAGCCTCTGATAAACAGAATTTTTATAACTGCAAATTATGTCATATTTGGATTAATTTATTTAATCATAAGTGGTTAATTCGATATTCGTTAATAAATATTAACGAATGCTCACATCTGGTGAGTATGGGCTTGGCAAACCCAGGGTCCTGAGCTGGATATCATCATTCTTCTCTTTCTTGGTGATTCCTTTCTACTTCTGACACACACACACACACTCTCTCTCTCTCTCTCTCTCTCTCTCTCTCTCTCTCTCTCTCTCTCTCTCTCTCTCTCTCTCTCTCTCTCAGGGAATTTTTTTTTTTTTTTTTTTTGGCTGGTGCAGCATAAGCCTCAAGCTTCCTTGCATCATATGGCTAATAATAATAATAATAATAATAATAATAATAATAATACAGAAAACAAACCAGTCATATTATTTCTAGATAAGCTATAAAGTATAAAACAGACAATACAAGTTTTTCATGCGAATCGTTATGCAAGTATTGTGTTCAATGACGATTGCACCCAAAAACGAAACATCCTTTCCAGCTGATTTTGTGATAACGAAATCTTACTTCCTTCTTGACGATAAAAAAGCTTGACATAGGACACATTTAGGACAATAGAACACAAATAGAATATGCAATCAAATAAATGCAATCTACTCTTTATTAAGAATTTATCGGATTCCATATTCTTCTTCGTAATTGTAAGCCCAATTAAAATGTTATTCAGTTAAACAAGATAAACATGTTTACTCTAGAAGTTTCATTTTCAAAGTATTAAAAAAAAATTCATTTTTTATTTTTTAATTTTAAATTTCAGTATTCAAACAGTTATGGCTGACTATGAAATGGCAACGAGTCATGGCACCGCCACAACAACACTGAAAAAAAAAATAATAAAAATAAATAAAATAAAAAAATAAATAAAAGTAACACCTTTTTATTTTTTAATGAAAAAGTAACACCTATTTATTAATGATTTGTATTTATTTTGTATTAATAACCGGTTCTATTAATAAGTAACTGCTGTCTAATGTACTGGATTCTAAGCCAATATAACGAAGCGAGGTGCCACTTTGAAACTGGCTGTCATTGTTACCAACTGCAAATTATCCACGCATTGGCAAAGTGACGTTTTGGAGTGCCGAAATATAGCTATCGCTACCGAAGGATGTGGTAGGCAATGGCATACCACCACATTATCTGATGCCACAGAAACCATAACAAAACCAATTCCAAAAACTGCTGTTAAAGGAAGACCTGCAACTAGGTGGAAGGAGGATGGGATCAGTGAACTTTTGGGCGTGACATTTTGCGATGCCGCTCGTATAGCATATGATCGATGCAGTTTTTGAACTAATGTGACTGGAAGAAGAAGACCGAAGAGATGGATTTTCTAGACTGTGCTAAATTCACAAATAAGATAAGTAATTTATTAAAATAAAAAATCTTTTTTGTTAACATACGTTAAACCTGAAATTAAAGGAATAGGCTGCCTGATTTAGAAAAGCAACGTTCTAACGAAAAAGGTCTTTTTGTTATTGTTGTTTTGGCGTTACCAGTTGAATTCACCAGAGGCAGCTATTGATTCAAACTATGAAATGCTGGAACATACGAAGAGAGAAATATATGAAATTTATATGTCTCAGTATAATGTATGCAGTTTGCTTTACAACTTTCAGTTCAGCCGTAGAAACGAATCTCCAAATGGTAGTTTCACTTATTCACTTAGCACAGAGATTCTCAAAATATGGGTGTTCCCCTTGGGGATGCCTTGATTTTTGAGGAGGACGCTTGTTTTTCTGAAGCATTTTTTTTTCACGGAATATGGATAAACCATCCCGCGAACCCAGGTAGGAAGCGTATTCCATTTTAATCTTTGAGATTAAATGTATTGATGCGTATATTAATTTAGAAAAGTAAATGTACTCATAGGTAAATTTTATGTCAAATCTCTTTATTTGCACTTTCTAGAAGATGGAGCCAGCAGGAATAGCTTTTCAAAAAGAATTACAAAGGCACAAAATAAGTACTTTTTATTTATTTGCAGCTTTTCTAAAGTCTTACTTGAGTCTGGAGTGATAGACTCAAAGAAATCGTTGCGTTGCAAAGAAAAACGAATTTGGCTAAGGAAATACTTGTAGAATTCTTTTAGTCTGGTGTGTTTTTCATGAATGAAGAGCCAATCATTATTTAAAGCTTCTACCTTCAAAAATGCAAGATCAGCATACATGCGAATATGCAGTCGACTATTTTCATTCTTTCTGTATTCGCTAACCACCTGCTACCCTTGATTCTCCACCACAAGCACTGATTAAAATTGCAGCCTTCAGTAGTGATGCAAAACATATTTCAAAGGCTTCCAAATCCGTGGAGATTTAACAGGATTGCACTCTAGTATTGATTTATGCACCAACTTCCGCAGTCATTCATACGTTTCTCTCTTGCTTGTTAGCAGTGCAAAAACTACAGGTATTATTTCTTTCCTCAGCTCTTCATCCAATATCAACATGAAACGTATATATCTGCGAAAATGATTTACAGCAACTTTTAAATGTGCCTTCGATAAGAACTATTTAGCAATTTCTAAGAGCTTCGCTTTCTTTGCTACTGGCAAATGTTATGATTCTGTTCTCTACCCCATCGAAGACAAAAAATAAATTTTTTTCCATCGACCATATTCATTTAGCACTATTTCTTGGGCCCTTTAGGATTCGCCAATACCAACTTGTTCATCCCCCTTAGGCGTTGTAAATTGCTTTTCACCGAAGAGTGGGACATCTGTCAAAAAACTCGTACCCTCTATTAAAAAGTGGGCTAAATTTTAATTTATATTTACCACTGGATATGATTCTTTAGCTCGTTTTCTTACTTTACAAATATAGTTCTTATACACCTCTGTTTGCGCAGACATGTTCCGATGTGTCATTAGTATTTCATTACTTTTAGTAGTCCAAAATTCTGTGACTCTTCCTTTACGTAGATCTACATAATCACATTTTATTTATTGCATCCATATTGGTTCGTAACATTGTCCATTTCGAGCCCTGATTGCATATGCGTTTGCAATATTGCTGTTTTTGATTTTTGATGATATAAGGGCTTCTATGATCAAAATGCACTGGTGGGTTCTTCATATTCATTCAAGGCCACAGACAGTTTTCTCTCGATACGTTCAACAATCACACAAAAAACAAAAATAGCAATAACAATAAAAAGAAAATAATGAGAAGATTAAGATAGCAGGGCAAGGGGAGAATCCAGAAGGAATGATCTCCCTCCTCTTGGATTTGTTTCAGTTTACTTGGGCTATGGGAGAGTAATTGGGCAATTATTCTTCCCCCTCTTCATTGAAAATTAAGCTCACTCCTTGATTTGAACTTAACTTTGAATGACCTCTGGGTAGGATCTCCGTCCTTCCCATGCCGGGGTGGAAAAGACCTGAGTTCGAATCCCGTCGATGACATGAGGAATTTTTATGGGCCTTTTTCACAACGTAGCTGAGTTAGTCGGTCTCAGGCCAAGGTAGCACGGTTCTTTCTACTAGAAACTTGGGTTTTTTTATCCAGCAAAAAGAAAATCGACCTCAGAACACACGCAATTTACAGTCAATATAAACGGAGCAACATGGCCTTAGTCGCTGATGTTTCTAAAACCTATAATAGCAACACATATATCATAATCATTATATTTCTTTCCACCATAGAAAAAGATTTCAGCCTGGATACGTCAGTGCAACAAAATTCATAACTACCTTTCGATAGTAATCGTGACGATGCTCCAGTTCACAAGGTCGAGTTGCAAGGTCAAAATTGAATAGGTCAAATTCCAAATCAACTCTGCTCCTCCCCCATATATCTCCTAATGTGATTAATGTTTTTTTTATTTGTTTTTATTAAGTTAGAAACCCTTAAGGATAATTATCTCGAGAGTGCAAGGATATAAATGGTTACAACTAATCAAAAAAAAAAAAAACATGAAGAGTTTGAATTCCTTACAGGAAATGTAAAACGAGCATTGAGACTGAGGAGGAGGAGGGGGTTCCATTTAAAAAATAAAAATTAAATGTTTTTTAAGCTGTTCCCTTTAAGTTGTGTGTGTGTGTTTTTTTTTAACTCTTGACTACTCCTAATCCGCTGTGATAAACTTTTCTAATACTGCGCAAAAATATTCTATCAAGTGTTGATACTTCATTCGGCTTTCCCATTAAAACAGCTAATTTTATTATTTCTATCAGTCTAAACATCTCAAATATAGTATAAAAAGCAGTCACTTCAAGGAAATAGTGAGCCAAGTGTGATCAGGAGGTGTCCCCATCTTTTTTTAAACGAAAACCTTACGATTTCTTAGCAGTAGAAAATCTATATATATAACTAAAAGCAAAAAGGATAGGAAGAGAATAAACAGATTTTTCGGGATTCATTTAATCCAGTTTTACTTCATTGCTGTATATTTAAAGGGAAATCAGGCCAGGATGCCATTGATTACAAATCCACAATGGTGCATAATTTAAGGTTGATCCGGGTAGTTGCCGATTACACTTTGACCATGCATTGCTGTTTCTTCCATTTATTGATAGTGCTCCTGATGATTAAGCACGCAATGCTGAATTATTTCACAGCCTGCATGCTAGCGACATCTGGCGTAACTATTAGAAACTTACTATAACACAGATTGAAAAGTTCGCAAATGTATTTGATTTTTAAGATTTTCAGAAATAGAAAAGTTTAACCAATTTGTATTGATGCGTACGCTTTGGAGCTTCCTAAAATCAGAGGGACACTGAGCAGTTGTTTATTTTATCCACTGGATAAAGCAACCCTCTTTCCAAGAGAAACATAAAGGTTGACCAAGAAAGCATCTTTATTATATCGAATTCCGTTTCCATGGCAGCAAATGCTGAATCCATGTAATACTTAAGTGAGGCTAGTTAATAAACTTGATAAGTATAATCTAACTCTCACTCCTTCAAATTTAACATTGGAAAATATCAAATGAGATGCTTCCTTTTAAATATTAATATGAACCTATTTAAATACAATACACAATCTAAACTGTCTCATATCTTATGGATTTAGAAACTGTTTTTAATCAAAATTCATATGTTATCAGTACAGTATTCATATACTATTCCTAATGACTTTACACAAATAATTTAATCACAGGGGCTCACATCTGGTGAGTATGGGTTTGGCACACCCAGGGTCCTGAGCTGTATATCATCATTCTTCTCTTTCTTGGTGATTCCCTTTTACTTTCGTCTCTCTCTCTCTTAGGATAACTTGGGAATTTTTTTTTTTGGCTGGTGCAGCATAAGCCTCAGGCTTCCTTGCACCATATAGCTAATAATAATAATAATACATCCTGTCATCTTTTATGCTTCTCCAGTTTTGTCAAAATGGCGAAATACAATTGTCAAAATTTTTTATCCAACGAAAAGTAACTTGGGCCATGGTTACCTCGGTTCTTATATCATCGAACACGTGTGTGTGTGTCTGTTAAGAGCTAAAGCAACTTAGGCTACGAGGCATCAGTATATTGGAACTGTTTCTATAACTGCGTGTATCCTTTGGTCAGTTTGCTGTTTACTTGACGAAAAACCCCCAGTTTCCTGGAATTCCTGATATCCCCGACTTTTTCTTCGGACAACATGGAATATTGTAGGATGTACGTTATCTGATAAATTTATGAAAGATATGCGGCAGTCTCTTGTTGTCATTTTAGATATATTAGTAGACTCAGTCCACAGGTTGTAGAAACAAGACATGATCGACCATTGCTTGATTCGATTTCCTTCACAATCTAGCCCTGCCACCCTGCACAAAATAATGTAAATGAGGATTCATCAGTTCGGTTTGCTATCGGTACATTGCAATGGAGCAGAGACTCCAATATAGTAAGTCGACGCGATTTTAATGTAAAAGGTTGGAAACTTCACTTCCGATTTTTGGCTAAATCGAAATATAGGGGGACGGCGACCGAATCCTCGATTTCAAGTTATTTGCACATTGTTTTCATGCATTGTTTTCATTCAGATCATTTTGATCTGAAACTAATTTGAAAATATTTTGCAAATGTTCGATAATAGACGGCCACTTCCTTCTAGATATTTAGGCCAAAGCTGGGGCCAAAATTTCCATTTTGGCTCCAGCTTCTCATTCATAAACAATAAATATTATTTTGGGAGCAGGTTATATTAAGAGTTTTTTTCTATCCCTTGGTTTTTTAGCTATGATGATAGTATTTAAAGAATCGTAATTGGAATGTCACCATATGAGTCACAATGATGGTTTCCTGATTTGAATACTGATGCAATTAAAGTTAACAGAATGTATTAAAAATGTCGCCCTCGAAGTAATACTCTACTTCACGTTCCCCTTGCCCCATTTGCTCTGTGGTCTCAGTCAGTACTTCCTGCGGTTTTTTCCTTAATTTACAAAAGTTTAGTTCTGGAAACAAAAACAAGAAGAAATCATTAGAAGATAAATCTGAAGACCACAGAATTTGGAAGGACTATAGCTATATTACTCTTAGCCAGATATTGTCAAGCATTCAGACTAAAATGACTGACATGTGTTTCGTCCAAAAAATCGCTGTACGAAATATCCCAAACTGGTTTATTGAAGAAGCCATTCATAAAATAGCATACTATAAATTTATAAAGTTTGAGTCTTTTCAGAATCACCAACCATGCATTATTACATTTAACTTTTTTTTCTTTTGTTTTAATAAAAGGCAAAACAGAATTTAGTAATGCTGCAAAAAAGTTACAATACTAAATATATACAGCAGGTTTTTAAAATTTGAAAATTTTAACACTTGAAATTTCGTGATCTACAAAAAATCTTAGAATGTGCTGAAAGGATTCGAAAAATTGATCCAAAAATGAACATCCCACAAAGCAGGCAATTTACAGAATTTCTGTGGTTTAATGCAATTGTTACTTACCTGTGAGCAACAACTGTGAGCTCTGATTGGTTGGAAAAGTCTATGACTAGCGTGGAATAAAGGTTTTGGCAGGCATCTTTGGAGGAAGGACTGATGATAATTTTCCTTACTTATTACTTAATGGATTCGATACATTGCAACTTGACTTCTTCTGTCCGATAAAAAAAGTTCTTTGGCGAAAGTTTTAGATACGATTCTGGTTTTTCTCAAGAATTGCTTTATGCATTCTGACTTTCAATTGCTTAATGATATTGCTTTCCCCTCCTTCCCTTTTTTGTTGCACGTGGCTCTTTAACTAACCGCACTTTTCCCAATACTGTTTCACTTCAAGTGCTTGGCTGCCTAACTACTCCAACAACTGCGCATATTTAATACGGAATTTGCATACTGAAAGCTAAGGTCTAATTATTATTGCAGTGTTTTAATTACAGTAAATGCTATAATTAAATGTTTTTTCGTGGATTAAATTTATTATATTTGATTATCCTGCAGCCGTCTACACTGTGCTGCCACTTTATTAGGTCCACTTTATTAGTTACACCCCTGCTGTGCACACAAATGGTGGTTCCACAACGTTGAAGGTCAAATGACCCAGTTGTGGATATAAATGCAGCAGAAAAACCTTTCTAGTATCAGTTAAGCGTACAAACCATAGCAAGAATGTGGAAAAGGAGTGATCTAACGGACTTCGAACGTGGCATGGTAGTAGGTGCAAGACGTGCTGGACAAAGCATCTCTGAAACGGCAGTTCTCCTGAACTTTTCACGTACCACAGTTTCAAGGGTGTATCGAGAATGGTGCAACGAACAGAAAACATCCTCTCAACGGCACTCCTGTGGAAGAAAATCGCTTGTTGATGAGAGGGGTCAGAGGAGGATGGCTAGAATTGTGCAAGAAAACAATGTCGCACATCACGTCAGAATACAACCTTGGTGCGCAGAACAAAATATCGCAACGGACCACTAGTCGCACTTTGTCGCGAATGGGCTACAACAGCCGACGGCCACTTTGTGTACCTTTGTTATCAATGAGGAACAAGAGAGCACGCCTCCTGTGGGCACAGCAACACCAGCACTGGACTATCGAGGATTGAAAAACAGTTGCTTGGTCTGACGAGTCGAAGTTCATGGTGCATCATGTTGATGGAAGGCTCAGAATTTGGCGAAAAAAACATGAATCAATGGACCCGTCATGTCTGACGAATACTGTGCTCGGTGGTGGGGGCAATGTTATGGTGTTTAGGGAATGTTTTCTTGGTGCACGTTGGGTCCATTGTTGTTATTGTTGTTGTTATTTGGTTTTTTAGAGCATTAGCAACTAAGGCCATATTGCTCCGGGAATATGCAGTGGTCATTCCCTGACCTTTCCGCATCCTCCGTATTTGGTGGTGACGGGCTCGAACCCTGGTCCAATCAAGAAGCGTGTGCTACGCACTGCTGCTCCTTCCCACCTGGCTACGGAGGCGCCTGTTGGGTCCATTGATACCCATAGATTCACGTCTGAATTCCACATCGTACCTAAACATCGTTGCTGATCAAGTGCATCCGTTCATGTTAACAGTTTATCATCAGTCAGATGGTTACGTGCAGCAGGATAATGCGCCAATACACAAAGCCCGAATCACTATAGAATGGTTCCAGGAACATGACAATGACTTTTCTTTGCTGCAATGGCCCGCTCTGTCTGCGGATCTCAATCCTATTGAACATCTTTGGGATGAGCTGGAAAGGGCTGTTCACCGCAGGCCTACACCTCCGTCGAATCTCAAGAAACTGCGTGACACACTCATGTCTGGATCCTGTACAACGTTTTCAGCATCTTGTTCAATCCATGCCTAGACGAACTCAGGCTGTTTTGAAGGCTAAAGGAGGTTCAACACGCTACTAGGTAGGTGTACCTAATAAAGTGGCAGTACAGTGTATTTGCACTGGATAGATCACTGTCTATTTAATACAGCCACATTACACTGAGACAGCATTGCATTTGGAACTCTCCCCTCCAATTCCCAAACCGTGATTTAATGCACGCGTCTGCTGCAACCCGTCATGTAGCTCGTTGTCTCTATATAAAGGCAAAGCTTTGGAGCTCCACATTTCTTGGACCAGTGTTCAGCACGAAGAATGTGTTAGAGACGTTACCTCACAGAGTTACAATGGGGAATAACTGTTGGCGCCATTTTAGCATGTAACAGGTATCTCGGACACTGCTGTTTTTATCTTGTGTAGCCAAATCTCAAAATGCATCAAGAGGACATCTGTGGAAGGGCAGCCAGCAAGAGACCCTATGTAGGCCAGCCACACTTCGTTGACTAAAGACGCAAGAGGAGGAGGATCTAATGTGCTACCTAGTGAACATGTGTGCCAGAGTGGAGCAGCTGACCATACTATACAACATGGAGGTAGCATGACTCATTTCAACATGGGCCATGCATTGGACACAAACACAATCAGGTTGTCTGAGGCTGATGCCCCGCCACAGGCAAGCTACCATGAGGATGGATGCATAGCCATGGGTGTGCGTACAGTGGGCATGGGTGCCCAGCCATTGGACAGAAGATAATTATCTATAAACTGGTTGCCTGAATCACATTTCAAACTGTATTATACAGATGAACAGGCGTGGATGTTAAATACTGAACATGAGGACCTCCAACCTCACTGCAAAGAAGAAGATTATACATGCTAGCAAGGGAAGGGTAATGGTCTGGAAGAATGTTTGGATGGGAGACGCTGGGCTCCCTGATACCTTTCGCTCAGCCGCTCACTGGAGACTCAGATATGGGGGGGTCATAATTTCTGACCATGTGCACCAAGGCATCTTTGTACTCTTAGAACTCGGAACCAGTACTCGCTGTACGCGAAAGAAGTGGTACTCGCTGAACTCGGAACCAGTCCAACGACTTTGGCGAGCATTTCAGCGAGTACTCCTGAATGGTTGTCAAACTCGCCCAATCTCAGCCCAAGTGAACGTCACATCACTAATGGCCCATGGAACGGGCCATTAGTGATGTAATTAGTGATGGGCATAATATGGATTATGCCCATCACTATTATTTCCAAACAAGTGATGAAATTAATCATTCGATTATTTCAATTGTGCCCTTATCATTCGAAGGATTCTTTCGATTATGACAATTCATTTGATTATGAAAATTCGTTGTATTACCTCATTTAAGTGATATAATGGAGTAGTTAGTAATTACCAATAATTCGATTATACAAATCTCTCGATTTCTAATCACTCGATTATGGAACTCATTTGCAACCAGACACATTATTAGGTAGGTTCCTAATGTAAAGTGTGAAAGGAATGCAAATGATCTCTTTTTTTCATATTTTTTGAGTGTCTATACAAACATCAGATGCACAATAGGAGGGAAAAAAAGGACATGTTTCTGAAATAACAGTAATGAAAGAGCCCACCTTAGCAGGAAAAATCTCACCTTGGAAGTAAAATCTAAGAATAAAGAACCTTCCACTGGGCCCCAAACATGGGTTTCTGCATATGCATACAACTTCATGTGCACACCGGGCTAGCCGGGTGGGTAAAGTGCCTGCCTGGCAACCCAAAGGTCGCGGATTCGATTCCCGCCTCGGGCTTGGATCAAAGTACTGCAAAAAAAACCTTGGGAGGTGCATTATGGCCACAGAAGCCTATGTGCCAACAACTACCAAAAAAAAAAAAAAAACCAACTTCAATAAACTTCCAAGGTGAGACTTCCAAGGTGGGATAAACTTCAAAAAACCAACTTGTAATAAACTACAGAAACCTTTTCCGGCCAGTACAATGATTACCCTGTAAAAAAGGCTTAGCTTTGATCTGTTTGGAAGGAAGGAACGTTTATGAGCTTTTTTTTACGCCTTTGTAGAATTTAGTCGAACGAGGGTCAATGTTTTTATGTAACAAGTGATGAAATTAATCATTCCAGTAGACAGCCATTTCACTGGTGAAGTGTGGTTTCCATCCCGGATCGCATGCCATAGAATACATGCAACAAGTGGAGACATACTAACGCTTCACGGTCGTAGTTGACAAGCCATCTTGAATCCTACTCAATTTGCCAAGTATCTGATAACACTGTTATACAAATCGCCTTCAGTTCACTTTGAGCAACTAATGATACACTGCAGTGAAAGAAATATTTGAATGGTTTTATTTGCATTGATGAATATATGCCTAATCTCAAAGATATTTAAGGGAAATCTGTTATGTTATGGTAAACTAGTTCCAGAAAAAGGCAAGTAAAACGAAACCTGTGTAGTGTATGTTATATACTTTTTAAGACCTTTAATCACCTATTTTTGATTCCGTGACGCACTTAAAAAAAATTAAAACTACACCCTGTTAAAGATCTGTTACTACTTTTGATGAAGATTTGTTTCCTCCACATTTTATTAGGTGTATGGAAATGGCATCATTTCCAGTTTGCCTTAACGAAAGTATTTTCTTCGGGATCTTGGTCTTGGTCCTGATCTTGGTCCTCCATTTTCCCACTAAGCCATATATTAATGATTTGGCATTATTATTTAATGACTTAAAACTGTACTGTTGTCATAAGGGGATGGTAATAATGCTTTTTTCTTAGAATTATTTCTCCTTATTATATATTACTGTTAAATCAAGCGATATTAAATGAGTAGTTGATAGCTAATATTGTTTACTTAATATGTGTTGGACAGAAAAATGGAAACGGTTGAGCACAAAGATCTTGTGACATATTCCAAGTAGGGGTGCATCAGATATACGTTATCATTTGATAGTACATGCGCATCTCTTCAAAGCAGTATGCTGGTAGTGGATATAAAAGGAGGCTGTGTTGTGCTTCAGAAGCAGACCTCAGTGATTCCGAATTGGGTGTAATCATTGGAGCGCACTAGGCAAGAACATCTGCAACAAAAAATAGTGGCGTTCACTAACGTGTCACGAAGAACTATCTCAAAGGTGATATTGGTATGAGTCAAAGACGGGAAGGCAATCTTCGAAATATAATATAGTAGTCGACAACACATCGTTTGGCAACGAAGTCAAATCATTAGTCCGAATTGCGAAGCGAAACAGACGAGCAACAACAGATGAAGTGTGTGCATAATTCAGTGTGGATCACCGGGAAAATAGTGAGAAGATAGCTGCACATCATGGTCAGGTTGCTGTACAGACCACACATAACACCTGCCAATGTGTGTTCAGTGCAGACTATGTACCATCGAGTAGTGGAAGAATGTGATATGACCTGCTGAGTCGCCTTTCTTTTCGCAGAGAAAGAAGACGAAGGAACTGTACCTACAGCCGCTCAAGGATGGTTCTGTAATAGTAAGGAGCATGTTTGCCTAGTATGGGCTGGGCTCGCACATTCCAGCAGACAGCCATTTCACTGGTGAATTATGTAACCATCCTGAGCAAGCAGCTGTGCATAATGTTGCAGCTCTTCCAGACAAGCATGGGTGACTTCCAAGATAACAATGATCACCTCAGAGGCATATTATCAAGCAATGGTTCGAAGATAACAAGAACTGATACTCATGTCATGGGTTTCCTCCTAATCACTTGACATCAATTCATAGAAGATTTGTTGGGAGTTTCTGGAGTGGCATCTATGAGTGAGGTTTCCACCACACGTTAATTGGCGATTTTCCTTGAGAACAAATGATACCCAACCCCTGTAGGACAGTTCTAATCTTGTGTTTTCTGTGCAATACCGTTACAGCAGCACACGGTGGCTCAATACCATACCGAGTGACTTTTTTAGGTGTATATCAGAATGTAAAACGTAACTTACACATTTTAAGAAAATACAGTAATTACATAATTACAACAAATTTTCTGTTTAGATTCCAGGATGGTCAGAAGACTACATACAAGATATACCACATTGTGGATTCGAATACTTGGTAAGTATGCTTTAATAGCCGAATTATTTTTAGAAGATAATCAAATACTTATAGGAATTCTCTTAGGGGCCATTTTTCATAGAAAATGTGCTGCGATTTGTTCTTTCCTTTCTTTGTAATCGGAGTCTATTAATAGTTTTCTTAAATAAATTTCAGCATAAAACAGTGAACACGGATTACTTTAATAATTTTTACCTATTTACCAGTAACTCGCCACATTATTTATTCGTGAAAAATTTGGCAAAAATAATCCATTATTTAATACGCTGTTCATGTTAAATAAAATGAATATGGGCGTTTACTAAACTCGTTTTTTCATTGGCAGTTAAATATTTCATCAGTGATTTAATATCACTTCAAGACTCGTCTATTCATATTTTATTTTTGTATTAGATAAATCGGTCTTTGTTTCAGACAATTATCTTTCTTTTCTTTTTTTCTCTTCAAAATTGCACTCTTAATGTTCTGTAATAGAGGGTTATCATTTTAAATGAGAACTCATGAAACTGCCAATAACCTCGAATTAAAGAATTTACAAGTAACATTCTTTATTCTCTGAAGTCACAAAAAAAAAAAAAAAAAATGACCAACATCGTTATCATAACGTAACTGGGCAGACCAGTGGTGGTGACAGGATTTTCTAAAGGGGGATAATGCAATGTTATGGGGAACCATTAAGGTTTAATCATTAGCAGTAAAAAAAATCCACATTATTTTTATCATACGGAGGAAACTGTGGCTCTTTTAGCCACAATGTAGGACCGACCCTAAGCACGATTGTGTTCAAAAACACTGCCTGCAGGGTCGTCGATGTTCGACCAAGACTCACATTATTCAGTCTCAGTGAACATATCCGTATCACTCTTTTATCCGAAGTTATTTGCATTTTCATGGGTTCTCATCTCTAATGGTCACCGCCATATGTAAACGGATATCATAAAGGAGCATGGACTATTATGTATATAATAGTCCATGCTCCGATTAAACTCAACAATAAACCCTTTTAACTAGATGATATTACATCCAGAACTTTACCGAGTTTCATATTTAGGATCAGCGTTCAAAAGCTCCGTATATACTGTCTGTAAACCTGCGTGTTCTGTTGTAGATTTTCTGTTTGCTGGACGAAGAACTTGAGTTTTCGGAGAAAAAGCTATGCTACCCTCGTCTGAGACCAACTAACTCAGTCACTTTGTGAAAAAGGCCCTTAAAAATTCCTCACGATATCGAAGGGACTCGAACTCAGATCTTTTCCACCCAATATGGGAAGGATGGCGATTCTACCATATATGCTACCCACGAGGGCATTGAAAGAGATGATTCGATCTTCAGTGCAATTAGTCCCTAAGCAAGGAACTGATTCTTGCTAGTGAAGAGAGTTAAGATGTGTAAAGTGCACTAGTTTAGTAAAAAAAGAAAACAGAAAACCAAACAACAACTTTTTTATTTACATTTTTTATAGCATGATAAACATACAAACTCTGACGTTAACGTCACTAAGAAACAGTTAAACATGATGGCTCCATATTGTTAATGATGTATGATAATTTTTGTTTAAAATTATTTCAAATCGTGTGAACGTAGAAAAATACAAAGATGTACATTTGTGAGGTCTTTCTGTATTCATTGTCTTCTCTCACGTGGCACTAGATTACACAAAATACTTCATTCACACATATCTCTGCATTTCGCCGTATATAGGCAAAGAGCACTTTTTTTTAAAGACCACAACACAGACAATAAAGCTGAGAAAACCTTTTACAGAACGTTATCGTGAAATAGCACCACCAAACCTGAAGTTACCAAAGTGCGAGGCAAAGCAGTACAAAAATTATATCACATCTGGGTTTTCCGATAATTTATACATCGGCATACAGTGATTTCTGAAACCTGTTATCCCAAAAAATTAACAATAAAACAATCAACACTAAAAGGGAGATCAGGTAGGATTGGAACCAGTATTTACCGGTAAATCGTATCCATTTATGCAATTAGTCACAGACTACTAAAGGCCCAGATTTAGATTTAAAAGGCGTGGCAGTGTTGTTTGTACCTTTCTAAAAGGAATGCTAGCTTGAATGCTGCATTGTGCGTTTCCAGCTTGTAGGAAATTGTGGCCATGCAAATTAACCAATCATTTGGCATGTCGGCGTAGACAGATTGATTATTAAAATATGATCTAGGCGTGAAAAGCTTTGAAGAATTTCCTTCACCCAACATGAAAGCACTTTGGACTTCTTTTTTTTAAGTGAGGTGAGTTGAAGATCGTATAAATGTCTATCACAAGAGGCTATCGATAAACTGTTCATTAGAGACAAGAAAAATGAATTGTTTATGATTCAGTTACACGCAGAACAAATTGCAAACGGATTAAAAGCTTTCCGACTTCAAGTTTAACTTTTTTGAATACCATAATGTATATATTACAACTGATAGAGATGTTGGATTTCATCAATTCATTATTTCTAATGTGGTTAAATACAATTAAACTGCTGCTTGATCTTAAACTGTTCTTAGACAATTAGCAAGACACTAATACAATTATTTATACTAGGAAAGAGAATTTGCGAATACCCATGAATAGATTAAAACTATCATGGGTGCCAAACAGTAATAGGGTAACTACTATGCCACCAAGTCCTCCACCAAACAGCATGCCCATGATTTGGTGTGGTTGTTACAGTAGAAAGGGGGTTCGAAAAATCTCTCTGGAGGAAGGGGCGGAATTTGTATTTACGCCTCTGCAAATGAGCATCGGTTATCCTACAGGCATGAAACATGCTTCAACTGCAAGAAGACCTATTCCTTTATACAAATTTTTACATTCATGCAGAAAATACAATTTTGGGTGCAATTAATTTAAATACATTCGTCTGAGTGTTCATCTCTCTCTCTCCTTATAAAACCCGTAATGAGGCTAACAGCATCAACATTAATGTATACGTACGCACTTGGACTGGTCCACCTAAGGAAATAAATAACTTTAGTTAAAAGTGAATCACAGCTTAATGAATCAGCCACCTGAAGGAGTAAACTGTTTAATTTGCATTTGTTAAACGTTACTAGTTACGTTAAACAGCTAGTTAACATTCATCTGCAAGAAAATGAACTGCAGCAAACGGGAATTCCAATTCTGGAAATTTTCCAACGTCACCAACATTAAGGCAAATTGCTGGTTTTACAATAAAACTCAATAAGAAATGGGGCGTTTTGTATTTCTGTGGTCTAGAGCAATGCGACTTTACAAATTTTTAAGGCTATAATTTTTTTTTTCTGTACAAAAATATTTTATTTATATATACTAGAACAATATACACTTATTTATATTTTTGTATTTAATTCCAACATCGGATGTAGAAATATCGCCATTTTGTAGGGAGTTTTAAGAATAAAATATTTAATACAATTTAACAGAATGTAATTTACAAATTATACAATGTTTATTGGTATATAATTTCTGCTAACATTAATATAACATATAATTTATATAAATTATATAGAGTTAAGTTTAAATATTACTTAAATTTAAGAATTATTTAATTTGCTTAAATTTTTAACAATTTTAATTTATAATTTGAGTATATTTAAGTTCAACTTCCTGATATTTTTCAAGGCGTTCTGGTAAAGCAAATAAAATCTTTACTAACCAAATAACACTATTTTAATATATGAAGTGAGAAATAAGATCTGATAAATACGTTGTTTTTCCTAAATGCTAAATTTCATGTCCTGCTTCATTTCAGAAGGCCAATGAAGGATGAGAATGGTATTTTGGTATATTTATCACCACTGCTGCGTCAAATACTACTCAACGAAGTTGGAGTACAAGAAAGAAAGGATCTGAGCAAAAAATAAAGGAAAAAAAATCAACCACACTGAACAGCGAAATACAGTTGATATAATTAATGAGAAAGGAACTTCCCCAATCCACTGGATGTGCAGATGAAAATTCGACCAAAATACTGAGTGTGTGTGAAGCTTTACGGTGGGGGGAAAAAATAATAGAGAATAAATAAAGTCTATCATTATATCATTGTGACAGATGAAGCTTTCAATGAAAGATTTTCGTGGATCATGGTGGTTGTGCATCAGAGGAATTACACATATAAAAAAATACTTTGAACTCATTTATTCACTTTTCAGTTCATAATGATAAAATCTATTACACTGAACACTTTCTGTTATGGCCTTTTTTTCCCCTTCATTAGAATAAACTTCTATAACAGGTGAAAGAAACCTTCGGCCCCCGCGGTCCATTCAGGGCCTCCCGCGTAATAGAACACATCCTCAGGCTTCTATTGCATTCGGCCGTGGTCTTTCTGCCACGGAGAGCACGACTTTTAACCCGTAAGCCATTGCGAACGTTACTGATCGGACGGGGGTAGTGAATTCACACTGAAATTAGAAGTTTATAATGTGCTGCCAATATAATTTTTTCCTGGTCAATACTATTCTAGCACATAACGAAAATAATAAAAACCTATGTTAGTACTTATTTTATTATTACTTTTTTTTAAATTAGTCCCGCCAATAGAGAAATTAATTTTCAAATGTTCGGATAACAATAATAAAAAAAAAAATTCTGTTTCAAAATATAAAAGATTACACTTTAAGCGGAATAATTATAATTCAAACATTTTAATTAATAGAGTACAACATTTAAAAATAATTTGCATGTATAGAAATAAACTAAAGGATAGGAGAATTTTGTTATAGTATAATTAATAAAAGGAAAGACCATTTCAAACGCAGGTTATTGCAATTTTGAAAGAGCTTAAATATAACGCTTCTCATAATCGTTAAGTTTTGCAGTCAATCAGAGGTCGTTGTGATCTCTCCAGTGATAGGACTTATGCTCTTTTAGAAACGACTATGTGTATTGTAGTCGTTTCTAAAAAGAGCGCAAGTCCAAACACTCGTGGTTGCTGGAGAGACCACAGCGCTTTCTGACGGTTGACTGAAAAATGTTAACATAGAGAAGCGTTATATTTTAGCTGTTTCAAATATTACTTCAATATAATAAAAGATAAATGGAGCGAAGACCGCAGAAAGCACGATATCACGGGTGGTGGCACCCTACTTCACCTGTGCTCATGACCGAGCTACCCATCAGCTTCCAAGATAGTTGTCTAGGAAGTCAACATCTGGAAGCGCCACAAATTCTGAGCAGACTTAAAAAAAAAAAAAAAAAACCTAACAAAACTTACCAGTGGCCCATATATAACAACTCTCCTAGGGCGCCGAATTACCTTAAGGTGACCTTGCCCATGCTTAAAATAACCTCCAACTTATATAAATTATATATGCACCTCCTTGACATGTTGTACTATTGTATTAATTAAATAGTTTAAATTATAACAGCTCATGATGTTGAGAGAAGGCCATTACGTGGTTGTTCATAATTAATTAATTAAACATGGATAACACTAATTAAAACCACGTGAA
This sequence comes from Mastigoproctus giganteus, assembly GCF_048544385.1. NCBI lineage: Eukaryota > Metazoa > Arthropoda > Arachnida > Uropygi > Thelyphonidae > Mastigoproctus > Mastigoproctus giganteus. The sequence goes on from NC_143577.1 coordinate 50,161,754, forward strand.
CTATTATTATCGAGTGAATTTTATTGTGTTAAAAGATCGCATTAAGTTAAATTCCCACCCAATAAAACCACTGAATAATTGGCAACGTATCTAGATTTCATATTGAATCCTGTCATCATGCCTAATCTGGAATGATTTGGCGATGTTACTAACTGTACAAGGAGTCATTTGAAGCCAATAGTAACGCCCGCCAAGAAATTGCTGTTTAGGCCTGATGAAATCAATATGAAATACAGAAACATCGCCAATTAATAAGTAGTCCTATTGTGTTGGAATTTAACTTTGTGGAAGTTTTGTGGTAGTAGACCCAAATACCAACTAAAAGGTTGAGAAACTCGAGAGAGTAGAGGTCCAAGAATTTCTAATTCTGTGTTTATAAAAAGAAAAGTGTTAAAAATCTTGGGCAGTAAGTAGCTCATACAATTCGTTCCAAGATAAGAAAATAGTAAAGCATTAACAAAAAGATCGATTTGGAATAGCTCAAGATAAAACACAGGCGACTAAAACAACCACAAATTACCACAATCAGAAATGTAATAATAATAATAATTATAATAAAAAAGCTGCTTCTTTTCTTTCTGGACACAGACAACCGAAACACTTAAGTATTTAATCAAATACCAACAAGTATAAAAATAACATCCTACAAAGCCCCAACAGGGAATGTTCAGCTTCAACTATCAACAGCCCTCTAATGCATGCTACCGAAAAACAGTCCTACGTGTCTGAACAATGGACAAGAGATGGAACGATCTTTCTCCAGCATTTTGCCATCAACAAAGTTCTCGAATGACAGTTGGCCAGGTTGAAGGCTTTTTAGATCTCCCCCCCTCTTACCGGTTGACCAGAAAAAGGTTATCGTGATTTCCCTGAGTCAGTTGAAGCCAACAGTCGAAGTTTATGAATCTTCATATCAGCTTTGTACCTTTCTTTCGTTTTTTTTTTTTCTTTTTCAAAGAAGCAACATTATTATTTTCAATGGCGGACACACTATACAGATATAGAAAGAGCATTACAATATATCAGCTGTACAAATAAAAATCACAAGAACCGGATATTACTAACAAACAGCTTCCGTTAGTAGTACAAAGTTTGCGACGTGCAATATATGAGAATAAAAACAATATTCCACAACATTTCACTTTTCATTTAATCCCTGTTGTCCATAAACAGGGCAATCACAATCAGTTACGGTAACTTCAGTCTTTGATTACCAATGCTCGCGTTAACAGTGCTGCCATCTACAAAGAAAATCTGGCAGTCGAAAAGAAAGTTTCCACTCAAATTCAGTTTCTGCCTAGACACGAATTGGTTATTTTTTCTTGGCATGTAGCATCTCCATTAGGAGAGTCTGCGTAGGTACACATCCACTGAGGTGTTTATAGTAAAGAAATTCTTCACCACGCATGCCTATTAGATGAATCTCTGGTAGCTGTTGTAAGAGATGTCCGAACTTATCCTGAAAGTAAAATGAAACATTATTAGCTTTTAATAATAATAATAATAAATCATTTTACTAAGGTTAAATCAAAAAACTTTTCTGGTGTAGGGATGGTCAAGTACATATTAAAATTGCAGTTTGGTCGTAATTGAGTTTAATTGTAAAATAATCTTCTTTCATAGAGCTGCTCGGTGTCAGGTGAATCTCAAACAACTCTTTATGGCAGCTGATAAAACAGCGCTCAATTAACAAATAGGACACGCAATTTTTTATTTTTTATATGCTTCCGGATTTCAACCCAGGAAAGAACCAACCCCAACTAAGAAAAAACAGATATACAAATATTTTAATGAGAGGTCTATGCTTTCCGAGAAGATTTGAGAAATTATGACATTCTACAAATTTTTACTAATTTTGATAAAGAAATTTTTCGAACTGCTTCAATCAGCAGTGGTTGTTTCGAGGATTTATTGGTGCATCGATTATTTTGGTCATAATGTGTCAGTTTATATTACGCCAAGGCAAATAAAGCTACGAGGTTCTTTATATTGTGTATATTCTATGGTCGGTTTTCCTGGTCTGCTACATGGAGGAAAACAGAAACGGAACTCAGTATTACATAATACTGTGTATTATGTCTGTATCGGCATGCGGTTCAGTCCGATTTGCATGTATGTACAATATTCATAAATAAGTTGTTAATGGGATACAAAATTTTTTTTATTCAATTAGTGATAACAATATACAATTTTGTAGTAGATTTTATAGTAATTAATATTAATTTTTCATTTATTTATAATTAATTTGCTTATCTATTATTCATTATGTATACAGAGTGTTCACAAACCTCCTTCACAAAATTAAAACGTTATTATGTAAATAGGGAACTTGATACAAACCTGAAACCACTTCCAGATGATAGCTTATCATCAAGTTTTTATTCACCAAACGGAAAATGTGCGCGCAGATTGTGGTTCTTTGCGGCTAGTGAGGTGGTTATGAACGCGGTCTTTTCAAAATTTCTGTCCTTTTTTTTTTTTTCCCCCATGCAGAAGACCAGGAAAATCGACCATAGAATATACACAATATAACGAACCTCGTGGCTTTATTTGCCTTGGCGTAAATGACAGCATAATCGTAAAACGGATCATGATGAATTTGGCGTTCTGATGAGTTGTTGCAAAGTGTACAGATCTTTCTAGTGGAGAAGCTACCGTCATAGGCATTGTGTACCTAGACATGTTACAGAATTTCCTTATGCCTGCCTAAACTGTAGGATGACAAAGATGGCGATTTGATTTTTCAACAACACTGTGTTAATGTGTTTCACCACATTACTACAAAGAAATTCGTGCAAACCTGGACAATGTTTCCTTGGAAGTGGATTAGAAAAGAAGGACCTTGTGGTCCCCACGATCCCCTGATCTGATTCCTTTAGATTTTACTTTCCGAGGGTTCGCGGAAAGACCAGGTGTATGTTCCACCCATGCCAGAAACCATTATGGAACTTAATGCATCTATGAGCAATCGGCAGCGTTAATAGGCATGTAGTGTGCTGAATATGAGAAGAATTGGATTATAGGTAAGACATCTGCAGAGTAACTAAAAGTACCCACAGTGAACACCTCTAATTAAAACTTGACGGTATCCTTTATCACCTGGACGTGTTTTCAGGTTTGCATCATTTACCCCATTCACACAATAACGTTTTAGTTTCACAAAGGAAGTTTGTGGTCACCCTGTATATTCATGTGTTTTTGGCATGGGGAATTTGTAATATTCAGGCCATGTCACACGGAGGGCACCCAGGCCATTTGTTATGGATTTCAAGCTCGAAGAGGCTCCCAAGTTCAGGAAAAAGTATAAGTTATATAATATAATCAAAAATAGGGACCTCAAATCACCAACTGGCCTGGATCCTGCTAGCATCTTTGAAAGGACCTAGTAATACTGCACAATCGGTCTTAGTTCATTGCGTGCACAATGCTTTCATACTTACTGTTGTCTGTGGATAACAGTTGATGGTATATTCTAGCAGGGCTTGCTGAGTCTGCTCGTGAGCCTCATGTACTAATTGTAGGTTGGACAGTGGACGAACCTCTGGTGGGAAGAAAATAATAGTTACCATTCTGATACTGCAAATGAAGTTACGATGGTACAAGAGTTTCGTAACTTTATATAAAGAAAATTGCATCATTTCTTTATTAATTAATTATAATTATAGATAAAATCATGAACAACAAACATTTCCTGCTCAAGCAACATTTTATTTATTTATTATTTTTTTCTCCACAATTTTTCGGTGATGAAACTAATATTCGTATTACTACGAACGTTTTGTACAATAAGTAATAATTATGATATGAGTCGCTGATCAATGAAAGAGGTTTGCAACTAATGTCCTAGAATAGTGTGCTAACGCAACTATTGATTAGTGATTACAGTGACCTCTACAGAACACGTGACTGTGGAATTTTTATTTCTAGCTGAAATATGCTTTCAAATGAAATCTCCTTCAACGTATCAAGGAAAGAAAAATGCCAGCGTTTTTGACAAAAGAAGTCTCGACCACCTATCTAGAGAATGAGGTGTCCAAGGGAACGAAGAATAGTACAGTTTTAGCACAAAGTCCTACACGTCTCGTTCAACAGATAATCAAAACGCCTGCATTGCAACAAACAAGTATTTCATATAAAAATGCAAACAGATTCAGATATATCGATGTACATCTCGTTTAGACAAATTACAGCCTCTATTCTGAATGCCAATCAAAAGGGAAGCTGGAATAATGCATCCTTCTACACAAGATAATCCATCAGTTCGTTATAAAAACGAATGTATCTATGAGACAGGAATTGTAGGGTTAGTGCTGTTTCCCAGTACCATAGATTGCAACTTTAAGTATTTCATGTTAAGGATTGTATAAAAATTATTTATATCCAAGGTAATTAAAAATTAATTATTCGTAAAACTGCAGATACAAGTTGTAGTCACTTTATGGTGATTAGAGTATTAAACAAGTCTGAAGGATGTGTACAGAGAAACATATCCTGGGTGCTGTAAAGACGACTTTTTTTTTTCATATGTTCGTGTTCTTTATCATCTTCGCCAGAAGAAGGGCAAAGGTCACTGAAGGAGAAAGAGTATCTCCGAAAACCAGCTCTTGACCAAAAGAGCCTGCAAAGACATTATACAACGACTTCTTAGATAAGCTTAGGGATGTTGCAGGAAAACATGAATTAATGAGCAGTAAAATGGCTTGAGATAATCACTTACACTTGGATGATACAGTTCGCATTGTTATGCAGAGGAAGGTTGATATCTGTTGTCTATACTTTCTATTATACAGAACAAAGTTTTAATTTCAAGATAATATCCTCGTCACTGGTGGTAAAGATAGTACAAAAATTGCTGCATATGCATTCCTGGCTTATGAGATTGACAAACGGCGAACATCGACAAAGAGAGAACTGATCAAGGGGACGTACTTAAACTGACAGTGTGAGAGTACCTCATTCAAAAACAAAAGTTTCCTAATGATCATTGTAATGGTATATCGGATTTCAATATGCTAGAGTCTTCAAATTATACCTATTCCAGTTACGGAGGATTCTTGACAGATTCAGTTCACAGCCTGCATATTTTTAGTAATTAATTATTAGGTGAATTTTTCAGTTACTGAAGATCGTGTGCAAGGAATCTTATGTCCACCAAATTCATTGAAGATTAATTTCGTGAAGAATGAGTTTATTATGGCGTCGAATGGGTTCGGTGCATTAATAAAGAAAAATGATACAAACTTTCATTAACCAAAATGAAAGTTTACAGTTTCATGCCTCCTTATTAAAACTGAAACAGGATACAACAATATTTAAGCTACTACGAAATATTAATGAAGAAAGGTTATGTGAAATGGAATGCATTCAATTTTCAAGATTTTACATACAGCTGAACTTCTTTTTGTGCTTCGCAGATAGACTTCTAGTTCCTACTTGTATTTTATTTGTTATGACCATTAAATAAGTCATACAGGTATCCCTTTGATAAAGATAGGTTTTGCTTCCGAGATCATATTTATCTAAATATGACGCAGGTAATGGAATACTGAATAATGTTTTCCAAGTGTTTGATAAGCAGAATTCTTTTACTCAAAATCAGGCCATTTTCAGTCAAAATGGCTTGAACGTAAAGGCGGATTTACACGAGGTGAAAATCTTCCATGTAAATTTGTGAGTGAAAACGTCTGCAGCCATTATCAATCCACTGCAGGATGGAAGCCTCCTCAACAATTCATGTTGAGGAAAATGGACCATAATCTGCCAAGCTGGTCCAGCGAGAGTTGGCAGATCGACTGTATTTAGCAGTCAGGGGCGTGAACCCCGGTCTACTCAAAGAGCGTGTGCTACTGCACTCCCGCTCCTGACCACTCGGCTATGGAAGCCTTGTGAGTGAATATAGAACTGTAAATGAGAAAAATTAATGTCAAAGCATGCATTACTTTTTTTTTTAATTGCAAAAATTAAGTGCAAATGACGTATTCCTTTCTGACTTTTAAAATTGGATAGAGACTATCATAAAAAGCATCAAACTTTTCGCACAAATACCCTTATAGTCAACTCTAAATGGTACTCTAAAGATATAGGCCTATGCAATGTCTACTAAGCATCAATAGCCATTAACGATAATGAACAGTTATCTCATGAGTTATGCGAGTTGAGTTATAGATACGCATTTTCATATAAATGCAAATTGCATTTTTAGAAACATTTTTCGAAATACGGGATGCGTTTCGGATTAACGGGAATCTATAATCGGCCGGCCACCACGACACTTTTTTAAAAGTGTTGTTAAAACTCACAACTTATACTATACGTATAAAAAGACAAACTATACAGAGATATTTTTTGAACTAAGCATTTGTGCAGAATTTTATGTAAAAAAAAGAAGAAAAACCTGCCATTGCAAGGCAGTTTCCTGCGATCATCACGTGATCAACTGCGTGCCCTCAGTCAGCATCTGCCCTCGTTCGGTTAGCAGCCCACATGATTTTTTATCCACTGTTAAATTTACTCTCAATTTGTATTCCATCTTTCATATTAATAAATTTTAAGCGTTCTAACAATTTTAAATGTTTTAACTTTCTTCACGAAAGTACAGTTATCATAATTGCATGATTAGTTTCTACTACGTTTAGTATGTACGTTAACTCATTAATTGAATTTGATTTTGAATATAATTATAATGGTATTCTAATTAAAATGTTTATAAAATATTAACTGTTGAATAGTCGGGCCCGAAAGAAATCCACCCTGATTACACTATCCTTTATGGAAAATTAAGATTAAAATTCGAGATCAAAATGGTGGAATGATCGACAGTCCAGCCGAAATGAGTAAGTATCTTGCAACGATCCTTTACTATTGAAACCATATTAGTCTCAAGAGGGGGACGGTAATATATTGGTATCGCTTCCTTGATACCACAGTATCACAAAATAAGTAATATACTATAATGATATCAGAGAAGCGACTATCTAAAACTACTCAGGTTGAGAGAGTATAAAGATGCAGGAACGGATGGCATATATCCAGTTATAAAAAGACGGCATGTGAGTGCATCCAACCATTAGTAACGTTAATGAGATCATCATTAGATTTAGGGATTATCCTGTCGAACCGAAGAAGCGCCAATGTCTCCTAAATCCATAACGGAGGAGCAAAAAAGTGATGATCAATTATATCTATGGCTAAAGACGCAATACATAAACCATCTGTTGTTGTGGAAGTTAATAGCTTAAATAAATTCAAGGAGGAACTGGACAATGGGAATGGATGTGTGAAATGATTTTTTTTTCTCTGGCTGATGCTATATAAGCTTGCTTTCTTGCATCACATGCTTTACTACTAATACTACTGCCATCTCGACAAGAATGGTATCCTAAATGTCTCACAGCATGGTTTCGTGAAGAGAGATCTTACCTTACTAATCTGGAAAATTATCGTGACCAGGTTATAAAGCAATTGGATCAAGAAGCAACTTTGACATTATATATCTGTATTTCAGTAAGGTTCCTCACGAGAAGTTATCATATAAATTAGAGCAGGTCAAGACAACAGGGAAGATCCACCGGTGGAATAGGAGATGCTTGACGGACAGGAGAAAGAGGATAGTCATAAATGGGTATTATTCGGAGTGGGATGGAATAACAAGTGTTGTCCCTCAGACATCAGTACTTGGATCTCTCTTATTTCTTATCTTTTCAAAAATGATATTGAAAACTTTGCTAACAACTTAAAAGGTTGGGACCGTGCTGGCTTGCAAATATGGGCGGAAAAAGGGCAGCTAAAGTTTAATGCAATAAAAGCTAAAGTATGAGAAACAGAAACCCAGTATGTAAGAGATTAGCAGAGAGGAATTAAAGGATGTTCAGGATGAGAAAGAGTTGGGGATTACGATACAGCAAGACATGAAGTTCAACATGGAATGTAAGGCTGTTGTCGTTGATGTAGAGTTTTTAGGTGCATCAGAAACTTAGGTCATATTATGCCGTATATAATGCCTGTAAATTGCATGTTCTGTGATCGAATTGCTGTTTGCAGGTCGAAAAATCCGAGTTTCCGGGAGAAAAAAATCATGCTACCATGACAGACCGACTAATTCAGCCACGTTGTGGGAAAAAAAACCCATAAAAATTCCTCGCCCTGACTGACGAAATTCGAACTCAAATCTCTTCTATTCAATATGGGGAAGATTGCAATTCTACCAACTGTGCTACCCACGAGGGCATCGGCAAGAAGGGCACATAGTATTATCTCTATTATTTAGCGTAATTGAGCGCTAAGCATTATCTCTATGAGGAGCATCTTAGAAGATAAAGTCTGCAGAGCTTACAACTTTATGTGGGATTTGGGGGTTAAACCCCAAAATCAGCTGTTGAAGGCCGTGAGTCTGCATTTACACACAGGTGGCACTGCAGGGGATGCGGCAGTATTTATTTCCCCAAGTAACTAATAAAACTAAAGAGGAGTGAAGGATCTTTATTTTTATTTGTTGAGGCAAATAAGCACTGCCGCATCTGCTTCAGTGCCTCGTATGTAAACGAAGCCTAACGTACGGCTTTCTACATTCCCTCACCCCACTTACTTTTTATGTACTCTATTTCAGTAATCTATTTATATAATATAGTTGTTCTATTATTCAGTCTATATTTACAAAATGGCACTACCGTTCAATAAATTATTTTTAATTCGAAATTCGTGCAGTATAGTGTTCTACCTTTTATATTTATTACATTAAAGTTACCTGCGTATAGAAGATTGTCTTTCAACTCCTCCATTACATTTCTATAGGATTTTGAATTTTCATTTCCAAATCAGTTTATCTTTATGTGAGATGCCATGCACTATTAGACAACTATCCAACGACTTATCTCTAATTCTCTCGATGAAATATGTATTAATTCTTCGTATAGAACTACTACAATTCCATTAATGAGTTCCTTCGATGTTCTTATCCATTTTCTCAAGCCACTTGCTCCCTATACCCGCCCAGCTGACTGTAGGTACTGGGCTAAGTACTCGGCCGACTCACTAGAATGTGTACACTAGTGTCATGCAAAACTTTTCGGTCATGGACCCCTTTTAATGCCTATCTTTATCGGTGGACCACCAAATTAAAATATCATTTTATTGTTTTCTTCTCAGTGTTCTCAATGAAAAAAAAAAAAAATTGTGATCGACAAAGAAAAATATTTCTAACTCACCTTCAAAATTAAGCAGTCAGTCGGATACATGAATCACTTATATCTGGGATTCTTGAAATGGTAGAGAGAAGGAGAAGATGAAAAAAACTACTCCCATTAGTTTACTGCTCAGAATCAACGTAATGGGTGAGTTGTATCTTTTCGCTATTTAACTCATTCGTGGCGCATATGATGAGCAGAAGTCTGCCTTCTAGCGGATAGCCACGGATTTGTCCTGGATCACAGTTAGCGTGATGTAGGTGATCTTATTCATTTATATATGGTTAAACAACCAGAGTAAACAACCAAGTAAACAACTAACACACGTGCGAATTGCAATTGCCAAGTGTAAATCCGCCTTAAGTTTTAATTCCTGTCAGCAACGACTTGAGAGAGAGAGAATCTTTATTACAACTCCATGAATAAAATGTAGATAAATGTAATTAAAGTTGCAACTGTCCCGTCACGGTTTAAAAGGCCAGGGGCTCACATCAGAATTAAATAATGAATTATCTACACAACGATATAAAAGTAAAAATTAAAAAAATGAAACATGCTATCATGATTCCTCACATGATGCAAGTATTAGCGGTATTTACAATTCTATATCACGCAAGCTTATATTTACAATATATACGAATGACATTCATACTTTCGCTGTGGATACTTATCGATGCGCTCTTGTTTACAGAAGCATGGGTGTGTGTACTTAGCCATCGCTCGTAGCGAACGAATTTCTTTGAAGCACAGGAGAGCTTGGCAGATGGTGTGGAAAGGAGCATGATATGAAGTCTCCGATGCTTCAAACAGAGCATCGTGGTTGACCGAAGTTCTGGCTTGGGTATTCGACAGTAACACGAATCCCAAATGCACGATGTTGAGATTTGGCACGTGATCATTCTAACTGTAGCTACCAATCGTTCCATTTAAATGATAGCAGGTAGTCACTGCATCCCCAGTGAAGTAGCTCAGGCTGTAGTTCTGTCCTGTGGTGGAAGACAAGCTTTCCCGATTAGCCCATTTAAGGAGCCAGAATTCTGCAGCGAGGATTGGCTTCTTCGTTTATAACATGATATATTGCCAATTTGTGAATTTAATGAGTTTAAATCTTTTCTTTCTTGCATATAAAGAGATTGCTTTGAAAAGAGATTCACCGGGTCCAATATGGCGAATAATATTATCGAGAAAAATAAAAAGAACAATATGCAGTTATAATGTCCGCAATTTTACTCTTGTTTTCACCTTTCTCAAAACACAACGATGTTCGTGTTGGGAGTTAAAAGACCCTATGTCGCGCTACATCTACAGAACGATTATCACTGAAATTAATGCAATTTTGAGCACTAGAAAGAAAGGAATTTCACTCTACTATTTCTCAATCTCGGATACATTGGACTGTCAAAAGAGGAAGGAAAAAGTCATTGGTTAAAGGATACTGGAAACAATTCATAACGATAGAAAGAAATCGCTGGTTTACTTTCATCTTTAACTTTAAAACGAGAACCAGATGATGTGTACAGTACGCATGTATAGAAAATGAATTTAACATCCTGGGTGCAATGGTATTAGACCCTAGCTAGTTGGAATCATATTACGCCAAAGATAATGCGTAACTGTTTTCGAAGGATCTCTTTGCACTCACAGAATTCAGTCACACGATCGTGGAACTGTCTGTTCGTTCAAAGTGCCGTGGAAATGAACGAAGCAAATGACGATGAATGACCAAGGTCAACACCACCCAGTTTCAAAAATGCAATCTGGGCTGGACATTTACAGGCGACATTTGTGCTCCTACAATGGAAAGAAAATTTGACACGCATTAAACAACTGCTGCTCATGCCCACCACCTGTAATATTATCAACTTAAATACATCTTTTGTTTAGTTTATGTTTTAAACAGATACGATAACCGGGTGGCTTACCAATTAGCAAGATGATTAGTTTTCTCACAGTTCTCTTTAATTTTGAGTGGCTCCTTGAAAGCGATAACATAAGAAGTCATTTTTTTTTATCAGTTATATATGGTGTTTATATCTATACAGAATATACAATTTTACATGGAAGAAAAAATTCCCCCCATATTACAAAAATACGTACATACATTTGTGTAATTCAGTATGCTGTGTTTATATTTTTGCAAAGTATAATGCTCTTCCTTTCATCCTGAAGCAGGGTTGTGTGTGTGTGTCTGTTACGCGCCGAATGCAACTAAGGCTATAGGGCGCCAGAAATCGCGTTAAAGTATGGACGAAAAATCATATAATAGATCATATGAAACCTATTTGCTCCACCATCCTGAAAAAAAAAAAAAGGTTGATTTTATCTACTGTGTTACCAATGGAGATTTGAAGCAAAAACCCTTCAAATCTTCCTGCCTTAGAGACTTCCATCTATCGTTGTGGAAGTTGATAGCTTAAATAAATTCAAGGAAGAACTGGACAAACTTTTGGAGCAAATGGATGGGTGAAATGAGAAGGGTTTTTTTTTTTTTTGGCTGTGCTGTATAAGCTTGCTTTCCTGCATCATATGCCTCTGCTAATACTAATCCTATGGCGGCAAAGAGATGCCTGAAAAAGGCACAATCATGAAATATAGAAAAGATTTTGCTTTCAGTTGCAAATTTTATGTGTGCTGCGGATCATAACACTTTTTTTTTTTCCCAGAAACAAAGTACAATTTTGTTTTCTTGAGTTTTTTTTATTCTGTACTGCAGCTAAAGATCTATTATATTAGAACTATCTGTTTAAAAGATGTTCACTACGAAACATGCAGACCATTTCAGTTTTTTCTTCTTTTAATAAAATTGAATTATTGAGGGGAGATTTTTACATATAAGAGAAGACGACACAGTTCTCAGATAAATACATAACTATAATTGTAATAAATCAGCATTTGTGCTGTATTTTTTTAGCATGGACTGTATCTGTCAAGAAACAAAAGCTCAAAATGAAGTTATCCATTTTGATGTTTTGTAGATTTATTTCCAAATAGTGAATTAAATGCTCTTAAAATAATAGTGTAACTCTAAATAAAGTTAATAACTTTGTAAATTTATTACAATGAATGTATACAGAGTATATCACCATATCATACTTACCTCGAAAGAAAAAATTCTGAAAGTTATCTTACACTGTTCGTCCGTTTCACATATTCATTCCCTCAGATGGCATCACATCCGCCATATGCAAAAAATAAAAGATGGATGAGCCCATATGCTACGTCTACGAAATATAATTCGCAAAGGAGAGTACCTCACATACTCAACCTAATTCAAGAAGAATTCTCAGGCAGGAGCCCCATTTAAGTGTGATATGAAAATTTCACAGATTGTGTGCTAAAAGAAGAGCAGATGTAAGCGGGACGTCAGTGATGAAACAGTGGAACGACTATGCCAAGATGTCAAGAGTTCAAAGAATCCAACAAAGATGAGCTGGCCTGGAAAGTATATCACAACAAACAATAAGCCACCAAGCCGACATACGAAGAAAACCAGTACACTTTCTTGTGATTTTTAAGTAGTGGTTGGAAGATTAAAATCTATTTGGGAAGAAAATTCTTCAGCAATTAAGTAAGTTTGACAGTTTCTGTTTTTTCAGAGGGAAAAGGTGCAAGTTGGGAAAGCAAATCATGATGATTAATGGAATACTTCGATATGCTGGATCATGCCAAAGATTACTGTCTCAGGAAATTGGTGTTCCAGGAAGGCAGAGCTTCACCACACTATTACAATGGGGCAGCCGTTTATAAGATGGATTAGGTGGGTGATTCGAGGAGTGCCGTAATGGGCTCAATCCAATTCCATTACACTTGCTCGAGGGGTCATGTTAGCGACCAAGTGTGCAATGGTCTTTCAGGAAAACCTCATATTTTAGCTATAACGGAATTAATATATTGATATTATATTTCATAAGGAGTTAATATTGATATTATTAGAGTTATACACCAAATTTTATCGCATTCTGTGTTTTTATTTTATGTAAGCATTAGCGTAAAGAATTGGCAAAGTGAACGCAACGATTGTCGAGAGATGAACATTCGCTCCTTATGAGCCAGACGTTTTTAGAAAAAAGAAATAGAATTTCTAATAGATGAAACATGGGCTTTGATTCATTCAAGGATCAACCGATAATCGTGGCAACCATCTTGCAGATATCTATACACAAATGCCTAATAATTAAAAAAGTACATCAGAAAACCCATAAAATTTGGTAAACAATTTTAAGATCTTTATTAAATACGTATAAAATTTAAAACTAATATCTTAATCTTTTAGCAGTAAAAATACAAACTTTTTGAACGCCCCATCGTACATCCTATCTCTATCAGCTAACGTGGCAGAAAAAAAGGATCATCATGCAGCTGTGTGTAGGTTTAATCGTTGGTGAGAATTCCCATCGTGCACTTGAAAACTTTAGAGGTAACAAAAAATTATAGTTTTTCTTTCGGGGTAATATGATATGGTGGTTTAAACATTTTGCAACTTCCATAGCAAATGCAAACGAGTCGCTCCATGTACTTGCCGTTCTGCCTTACTCACGTATAGCAAATCTGCACATACTTTTTCTACTTTAGTAAATCACATTTATTTTCAGATTGAAGCCGCTTTCTGGCTGAATTATTCTTACCACCCACATCTATTTGAATGTGGAACGGTGGCATATCATTTTATGCTACAGGATATTGTAACCTCACCAGAACCCTGAGCTCGGGAAGGGGAGGGGGAGGTCCAAAAGAAAATAGAAACATGAGAACGTTACATAAAAATAACTTATGCTCCACAAGGACCAAGCTTGTGATGATAAGCCACTGATGTGGCATATGCCATTCTTTAAGATGTTTTATCAATTAATCTGCTTTAAGAAGACAAACGTATATTGCAAATTTTGTATTATATATAGTAACCGCAGTGTGCCATTATATTATGTTGTTGGCCTACTCAAATTTTCAAAATTGAAGTAATTAATGAAATTGTAAGATATTTTAGGCTTAAAAGTGGTTAAGGGGGGGGGGACTATTTAACCTTATGTGAAATAGCGGGAATAGCGACTGTACATTGTCAGCACCCCCGTTCTCATTTTATCTAACGTTTATCATTTTTTTTTTTTTTTTTGAAAGAAAAGTTACTTTTATATTATATCCTTATTATCTGGAATGTAGTACCCCTCACAACGTAGCCATCGCCAGGAACAATATTTGATAATAAAATAATCTACAGAATAAAAGACAAATAGAGAGCGTCTTCTTTGAACGTTCAGCTGTTTTTATTTCATAAATTTGAAGCCGATTTTGAATAAAATATTCTTCGATGAATCAGCAATTTCCATATTTTGTTATCACCGATAAAATAACTCAGTCAAAGGAGATTTCAGTCACGTGTATATAAAGGACGCAAGAAAAGAAACGACCAGCAAGACAAAAGGAACCCTATCATCGAAAAGGTATTCCATGTTCAGAAGTTTATTTGGAACTTGGACTAATTAAAAAGGGTCAATGCAACAAATTTGGCCACATTGAAGATATCGTGTAAGTTATATGTCTGTGAGCAATTACAGCGATGTACGACTACTCCCTTCTCTCCATTTCTTTTCACTCATCTGAAAGAAAAGCACAAGAAAATGTGATATACTGGTACAAACAAAATTAGATTGAATCACTATTGGTTATGCTAGATAGAAGAATGCCTCATTTTAAGCATCCTTTATAATCCATGCACTTTTTTTTAAATCACAGAATATGTACTTTTATCAATAAACACATATGAAAGGAGGTAACGAAAATCCATTTATTAAAATTTTATAAAATTTCTTAAATACCATTAAATGAAATAACTTTTGACATACATTTTATTATTATAATAAAAATTTCGAATATATTAACGATCAAAATTAAAGTGAGCATAATAGTGAATTATGATCTCGTTTCAATATGATAGTATATAACAGAGCTAGAATGCTCATTTCTCTTATTCTTCTTCAAATATTGATATCAGCGTAGAACGTTGAGCACCATAACTCTGTTATATACTATCAAATTCATATTTTAAACTCTTGTTGACTATTTCATTCACTTTCTCTCCAGGCACAAACTATCGATGCACACAATTATGGGAGATTTTTTGAACATTTTGGTGCATAATTGCATTAGATGAACACTAAGATACTCGGCCCAGTATCATATTGAGGTAAATTTCTCTTATTTTCTACAAAGATCTCGTTTCAAAGAAGTGCAGTCTTTCTTTTTCATAAGGTCTCCATATTACTCGATATCATTTTTTGTCAGCTATTGCTATTTCATTTTATAAAGACTAAGTGCGCAATATGAGTGAAGCTGGTGGCTTCTGTTTAGATGATAAAACTATGGGATACATTGAAAGTAAACCAGTGTGATTGAATTGTAGTTGGACCACTGAAAAAAATGGTCTGATTTCAAGAAGAACATACTACGGACTCGTAAGTCTTTCCACAGCACAATGGTTAAATATCCCAATGTGCTTCCAAGTATTCTCTGGCACCCAACCAATTTCCATTGATAATCAAATGAACGTTCTAGGCCTTGTTGGTTGACACAAATAAATCTTTTAGTAGACTGAGTTCCAGTGGCATTTT
This sequence comes from Mastigoproctus giganteus, assembly GCF_048544385.1. Taxonomy (NCBI): domain Eukaryota; kingdom Metazoa; phylum Arthropoda; class Arachnida; order Uropygi; family Thelyphonidae; genus Mastigoproctus; species Mastigoproctus giganteus. Next base: position 50,177,541 of record NC_143577.1, read on the forward strand.
CTTAAGGGGCGGATACCCTTTTGCACCGTCCGTCGTCTGAGGACAACACTCGTTAACATAAATCGCAATTACCACAATAAAGTCAAGTATAAAGGAGAAAAATTTCCTGTATATTTAAGGCTTAAATATTGTTCATTGTTATTTAGGGTAATCATCTCTTTAGAATATAAAAGCATAGTGGCAGAGTTTCGTATATAAAACAGCTACAATTAGCGACTTGTTACGTATTTAGTGTTTCAGTGGATAAAGACATACATGATGTTGTTGAATTAGTAGCGTAATATGACCTAATTATTTAAATATTTATAAAAACGAATTATACACATCTTGGAGAACTTAATTATACACATTGTGAACGATAGTAAGAATGGAAATTTTACGGCATCTCGTAAAAAAAACGAGAAAAAAAAAAGTAACACATGAGGAAAAATATATCTTCGAAACTTGTTACTATGATAAAAGATTCCAAGGTCGTCGAGTTTGGAAGAAATCAAAATCGCATTTTGCTAGACTGCGCATTTATCGAATGTTTCCTTAAACTCGCTTTACGTCAAAGGGAAGAACTGTTCTCAACAAAAATTACGATCAAGGGGATCTACGGATATTAAGATTAGAGTGTGGAATTTAGTAATTAAAAGAATGTTTCTTGTGAGATTTGATTGATTTAAGAATTCTTGGTGCAAGAGCTACCGCGTCTAAAATGCGCCTGTAATTCTTGTGAGAATATTAGAGGAATATGAAGTATATTTTAATCATTTTAATGAAGTATACTAAGTAGTTAATAATTAATTTATTTTGCTTGCCTTAGCTCTTTAATTCTCAACTATAAATTATTGGGAACTCTAACAGCGGACAACAAATATCTAATATGCAAGCTGATTAACAGAAAGGTTCAGGGACAATAGTGGTCGATTGACATTCGAATTTCTTTGAACTCTTTCAGTTTTGAAACACAAACAGGAACAGAATGTCAAGTATAAGAAGAACGAAGTGATATATGTGTAGTAATCAAATTAGTGATTAATTTGTGATAACTCTAGTCAGATAATCGATAAACAAATTTAAAATTTGATATAAATAATTTTGGATTTCACTTTTTTGCAAGGCTCTCAAAATGCAACTATTAGATTCAGCTCGTTTTCGACCCTCCACATGTAAGACTCGACTTCCAATAAACGGATTTCATGAAATTTTACACTTGGCTATTACAGAAAGACATGTTTATCCATTCCAGATTTCATTAAAATCCCATAAATAGAAATTTCACTTTTTTTCTTTTCCATACGATCTGGAGTTATCTATACATATACTGTATTTTGTGTTGACCCAGAAAAAATTTAGGGACAGTTTCGATTCCATTTCCCACAACCCATTTCCTGAAGCAACCAAAACACTGATATAAGTTCAAAACAGTCTTGATCTTTTTTAACAATTTACTTCTTATTTAAAATATTCTTAGTGACTTCGGTTCATAATGTTCCTTTGTTTGGTTCATTTTTTTTTCTTTTTAAAATTTTAAAAAGAAAAGAAAATACAAGCTACTTAAAAGGAATTCTAAAATTTTTGAGAAGTTTTAAATTAAAATTCGAGATTTTTATGTTACATAGCAAGAAAATTAATGTTTCACGTTTTTGCTTTGTTTTGATGAGTCTGGCGATGTATTCTTTTGAAGAATATTTTAAGCCTTCTAAAAAACTTAATTAATGAATGTTAATTAACTTAACTGCCATAAAGGTTCAAAATAATAAGCAATTTACAACAGAGGCGCCACCTAGCTTCTACTGCTTTGGTGTTTATTCTAAACAGTCTAATCCAGAACAAAACTTTGGATACAAAGTATAGTTGTTGTTTTTTTCACCTCTATTCACTTGATTACAGAGCTTATTAAAAGAAAAATATCTGTAAAAATGACTAAAACTTAATAATTTAAGCCTTATATAGTAAATAGCAATTGAAGTACATTAACCAAAATTATGTTCTACAAACAACGAAGTCTTATTTTGTTAAGTTTATAAAAAAAAATTTAAACGTCACTATTTTAATTGTCTTAATTAGAAATAATTTGGCGGAAAAGAATTCAGTCCTCAGAGGGTTAATATACTGATATTTTAATCGATATATATTGATAATATTATATTTTATTAACTGCCATTAAAAAAATAAGACCAAAAATATAAAGAACCTATCGTTTATTTCTTATATATGCTAAAAAATTATCTGGAAACCAATGGGACGCAAAACCTTCACTGCGGACCACAAAAGAGATTCTGGAGATGATACCAGAATAGTTAATTCGTTCTCATCCACAGGGTAAGTCAAGAAACACAAAGTCCATAGTAAGTTTCCATATCATTTGTGTATATTCAAATCTGATCACTGATAGAAGGAATATTCTCTAGAAAATTACAAGCGAGACTGAGAATAAACGTGCATCTCCGCATTTTCACCACACCCTCTGCAAAATAAGTCGATAACTAAAAATAAGTGGACCTTCGAAAACCGGAAATTATAGAAAATATTTGTACAATCAATAAAACTTAAATGCTTTATGTATGCCTTGTAAACTGAGTTTCAGTCAGACTCACAGCTCTTAAAGTTTTATTTATTATGAATAATTTCCTTAAATTTTTTAATGATATTACAAAGATCATTCTAATTACTTAAGATATAATTGTAGATTATCCATTTAGTGGTTCATTCACTTTTCCGATTTTTAAACTGAGGCATAAGGGATATATCCTCTATTCCAAAAGAGCATAATATTTTTAATTTTAATCTAATAATTTTTATTTTCAATTTCACCTTTTAATTTACGCGTCACTAAACATACATTGTAGGCAAAGTCCCCACTACCAGATGACAAACTGAGAGATAGCTGAGAATCAAATGGAATCTAACTGAATACGAAGGGACACGAAACAATTTCAGAAAGTTGCGTGGGTTAGCCATTTTGATGTGCTGAAGGTGACCTAATTCTGTCTATCTGATGCATCCAAATTAATAACAAGGAGAAAGAGGCTGCCTTTTTAAAAGCAGGCGATATTCATCACTACAGAAGCAAATGTTACCTCACGAAGATGAAGATACTTCATGAAAGTCGTTAATCTCGTTTGCGAAAAGAGTGCAGATGCAATAGGAAAACGTCTTTTCACATTTTAAATACACGATATTCATTAGAATACGAAAAGGGAAACATCAGGAAATTAGTTTAGGAAGCAGAAATGAATCACAATTCCATTGAATTGTGGATGGCAACAAATGTATATCTGAAAACAGGAAAGAAAGTGGATCATGTCGAAACTAGAGCAGGATAAACATTCAACTTTGTAGGAAAGATATGAAAAAGTAACAAACATAACCGACTAAAAATACACCGGAGATTTGTATAAGCAATTTGGTTTCATTCCCTTTCTTTTTTAATTTCCATCTATAGATTTAACTACAGTAAGGCTGAAGAAAACTGATTTGGTATAACTTTCCCATTATTGTTTTAGGTATTTATATCTGCTGTATTTTCCTGAAGTGATAAGCACCTCTTAGAGAGCCTCACTTGAACGGCATATGACGTACGCATTACAAGGAAAATTACTATTTATAGAATGCTACTGTCCCAGAAGCTTGCGTTTAGCCAATGCATAAATAACAAATGGATTATTTTTGTAATAATCCTTACCTTTTTTTTTTTTTTTTTTTTTCAAAAGCAGTACCCCTCCCCCAAATTCATTAAATTGTATTATATAAAACAGGCAAATTTTTAAAACCCAATTATAAAAACATCTAAAAAAATAATTGGTCTGTTTTACTACCACTTCACCTGGGTTGAGCAGGAGAAGGAACTTGAGGCAGATGTAGTCTATGGGGTCAAACTTCAGTTCCTGTAAGCATGCAGCCACATTCCGAAGTTGGTCGCTCAGTGACGGTACACCAAGCAAAGCCAACGCCAGTAAATTAAACTTTTGACCGTTCGGCATAGTGGTTTCCTCTGGTAAACCGTTGTGCAGTCGATGATGAAGATGGTCCAGTATCAGCATATCACTCCAGGAGTGTTGCAAAAGCTTCATTTGGTCATCAACCTAGAAAAAATGAAAAAAAAAAAAAAAAAAAAAAATGAGTATCAGTGTTTAACAAACTGTGCACGAAAGATCATTTTAAAAAATCAATACAGTGAAATCACTTATACAGCGGGTTCTAATATAGCGTGGGAGGAGTTATTCTTTTAAGGAAAAAATAATGTGAAATGTCGTCACACCGCAAGCTATATCCTCCAAAACTTGCGTTACAAGATTTCTCCTGCACTTAGAGAAACAATTTACCGAAAGTAGAAGAACTGTAGCAATTTGTATATAAAAACAAAATGCTGCTAGCAAGTCTATGTAGAAAGAAAAATATTTCTTTAATTACACGCCCTTTTCAGTAGCCGTTTTTCGATGGAATTCAATGGAATTATGGGTAACTATAAGATTGCGTAAAAAATAAAAACTTGTTTGTAGGACATGCATTATCTAGTCCTTCAAAACTGTATTTTCAAGAACAAAAAAAAAAAAAAAAAAAAAAAAACCTCAATTACTCCATATATTGTTTTAACAGCTGCTCTGTAAAGTGAACTGAAGAGGCAAATAATCACACTGTTTTAGTGACTCAAACTGTGGTCCCAAACTCCCAGGAAAAGAATCCAGTGATTATGGCTAAATAAAATTTTGTCATGTACTGTTTACTAACCATAATGACAAAAAAAAAAAAAAATGTTTTAAAGCCACTAAAGCCTGTCGCTCATATCGACTTACTCTCGTACATAGAGGCGAGGGAGGGTTTTTAAATACATGTAGAAACCTTCACTTTAAAATTATAAAAATAAAACTGGAACAGGGGAAGGCTGTATCTTTATGGGGATTTCGCGTGTGTTGATTAAATGAAGTACATAGTCTCGTGGTACCATTCGGGATTGTGTCGGGCGTCGCAGGTGTAAACGAACTTATCCACAGCATGGCCTACAAAAGTGAATTTACTGAAACTAGAAAAAGGAAATTGAAGAAAATTACATGGGCACAGCACGTCGATTTATAGATATAACAAACTCAACTTGAAAAAACTGAACAAAATCTGCTTCGAATGCTTCTGAGTGGTCCTTCAATTAACAGAAAAAAAAAAAAAAAAATCCGAAAATATTAAAAAGATCATAGCAATCATCCAAAACTAAGAAGCCTAACATTCGAAGAAGTTTTAGTGAATTAGGACATTATAAAACCAAGGTGCCCGATGCACTGAATTTGCCTCACAGCAGTGTATTGCACAGAGCTTGGAAGGGACCGGAGCGCACCGGAAACCGTTCCGGTTCGTAAAACGCATCGGTAATGATCGATCATACATGTAGTGATATGTACGATCGATCAAGGTTTTTTTTTTTTTTTTTTAATTACATCACTACTGGCTACTAAACAATATAGCTTTTCACTACTAAACAACTGTGCCATGATAATGTAAGGGTTAAAATAAAACAAAAAAGGCACATCTTACTTTACATTGCAAAAGATTTCACAAAATTACTAGGATTTTAGAAATATGTTGCATCGTTCTATAAGAAAATATATTCTAATTGCATAAAAAATTCGGGTAAATGTTCTCTAAACCGTTCTCACTACGGTATTCTTCATATCCTTCACCATGTGAAAACACGTAGCAAGATCTGAACTGAAGGAAGATTGTTTGAGAAACTCCCAATGAAATATTTCCAAGTGTGTTGTTCTTAGTTCTCAATGTGAACTATTGGGTTTCAGATGCATCAGCGACTTTGTATTGTGTGTGTGTGTGTGTGTGTGTGTGTGTGTGTGTGTACGGGACGATTTAAATGTTGTGTGGACTGAAAAACATGGAATAGCTCACTGGGGAATCCTACTTCCTCCACCTGAGATCGTCTAACAGAACCTCGACAGAAGAGGATTTCGGTTAAGGGTTATGCACAGCCTAAGGTCATAGATCAAAGAAGAAGAAAATATTCCTGTGCGAATCCAATAATTAAACTAATGTAGTACTTACAAAATAATTATTCAAAACAGATTTTTCAAAAATCTGACTGTACTGTTGTGTGTTGACTGTACCCTAATAAAAAAAAACCAGAAAATTTCATCAACTGTACGAAGCTTATGTTGACGTTATCGGATTTTAAACAAAATCAATGTTGTTGTGTTTTTTTTGTTTTTTTTTTCAGTATGGATGTTATGTAAATCTTAAAATTGCTGTACGAATCTCAAATCCGTACTGCTATGGTATATTGTTCCCACATGGAACAATATAGCATAGCAGTACGGATATTGTATATACCACCACACAGTGGTGGTATATACAATATACCACCACTGTGGTATATTGTTCCCACATGGAATAATATACCACAGTGGTGTACCCAGTGCTGCATTCGTAAAATTAGCAGAACGTATACTCAATGAATGTCACGAAAAGCAGAGCGCATACTGTGCATATCGGCTTATTAATCGAATTCCAGAGGGTATACGGTTTTAAAATAATAAAACTATAAGTATTGCCTAAAAATCAAATTCTAATAAATTTATTTTTTAATTTTCAGTAAATATTTTAATATTTAATTTTAAAAAATATTTTAATATAATATGTAAATATTTTCGGTACCCGAAACTTCTCTATAGACTAAGGGTGGTCAACTTTTTGCATCGTGCCACCGATAGGAGCTGCGTGTGCCACGAGTGGCACACGCAGCTCCTATCGGTGGCACGCCTTTTGAGTTGTGAGAAATAAAGACAAACGCAAACATTAAATTCCATGTTTGTCAGAAATTAAGACCGGTTTGTTTGGTTTTTAGGAGCATTAGCAACTAAGGCCATATTGCTCGGGGATATGCGGTGGTCATTCCTTAACCTTTCCGCATCCTCCGTATTTGGTGGTGACGGGCTCGAACCCCGGTCTAATCAAGAAGCGTGTGCTGCTCCTTCCCACCTGGCTACGGAGGCGCCATTAAGACCGGGTTTTACTGCCTGTTAGCACCAGCTTAGTTAGCTAGGGGCACTCCTTATGACAACAGTTCAGACAAACGTTCGTTCATTAACCTGTAATAATTTTTTTTTAAAAAACGTATATTACTTTCACTTTTTTTCATTATTTCAAGGGCTTAGCTAAAATTCCTTTATGTAGTTAGCAAAAATAATTAGGCGCCAGATCCGAATCTTTTGGAGGCGGGGAGCAATGATTGATTCCCTTTTAGAGCCTAACCTTAAAGTTTTTGTATGGGACTTCTCAGCTTTTCACAGAAGAGTGGTAACGAAATTCTTAAAAGTCTGCGACTCCCCTTCTCTCGATTTGCCTTGGGTGGCTTTCAGTTCCAACCCTACTGACTCGTTGCGATATTTCCAACATAATGTGGCACGTTTCAAACTCTATCCAAAAAGAGAATAGTAAGGTTAATTAATGACCAGTCTCTAAGAAATTCCTTCCACTCTCTGCCATCACACAGGCGTTCAGGTGCATTTACTGAAAATACTTCCATGGGTACTGTCTGAATTGGCATTTAGCCTACTATGATATTCCACAGCTAATCAAATCACACATGGAACAATGTGAATTTTCAAATCACACATGGAACAATACACGAACTTCAATTAATTGACATCCATTCAACTGCCCAATTCTGAACTCCTAAGACTAACTTTTCCTCATTATCTCCTCTTTTGTTCTTCAGAACAGCCACCTTTCGTGTGTTTCTTTAAAAATTACACTTATACACAAATTCAAGTCCAATGTCAACAAGTCTCTTCCGTGATCACAAAGCTTCAACGAATACATGTTACAAGTACTAAAGGTTGTAATACCTTTCGCGTTTACGATGTGTTATGTTGTTTTAAAAAATATTGCAAGCAATTTGCGTAAGTTTTGAACTTTTTGTCTATGATTTTTTTTCCCGTACATTTTAAGCTCAAATATTCAGTTTCTTTTTCGCCATTCATTATTCGCATTTCGTTTGTATATGTTAAAAATCTCAAACCCTTAAAGATTTACTTCCACTGTCTGTCTCATCCATCATACACCAAAGATATTTTACGTCAGCAGCAACAACTATCCGCAATAGGTAAATTCTGAGGAACATGGGAGGAGATGCATCCACCCACGGGGTTGGCACAAAAACGTAATAACATTATGGTAAACAGCGTGGAGAAATAAGTTATGAACTAAACTTTGCAGTAACTGAGTAACTTCTCGATAGATGGCATTTCAAACAAAACTGTTCTCGTGTTCTTTACACGTGATCGACTCACTGGAGTTGAACAACAACTTACCGTGGCCTACTGACCTATTTTCTAGAGAAGAAATGGCATCAGTGAAAGTGTTCGTATACGTATTTGCCTGGGGCGCTGCTTGCTGTTGGAAAACCTGCCAATCCACGTGACTGCTTCCATTCCCAGACGTCGGGGTGAAGGAAGTGATGGATAACACAAACACAACAGTTTGCTGTCCTGGAAATGTGACATGTTCAGGCGATCAACTTGTCGTTGAAAAGGAAAACGTCTTCCGTGTAAGGAATCGTCAGCAGGTGTTAGCGACTGGAGGAATGATTGATCCATTTTGTTGATTATTATTATTATTATTATTATTATTATTATTACAGAAGAGTTCGTCTTCTGAAGATTTAGTTTATTTGGTATTATAGAACATCGCAAGTTTAAAGCAGACTTCCTCCTAAAATTGTTATCCTAAAGCTGTATAAGTCACTATTAATAAGAGCCACGACATCAACATACACTTGTACGAGTGTTACTAGGATATATTTTGCTTACATTACAACTGACTCGTGTTTAAGATTTATGTTAGACATTCACTATTCAATATTAAGTAGAGATTGCAACTTTCAATGTTTATTATTTAATAAGCTTTACTCTATACTAGGATAAATATAGCGTTTTTTTCCTACGTTATTATTTTTTTTTATTTAACAACATTAATAATTCATTAAAATTTAAAAATAATTCACTTGTTCACAGTCCAACAAAAAAGGTGGTGGTGGGGGGACTTTGCCTACATGTTTTCATATACTATACATTGTTTAGTGATGCGAATATAAAGAAAAGATGATATTGAATATTTCTAATACATGTATTTCAATTCGGTAAAATTGTTATCTACTTTGTAATATTAATATTTCTAATATCTAATATTATATGCTATATTATCTTATATAATATTATAGAAGATAATATAGCATCTTAATAGGGAAAATATTATCTTTTGGAGTAGGAGATATATCTTCCATACAGCTTTTGGAATAGGGGATGTACACCCGATGCCCTTTTTTTCATAAAGAGGAAAAGTGAATGAACTGTTAATATGGAACATTTTTGAAAAGCACATGCACCACTTGGTGGGTTAGAAACATTTTCAAAATCAGCTAAATACATTTTTTAAATTAAAAATTATTTTTATTTTTTGCTTCAAATAAGTAGGCAGTTATTATTTGCGTTTTCCAGATAAAGTAGGTGAAATTGTCTCTTAATTACTTTGAAAATTACTCAAAAACTCTCGTTTTTGAGAAATTTCCAAGGCTAAGTAAGGAATTCGTTCGCAGTAAATTCATTCGCATCGCACATTACAATGATCTCTACTTTGTTGCGTGTTTGTGAAGAATAATACGATACTGCCAAAGGGAAACGTAGTGAGTTTTCGATGCAAAGAATGCGAGGAGATTAACTTCAAATTGCGTATTCTAATGGGCGGGCATCATTCCTACTCATCGAGTAGGAATGATGCCCTCGAAGGGCATCATTCGAGGATGATGCCCTAAAATGACGGATTCATCAAGAACTCAGCTGTCGAGCTCAACGCTTGAACCCCTGATGGTGCGTTAGACAACACAACACAACAGAATTCCCAAAAGAAAACGCTTGCTCCATTGGAAGTAGGTATTGCAGGTGACTCCATTGTCAGGAATATGGGAAGTACCGTGTATTATACAAAAATTTGATAGGTGGAATAGGACCAAGTCATGTCTGTAGGGGTTACAGTTAATGATGTAGAAGTTATTGTTTAAGGGCATAAAAAGGTGATACTGTTGCACAAGTTGGTATAATCATATTAAGAGCAGGAGATCTAAGCGTTTACTTAACACGTATAGGACAATGTTGGGAAAAATTAGGGAGCTAGGATTAAATTTGAAATTGTCTGGAATTTTGCCCAGACATGATAGAAAGAGTACATGATGAGAGCCTTGCCAAAAATTCAGTCCTGGGAAAAGAGCAAGATTGTGAAAGGTTCATGGGGTAGAATTTTTCTCCACCATGGTCTGTGCTTGCTTACGTGTTTTTTTTTATTAAAGGGACAGGATACACTTAAATAGAGATGATGAGGTGCAAGAATAGTAGTAATAGTGGCATGTGATGCAAGAAAGCAAGTGTATGAGTTTATGCAGCATCAGCCAAGAAAAAAAAATCACACCATTCCCTCCAAATGCCTGTCCAGTTCCTCCTTAAATTTATTTTCTCTATCCACTTCCACAACGACAGATGGAAGTTTGTTCCAGCAATTAACCACCCGCTGGCTAAAGGCAAATTTCCGCACATCTATTCTATATCGGTCTTTTCTTAATTTGAATTTATGCCCCCTTAGGTTCGTAATCTGAACAAGTGGAAGGATCCCATCAGAATTCAGCGTGCTGAACCCATTCAAGGCCTTATACACCTCAATCAGATCACCGCGCAGGTGCCTAGTCTCCAGCCACTGCAATTTGCAGAATTTAAGCTTCTCTTGGTAAGATGATCCCTTCATTCCCCTCACCAATCTTGTTGCCCTTCTCTGTACACGCTCAAGCAAATCTCCTTCTTTCCAAAATTGAGGCCTCCAGACCTGTACGCAGTACTCCAGGCGTGACCTGACCATTGCCTTATACAGAGGGACAATCACCTCCTTTTCCCTGCTAGTAAAATTCCTATATATCATTGGCAAAACCCCATGACCTGCCCTGGAAGCCTGTCTGCATTGCTCAGAAAACTTCATATCTGACTGCATAATTACTCCCAGGTCTTTTTCATTTTCTACCACATTAAGTGTAGTACCACACAGTTGGTACGTTTCTCTGGGGTTACTTCTACCCATATGCAGTACTTTGCATTTGTCAAGGTTAAACTTCAGTTGCCACTTCTTAGCCCATCTGCCCAAATTTTTCTAGATCCTGTTTCAGTAGCACACTGTCATTAACAACCCTGCCAACCTTTGTATCATCTGCAAACTTCGACACTAAGCCTGATATACCTTCATCAATATCATTGATAAATATACAAAACAACAGTGGACCCAACACCGAACCCTGTGGGACTGATGTTATTAGTCCACGAAGAGCAGCACCCATTCATTACCACCCTCTGTCTTCTCCCACTCAACCATCCTTTTATCCATTGTAGCAACTTACCCTTAATACCATTCTGCTCCAATTTGTACAATAGTCTTCCATGCGCAACAGTGTCAAAAGCTTTCCTGAAATCCAAATATATATCAAAATTATTTTTGGTATCCAGTTCCTTTGTAACCACATCATAATATCCTATCAAATTTGTCAGACAAGACTTTCCCTTAACAAACCCATGCTGTGTCTGAATTATTGCTGCAGTCTTGTCTAGATGATCCTGCAATGCATCTTTAACCAGTGACTCCATTATTTTACCAGGAACAGAAGTTAAACTAACTGGTCTGTAATTACTCGTGTCACCCTTCGATCCCCCTTTGTGAATTGGGGATACACTTGCACATCTCCAGTCCGTGGGGACTTCCCCTGAGTCCAAGGATGCTTTCATAATTATGGCTAAGGATTTGCTTAGTTGCTTTGCCGCCTCCTTTAATATAACTGGATACATCCCATCCACCACAGGTGCCTTTCTTATGTTTAATTTCAACAATTTCTCCTCCACTTTTCTCTCAGTTATTAAAAAATCATTAAGCACCCTGCTACAATTTGATAACCTTCTGCCATTTTCAGACCTTAATAACTCCTCATGTGTGAATGTAGATGCAAAATACTCATTCAGTTTGTTTGCTATCTGAGCATGATCATCAACAGTCGAACCATCGATATCAAGTGGACCAATCAGATTCATTCCCTTCCTTTTAGAGTTTATATAAGTAAAGAAATCCTTGCTGTTTTTCTTAGCATCCTTTGCCAAAGATTTCTCGTAATCTGCCTTCGCCTGCCCAACCTCATTTGTGACCTGATTACAGACTAGCTTATATCTGCCATAGGCTTCTGAGTCGCTTGATAATTTATATGCATCCCATTCATTTTTCTTCTCTGTCACGAGTCTCGTTAGTTTATTTGATAATCTTGATATCGATGGGTCAACTGTTAATGATCCTGCTCAGGTAGCTAACAAACTAAATGAATATTTTGCATCGACATTCACACATGAGGAGTTATTCAGCGAGGGGAATGCCAGAGGTGTATTCAACTCTGGCAGTAAGCTAGAGAATCTTGTAATAACTGAGAGTAAAGTGGAGGAGAAATTGTTGAAGATAAATACAAGAAAGGCACCTGGGGTGGATGGGATCTATCCAGTTATATTAAAGGAGGCAGCAAAGGAAGTAAGCAAACCCTTAGCCATAATTATGAGAGCTTCCTTGGACTCAGGGGAAGTACCCATATGGGGGTGGTTGTGCAGGCAGATATGAAGTTTTCTGAGCAGTGCAGACGGGCTGCAAGAGTAGCTCATGGTGTATTGTCGATGATATATAGGAATTTTTCTAGCAGGGATAAGGAGGTGATTATTCCCTTTATAAGGCAATGGTCAGGCCACACCTAGAGTACTGTATACAGGTCTGGAGGCCTCATTTCAAGGATGTAGAGCTGCTGGAACGAGTACAGAGAAGAGCAACAAGATTAGTGAATGGAACAAAGGGGTGCTCTTACGAAGAAAGGCTTAAGTTTTGCAAATTACAGTGTCTGGAGACTAGGCACCAGCGAGGTGATCTGATTGAGGTGTATAAAGCCTTGAATGGTTTGAGCATGCTCAATGCTGATGGGATTCTTCCTCTTGCTCAGAAAAATCACCTGAGAGGGCATAAATTCAAATTGAGGAAAGACAGATGTAGGATAGACGTGAGGAAATTTGCCTTTAGCCAGCGGGTGGTTGGTTGGTGGAACAGACTTCCATCCCTTGTCGTGGAAGTTGATAGCCTAAATAAGTTTAAGGCTCAGCTGGACAGGTATTTCGAACGAACAGAGGGGTGAAGTGGAAGTGGTTATTGTTTATTTATTTATTTTTATTTTATTTTATTTTTATTTATTTATTTTTTTTTTTGGCTGATGCTGCATAAGCTTGCTTTCTTGCATCGAATGCCTCTACTAATGCTAATGACCAATTAGGCCTAAACTTTGAACAATATTTCTTAATGGGTATGAAACTTTTAGCAGCTTCCACGATTAATTCCTTGAATGCTTCCCACTTAGAATTTACTGTTGGTAACATCGTCAGTTGATCCCACTGTACTCACCTTTACGGAAGCAAAAACCCTTTCCTTTACCCCTGATGGTAATTATATCTTTAAGTAAATCCCACATCAGCACACTGTGATCACTGCCACCTAGTGGTTCCTTTATCTGCAAATCCACGAATTATACACGAATGATCACTGTATAATACAAGAATTATCACTTAATACACGAATGATCACTGGTGATAACCAGATCAAGAGTATTACCCTCTCTGGTTGCCTCTCGAACATGCCGCTGCAGAAAACAATCATCCAATAAATCCATAAAAGTCTTACTGGTGTGTGAGTGACCAACCCACAAGTTCCAGTCAATATCTGGGAAGTTAAAATCCTCCATTATAGGACATTCTGATTTACTAGCCCACTCTATTTCTCTGTACAATTGTTCATTGTACACATTAAGCCTATAACACACTCCTACTCTTATTTTTGCTTTCGCAGTGCTTATGTCACACCAACTGACTCAACAGTGCACTGTACATCTATATCAACTGGATGCACTTCTTTTGATTTTGTTTTTCCTAATTAACAGCATGACACCTCCTCCCTTCCTATCCTGTCTATTCTTTCTGTACACATTGTACTCCCCAAATTCCAATTCCTAATATCCGTGTGACACCACGTCTCTGATATCCCAACAATATCCGCCTTTGATGTCTTGACCAACACTTCAAATTCATCAAATTTATTTACTATACTTCTAGCATTGGTACAAATGCAGCATACACGCACCTATTCCTATTCCTAGTTACCCTGACACATCCCATATACCCACCTGTTTCACGATAACTGCCTTCAGTCCCTGAAACTCCCAGCACCCCTCGCTCCAGGTCGCTACTTATTCTAATAGAAGTTGTGCAAGAATCACCTTCACCTCTGCCTGCGGCTACTTTTAACCTTTTAGTCTGTGAATCCCCCCCCCCCCCCAAGCTAGCAGTTTCCCGACCCACCTAACACTGCCTCGATAGCATCAGCAAATATTCTTGCACCCTTTCTATTTAAGTGTATCTCATCCCTGTAGAAGCAGTCTCTCCTATTAACAAGCACAGACCACACTGAAAAAAATACTACCCCTTGAGCCTTGCACATTCCCTCCAGGGGCGAATTGATTGACAAGGCTCTCATCACGTACTCCCTCCTATCGTGTCTGGGCAGAATTGCAGACACTTTCAAATTTAACCCTGACTCACGACTTTTTTGCAACATTGACCTGTACTTGTAATTGCCGATGCTATTCAGGCAGCATTAGGTGGGACAGAAAACTGCTAGCTTGGTGATATAAAAAAATTAATAGATTAACAGGAGTAGCTGTAAGCAAAAGGGAAATTGATCTGTTTCTACTGGGACATTCAGCAGCCTTTGCCCTCATGGGAAGCACAGTTGGCATAATCACCTTTCTCCCCCACACTGGGTGGAAAAGACTCGAGTTCAAATTCCGTCAATGACGCGGGGAATTTTTATGGGTCTTTTTCACAACGTTGTTCAGTCAGTCGATCTGAGGGTAGCATGGTTTTTACCTCCGGAAACTGGATTTTCATCTAGAAAACCGACCATAGAACACACAATTTACAGACGTGTTATATATGGCACAATATAGCCTAACCTGATAATGCACGTAAACTCCTACAACAACCAACCAGCAGCAGCCTTGAAAGCATGATGTGCAGGAATTATAAAGCATGCTGGGGATGTTCATTGGACAAGCAAATATATGGGCTGTGTTTTGGTTACTAAGAGAAAAATCAGGCTCGCATATACTCTGTTTGCTTGATATACCTGTGCTAGAAATACAGTAAATAAATTTGATGAATTTCAAGTATCAGTTGAGTCATTAAATGTGGACATATATGGATTACAGAAATATGGTGCCACTTATAGAGAATGCAGAACTTAAATATGGTGAGTACAATGTGTGTGGGAAGGAGAAGGGTGAAGGAATTATGCTCTCTTGATTAAGGAGCATACAGAATCTAAAGCAGAGCACCCAGTTACATGGGTGACCAGTTGAGACAGTTTGGTGTGATATAATTTCTGGGAAATAAAAAGGAGAGAGAGAGAGAGTATGTTATAGGCCAAATGTCTGCGATGAATATAATGAACAACTATACAGACAAACAGAGTGGAACAGAAAATCAGAATGTCTTATGAATGGGAGATTTTAACTTTCCAGATTTACTAGAACTTTTCTAGATTTATTATATGACTATTTTCCACACCAACATGTTTGAAAGGCAACAAAAGAAAACCAATACTCTTGATCTTTTTGTCATAAATAACTCTCCCTGCATTAAGAATCTCCAGCTAAAGGAACCACTAGGTGGCAGTAATATAACATACTGATGTAGGATTTACTTAAAGATATAACTACTATCAAGAGCTCGTAGTTATAACTTGGTATAGTTCTGCTGTACTCATCCCTGAAAACTTCTTCACACGTAAATGTAGATGCAAATTATTTATTCAATTCATCAGAATTTGAACAGGATCATCAACAGTTATGCCATTCATATCTAGTAGATCACTGAAGTCCTTCCATTTCCTTATAGTGGTCACATAACCAAAGAAGTCTTTGATATTTCAATTCGCATTCTTAGCCAAAGATTTCTCATAATTTGCCTTAGCTTGCCTATTCCTACCCATCCTCCAGTGACTTGATTGTCTTCTAGTTTATTCTTACTGCAGGTTTCTGTGTCCTCCCCCCCGTCTCCTGAGAGTATATAATTATCCTATTCATTTTTCTTCTCTGCCACGTCTCATCAGTTCTGCTGACATCCATTTAAGTCTAAACCTTGAACAATACTTCTTAGTTGGTATAAAGAGCCTAAGTAGCATTTTCGATTACATCCCTGATGATTCCTATTTACGATCTGAAGCTGTCATCAGTTGCGCCAACTGAAAAAAAATTTAAAAGCTGTCTAAGCCCATTTAGTCCTATATATGAAAACAAAATTATCCTTTATTAGTAGTGGAAAACGATTTAAGGAAGTAAACTTATACAGAATCGGCCAAAACATTGCCCACATCACGTGTTCATTCCCTCTAATAATCTGCCTAATTTTTCACTAAATTATTTCAAACTATCCACTTCCACAACACACACCAGATGAGATGAAAGTTTTTTCAACAATGAATTACAGGTAACCCTCGTATAACACGGTAGTTAGGTTCCTATAAAATGTCGTGTTGTGCGAAACCGTGTTATACGGGACTAAGAAAAAGTACAAAATGGGGGGGGGGGGAGAGTTACGTTCCAAAAGCTAACAAATATACACTATTTCGTTAACAAAATGTTAAAGAAACTAAAAATAACCATTCTAGATTTTGTGTATCCTCTGCTCTCTTTAAAATATCAGTACTCTGGGTTTGTTTGCCTTTGCTTGATAGATCTTTGTGAATTTCATCGCATGGAACTAAGCATTTTTGAAGCACCTTTTTGAACTTTGGACTCCTTTCATTGAAGAATCTGCATTCGAAAAATGATGCCATTTTCACCAAATCCCTTCACCAGCCTCTTTTTCTACCAGTAATTCTTGAACGTCTTCAGTAATCTTTTTTTATTTTTTTAGGAGCATAGGCAACTAAAGCCATGTTACACTGTGTATATTTGTCTATAAATTGCGTGTTTCCTGAGATCGATTTTCTGTTTTGCTGGACGCGAGTATGCGGGAGGAAAAATAAAATGCTACCCTCGCCTGAGCCCGATTAACTCAGCCACGTTGTGAAAAAGACCCATAAAAATTCCTCCCGTCATCGATGGGATTCGAATTCAGGTCTTTTCCACCCGGTGTGGGGTAGGAGGGCGATTATATCAACTGTGCTACCGACGAGGGCTTCAGTAGTCATATCATCAAAACCTTCCCCTCCTACCGACGTAGCAAGTTCTACTATCACATCGATTCCGTTTTCTGCCGGCTCGACCATATTTCCTGAATGAACTGACTCTGGCTATACAGTTTTCTAACAACACTCAGTTAACGGTGATGGTTTTACTTCTTTGAACGATAAAACTATGATTCTGATACAGTCCAAAATTAAGAAATGTTTCCATTACTTCAATAGATTCGGAATAAATTTTTTCCAAAATCCATTGTAATTTTCTGATGTAATGAGTTTTAAAGGTGGATATAATGCCTTGATCTAAGGGTTGAATGAAAGAAGTTGTATTAACCTAGTACAACTGTGGTGATATGAACATAAATTCAACGTTTGGATAACTTAAATCTTTTGGATGGCCTGGTGTGCTATCCAAAACTTTGAAATATAGATTTTTCCACAAGTTCAACAAGCACAAGTTCAATAGCACAGAAAGTAACACGGGTACTTCTCAACAAAATAAAATACAGGGATTTCTCAATAATTTTTTTTTTTTGACTAGCGAGTCAACAGTGGGAATTCAAAAAGAGTGGAAATGTTGAAAAATTACATCCAACGTTTCCCCTGCACAAAAGCTCAAAAATACCTAGTTATGCGAGGTTTACCGAATTTCTCTAACCGTGTTATACGGGGGGGGGGGGGTTGCCTGTACTGAAAACAAATCTTTGGAAATTTCTCCTCGTTGCACGATAGCTGATTTTTGGAATGGGAACACCAGACGTTTATCAATTTATAAATGGGTACTACCTGATTTTATGATAACAGAGAAAAGTGGAAGATAAATTGTTGGAGCTAAAAGGGAATAAGCCACTTTAGGCTGACAATATCCACCCAATTATCGGTATATCAAAAGAAGCAGTAAAGGTAAGAAAACCTTTAGCCATCAATATGAGATCATTCTTTGGTTCCTACAGATTGTAACCAAACTTGTCACCTTGACAATAATGCAGTTATACAGCAATCACAGCACGAATTTGTAATGGAAAGATCTTGGTCAATCTGATCAGCTGCTACGACGTAGCAACAATGGAACTAGATACAAAAAAATAATTTGCCTTCATATACTTTGATTTTCAGTAAAGATTTTGATACTTTTCCACATGAAAGATATGCAGTATAAACTGGAGCAGCGTGGCATTAGTGGTAAGTTACTGTTAGGGATAATGGGATGGCCGAGTGGCAGGAAACACAGTAGTTATAAATAGGCTGACTGCTCTTCGTTGGCTGAAGTTATTAGTGGAGTCTCTGAGGGTTCGATGCTGGAACCCTTACTTTTCAATATTTATTAAAGATATTGATAAAGTCACATCAAAAAGTTTATCAAGTTAAGTCTGCCGATGATATAAAGTTTGGCATGGTGGTTAATAAGAGGAGTCAGGAGACCTAGAGAAATTAGGCAGATGGGCGGAGAAATGGCAATTGCAGTTTAACATTGATAAACACATGGTGCTGTACATAAGTAACAATAATCCCAAAATAACATACCAAATGGATGGGACCACACTCAAGGTTTCAGAATGAAAATTACATAACGGTAGTTGTGCAGTCCAACATGAGTTGTTTGGGAAGGGCAGTCAAGTTTCCAAGAGAGCTTATGGTGTTCTGATAATGATATACTAAACTTTTGCCAGCAGGGAAAAGGATGGTGTTATCCCATTACATAAAGAAAGTTAGGTCACAATTGTATACTGCATACAGGTGTGGAAGTCTCATTTTAGAAAGGATGTGGTTCTCTTAATCAATACAGAGAAGAGCAACAAGATTAAGCAGAGGCACAAAAGGGCTTTTACCAAGAAGACTTTAGGGCCCAGAAACTAGATGCCTGCGAAGAGACTTGACTGAAGTGTTTTAAGGGTTTAAATGGATTGATTAAACTAAATGTTGATGGCATCCACTCGGATGAGAGACACGAGTTGACATTATATTCAAATCAAAAATGGATGGTTGCAGGAAATATGTGCAAAAATTTGCTTTCAGTATGTATTAATACTAATACATAAAGTACTCGTATATGTTTAAAGGATAGAGAAGTAAAAATCCCAGCATGTAGTTATTTTGATTAAAATGTATATCGTTTCTAAATGACAACGAGTTTAATAGATAGCTGTACCTAAAAAAGTAAGGAGAAATTCTACAGGCATTTCAAGGTAATTTACTACCCCCCCTTTCATACTTCTTCCGTTTACTTTTTACCCACATAATTCGCGGTACTGACTGTGTTGTGGTTCTTAAACTAACAGTTTGTTACAGCAGTAGATCTTGCCATGAATAACGCAAGAGGTAAAATGGAACGTGAATTATGATGAGAAAGGGTGGCGTTGTAGCGTGCGTCAGCAGCGAATAACCTTGAATGACCTTGAAGAAGAATTTCTCCTACTATAAGAAGTGTAGCAATAAAGTTCTCGGACTGTTGCAATAAAATGAACACGATTTGAACAAGCTCAAAAATGGTTTTATTTTTATCAAAGTAATCACCACCTAATTGAATGCACTTATTGCACTGTTCTAAAAGTTTATGAGCCAGTGAAGATATCCGAAAAGATTATGTTCAGTTTGGCGGTTACATTTTTCTTTATATCCTCAACATCCCGAAATCTCTTTCCTTTGAAGGCAGTTTTCACCTTAGGAAAGAGAAAGAAATCCGCTGGTGCTAGATCGGAAGAATAGGGTGGATGGCTGATCAGTACAATGACATGTTCGTCAGAAATGCCTTCGCAACAAGTGCGGAATGGGCATTGTCGTGCAACGTGTTTGGTCCTTGAGGCTGTCACAGACATTCTCTTAGATATGCCAGACAAGCTGTTCTTGCTACCTGTGAGTCTAAAACGCTGATGGAACTGATATTCGGGTGACACTCAAGTCAAAGTGGACCCAATTTCGGCGAAGTCCGGACGGTCTATGACAGCCAAATCCTCTGCTTGCACCTTCACGATGGTGGGACTGTTAGTAATCCTGGGTATAACCCTCATGCACAAGTACATGGTGGGTGACCACCCAGGTGTGAACCAACGTAAGCAGGGGTCGAGGTGTGGCGCCCACACCACATGGAGGAACGCCGCCCCTCTATGTTACCAGGCAGTACTAGGTGGTAGATGACTCTCATCAACCGGTGAAATACCACCACTTTGCTTATTGGAGGCTTGAAGTGGTGGAACCCATGTTTAGTCTCTAGAGCTAAGTTCCGGCCAACCCTTCCCTATCTCTTCCACCATGCAGTATGATTGATGATTTTTGAGGTTATGATGAATGTCGTGGCGAGATCCAATATTCCTTACATTTCGAGGGTACAGCTCTAAAACGGTGTTCGCAGGCCGGCCGCTAGTTAGTACACCGGACTGAACCTATTGGTAACTCTCTAGGAAGCTTCCGGATCAGCTAGTGTATAATCTTGCTACCTCTACTCTGCCAGATAGTGACTGGAGGGAGTCCGAGTAGTGTGTATGCGGGGAGCATTGTCGAGGCCACGTTATGTCAAGGATCTGGGTATATTCTTACCACATGTACGCCATATCCAAAAATTTCATTACTTCATACAGCATGTCCCACCCACTTTTTCTTACTATTGAATACACCATGAATTGTCAAAATAATAGAGCAAGCTTATCTGCGAAAAGATCTAAACCTCCCAAGGACTTCCTAATTCATTTCACAAATATACGTGGTCTCAATTCTAATCTCAACGATGTCCATTTCCACTTGCAGTCTTCCAAACCCCATGTACTTTTTCTGACTGAATCTCAGTTATCAGTTGATTCAACTACTGCTCATCTCAGATGTCCAAATTATTTGCTGTATGATTCCTTTCGCCTCAAAGGTGGTACTTGTGCATATGTCCGTTCTGATATTCCCTGTCAGAGACTTGGCAATTTGGAATCTCCTCTCTTTGATCTTCTCTGGCTTAAAATCTCTCTACCTCATTGTGTAAAATTCATCTGTTGTCTCTACCGTTCTCCCAACTCCACTAATCACTTGGAGCTCTTTGACTTCCTCTCTTTGCAACTTGACTTTCTCCAGTCCAACTTTCCTAACAGTGAGGTAATTTTCCTTGGTGATTTTAACGTTCACAACTCCAGCTGGCTTCCGTTTTCTAGTCACACCGACCCAGCAGGTCGAGATGCTGAGGCTTTTGCAATTACTAATGACCTAGCACAGATTGTTCATTTACCTACAAGAATACCGGACAATCCTAATCATACAGCCAATACGCTTGATCTTTTTCTCACAAACAACCCTTCTAAGTACAAGGTTGAAGTGAGAGGTCCTTTAGGCACTTCAGATCACAACTTGGTGATTGCCTCTTCTCCAATGGAACCTTTATCTCATGGCTATTCCCAACCTCGTATTGTTTGGCATTACAAGAATGCAAAATGGGATGACCTGCGAGACTTCTTTTCTTCTTTTCCTTGGTCTGATTACTGTTTCAAAACTTCTGATGTCAACGTTTGCTCAGATCGTGTCAGTGAAATTATTCTTGCAGGAATGGAATCCTTTATCCCACACTCCACTTTAAAATCTCGTCCTTTATCTAAACCTTGGTTTTCCAATAAATGTGCTAAGGCTGTCCAAGAGAAGAACGTTGCATATCGTAATTGGCTTGTTTCTAATTCTTCAGTTTCATTTTCTGCCTACACCAAAGCTCGCAACAATTGTAAAGCAGTTATTAATCAGTCCAAACTAGAGTTTGAACAGGCTAAGAGTAGAAAACTTGCTTCTTGCCCTAATGGTAGCCGAGCATTCTGGTCTCTTGCCAAAGCTATTGGCCGCAACTTTTGCCCATCTCTGCTCCCACCTCTGTCCAAACCAGATGGTTCTGTTGTCACTTCAGCCAAGGATAAAGCTGACCTGCTAGCATCCCATTTTTCTTTGAGCTCATGTATTAATGATCTTGGTAAAACACCTCCCACCATTCCTAACACGCTCCATTCAATGCCTCCTGTGGTCTTCCGTCAAAAGGATATCAGAAGGATTTTGATGAATCTTGATGCTAAGAAAGCTCCAGGTCCTGATGGTATTTCTCCACTTGTTCTCAAAACCTGTGCTCCTGAACTTACTCCTATTCTTTGCCGCCTTTTTTCACTTTCTTATTCCAAAGGTGTTTTTCCTTCTGCTTGGAAATTTGCTCATATCCAGCCAGTTCCTAAAAAGGGTGACAAATCCCTCCCATCCAATTATCGTCCCATTGCAATTACTTCTACTCTTTCTAAAGTAATGGAGAAATCAATTAACCGCCAACTCTTAAACTACCTAGAAACTTTCCGTCTGATCAACGATCGCCAGTATGGATTCCGTCAGTGTCGATCCACTGGTGATATTCTGGCTTATGTTACCCATTTATGGACTAATTCAATGGAAAGGTTCGGTGAAACACAAGTAGTTGCTCTTGACATCTCAAAGGCTTTTGATCGTGTTTGGCATAAAGGTCTTCTAAACAAGCTTCCATCTTATGGTTTGCCAACTGTTTTTAGTAATTGGTTATCCAGTTTTCTCTCTGATCGCTCACTGAGGGTGATGGTAGATGGCTCTCTGTCTTCTAACTTCTCCACTAATGCCGGTGTCCCCCAAGGTTCAGTTCTTTCCCCCACTCTTTTCCTCTTGTATATCAATGACCTTCTTCCATTGACTGGAAATCCTATCCATAGTTTTGCCGATGATAGCACATTGCATTCAACTTTCCATTTTGAGAAACCTTGTCCAGCTCAATCAGCTTTAAGTTCTCGAAAATCTGCTGCCAATTCCTTAAATGCCGATCTTCAGGTAATTCTCCAGTGGGGCAAAGACAACTTAGTTGATTTCAACCCTTCTAAAACTCAATCTTGTCTTATATCTCGCAAAAAGGATTCTTCTGCTCCTATGCTTATCTTTAGTGACACTCCGATTTCTAGGCAAAATGATATATCTCTTTTGGGGATTACCCTGACTTCTAATCTCTCTTGGCACAAGCACATTACAAATATTGCTTCCTCTGCATCTAAAAAACTTGGTTTTCTCTTTCGCTCTCGGCGTTACTTTTCTCCCAAACAGCTGCTCACTCTGTATAAATCGCAAATCCGCCCTGCCATGGAATATTGTTCCCACATCTGGGGTGGTGCCCCCAAAACCTCTCTCAGGCTTCTTGATTCCATTCAGAAGAGGGCAGTTCGGTTAATTAATGATTCATCTCTAACAGAGTCTCTCCACTCGCTTTCTCATAGACGCACTGTTTCTGCTGCATGCCTCTTCTACAGATACTTCCATGGGCACTGTTCTTCTGAATTGGCTTCTATAATTCCCGCTCTCTCTTTCAAAACAGTCCGAACACGTGCCGCCACCAGCCAACATCCATTTACTGTCCAACTTCAAACCCACAGAACCAACTTTTCATCTTCCTCATTTATTCATTCAACTGCCGTTTTCTGGAACAACCTTCCTTCATACGTATTTCCTGAAAATTACAATCTACAGAAGTTCAAGTCCAATATCAACAAATATCTTCTTTCGTCTTCTCAACCTCCAACCCAAGCACGGTACTAAGTACTATAGGTTTAATACCTCTCGTGTTTGGGGTTCTCATAAAAAAAAAACAGGAACCAGCTGCCTTTTTCTCGAAATTGCGGACTCCCCCAGGAAATGCGCATTAATGGTTATTGGCTGTATATTTGCTTCGATATAGTCAGTTGCAGGACATTTTTTGTAAACAATAGAACTCGTCAGAGACTAATCGCTGCAGACACCCAGTTTTTCCTCTCAGCTAGAGATGCATAAAAGAGTGGGGTGGAGTGGAATGGAATGCTCACACAAACAGCTACTTATGGAGGGGAACACGGATACCATTCGTCAAGTGTGTTTCATTAGTTAAAAAGTAAATTTTGTAAACAATGGCACATGGTATCCTTTCTTCAACTAGAAGTTACATTTAGAACAGCAAAATCTGCTAAGGGTTAAACCAGACAAAAATATACAAGTGAAAAGTGGTTTGCGGAGAAATCACGTGACTTTACTTCTGCACTATGGCAGGATAGGCCGGACAGTTTGGTTCCATTTAGGTTTCTCAAAACACGGCAAATTCTAGGACATCAGAAATAATTAGACGGCAAAATTAGTAAATCAGTAGGACTGAAGTAATAGCCGCCAAAACAAAAAATTATACAGCTGAAGAAAAGATTATTGAGAGTTAAGAGTGGCGAAATGAAATGCAGAATATTCCGAGAGTGTGAAATTCCAGAAGGAATGATCCGCGATAGGATGAAAGAGAAAGAAAAATTGCGTTCATTCGTAGGCTCCGTAGAAGATGAAGTAGGGCTCCAAAGAAAGAAAACTAGATTCTGGGAACACAGTGATGTGGACCAATGCTTATACAAGTGGTTTCTACGGAAGCGTAGTAAAGGAGTATCGATAAATGAGGTAATTTTGAAAGCACGGGCACTTAAATTTCGTAAGCTACTTGGTGGAGATGACGACACATATAAAGCTTATGAAGGGTGGTTTTGGAGATGGAAGGCTCGTCATGGGATATCCCAGGTTAGTCTTGTAGGCGAATCTGCATCACAGCAGCAGAGGCGTTTCCTGAATTTCTGCGTAATGTGATTCAACAGATGAACAGCTGTAGAACTGTGACGAAACAGCGCTGTACTATAAACGTTTCCATGAGAAGTCACTGGATATTAAAAAGGCATCCAACAAAGCGGGCATGCAAACTAACAAAGAGAGAATTACTGTGTTACTGTACGCAAACAAGACTGAAAATCACAAACTAAACCGGTGGTAAAAGTCGAAGTCCCCGGTGTTTTAAGCGCACGTCAACTTGAAATTTCTGCCTGTAAATTATAAAAAAAGCTCAATGCTTGGAATGACGCGTGATATTTTTGCTTCATGGTTTGAGAGTGAGTTTGTATCATCGGTGAGGTAACACCTGCTTTCAAAAAAACTCGAAGAAAACGCTCTGTTACTGTTGGATCACTGCACAGCTCATCCTTCTGCTGATGTCCTGAAATCGAAAGGTGGAAAGATTAGAGTCACGTTTCTGCCAAGGAATCCAACTGCACTAATTCGCCCCATGGATCAGGGCATTATTCGAGCTTTTTTCAAAGCCTACTATCCCGATGAGCTACTTGCTGGTGCTGTGAACTTAAAAATGGAAGTTATAGAATTTTTGAAAACATTAACGCTGAAAGACGTTGCATACAATATTGGATTAGCGTGGAAGAAAGTAAGCCCAACAGAAACTGAAACTGCTGAAAAAAAAAAAAAAAAAAATTAGAAAAGACGAGATCACTACTAATAATAACCTTGAATTAGCAGCATTTTCAGAACAAGAAGCAAAGGCTGTTTGTAGTGTACGTACTTGGTGGCCGTCTTCTCAGCAAATGACCTGGCTGCTTGGATAGAGGTGGATTCGGAAACTCCATTGAGCATTACCTGAGCGAGGAAGAAATCGCAGCCTCTGTGAACAGTGGGAAGACAATCGACAAACAGAAGGCCAGCGACATAAGGAGTGACTCAGAAGATAATGTGGATGACTCATGTAGGGAAAAAGCACCAGAAATTAACAAACTACTCGAAAACTTTACAGATGACAGTGAACGCCTTCATTTATTGCATCTGACCACTATTAAGAATTATGTAATGAAAAAACGCTGTCATCAGTTCCGGCAAACTAAATTACATGACAACTTGCAGAACGGATGCGTAAAATGTTAGTCCATAAAAGTATTGTGTGTTAGTCATGAAATATTGCGTATTGATCATAAAGTATTGTGTATTAATCGTATTAATCATGTAGTCTGCAGCCATTATCAATCCACTGCAGAATGGAAGCCTCCTCAATGATTAATGTGGAGGGAAATGGACCATAATTTGCCAAGCTGGTCCAGTGCGGGTTGGCAGATCGTCTGTATTTAGTAGCCAGGGGTTTGAATCTCGGTCTACTCAAAGAGCGTGTGCTACTGCACTTCCACTCCTGACCACTCAGCTACGAAGATTGTAAGAGATAGCCTTTTTTTTTTTTTTTTTTTTTTCCCAAACTGGTCCATACACCAGTTTGCTAAGTAAAAGGTGACACACTAAAATATGAATTATTTATTTATTTGTTTTATTTTTATTGGGAGATTGCGCACGTGTGTCTGCAGTTTATCCGATATTAACTGCATTTTCATGGCTCCTGCACTCCATGTTATTTATCTTAAGTTGAGTTAAAGGAAAAATACAAGATAACAGCACATCATATCCATGTATACTTATTGGCTAACTTTGTGCAAGTTCTTTGTCCTCATCCGTAATAAGTATATTTCACTCAGGAAACACAGACAAAATGACCCAGTGATAAGTTTTGGAGGATAATCTTGCACAACAATAGGCACAAAATGTTTCCCCGGTCACATTTGGATTCCAAGATAACGCAACAGTGTACTGTGATACAGATGAATTAAGTCTTATCATAATTGTTGGAGAAAGAATTATAGGGGGAAAAAACAGACAAAGAAACACCATGATTATACATAAAGGATGTAGGATGTTCTTTAATTTAAGTTAACATTGTAGTGTATGGTAAGAGATTCAATCACACATCGTGCTCAAATTTTTAAAATGTGTAGTCTGAAAAACAGTTTTAGACACATTTCACTACCAAGTTTTAACATTTAAAATGTGCAATTTAAATGAATTTTTACTACTAGATTTCGATCATTAAAATTGTTACCACAGATTACAGAATAGCAACTCGTTGTGAAGGTATTCACAATATGAGATATACTTAATGATGCAAATTTATAACTACTAAAGTTGTTGGCTACGAACAGAAATTATGCAATTGCACTAACTTGTGTGATTATTACCAAATTAAGCACAAAAATATATATATATATATATATATATATATACGTGATACTCATCTAAAATAATGAAAATAACAAGTAGCTCCCCAGTCAGCATGATTCAAATATGATAATGCTCTTTG
Source organism: Mastigoproctus giganteus (assembly GCF_048544385.1). Lineage (NCBI taxonomy): Eukaryota > Metazoa > Arthropoda > Arachnida > Uropygi > Thelyphonidae > Mastigoproctus > Mastigoproctus giganteus. The sequence goes on from NC_143577.1 coordinate 50,204,836, forward strand.
GAAGCAATTTATAAATTATTCCCGATATAATTATGTTTCCTGACAATCTTTCAACCAGAAAGACAAGACAGAATGAAAATACAGTACAGACCGTAGTTGAGTGTAATTGCAAATGAGATTTCATTAACCTCGATCTGATTTAATGAAACAGTTGAGGAAATTCAGCCAATATAAGCCAAGCAGATTAAGTTGCCTATTACTTTGTTTTAGAAGGTTTGAGATAGTTGAAAAAAATGTTTATTACTCTTTCACCATGTGCAGAGTTTTATTTAATAGCTATATGACATCCCATTCAGAAGCTCTTTGAAACTAACCAGAGTCAGACCAAGTTCATATGAATGTTCAGTCTGAGTGCTGCAAGATGCAATGTTGTAAAAGAAAGGTAATAGTTGGGGTAAGTTACATACGAAACGATTCTAGGAGCATAATAAAAATCTCTATAGGCAGCTAAGTGTGATCGACTCATTATGGGTGACTTCGATTTATACACTAGAAATTGTCTGGAGGATTATTATTTGTTTTAACATGCCAGAGAAAGTACATGGGACTGTAATATCCTCGACTTGATTCTCGCCAAGGCTCCAAACTGCATATAACATTTGATAGTACAGAAATCAATAGCGAACAGTGATAACGTCATAAAACGAGTAATGTCCAGAGAAATTTCTGTGATAAAAGGAAAAGGCTTCAAATTTAAAGAGAATGTTTGTGGTATTACTTGGGCTCTATTAACTGGAGAAGCAACTATAAGTTATTGGATAAGAGTTTATTATGGGAAATATTCAAGGAATTCATGCTGGAAGCTACAAATACATTCGTTCAAGTGAAGAAGTTCCGAAAAAGAAAGATGCCAAAATGGGACGGTATGGGACAGTTACTGACTAATCCTGAGACACTGATTTACTGTATATGAGTATTATGAGCGTATACATGTATGTTATAATACTACTGATGGGGTAAGGCAGGCGAAAGCAGAGTACGAAAAATCACTAGTGAAGATAGCTAAAAATGAAAACGGTTTTTCATGCGTACGAGTACAAAAGAAAAGAGAGTGAATCAGATAGGGCCCTTACTTGATCAAAGTGGAAGTCACAGAAAGCCCACCAGAAGTAGCAGACGAGCTGAACAGGTACTCAAGCGATTTCTACAGTTGAAAGACCATTCGAACCAAGAGGGAACACTAAGATCTACGATCTCAGAAGGATAACGCTCAAAGATAACGCTCCAGCAGTGGACAGTATACTTTCTATTATACTAAAAAAGGCTGCATGTGGGTGCATCGTCTCGTTGGGGATGTTATATGATCATTAGACCCCGGGACAATCCATCTGAACCGGAAAAGCGAGTCACCCCAATCCACAAAGATGCTAATAATGTGATGAGCAACTATTGACCAGTGAGGTTGACTTTAGTGTTGGGAAAGATCATGGAGTCTATGGTTAAGGATATGACAGAACCATCTTGATAGTAATGGTAAAGTCTTGATGGTAATGGGTTCGTAAAGGGGAAGTTTGCCCGAGAGTCTAGTTAATCGTTATGACGACGTCATGAAACAAATGAATGCAAAAAATAAGTGCTATTATTTACCTTAACTTCAGTAAAGCTCTTAATACCGTTCTCCATTAAAGGCTATTATATAAACTAGAGGCAAATTGGGATAGATTACTGGTAAGACCTTTCATTGGATCATGGGGTGGGTAAAATACAGGTGATAGGGAGTAGTCATAAATGGACCTACATTAGGGTGGGCCAGTGCAGAAAGTGAGTCCTTCAGGGATCAATGCTGGGAGGACAACTTCTGTTTCTTATCTTCCTTTAATGACATTAATAAGGAGTGAGAGGAAAGCTGTCAAACTCTGCTGACAATTTAAAGCTAGGAAGGATGGTTTGCTACCAGAGCCAAGCCATTTTACTTAAAAAATGGCAACTGAAATTTAATGCTTCTAAATGAAAGGTTTTTGCACCTGGGGAACAGCAATCCAGGATACACTTATAAACTAGGAAAGGGGAGTTAAAAGTGGTTCGGGACGAAAAAGACTTAGGGGATTATGGTACCACGAGATATAAATTTACCATGCATGTAAACAAGCGAATATGAAGGCACATGATGTCTTGTGCCATGATTTCATTATTCCACCAGAATAATTTTATCATCCAAGAAGGCATTTACAATGAAATGTTTCACACAGTGAGACAAGCATTCCCATGTTACGATTTGTAGGACCTTCGCAAGTAGGAAAAAAGATGTCATTGTCCCTTTATAAAATGATGAGACGTCATTTAGAATATTATGATCAGGTCCGAAGACCACACCTGAAGAAAGACAGAGCTTCTAAAAAAGGTTTAAAGAAGGGCAACCAGATTGATGAGGGGATGCTAATCGATATTAAGAGCTTAGAAGGTGGGGACTTCAAAGCTTGACAACTAGATATCTTTTGGAGAATGGGTAGAAGACCTTATAGAATCATATAAGGCCCTGAAGGGGGATTAGTAAAATGAACGAAAGTAGTATAATTACACTGGCAGAGGAGAAAACAAAGTGGTAAAAATGACAAATTTTGGGGAAGAACATAAGGCTGGATCTCATGAAATTTACTTTCGGCCAGAGTGTTGTAGATCACTGTAATAAACTGTCTGCCGCGGTGGGATCAAGGCAGAGAGTTTGGTAAAGTTCAAAACGTAAATCAGCTTGGACATAATCATAGCCGAGTAATCAGTGTGCCAGTACAGTGTTATGCCATCTGTTGGAATTCACGTGTTCCACGAATACTGTAACGTTCTTGTATTCTCTATCTTATGAACTCATCTGATCCTAGGTGGTTGTCCTGGAGTGAAAACAGAAACTTTGTCTTGTAACAGGCTGTCACAGTAATGTCTAATATAAGAGAATAGCCTTTTGGTAATACTATCTGATTAAAAGTGGTGCTTCTCAGGAGAACCTTTGGTTACCGAAATGTGTTGTCTAGAGTATAAGGACCATGGCATTACTTAAGGCAGTTGAAATCCTGCTGGCCGTTAAAAACATAAAACAGGGATAGGCAACTTATACACACTAATGCCAAAGATAGCGCTAGAGACCAACCTAAATGGTCACTCCGGATGATTTTAATTATCTCACCAGAATGATTTAATTCATCGGAATAATTTGATCATTCTAATTAACCATTATTATGAAATGACAGACACAGTCAGACAAGCATACTCGCGTTCGAATTTGTCTTTTCGGCACAACGCTCTTATTGCTTTAATGAAAAAGTAGAATGCGGAAAAGCACAATTTCAGGCGTTCCCACGTATTTTATTCTACGCAACTATTGTAGCCGTAAATACTGTAACTTGTTTGCTATTTAATGCGAACTGTAGTAATAGCAGTATTAATTTATTACATTACGAAAGCGCGCTAGCACGACGATTATAGAATAATAACTTTTTTTTTTTTTTCATATGTTACAATTCAGATCTGAACACACCCTTCAATAATTCACTGGTCAACACCAAAAATGTTTCTGGTTTGAAAATAGTCAATTCTTAATTTCAGAATGAGAAAAATAAATATAACATTTAAAACTCTTAGTTAGCCCTCGGTTCCACGACATAGCCCCTCTTATGATTTAGGGGAATATTGGTGAATACCAGGGAATTTTGGTGTCTGGAGAATAGACAGGTTGGTAACACTGAAATAGGAACCGATACGCCATTTTTTTTTTTTTTTTTTTGTATTTCTGTATATTTATATTTTTGTATTTGTATTCCTGCGTATCATTTACCTTGCAAGTGATGTTCATTTTTTTTTTCAAGTTTATGGACAAAAATTACGTAAAAAGCCAGGATGCCACGTAAATGTGTTAACAGTGTTGACAATTTTTGTTATGTGTGGTGGTGTGATATTTTCCACTCAGACACGCCAATTGACTCCACTTGTGAAGAGAGCCTACTACCATTATTTTGGCTGTAAGGTAGGGGATGAAGACAAACCCTGGGCACCTCATATTTGGTGCAACACATGTGCTGTAAATTTCCGTGGATGGTTGAATAACAAAGGACGTTCAACGCCTTTTGCCATCCCAATGATTTGGAGGGAGCCTTCAAATCATGAAAATGACTGTTATTTCTGCATGGAGCCTCCTCTTCAGCATGGCATGTCAAAAAAAAAAAAAAAAAAGGAAGTGGACTGTGGAATACCCGAACATCCCGTCAGCTATCTGGCCATTATTATGAAATGACAGACACAGTCAGACAAGCATACCCGCGTTTGAATTTGTCTTTTCGGCACAAGGCTCTTATTGCTTTAATGAAAAAGTAGCATGCGGAAAAGCAAAATTTCAGGCGTTCCCATGTATTCTATTCTATGCAACTATTGTCTATTGTAACCGTAAATAACTTGTTTGCTATTTCATGCGAACTGTAGTAATAGCAGTATTAATTTATTTACATTACGAAAAATGGGGATGGTCTGCCTGTACCTCACCCTCCAGAAGAGTACACTTTGGAGTCTGATGAAGATGGAGACCGTGTGAGGAATGATGGTCAACCTGGGCCTTCAACATCACAGGATTCTGATTTTGTGCCAGAACCTGAGTCGCCGAGTGAGTCACACAGAATCACTCAAGGTGAACTAAGAGATCTAATTCGAGACCTAGATCTATCGAAAGATAAAGCAGAGCTTCTGGGATCAAGGCTCCAACAGTGGAATCCTCAGCAACCAAATGTACAGGAGCAGGCAGAATGCTTTGACTCCATATTTTAAAAGTGAAAACATCCTTGTTACCTGCTGTGATGTCAATGATTTGATGACAGCTTTGAATGTGGAGCACAACCCACGGGACTGGAGATTATTCATAGACTCATCAAAACTAAGTTTAAAAGCTGTTTTGCTCCACAATGGCAACGCTCTTCCTTCAATTCCTCTAGGCCCTGCTGTCCACATGAAGGTCACTCCGTGGCTGAGTTAGTCGGTCTCAGGCATAGATAGCAAGGTTTTTACCCCAGAAACTGTGGTTTTTTCGTCCAGCAAAACAGGCAAATCGACCAGAGAACACAGGCAATTTACAAACATAATATATAAACGGGTATATGTAAGAAATTACGGGTGGCCCTAATATAATAATTTGAATTTGTCCACATGAAGGAGACATATGAGAATATGAAATTAATCCTGGAAGCAATGTAGTAGAAAGACCACCAATGGCAGATCTGTGGAGACCCGAGGTGATTTCAATACTGCTGGGCATGCAGTTGGGATACAACTACACAACTACATGTGAAGTACTGCTGTTTCCTGTGTGAGTGGGATAGTCGAGCTAGATCCTCACACTACAAGAGTAAAGTCTGGCCTATAAGGGAAAATTTGCACAAGGAAGAAAAATGTCCAGCACAATCCTCTAGTTGATCGAAGCAAAATTTTTCCGCCCCCTTTACACATCAAACTGGGACTCATGAAGAACTTTGTTAAGGGGATAAACCAGGATGGAGAAGCTTCCAAGTACCTGAGAGGACAATTTCCACTGTTGAGTGATGCTAAGGTTAAGGAAGGAATCTTTCTTGGTCTGCAAATTCGTGAACTTTTAAAGGATGAAAACTTTGAGCGAGTCCTTCGGGGTAATGAAAACGTAGCTTGGGAAGCCTTTAAAAGTGTTGTGCATGACTTCCTAGAAACCGAAGAGCTGGAAACTATGTTGAGACTGTGAACAACCTTCTAGAAAATTATCATCAATTAGGCTGCAACATGTCACTGAAAATCCACTTTCTCGACTCTCATCTGGACTTCTTCCCTGACAACTGTGGTGCAGTGAGTGACGAGCACGATGAGCGATTCCACCAAGACATTTTAGCAATGGAAAGAAGATATCAGGGTAGGTGGAACGCTTCTATGCTTGCTGACTACTGTTGGACAGTAACAAGAGATGCTCCGGAAGTGGGATACAAGCAACAAGCGAAAAGAAGGCGTGTTATGAAAAGGCAACATTTTGAGAAAGTACTTTCGGTTCCTGTGCAGTTTTCTTGTGTTCTTGTTTTTTTACGTTTTCATTAAAAACAACTGTGATTTATGTTGTATCAAGGAAATGTAAATATGGGGTTGTTTTAATATTACTTTACACTCCGATTACTACTAAAATTACTATATTCTTAGACAATAGCAAAAGTATCTCAAAAACTAGAGCTAATAAAATATTTCTGAAGTCATATTCGGTTTTATCGACCCAAAATTAGTAAAGTTTGCCTATTTTAAGAAAGGAAACGAATTCAAAGAATTTTTTTGTTGAACAGTGAAAATATGATAGTATATTAATCTCTTAATATACTATCATATTTTCAGTAGTCAAAATAAGTATTTAAAGTCATTATTTTAACGTGACCAGTAATTACTTTTCTTTTGTTGAAACAAAATAAACCAAAACCGGTCATTTGTTTTCTTACATTTAAATCTGTTGTCAGTTAATTCATGCTCAAAACAACACTAACAAAAAGTTCGCAAACATAGGATATAAAAGGTCGCCAAATGGATGGAGTTAATACACTGTTTGAACTTCAAAATAAAAGATTTTTCTAAATGAATTTTTTTAGTTTTTTCATTAATTATTATTACAATCTTATTATAATCGGCTAGTAGCTTAGTGCAAAAAAATGTTCGCTTGCTTGAAAGGAAACCAGAATTTAGTTTTCGGGATGTCAGTATTTTCATAATTTTACTGGACATTACATCGGGGCATATCTTAAAATAGTTAAGGATCGCTGAGCTTCATTATTTCAACTCACAACATCCACAAGTTATTGATTTGAATTCACGCAAGCAGCAACAACAACAACAAAACCCTTTTCAGATTGAGTCATTTAAAGATGATATATACTGTATTTCTCAGTAAGGACTGATTAAACTACGAGGTACGTTCAAAAAGTGGGATAACAGGTGTGCAGGGATAGAAACTGTGCCTCTCCCAATAGAGGCATGAATAAAGCAATATTTAATTGTTCCTGGATTGTTGTTAGTTGAATTATTATTATTATTATTATTATTATTATTATAAGCCATACGGTGCAAGGAAGCCTGGGGCGTATGCTGCACCAGCCAAAAAAATTTTTTTTTCTGAATTACCCCGAGAGAGAGAGAGAGAGAGAGAGAGAGAGAGAGAGAGAGAGAGAGAGAGAGAGAGAGAGAGAGAGAGAGAAAGGGAATCATCAAGAAAAAGAATAATGATGATAACCAAGCTCAGAACCCTGGGTGTGCCAAGCCCGTACTAACCAGATGTGAGCCCCTGAGTTTTAGGAGTATTAGCTACTAAGGCCATATTGCTCGGTGTATATTGTATGTAACAGCTGGAAGTGAAAAAGAATATTATTGACACTATCAAAGAAAAGGTTTAACATGGTATAGACATGTAAAACGGATGCAAGAAACCAGATATCCAAAGGCTATCCTGGAATGGATACCTCAAGGAAGAAGGAGAAGAGGGAGACATAGGGCGACACGGATGGATGGAGTACGGGAGTGCATGACAGCTCGAGGTTTAACTGACCAAGACATCTTAAACCGCACTTTATGGCGGGGAAAAAAATTCCTACCAAAAAATAACTTATAGGCTGAGGAAACCCATTGTAAATGGAAACACTCTTAAAATAAAATAAATTTTCTGTTTATACTCCGGGACGACCAAACGGTCAGAGGAGTTCACAAGATAGACAGAATACAAGAAACAGCACCGTATTCAGTAGTCACGGGCTTGAACCCCGGTCACTCAAGGCACGTGTACTTATGCACCCGCGCGCCTGACCACTAGGCTACGGCGAAGAAGAAGAAGAAGAAGAAGAAGATATATTGTATGTAAATTGCGTATGTTCTGTGTTCGATTTTCTGGAAGAAAAACCCGAGTTTATAATGAGTTTCCGGGAGAAAAAACTACGCTCCCCTAGCCTGAGACCGAATAACTCAGCCACGTTGTGAAAAAGACACATAAAAATTCCTCTTGACATCGAGGGGGATAAGAACCCAGGTCTTGTTGGTAGAATTGTTGGTAGAATCGTTGTCCTCCCCACACCGGGGAGGACAACGATTCTACCAACTGTACTACCTACGAAGGTATTGTTCCAGGAAATTACTGGACGTTTACTCAGGTAAGGTACAGCTGCCTGTATGAAGTTAGAAAAACAGTGCGCAAATTTCTTAAAAAAAAAACGTCAACTGGTATTTAAATCATTAGATATTTGGCTACAAGCCGACCGGGCTAGCCGAGTGGGTAAAGTACCTGCCCGGCAACCCAAAGGTCGCGGGTTCGATTCCCGCCTCGGGCTTAGATCAAAGTACTGCAAAAACCTTGGGAGGTGCAATATGGCCACAGAAGCCGATGCGCCAACAACTACCAAATCAAAAAAAAAAAAAAAAAAAAATTTGGCTACTACTCGCTAGTCTTTTTTTTATATTCCTGTTAAAAGCATTTTGAGGCGTGAATTTTTACAGTCCACATTTCTCCAGATGTGGATAGCCTGTTTGGCCACATCTAATTTATAACAACTTCCAGGCATTAATTAATTTATTATTATTATTTTAAACCTGACCATGTTTAAATAATCAAGAAATATTATCTCTATGAAATGAACGGTCATATGCAAAAAAGTATAACAAAGTTTAAAATCTTGGGTGGATCTATTCTTCACCTTAAACCAGAAAGAAAGGTGGGTTCATAATAGCTGTGTGTGACCACTACAGAGGGTATACTAAATGGATTATATTTAAAACCCAACTCGTTCTATGTTCCGCATTTAACTGAAAGATACTATAAAAGCGCGAATAAATTACCAACTTCGCCAAACTGTCACCAGTAAAAACCATTTGTCAGTGAAGTTAAGATGTGGATAGTGTTTTTTTTTATTATTATTATTATTAAATTTTTTATTGGCGCGTTTTAATAAATGAGGCGTTGAATACAGGACAAACATGTGGCCTTACATCTAACTTATATGGATATAAAAATACATCGGGAAGGAGCCTTTGTAACAAAATAGTTTTTTTTTTTTCTTCTTATCAGTGTACTTATCACAGACAGTTCAAAGCGTAATTTTATTCAAGGCCACATCATTACTTGAGAAATATCGGTCGCCTGTGGACAGGAGGGGAAAGAATTATCCGTCATCTAGGAAAGTAGGTCGTTGTAAGGGAGAAATGGCAGACAGTGGTTGCCATGGAGTGAACGTACAAAGTAAATCAATATAAATAGATTGGTAAAGGGGTAATTGTAACAGTCTAAGTATACTGTAGCTTGTATGAAATGTGTTTCCAACAGAGATTAGTGCCACTTTAAAGATAGGTCTGTTGAAAATCATATTTCTGAACACGCAAACGTTTCCTGTAACAGATATCTAAACAACAATCGATTACATACCGTTTAAAGACATATCCACTAATAAAAACAGGTTAAACACAAACATATAATAAATTGGTGGTTACAATAAATTACTCCGCATTCCTGTAATGGATAAGAGGAGGGCGAGTTATAAATATGTATATATATAAATACTGTAAACACTTTCAGTAGATTAAAAAATAAAGGAAAGAAATGTTTAGTGTTGCAAGTCCAACAAACATGGCTGAATTTAAGCATAACGAGGCCCTAAAGCACAGCATATTAAAGGACTTTTAAATTATGAATTTTTTTTATCTTTGCAAAAAGAAAGGGAGAAGATCTTTCAACCCCCCCCCCCCCCAACAAACAGCGAGGTCTTAAGCTAATTTTGCTTATGCCCAAATCCGATGCAGTGAAGAATGTCCTTCCTACTTTATCTAGTATGAAGAATGAGAGGGAAAATATTTACAGCTAGAGTTTATGAAAAGAAATACCAAAATGATTAGGTTGAATGACCATGTTGTAATACTGTTCATGGAAGTCAAGAAGGGAAAAAAGTTCTGTGAGTCACAACTAGGAGTTAATCGTTTTTAAATGCAATATATTTTACAGTGAAATTCACTGCCATATTGAAAGCTGACGATTGATGTCCACGGAGCATCATATAGTCCAAGGGTGGTCAAGCCATGGAGAGAGCCAGCCGCATCTGGCTCTTTGAAACTTAAAGCATGGCTGGAATAAATTTAATGCCATATGGATGCAAGAAACGATTTTTTAATTATGTACTTAGGCTTCAGGAAAACATTTTTACGATTCCACAAGGGAGGTTGCTGTATAACTGGAATGGGTTGTTATAAATGGTCATTCTTCAGAGTAGGTAGGGGTTCTTAAGGTCCTATGCCAATCTTCTTTCTGATTGATATCGACGAGAAAATAAACGGTACGACGTTGAAATACGCAAACTAAAGATCGGATGGTGGTTAAATGCAAGTCAGGGTGAGCTTAAATGGGATGATTCGGGACAGCTTAGTGGCTGGTCATAGAAACGGCAGTGTCGGCCGAATGGATTGAAGACGTGGTCTGTCACCGCTGAACGATTCTGTGCATTGCTGGTAGATGAAATCATAGTACTGTATTTAGAATCTATAGCCTGTAGCAAAAGGAAAAATTTGGAATACATAATATTTTTTATTTTTGAAATACATAACATACATTTAAATTTTTTTTATTATTATATTCGTATTTTATTATTATTTTAACGTAACTATGTTGGATTTAACTTTAACCTTATGTGTAACCTTTTATAATGTGCACTTCACTTTTGGCATATTTGATATTTAATTTTTTTTGTGTGGTACCTAATTATATATTAATTTTATTATTACATCTAGATGTCTGGTAAGATAGCTTGCCGTTCCCATTTTCCCCCCTTTCTTCTTGTCCACCCTTTAACCCAAAAAACGTGCCAGAGGGAAGAGGATCAGCCAACAAAATATCATGCTGGAATCGATAGACATCCCTTTCTGGTTAGGTCAACGTTCTGGGCAGATAAACATATATAGATACACTACCTGACCACTTTATTTGAAGCGTGCTGGACCGCCTTTGGTCCTAATTACGTCTCCGACATGACGTATAACGAAGTCAACAAGATACAGAAAAGTGACACGAGAAATGCTGAACTATTCAAGTAACGAAACTGTCAATTCCTGGAGTGGCGTGGAGAGAGGACTGGACTGCCGAACATTCCTTTACAGTTCGTCCTAAAGATCTTCCTGAAACCATCCTTTCATTTGGCGCGGTGAGTAATTGCATTGTTATTATCCTTTATCCTGAAAACACATCTCTCCTTAATAATAATAATAATAATAATAATAAAGAAAAAAAAACATTGCCGTGCATACCTGATTTGCTAAGCACATATTTGCCTTAGTAGCCCACGTGCCGATAAACAGCTGTGCTAAGAACAGCTTGATTCGCAACGATGTTCAAATAACAGCTGGCGTTTACGATGCCTTCGGCGGGATAAGGAGACCAAGGGTATGCAAAGAAAGGCCCTATGCTATTATACTTCCTCCATCATTCTAATTCTATACTGTCGGTACGCAAAAGAACATGGCCTCGTGTACTTTCCCCATGCGCTGCACGCTTCCAGTAGTGTTAGAAATGATAAATTGGAACTCATCGAACCACATGACCTGTCTCCAGTCTTTCCGCGTCCAACCTTTGCGTTCCTGGGTCGTTGTTGTTTTGTTGTTGTTGTTGTGGTGGTGGTGGTGTTTTCTGGCGCAAGGGCTACACAGGCCATATTGCGCCGCGTTCCTGGCACCAACGCAGTAGTATTTTCCGGTTGGTACCCGAAATCACTGGCTTCTGTGAAGGCCTACTCCCATAATGCAATGTTTGTAGATGTTTTCGTATGGTACTAGTACGAATGCCCTGTGATATTCCGACATTACATGTAGAGGTTAACTGTTCGAGATAATTTTTTTTTAATAATATTTTCGAGTAATTTCGAGATAATTACACTTAATAATTGGCTCCTCCTAGCCCGTAGCTATATCTTTTCACAAATGTCTTCCTTGTTGCAGGGTTTTAGGCGCATCAGGACTTACTCCATATAATGTCTGTAAATTGCGTGTGCTCTGTGATCGATTTGTTGTCTGCTAGACGAAAAACAAGTTTTCGGGGAAAAAAAAAAAAAAACATGTTACCCTTGCCTGAGACCAACTAACTCAACCACATTGCGGAAAAGACCCATAAAAATTCTTCGTGTCGCTAACGGCATTCGAACTCAGGTCTTTTCCAGCCGGTGTGATTATACATTGATTATACCAACTGTAGTACCCACGACGGCACTCTACAAGTGCTGGCATTTTTTCTTCTGCTAAACGCACATCAACAATCATACCGCTCTGGAAGTCCTCATTACCGGCGAACTGATTTGGGTACTAATCAAGACACAGCTTTATAGAACTTTCCCGCATATGCCACACATCACGTGACTTCTTCGATTTACACATTTTTACACGGATTGCTGCATACAGCTCAAAATACCACGGTCCTAATAATGTGACCAGGCAGTGTATTACATCAAACATTGCTACTCATCAGTGAAAAAGGAAATTCAAAATATGAACGACAGAACACCAGAAGTAAAGTACAGTATACGTGGAAAACAGAATAAACATTAAAAATAAACACGAAGGAGAATTTAAATATGACTCCATCAAAAATATCATATATACCATAATTTCGATAACTAGCTTTTAGAGTTTTCTTCTGAGGAAACCAAAATCGATTTAACGGAACCGGAGTTTTGGTTTTCATGATTATAAAAGTCAGAGAAAAAAAGTAACGTATCAAATTGATAAATACAGTCAAGATAAATCAAGGAGGAGTTTCAACCCTGTCTCTAAGCTGTGTTCAATGCTAAGTCCGTTGAATATATAATTTTTTGACGAGGCCAAGCTCCTTCACTCACCAAGTAAAGGAAAGTTTATTTGGGGAAAGAAACTTTCCTCCATTTAGTAGAAGAAAGGTTCTTTGACTAATTTTATGATACCTGTAAAAGCAGTTAAGCAGTTCTGTGTTCACGGGGGTCACTTTTCATACTTACAGGATGAAAAATCAAGAATGACTTAGGGAGGAAAACCCCCCCAACTCCGCCCTGAGATACTATTTACAACCTTGAAGTAGTAATTGAGAATTATTCAAACAGCATGTTCAAGCTGTAGCATCTGCAGCACATAGACGGATGTATCATCACGTGCAGTATTTATCTTAGAAGAATCCTACAGCGAACTTCTAAATGCTGTGCCACAGAGACAACTGGGATTTCGAATCGATAAAAACTGAATATAATTTGAATTCTTTAACAACGACAGAAATCCGATTTCTCGACTCTGCAGCAGTGATGACCGCTGTCTTTCCATATGAATTCGAATCCCATTCATTCGAGCCACATTCATCAGCTCGTTTAAGGATAAATTTATTTATTACAATTCGACATCTACCATTAACATCCTACCCATGCACCACGTGTCAGACAACGATAAATATGCTCGTAGGCCTTCGAAGAGACTGCAGTACGATTTTGAATGAAAGATGTCGCGATAGATGGAGTCAACGCTTCCAGAGTAGAAACGTAATAAGGTGCCACATAAGCAATCGGTTTGTACGCGACATTTGAACGGCACTGAAGATCCCTAGGGTTGGTGCTGAAACCATCAGGAAACAACCCGGAAAACCTCCGAAGCTGACAGAACGTGACAGGAAATTCTAGTAAAGAATCGTCCGCTGGAAATGCAGGTCAACTTTGTCACAGCACACACACAGGCCCTCAGTAGGATGCACATCAGCACTAGTACAGTAAGCAGGGCGCTGTATGATAGGGTTACTACGGTGGTGCAGTCGTCCGCAACGCAAGCTACTAATCACTCCGATTAATACCAGATGCCATCTAGCTTGGTGTAAGGCACACCGTTCTTGGATCGTAGACCACTGGAAATCTGTGCTTTGGAGTTAAGAGTCACGGTACATAGTCTACTAGTCCTATGGTCGTGCCTGGGCGTGGCGGATGCCCGGAGAAAGATACTTACCAGACTGTATTCTCCAGACAATGAAGTTGGGCGGAAGTAGCGTGATGACCCGAGACTGTTTTTCATGGTTTGGCTTGGGACCATTGGTTGTTTTGGACAAAACCATAAATGCAGAGGCCTATGTAGACGTCCTGCCAAATGGATTACTTATGTTGTGGCAGCACGTTGGGGAAGGGCCATATCTGTATCAACAGGACAACTCTCCATGTCATACTGCTCACGTTGTGACGGACTGGTTTGAGGGCATGAGCGTCAAAAAGTTGAACTAATCAGCCCAGAGCGATGCTCTCAATCCTACAGAGAATTTCTAGGATGAATTGGATCATCGGGTACGTGTAAAAACAGAGCTGAACGGGTTGCTGCTTTGAAGGCCGATGGTGGAAAATATAGAAGGGCATAAAAAAAAATAAAAAAAAAAATGCTAGAAAGTGTTCCACGGATAATAAACCTGATATAAAGGCTAAAGGTATTACCACACGTTAATTGATTTTCATGTAGATAAAGATTATTTGTAGATATGCAGGTGTCCGGATATTAATGGTAGATCAGTGTATATACACTAAGATAGTCTTCAAATATATTCAATCGGGTAACTTTACCGAATCTACCCTTACTTTCCTCACTAATAGCTTTTGTATCAACTTCATTCAAAAAGCGGCGTACCATGGTATACTTAACAGGAGATGTTATTTCTATCAACATTTTGAAATAATATGATTCTTTCCTCAAATTATATGTACCGCCCATTTAATGCTCTTGTAGCTACAGTTCAATCCATACCAAATTTAGAGGTTTATGAAACGAGATTGCCTCTTCTATTCAAATTATAATATTACTCATGGATGTCTAGAACTTCCATGAGTAATACTAGGTCATATAGATTAGAGACGTCTGGATTCTGTGGGAGACTGGAGAAATTCTTAAAGAACTCTTCATCAATTAGGGCTGTAGTTTAGCTGAACTCAGGTGAAGTACAGACATGATACAAGAAAAACCGTATGAATTAGCATATCGTGGATCAGTGCACCATGCCTAAAGTAGTCCCCCAAAACAACAGTAGCATAGTCTAATCCAGCTAAAATACAACACACTGGGGAAGGGGAGATTCCGAGGTATCCTGATGGCGTTGTTTTCATTTCGATCGGCCATCTTGAAGGAAGGGTGTCGGTGCCCAAAGTAAAAGAAACGCCCGGATAGAATTCAAGTTTATAACACAGTCCACATTTATAATAGATAGATATGGAACCCAGAGTATCCTTAGTTCAATCCGCGTTGGCGACTCCGTAGGCAGGTGAGCAGGAGAAGCAGTGCGTAGCACACGCGTCTTGATTATACCGGGGTTCGAGCCCATAACCACCGAATACGGAGGATGCGGAAAGGTCAGGGAATGACCACCGCATATCCCCGGAGCAATATGGCCTTAGTTGCTAATGCTCCTAAAAACCAAATAACATGAACATGAACAGTTCGATCCGCAATCCTGAAACCAGATTGAAATGGATTCCGCTGCTTACCTTCCTGGAAGAAAGGGAAAGTAGACTCCATTACAACTTTGTTTTATTTTCGCATTTGCTTTTGAACACATATTTATTAATAAGACAACCCCTAGTGTTGTGGAAGACCCCCATTTGATCGCAGAATAGCAGCCAATTTCGTCGATATGGAATCTGTTAAACTCGATACCTGGTTGACTTTTCTAATGCTATATGATTTATCTTTGCATCTATAATGCATTCATTGTAGGTACGAACCTCGATTTCTGGTTGAGGCGTTTCAAATGATATGATTTATCTTTGTACATTGCAAAACTCGAGGCTAATATCATGAACATATGGTATGGTATCGACAGAAACATTAGAACTTACAACTGTTTAATTTTATGGTTTCACCACTGTGTAAATTAGTGAATTTACATTGGCCATGGAGAATAGATATTTTATTAAATACCACTTGATATCCATGTCAAGCTTTCATTATTGTTTCCATTTTCTCAATCCATAACTAACACATTGAGATTTTTTTTGTAATTTAAAATATACTAACCCTAATAATCCCTGGCGGTGAAGAAGTCCTAAATATCTTGATGTCAGCTTTCTTTCCGACAGTAATTTTTATGTTAATCCCCTGACCATATATACCTCGTAGTGGAGGGACTTATGTCATTCTCGATAATGTATGTATGCTTCTGGCAACAAAAATTCATTTATTTAAAAAATCAATCAAGTTCAAACTGTACAAACTCAAATTAGAATTTTGTTATGAAATACTGCTTATGAAAAATTTTTGATGATAAAAGGATTTCCTTATTCCCTTTCGATACACAATATGAAAAGATGACATCGCTTATTTTGTGAAGAGTCTTTTTTCGATTTTTCTCTTTTAGTGCACTATCCATTTCTCATTGCATAGCATGCGAAACCGTGCTACAGGTGTATCAACGTTGAATTGCAAGTTGCATCATTAAACAGGTGGAATTATTGGTGTGTTAAATAATACGTATTTCAACTATTTTAAAGACGATAAATTAGGACAATAATGTGAAACAGAACAGGGGCAAGCCCTTGCGGAATACAACGGAAAGGTTATCTTGTGCTATTTATTAAATGCCGAGTGACGAACCGAAAAACAAATAAAAGGACGCTGCGACATGACCTTAATTTCTGCTTTATCATTATATTGCAGAAAAACAGCATTGGGAACATAACGTTGTCAGAAATATTAATGGCGAACTACCATTTATAAAAGTGTGTAGTTCTGATAGTTACAAGTGCAGACAGTCGAGAAGACTATGGAAAATCACTCGAATTAATCACGCAAGAGGGTAGGCAATAAATGTAGAGGCTATCTCCCATTTTTGCACTTTAATCGCAAATTTAAATTTACGGTCAGTAAAAGGGCAAGAAAAGAGTTGAGGCTTTAAACCACTTTAGTAAAAAACTTTTTTTCCATCTTCATCTTGAGTTCGATTTTTCAAACAATTAGACCTTCGATATTTGTGGAAACAAATAGGTATATGCGATTTAAAAACATAAATATCGAAACAAATCGAATAAATACAATAAAATGCGATGTTTGTAAATTATATGATTAAATATGTAGTTTGTTTCATTTCGATTAAGATAGATAGATAGACGAACCTTCAGAAGAAAGGAAAGAGAAACTAATGGAAATTGTAGAAATGAAAGTAGGCATACAAACGTTGAAGTTAGGATCCAAGTTTCACAAAGGTTTACTCTGCGAATCTTGGATCTTAGATTTACTTTTTAAGAACACTAGGCCATTCTTAAACGTGGACTTGCATTTCTGATGTTGCTCGAACTACAGAAAGGTGATAAAAAATGATGTTCCCCATATTTCAACAAATTACAATTTCACAGTGTAGTCGGCACTTGAGCTCAAAAGAACTGAAAGGACAATGACAGAAATCTGAAACAAGTTTCAAACAAGGTCCAACAAGGATGAGCTATCTAAAATGACCATGTCATTGTAAGAACCATTCAGAAGTTACGCGAAAAGTCGATCGGCAAGAGGTCCTCGAAAAACTCAGAATTCCTGAACACGATGACGAAAACCTATGAAAAAACTTATTTGTACTAAACAGCATAATCGAACCATATTCATAAAAATGATTTGAAACATATTCTGGGCACGGATCAGAATACCAAAATTAACATAAACGAATTGTTTCGAACATCCAGGCAAATTTATTTCCCAAGTACCTCGAGATAATCGGAGGTTTACTACATTTTAAATGAACTAATGTGTGTTTTGAAAGGTAATGTCTGCAATATATTATGTAATATGTTTTGGCATCTGCGGTGTGAGTACATTATTCTGTTTTATGTCAAATTTACTTGTAAGTGGTTGTTCTAACCATATCATCCAGGGACCAATACACGTTCACTTAAATAGCAATAATAAAAGGGAGCTTTAAATTCAACGCGTCTCAAAATTTGATAAAACTAAAACAGTTGCTTTTGATATTTCTAAGATTTTTGATTGTATTTGGCATAAAGGACTTTTAAACAAGCTGTCATTTTATACCATGCCAACACTGTTTTTTGCATTTGGGTATCCAGCTCTCTCTCTCTCTCTCTCTCAACGCTCACTGTGGTGATGGTAGACGGCACTTTTTCTTATACCTTTTCTACTAATGCTGGTGTTCCCCAAGGTTCAGTTCTTTCTCCCACTCTTCTTCTCTTGTATATCAATGACCTCCTTCCACTAACTTCCACAAAAGTATGGAAATCATATCCATACTTTTGCTGATGATAGCATACTACATATATCTATTAGGGATTACCCTCGTATATTCCACCTTGCCCTACACAAGCAACCTCAACTTCTTGAATACGCACCCAGAAATTGCATAAATGCAGATCTTCAATTAGATGGAGAAAACTTAATTAAACTTCAATCCTTTTAAAACTCAGTCCTGTCTTATCTCGCAATAAAAGTCTACTGCTGCTATGTTCACCTTCGATGAACATAGCAGCAGTAGACGTTCACCTACTAAACTTTCTCTTTCGCTCTCGGCGTTACTTTTCTTCCAAACAGCTGTTCATCCTGTACAAATCGCAAATCCGCCCTACCATGGAATATTATTCCCACATCTGGGGCAGTGCCCCCAAAACCTCTCTCAGGCTTCTAGATTCCATTCAGAAGAGGGCAATTAGGTTAATTCATGACTCATCTCTAACAGAGTCTCTCCACACTCTGTCTCACAGACGTACTGTTTCTGCTGCCCGCGTTTTCTACAGATACTTCCATTGGTACTGTTCTTTTGAATTGGCTTCTATAATTCCCCCTCTGTCTTTCAAAACAACCCTGCCGCCACCAGCCAACATCCATTTACTGTCCAACTTCAACCTCACAGAATCAACTTTTCATCTTCCTCGTTTATTCATTCAACTGGCGTTTTCTGGAACGACCTTCCTTCATACGTACTTCCTGAAAATTATAGTCTACAGAAGTTCAAGTCTAATGTCAACAAATATCTTCTTTCGTCTTCTCAACGTCTAACCCAAGCACGGTACTAAGTACTATAGGTTCTAATACCTCTTGTGTTTGGGTTTTCATATATATATATATATAAAAAAAAAAAACAAAAAAAACACTGAAGAATTTTGCTCAATATTTACGTACGTAGTGAGAAATTTTCATTTTTAATTGTAGCCTATAGTAAATACCACATACGCCTTTCGAAAATAAGCAAAAAGGGAGGCTTTCCCACTTTTTATTATTATTGTCAAAGTAAGAAGTTAAATTTCGTGTTTTGATTGCTGTTTATGACTTTTTATATTGACCAAATACTTGTAGAAATTCCAATGTGAGTCTTCCGTGAGCGTGTATAGTGATTTCACTTCTTTTGGGAAGGTCTGGGCTCGAATCCAGTCGATGGGTGGAAGAATCTCTTAAAGTCTCTCTCAATCAGTGCTGTAGTTAACCGATCTCAGGCGGGGGGTGAGTAAGGTTTTCCAGTAAGTTTTTTCGATTTTTTTAGCCACATAGCGTATAAATCGGTCAGCGTACATACACAATGGAACAATATAGCCTACGTCGCTTATGCCCCTAAAATCCAACAATATCAATGTAAAACAGGAAAACCAAAAGAACTAAATTATTTAACGTAATGTACATTTTTTAGAAAAATTCCTTCGAACTTTTCTTTAGAGTAGAGTACATCTCATTCATTTTACAAGATAAAATTCTCGGCTGTCATCAAGTTCAATTTTAGGAATTCCACTTCAGGATAATTAGAAATTGCTAACTGATCAGCCCAGATCATGGGAGCCACCAGTTCATCCAGACTTTGCATGATCTACTAGGAGAGGGCCGAAATTTTTTTAGATCCGAAAAATTCTCGTGGTGGTGGTGGTGGTGGTGGGGGAGTATTTCCCATTACTGAATCTGTTATGTTTATCAAAAATAAATATTTTCTTAAAATGTTTTTAATTCTAAAATACATTAATCATTTATGCAGCATAAGCCATAGGCTTTCTTGCACCATGCGGCCATTACTAATACTAATCTACATATTGATGCAATAGAACTTAATATATAAATTCTACTGGCAAAACAAAAGTTAAGACCTGCATAAATATACTACAAGTGAGCAGTCTTAAATATTTGGATTACATTTTAGTTAAATCATAAATTATATAACACAAAAAAACAAATTAAAAAAAAAAGGTTATGAAACTCTGGCCAGACCTATTTTAGCAGAGATGAGAACCATGAACCCTTCAAAAACAGGATGAAAGGCTGACATCTGCTGAAATGAAATTTATGGGATAAACAGCGGGATACACTTTATTGGACTACAAGAAATTAATGACATAATTAAAGCACTAAAAGAAATACCAATCTTAGATTATATCTGCAGCTGTAGAGAATACTTGGAAACGTATGAAGCGAGTGGCTAACAGCAGGATTCCAAGCCTGTATTAAAATCTGTTTTAAGTAGAAAAAGGACTGCCTGGAAAATAGGCTGATCCCTTGACTATTGCAGTCCATAGGACTACTACAGTTATGGACGATGGTGATTTCATGTCATTCACAGAACTGATAATCATTCGCTTATTGTTCATATAATGGCACCTTCCAGTATGGCAATAATATTTTGCAATGTTACAAGATTCAATAAACACCTTTGATTAAATTAATTTGCATAAATTTGCTAGTTACCATAAAAAAATCGGTCTCGGCATTAAATCGTTGGATTGATGATCGTGCACAATTATAGTTCACTGATCAATAGCGAAACAAGGTGATGGGAGGGAGGAAATTAAGGGTTCATAAGAACCACCCCCCCACCCCCACACACAAATCGGATTTAGTTTTATAAATTGTAATATACTGTATTCCACACGAAATATCCCCCCCTCCTACATTTATAGGTTAATACTAAATCCAAGTTGTCAATCACATTGGCCATGATTTTCACTCACAGGAGATCTTTTCTATGCCCTCACAGGAGGTTATAGAAAGACCCCATATAGGTTAGCATATTCATGTTCCAAGTACATGTTTAATGTCCAGAAGAATTAGTGTCGTAATAGTTGCAAGATAATTACTGAAGAATATTTTGCAACCTAAGCAATTTCAGCCATATGGCCTGCTTTCTCAGCTGTTGTTCAATCGGCACACTTGTTGTGTCAGGTGTTCCAGAACTTACAATCTTTCTTCTATTGTTATAATTTTGTGAACATTAACTCATGCATATCCTTACTTAAACTTGAGGATATTAGGTGGAAATACTACTGAGTAAGCAAATTTAATAAAAGACGCTTTCCAAATGAAATATTTAGTTTATTGGTACTGAAAAATTTGTTTAATGGTATGAAAGGACAAAAATGATATAATCATACCACAAACACCCTCAATAGCTAAATAAAACTGACTACGTTTGGGATTTCCATACTGAAATCAGTCTTCGGGCATAGATATCGAGTTTAGGAGGAGAATATTCTCATCCAATCAAACTGTACTTAGCCTTGTATATTATTTGTATCTTCGCGATAGTGTTTTAAATTGTTTGTTCCCCCTTGGAGCTGTTTGATTTTTTGTGGACTTTGGAAAGTGGTTATCACTTTTTTGATGGGAAATTTGATTAGAAAACCACACATTTAAAATATCCATGAATTGGAACTGTATCTGCTGAATTTTAGGAGCTATAAGAAGTCAATATGAAAAAAAGTGTAATAGTTATCTGCCTGGAAAGTAAAATACAAAGAATACGCTGTTATACCACAACATATATACCGTATTTTACAGACCACAAGACGTAGTTTTTTCAAGAAAATGTTTGTCTAAAATTCCTCTGCATCTTATGGTCCGAATGTATATTAGGTACTCGCAGTGATACGGTTTTTTTTTTTTTTTTTTTTTAGATCAGGCTGTACTGTTGTTGGCTACCAGATCCAAGTGAAGCATTTCGCACATGTCACTGAAACCTTTTCTTTACTGCCGAAAAAAAAACTCATTAACACCTTACTTCTCTCTAGAAACCTGAATTCTTAAGAAATATGAAATCAGCAGTGACCTTGATGGCACCGAAGACGACGAACACTTTAAAGAAAGCGAAAATATCAGGACATGGGATCAGTAATGATGAGTGTGACTATACTGAGTTTTTGAGATTCTACAAGGTAGAAACTCATACCACACTCATATTTTGCTTAGCAAGCACTTGTGAATTTGTGTTTCAGATATAGGCAACAAAATCTTTTTTCCAACATTCGTTTTCTAAAACCTGAGTCTTATAGTTCGGAAAATGCGGTATACAGTATATTTATATAAGTTCTCTCAACATGCCTGAATACTGTTCTTGAGAACGAGTTTCAAATTGTCATGAAATGTGTTTTTCGCGGAGAGATTTGTAAATTTTCGATCCCTACAGATAGTATGAGGGTGCAAAATAAAAGTTTCAAATAATTACACCCGAAATACTAATTTATAAGCCCTGGACAATTGTTTTTATTTGTTTGGGCGTAGGTTCATCCCTGGGTCTTTTAGTAGGCGACCTTAACTAATGACGTTAGCTGATCACATTTCATCCAGAACTGCAACTTCCTCTACTGATAGTAATGACTTTTTTTTTGGACATGCAGTGTACAAGTAATGCAAACTGTTAGGAGAAACAGAAGTGCTAACTTTAACATTTTTTTTTTTTTTTAACTCACGATCGGCAGCATATTTATAACTTGGGATGTTAGCAATGGTAAAATATAATAATAGTAAAAAAGGGGGAAGAAAAAAAGAACACGATGGGTGGAACCGGACGTTTTGTGTGGAAAAGCGGTCAAGGTAATCCAATGAGAGTTAGCTTCTGTGAACGTTATTATCAGGCTGTAACGAACACTTCCCGGTGCTACATTTGTAAATCCCTCAAAAGGAAACGAAATATGAAAATTCATATGGCGTGCATTTTTTATTTTATTATTATTTTTTTTTATTTAGAAAATACTGAAATGCAGCCCGAAATATATCCAGTTATATATCTAACACGTCGCAGAGAGCACTGCACGAAAACATTTGAATGAATATACTAAAACGGAACCTTCGGTGCTATCTCGATAAAATGGAGCTCTTTATTAGTAAGGAAACGGACGTTACGACAAAAAAAGTTTTTGTGCGTGCGTTACAGTGTGTAAGATACTGAATGGTAGCTAGACAGAAGATAATTATTAGGCCTATTTATCGAAATATCCTTGGAATGTTTGAAGCGCTTCGGGAATACAAGGATTTCTTTACTGAACTGCCAAGGTGTTCTTTGATGATATTCCATTAATTAAAATAACTCCAGGATGTAAAAGACAAGCGTTCATTCACTTGGAAGACATAAAAGAATGAGAACAACTATGCAGGGAAATATGATAAAGACAGAAACCATCTTAAAGCGAATACTATAGAGAAGAGTGTTGTAACTTTAGTTTTACGGTTAGGTTTTAGTTTTATGGTAAGAAGTAGCATTGAATTCGTAACCACAGTTATGAACTCAATGCCACTTCTTACCCATACGTTCACTAAAATAGAATGACCTACGAGACATTCTAAAAAACTTCCTTGAAAGTACTTCATCATCATAACTACGTTTTTTCAAAATAATGAAATCAATTCCATCATATCTTTAGTTAATGATAACCAGTAGTCAATTATCCTGCAAACAATGGAAGAAAAAAAAAAAAAAAAAAACTGCAGCGATTATCAACCCACTGCAGGATAGAAGTCTCCTCAACAATTCATGGTGAGGGAAATGGACCATAATTTGCCACCCTGGTCCAGTGCGAGTTGGCAGATCGACCGTATTTAGCAGTCAGGGGCTTGAACCCCGGTCTACTCAAAGAGCGTGTGCTACTGCAAAACCGCTCATGACCACTTGGCTATGAGTGGTCATGAGCGGGAGTGCAGTAGCTACATTTCACCCAGAACTTGGGCGTGATAACAATGATAACCAGTAGTCAATTATCCTGCAAACTAATTACTGTAAATAAATGATAAAATATATTTTCTGTGTGCAGATGTATTCTTATGTTTCATGCAACGTTTTAATTCTCTGTTTTGTTTTACACACATAATGAAAACTATAAACATCCATAGTTTATATATTACGGACTGACATAGCCCAGTGGTCAGCGAAGGAATGCAGAGCTCGAAGTGTTTGATTTAACTGTAGTTCGAGACCACGTCTCTACTAAATATGGTTAGCGGTTGTATTCACTGTCAAACTTGTTACTTTGCAATACCTAGACCTACGGATAATTGTACAATTCCACACGAAGTTCATATAATCTGTGAAGACAGACTGTTTGTACAGCACATAGTGTTCTGCAAATGATATACAGGAATTTTGCCTGCAGGGAGAAGGAGGTGATTATCCTGTTGTATAAGACAATGGTTGGACTGCATCTTCAGTATAGCACGCAGGTCTGGAAGCGTCAGTTCAGGATGGATGGGGATCTGTTGGAACAGATGCAGAGAAGAGCAACAAGATTAGTCAAGGACATAAAAGGGTTGTACTCTTACCAAAAAGATTCCAGTTCTGCAAATTGAATCGTCTGGAAACTAGGCACCCACGAGGAGATCTGATTTTGAAGTGTTCTATGTTCGACTTCATACAACAGATCGTCCCCTCATCGTTCCCATTTTCCAAAGTCGCCGGACTAGGGCATCTTCAACTTTAAAATCCCTCCCTCTCTCTCACTCACACAGCTGATATTGTACCCTCCTTCCATGATTTTCTAAGGCATCCTTGTCTTCTCTGCTTCTGTGGTATCCACTTATATAAAATTTTAGGCCATCTCTCTTCATTCATGCATAGAAAATGTCCAAACCATCTCAGCTTCCTATTTTCAATTCGCTCTATAATATTTTCATCTGCATGCAAACGCCTTCTAATTTCCTCGTAAGTAACCCGCTCAAGCTTGGAAACTCTAGCACTTTGACGAAGGTAGGCCATCTCTAAGCTTCTTGTTGTCACCTCTTTTAGTGTCCACACTTCGCATCCGTAGCAAACTACCGATTGCACTAACGACTGTCCGATGTTTTTTTTTTTTTTTTGTTCTAAGGAAGACATTGTTGTCCCACCAGATAGTATTGAGGGCACAAGGAATCTTTCTACTTTGATGAATTCGTGCTAACTTCCTCTTTCCCTAGTACTTCCTTAGTTATAATACAGCCAAGATACTTGAGAAGCCAACAGGTTTTAGATGTATAGATTGTGTAACTTCCAAAATTCGTCTAGATGCTCCGCTGTGCTTAGGAATTCTGTTTTTGTGAAACTGATATTGAGGCCCCATTGGTTATATGTAAGATGCAGTTTTTCTGAACATGTAATACAAATTTTGAAGTGTTTAAGGCATTAAATGTATTGAGTAAATTAAATGCGGATGGCATCCTGACTCTTGCTCGGACGATACTCATAAAGGGGACGTCGTGGAATAGATGTGCGAAAATTTGTTTTCAGCCAAAGAATGAGTGATTATTGGAAGAAATGTCCATCTGGTGTTGTGGAAGTGGGTAGTTTGAAAAATATTAAGGAAGGATTACACAATGTTATAGGGGAAGTAAGATGGGTTCCCCTCCCCCTTTTTGGCTGATGTTTTATAAACTTACTTCCTTGCATCATTTTCCATTACTAACACAAGTAAAAATGTAAGTTCAATTTACTTCCTGTCGTTGTTGGCAGGAGTTTTTCATTCCGCAAAACAGGAAACCCGACTGACAATATTCGCAATTTACAGTTGGTAGGTTGGTTGTTAAAGAGTTTTTGGAGAATTCAACTCACAGATCATAGTGTGCCAGTACTTTTGTCAAGTCTTTTTGATCACGGAGGAGATCTGTAAGGATGATAGTTGACTACGTTTGATAAAGAATTGTGAAGGAAATTCGTCTTTCGTTTTTATATTCAGGACGGTCCTAAAGTATGTGCTTAACTAGTTTTACTACATCGCAAATTTGGAATTTTGGAGGGTCTTCTGCTCAGAGAAGGAAACAATGTTTGATACAGGTGGGTTCCATTCTTAGTCTGTACAGAACTACCTCATCTGTTATTGTTGCGTTTTAGACGAATCAGTGATCTGTCATATTGTGGCATTGTGCACTTTGTCTGTACAATGTATACTTATGAACCGATTTTCATGACGATTTTGTGCGGGCTGAAAGACCAAAAATAACTTACGGGAAAGGGGACTACTCCTTCCGCCTGAGATCGTTAAGGACAGCTTCGATCAAAGAGCAATTAGAGGGAATCGAACCCAGCCCTATCCAAACGAGTTTGCAAGTGGTGAAACTAATATTACTGTCACGGAAGACTACTACCTCTTCTTTTCAATTTTCATTTTCGTCGAGGTAAAAAACTGGTAGAATATGAGACAGAAAGTTTAAGTAAAAATGACCTTCAAGCTTTACAAGTTTGAAGGGCATTTTTTACCTCCTAAGTGTTTTAGATCTTTTTCACATATTTTTTCATACTTTTTAATAAAAACATTATAATAATTCATTATTTAGAAATGACATGCTGCCATGCTTACAATTTTTAAAGAAAAAGAAGAAATTTGACTGGTACGGTTAACATAACGATTCATAATGTACGTATATCTGTGGCGCAGATACTGCACATGTGAACATCACCATTCATTTTGTGCTCCTCCCGCCTTTTCCACACGTAAAACCTCACTGGGAAACAGCTGCGAACCACTCCCCTTCACACATTTCACAGTGAATTAAGCAAAACAATGCAAGTAAAACAATACTACACGAAAGTTTTGCGACACCCTCCAAATCGTGACCCGATGTTGGGTGGGGTCACGACTCGAATGCAATCTGACATATGGTGTTAAGTTACTAGATATGACTTCCGCAACGCGTGAATCAAGGAAATACGTTTCATAACATCGTTCTCTGACCAAACGCACTAGAGGGAACACCACTGATTTGTGCCGCTGTTAAAACTGTTTTGGACATCAGTCCATGTAATCGCTGTATATAACTTGTATATAGGTTAATTATTAGTCACTGATTTTCTTTCTTTTTCTTTTCCTTTTTTTTTTTTTTTTTTTTTTGTTTTAACATTACGAGTTAAATGTAGTTTCCGGATAGCCAGAGCTTCATGATCTCAAAATTACATACAAGATCAATAAACATTTAGCTTGATCTAACCTCGCTATCTTTTCACATAGATCACTTGTTCTCAAATTTCTGTTGGCAGAATACCAGCTATCTGAGTAGTCTAAATTCCACGTACTACCAGCTGTCATTGTCAACCAAACAACTTATGATAAACGTGATATTATTTCTTCAAAAATGTAAACCGTCTTTGCACACTACGAAATTTTAGTGTAGGACAGTAGCATTTGCATCATGCTTTAATTCCAATTTCTCTATTCTCATCGACCGAATTGTCAAGATTGCTTGATCTCCCTATTCATAATTTTAATAACCTGTAATCATGATTCCTTCGCTAGTTACGCCCAATTAACAGATACCTACGAATCAATCAATAACTACAATACTGTGGTTATTACCTTTGTTTACATCATGTTCTGGAACTTCTGTCCTTGGTCATGACTCCTCTTCAGAACATCATGTTCTGGCACTTCTGCCCCTGGTCATTACTCCTCTCGAGGATCGGAATTTCCAGGAAAGACATGGAAGAGAGATGATGTAATAAGACAGCGACTGACTCCTGATTGGTTAATCAGGCGCACTTAGTAACTCCACTCTATCCTCTAAAGTCTCTTGTAACCATACATATATATATACATGAGTACAAGAGAATCTTTACAGATTGTATGAGGATCAACGAAACCAATATTATTTGCAATTATTGAGAATAATAATGTTGATTTTGTTAATATAAATAACTTCACATAAATCCGGTTTCGTAGAAATCACAAAAAACAATGAATAGAAATGGCCACAAATAGCTTTGAACAAGGTACCAGAAAGCACCACTGCCATGTTTACAATTTTTTTTCTAATTAAGTGTATATTTAATTTGTTCCTAACTATCGGAAGATTTCAGAGCAGCTCAATGAAAACCAGTTGTGCTATGCTTTTTAATTTCGCAGGGCAGCTTTAGCATACTTGTATGAAAACCATCATTTCGACAACAGATGAGTTTCAATCTGATGAATTATTCCTAAGAGAAACATTTCAGTAGTGCAATTCGGGCAACTATTAGAAGAATTAAAACAGTAGTTGGTCCAAGAGGAATAAAAATCGCATAAATTATTCTACTCGGCATTATTTTTGCCAAACAGCAATACGCAGCTGAAATGACCACCAGGAAGGGGAAACAAGGAGTGAATCATCACTGAATTGTGATCCAAACTAGAGAACGGCTAAACATACTACACTTATGTTTAAAAATTAAGTTACAATCAAATTGTTTTTGTTTTTTAAATATACCTGCGTAAATTATTGCATGAAATTTCAGATCCTGGTATAATTTAAGATAAAACTGAATATGGCTGTTATTAAGAATTTATTTTAAGGAGCAGGCAAATCAAAACCTCCGGAGAAGGCTATAAAAACTGCGCACTGTATAAGATATAAATTTAAAAAAAAAACCCCATAAGTTCTTACCGTCAAGAGGAGATTTAAACCATGAGCTTTCCCACACAGGTGGAATGACGACAATTGTAACTACAATTGTAGTTACAATTGTCGTCATTCCACAACCCTCCTTGAAAGCATAACATTTTTGCAACATCACTCATTTCTAGAAGTCAGAGTTCAAATCCTATCAGACGGTTGAGGAATTCTTAAAGGCCTCTTCAATCGGGAATGCAGCAAACCGAGGTCAGGTAATGAGGGAGCCCTTCCACGAGTTATTCCGGAAAGAAACAGTCTTTCTTCCCCAGGAAAGGCAGCTTCATTTGTTAATACATAAGGTAAACTGTATATGGGGAGCTGTAGGAAAGGAACTACACGAAGGAAAACCAAGGATTGCGTTCTCCTAATTTCCTCTGGCAGAAAAACCCATATAATATGACTATTTGCAGAGCCAAAGGCACCAAAGGAACTATGCAAAAAGGGAAAGTTATCGCGGTGTAATAATTAGTAATTAGACCACGTTCGCTTTACAGGTGAGCCCAAAGAATCAGTTTCGCGATCAATCGGAAACTGATACTCGATATGTTCTCATCTGGAGAGAATGTGGAACATGTTTCCAGCCGTGGCCTGATGTTAGTATTAGGGAAAAGGCTCACTATTGTGGTGAAGATCTGGGCAGGCATTCAGCTCGTACTGATCACATTTTTAAGGGAAAAACTTTTACTGCTAACAGGTACAGAAACGAAATCTGAACCCTAAGTGAAGCTCTTCTAAGGTGCCATTGACCCTTCCTCATTCATTTTAGTGGATGATAATGCAATTCCACAGGGAGCTCAGTTGGTCGAAATTCCTTCCAACTGAGGATATTCTTCGAAAGGAGTGACCAGTCAGATATCTCGACCTTAATCAGATTGAGCATGCCTGGAATAATTTACAGAGAACTGGGTCGATCTCTTCCCAGAATGTATTTTCAAGCTTGCGAACAGCACGAATAAGCGTTGCTCTGGACATCAAGGGTGCTCATATTTTCTATTATAATCCCAAATTTCCACTCTTCCATATGGTATGTGTAGGGTGAATAGAAAGGACCGGCATGAGAAATAATATTTTTAATCAGAATACATAAGTGATGAGAATGGAATGTACTGCAAATGATGAGTCATTGTTGTTTTAATTTAAGACAACGAAACTAAAATTACAAGGCGTTAGTAGATTGTCTTTAAATTGCGCGTATTCCAGAGGTTTTCAAAATGTGTGGAACGCCCCCCCCCCGGGTGTGCATTTGGTATTTTGGAGGGGGAGCTTGTTGTTTTCATGAAATATGGGCAAACTACCCCACCAAATCCAGGTACGAAGCGGTTTTTTTATTTATTTCTATTATTCATATTTTATCGTGTTTTATTTCTTTAAGATTAATTGTATTGAAGTACGTATATATTAATTTATAAAAGTATGCATACTCATAGCTAAATTTTAGGTCAAATCTGTTTATTTGAACTTGCGAAGGCGCGTGAAATTTATTAAAAATTTTAAGGGTGCTCAAAATATAAAAGTTTGGGAACCTCTGATGTATTCTATGGTCGCTTTGTATATTTGCTGGGTGAAAAACTAGAGTTCCCGGAAGATAAAAAAACCTTAACTCGGCCATTGCAAAAAAAAAAAAAAAAAAACCGGATAAAAGTTCATCCCGCCCAGGCAAACTAACACGGTGTGAGAGACCCGCGATTATAACCACTTTCTAATCGTGAGGGCGACTTTCTTATTATTAAGGATTAGTTGAATAATCCTCAAGTATTGTGTTTGTGTGCACTGAAACCCGTTTTGCAGTAAAAAAAAAAAAAAAAAAAATCCAGGATTGGATTGTTAGAATGTGCGCCACGTAACTATCCGTATCTAATTTACTGTTCCTGTTATGATGCAATTTGAAAAACTGGAATTTCACGAGAAAAACCACACATTTGTCTCCCGATTTTAGCTAACTCAGCCGAGGCGTGAGAAAACCAATAAGAGTTCTTTCTGTCCTTGATGGAAAAAATTTCAATTTCGTTTTTATTTTTTTCTCCTTCTTTTCTGAAGAGGTGGCCTAGGGTAACGTTTCAGTTCTGTTCATTAAGATCGATTACAATTCAAACAATACTAAATAGGAAATGTTCAAGAAAATAATTCTATAATTCATTAGCCTTTCTATACTAATAAAAAGTTGTTCAGGGCGTAGACCTAAACAGATGGCTGATAAATCAGTTAACTAGTATATTATAGTAGAGACAGTTACACACAATGAATTTAAATTACCAGGGACTCTGAACCTTAGATAAACAAATTAATTTGTATCAAAGTTACAGTGCGAGTTAAGCATGCTAAGGCAGACTTAGAAAAGACCTTGATAACGAAGGCTACAAACAATAGTAAAAAAAATCTGTTTATGAACAGAAAGAAAGTGCTGCAAACCATAATGGCCTACTAAAAAGGACAACAGTAGTAATATTACTTATTAAACAGACACCGTATTCTTGAACCATAAGACGTACAACGATTTCGAAAGGAAAAATATTTTAATTCCATGTGTTTCCTATGTACATGTTTTCTGTACTCAGAACGAAAATAAGAAACGAGGTAAAGAATACAGCGGATGGAAACTCGGGATATAGTTACTCGATGAAAACTCGGGATATAGTTACTGGATGGAAACTCGGGATTTCCATCCAGTAACCCGACCGAAGGATATATACAGTAGTTGCTTTGGCGCTTCAAGCACACCTATCCTAACCCTTATCCTCAGTTGGTACAATTACTGTCCGCTCCACACCGGGTGGAAAAGACCTAAGTTCGAATTCCATCAATAACTGGGAGGAAATTTTCGCGTGACTGAGTTAATTGGGCTCATGCGAGGGTAGCATGGTTTTTTTTCCCCCGGAAATTCGAGTTTATCATCCAGCAAATCGACACTGAGCAAACGCAATTCATAGGACATAATATATACGGTGCAATATGGCCTAAGTCGCTGATGCGCCTAAACCCCTACAACAAACAAATCCTTTTTTTTTTTTTTTTTTTTTAAACGGCATTTAATGAAACTGTTTAGAAAATAACTAAATTTTCTGTTTATACTTTGAGACAACACATGAGATCAGAGTTCACAACAGAGAATACATGAACATCACTGTAATTAGCAGTCATGTGAGCTTGACCACAGTTTACACAAACTCGTGTACTACTGTACCTTCGAGCTTGGCCACTCAGAAACGGAAGCATTAATAGTTCGAAACATTAAAATTAAGCGCCAAGCGCTGCGGTTGTTAGTCATCCACTTTTTTTTTTTTTTTGCCTGAATCTTAAGATGGTTATTCCATATCACAAGTTCGAACATATTTGTAATTAACCATGGCATCCGAACATCCAGATCAGTAAGAAATGATGTATAATGTTTGTAAATGCTAGATTAACTCCACCTTCCCCTTTTCGCTCATAGAATAGCCGATTTGTCGTGGAATGGAGTCAAATAGGTGTCGAAAGCGCACCACAAGGATGCTAGTCCATGCTGATTCAAACGATTCCCATAGTTGTTGCAAATTGGATGGTTGCAGATCTCTATTCCGAAGAGTACTCTGGATGCTACAGATGACCTGTGGCATCCAGATGTTGCTCCAACTGTGTGCACCCAACCTAATGTAACCCGAAAACACTCCCCTACACCATTACATCGCCGCCACCACCACCACCACCAACCTGCATCATTGACACCTGTCAAGGTGATTCCATAGACTTGTACTTTTTGCTAAATTATGGACCTCCATCAGTGTGAAACAGAATTCGTTAGACCAGCCAACGGTCTAACGAATTCTCTTTCACTAGTCCTTCACTATTAAATGTTGGTGTTCATAAGCTCACTGTAACTTATAACTGTACTCTCTTGTTTTTTGCTGTTAGAAGCTGTTTTGAAATACCCCTTTGGTTACTTTTATTGTACTTAGTTGTTATTTGACTTACTATAGCCTTTCTGTTACCTTGCACAAATAAAATTATGTAAAAACCATCATATTAGGGTTACTCGAGAACAATCTCACCCACCCACCCATGAGCATCGTGTCCACAAATTGCGTGTTGCTGCACGTAAAACCAGAGTTTCCGGGAGAAAAAAACTTCGCTGTCTTAACGTGAGACCCACTACACCAGCAACAGAGTGAATAAAGCCCGTATGTATATAATTTAAATTCCTAGCGTTGTTGTCGGGATTCGAACCGGAGCTTTTTCCACCTGCTGTGGCGAAGATGGTGATTATATCCACTGTGCTATCCGCACAAACTTGTTACTTTGCACTCACCGTTGCAGGATTTTAGCTGCACCAATAATTTAGGACACATTGTGACGTATAAAATTGCGTGTAAATTGCGTGTGCTGGACAAAAAAACGAATTTCTGGGAGAAAAAGCTCCATAAAAATTCCTCTCGTCATTGATGGGATTCGAACTCGGGTCTTTTTCACCTGGTGTGGGAAAGACGGTGATTATATCAACTGTACTGCCCACGAGAGCTTATCTTGCACAAGTCTTGGCAACCTAATATCTTTTTAAATTGTACAGCATCACCTGAATAGGTAAATCCACTATACATTTAAAAATCTGAAACACCGCCATATTAGCAACTTATACAAAACAACCATGGGTTGAGGGGAGAAACGCTGTCCAATGAAGTTTTACTTCCATGCACTGCATGATTGTTTACTTAGACAAAATACATTATTCACAGTTCGGTATACGTTCGCTAATAGACAGCACCTGCCAGCTGACGATAAGCCAGTAATATTTGAAACAGTTGTCCTGTCGGGGTTTCAAGGTTTTATATGTATATCTGATTCACTTATTCTAAGGGTGCTATACAATTTGAAAAGATTAGCAAGTTAGGCAGCACCATGGATAACTGTACTTGTCTCTAAGATGATCATAAGCCCAATCCTTAACACAGAGAAGTCAGCGCTCGGTCTTTGAGGGGGGGGGGAAGGTTTCTCCATGATCAAAATCGAACGCAGGTAGTGTACGAATTTTTATTTTATTTCAACTATTGTGTTTAATACCCCTGCACTCCTATAGTGTTTATTGTGGTGTTTAGGGTTATTTCTTAACATTTTTATATATTGAAGAATTTTTATTCTACTCCTGTACAGCAGGTTTTCAGTCTGATTCGTGCATTATCACACTTTCTAAATTGTACTGTATAAGAAATTAGCGGATACGTTCGAAAATGTTTGGTTGAATGTCTATCAATTTTCCCCTCCTCGGCATTTATCTGTGTTGCATAAACCAGACACATTATAAAATATAACGGGTTCCATCGGGTAGGCATGCAACAGGAGAAGCACTGCCTCTCAAAAGGACTAAGACATGCAAAAGGATAAGCACTGCAAAACACATGCGCACAGCCTGGGCTATGCACATTAGTTCCGGTCAGTATTAATGGTCACCTTTAATACTGGAAGGGAGGTACCCGTTATCAAGTATGTGGCACGCACCGAAACTAAGGGCACAAGTCAAGTCAATTCAGCTGTATTGCTCAAGGAATATTGTATTTGAGCGAACAGACATGTCCTTTTCCACTGTTATCATGAACAGCGAGGTGATCGTTGGGACAGTGAAAACGTGTAGTCCAACGAATCCCATTTCATATCGTTTACCAAGACGGACACACACATCGATATAGAGAAAACATGCAGCCAGAATGCATTGATCTGTGCAATAGTGTTGGTTCTCTCATCACCCTTGAGGGATTTTCAACTCTCGATGCTCGAATTGGAGAACCCTCCAAATATATACATCTTTTTTCCACTCACTATAATGGAATCCAATAAAAGCTCCGCAGGAGCTATTGGAAAGACACATTAGAGGATGACAATAGTTGGCGGCGAATATGGAAAGCCCGAAAGATATATTCTTACATGAATGAGCCAAGTTTAGCAGAGATATCCACACATGCAGAATCAAAGCCAAGGATTATTGCTACTGCCATAGCAGCTAAAGATGGATCTTCATTATTAACTGTATTCTCTAATATTTTTTTAGGGCGGTGTACTACTTACAATTTAACCTCGCGTCTAGCAGATTGGCTGTAATCCCTCTTTCCACGCGGAGAAGTCAATAGGTCTCTGGCGAGAGTTTCAAAGTACACCCTTAAATAAATTAGGGGTTTTTCATTCAGTAAAACTGGTGACACCATAAGCACAATTTTCAGACTTCACATACCAACCAATGCTTCATTTCCTTAGCTTCCTCGGCACTAATTCTAACTACCCAATGAACCAACAGTTTACTAGAAATATCAAAATACTCGTACGTATGCTTCGTACTTTAGAGCTCAAAACTCAATGAGAAAAAAATTCAACCAGGCTGTAATAAATCTTTTAGTAATTTCAATTTTGTATGAAGTCATCTTAAGTGAGCAATGATACACTAATAAAGTAACACAATTATATTAGCAGGGCATTAAAAAATTATATTCCGAAGCAGCAAACTGCGAGCTGGATGAAAGTAAACTTCAGAAAGTTTTCCTTCCTGAAACGCTTGAAGTAATTTCCACATTAGTAGAAATCATTTCAAGCGTTTCACGTGGTGTAAGTGAGTGAGAATGCGGTCACTATTACTTTTTTGGCAAGGCTTAATAACACACAAATATTTTCAGAAACTTGAAGGACATTAACTTATAATTACAAAGGAGCGGCAGACTATTACCTGAGATGGAAATGGTAATTCAACAATAAAACTTCTACGAAAAAGTCAGGAAAGTCACTTCATTAAAGAAACTTCAATACAAGTATGTTATATTAATATTAACCAAGTTCACAAACCTCTTTTAAAATAAGTTTACTTTTCTCAGAAGACCTTTGAAGGTAGGAAGAATTCCGGAGACTTTAATCAAAGTGTCTTCCCCATTGTGAATCTTCATCTATGACATAATAAGACCAATGCCATGAGCCTTGGCCTCAGATACATTCACTAACCAAAGTAGCCAAGTGGTTATGACCAAGTTAGCCTTGTCCCAGTCCATGACCGACTAACTCCTGACGTAATGGCCGCACAATCTCTGAGAATCACTACCACTCCAATCACCTTCTCCTGACCGTCTGT
The DNA here is from genome assembly GCF_048544385.1 of Mastigoproctus giganteus. Classification (NCBI taxonomy): domain Eukaryota; kingdom Metazoa; phylum Arthropoda; class Arachnida; order Uropygi; family Thelyphonidae; genus Mastigoproctus; species Mastigoproctus giganteus. The sequence continues at coordinate 50,240,444 of NC_143577.1, forward strand.
TTTCTAATTGCATAGCTTCTGAGTACTTTCTGATGATATTCGTGTTCTTCATTTAAAAAAAAAAAATGAGTAAACACCAAGGGAAATTCCTGATGCAAATTATGAGGAAAGAAGCTAAGAGATTATATCATCACTGATTCAGTGGATATTATGAGACAAACTAAGAAATAATATTCAATGGATATTATGATGTTTATTCAAAACAATAAATATCTGCTTAATGGACTCCTAAAAAATAAAACTACAGGTTCGATTAAGAGCTTTTTCTCTAACATGAGCATTTATCAAAATCTGTTTTAAAATCTACTTCCTCTTGAATACAACAGTGACCACACTGTCGTTCTTACTTAAGGTGCTGTCTTAGAATTTTGTAAGTCTGCAATTATTTTAATCCAAACTGAATCGTCACAGTTCTCATCTGCAAAATCTCCTACTTATATCTCCAAGTATTAATTGTTAACGTTTTGGGCCCCCGTGGGTAGCACAGTTGGTAGGATCGCCGTCCTCACCATACCGGGTGGAAAAGACCTTTGTTCGAGTCCTGTCGATGACGCGAATAATTTTTATGGGTCTTTATCAAAACGTGGCTGAGTTAGTCGGTCTCAGGCGAGGGTAGCATGGTTTTTTCTCCCGGAAACTCGGGTTTTTCGTCCGGTAAACAGACGACCACAGAATACACGCAATTTACAGACAGTATACACGGAGCCTTAGTCGCCTAAAGCCTTACTACTACATCTCTGTTTTTGCTTTGTGACTAATTCAGTATTCTTCTTCTGGGCATAGTACACACATTGTAATAATATAATAGGCTGGTGACATTTCAGCTTCACCAATCAGACAGTTGTGTGCGGTGATTAAGCAAGCATTATTTAAGAACACTTCGTTTCAGTTCATGTCTTATGAGGTTTCTGGATTACACTGCTTTAATACGGCCATCGAGGTTGAAATACGGTCGAACAACTAAACTTGAAGGTGAAAAAACCTTTATTGTTCCAATTATTGGTGTCAGCCTCAATTATTCCACAGTTTCATTATCAAAAGACAACTTATTAATTTAGAACACCCGTACATACCAAGTATGTACTCTTAAATTATTTTATTAAAATATCTTCAGAGCAGATTACAGTTTTAATTTAAAAAGCTTAGTGCTATTTTTTATTTTTAAATTAAAAAAAAAATGGACCAAGACCGGGTTAATCGATTTAGGATAAAATTCCGAAAAGTAGATGCAGTTACAGCGAGGAATACGGGAAGCAATGGAGTTTCATTAAAAAATGCCGGAATGCAGAGTAAGCCGAGTGTGATTTATGTAATTGTTACTTAAATACTGTGGACATGGAAGGAAAATCGTACGTTATGTAGCATATATCATCACAAAAACATCAACGTTCGATTTCAAATTGTCCGGGCACGTTAAAAAATATTACTACTTATTTCAACAAGAAATGGCTGTTAAAAGGCAAAAAAATATTTTTCCCTTTAACAGCCAATATATGATCTGATGATGGGTACCGGCAAGGTTCCCGAAACGTCACCTTAATTTATAGGAATTTAGTTACTAGCTGAATAAACTATCTTAATATTCACATGGTATTAGAGTCATCATTACTAAAAGCATAATTCTAAGGAAAATCACCAAGTAACATCCTTCCGCAATTATAATGGCAAAAAAAGTCTGCCTGTGGGAAGACCGAAACGGTGGTATTAATTAAAGGAACTTTGCTCCATTTTAGCTCAAAGAAATCTTGAAAGACGTTTTTTTCTTCTTTTTTTTTACGGTATATCTACTGTTACCAGCAACCACAAGGCAGAAAAAAAATGTTTCACTGGTAAAGTATCATTTTTATAAAGAGGCTGAAATGAAAATTAAATTACTAAAGAGTTTGCCTAATAAAGCATCAGAAACATTGGCGCACATTTTGTAGTTGATATGTAATCAGCACAAGGTATTGAATTAGAGATATATTGGTTTTAGAGCAGGCAACACAAACACGAATTTTGTTGGATTGGGACGTAAAAGATAAAACAATGTTTTACACCTGAGAAGTCAAGTTCATGTTGATATTCACAAGGTTGGTTGTTCTGTTCATATTTTACATGCCATTCAGTATGGACTAGAGAGATTATCATGTGACATCGAAATTCTTTTTTAAAGACATTTTCCCATTTTTTAAAAAATTATACTGTAAGGACAGACCGGCTGAAAGAATTTTGTTCATTTGCAGATATTTTATACAAAAAATTAGTGTTGCATTCTAAAACATGTTGACTGTCTTCACATCCAGCTGTTGATAGTATATTAAAACTTTTCAACGCTTTGAAAATGTTCTATCTTTTAGAAGAAAAGGCACGCAAATATTTTTTAGATTTTTTCAATCTATTAAGTGGATGTTATTTACAATTTGCATACTTTTGTGATAATTCCTTTTATCACACAGTCGAATTAAAAACATAGAGAAGGTACAGATTTCAATAATTAAATAAAATATCTTTAAGAAACAAAGTCAGTTCAGGAAAAATTATTCAAAAATTTTGTTCCGTCTAGGGTAAAAGAAATATTTCGGGTAAATAAAGCGCCTGAAAGTTTGTCTAAGAGTTTTGTTTTATGGTGAAGTTAGACTGCTATCAATCATTTATTGATTATCTAAAGGATTGGTCTGAGCCATTGAAATAAAAACTTATTTGAGTGGATGCTGCTAGAAAAGGTTCCAAAGTAATGTTTATGGTGAACTTGAGAACAGATATTGGGGAAAATGAACCTTCATAATTCTCTGTCTTGGTGTATGCTCTTGTTGTTGTTGTTGTATTAGGGTTTTAGAAGCATCCGCGACTAAGGCCATATTGCTACATGTATACCGTCTATAAATTGCATGTGTTCTGTGGTCGATTTTATGTTTGCTGAACGAAAAATCCGAGTTTACGGGACAAAAAACCATGTTACCCCTCGCCTGAGAACGACTAACTTGGCCACGTTGTGTAAAAAGGCCCATAAAAATTATTCGCGTGATCGACGAGATTCGAACTTAGGTGAACCGCCATCCACCCAGTGTGGGAGGATGGCGATTCTACCAACTGTGCTACCTCACGAGGGCCTCTGTCTAAAAACAGATTGTATTAAAAATAAATAAATAAATAAAAATAAAACAAAATGGGTCTCAAATTCATATGTTCAGAAATGGAAAGTTTTTTCTTTGATCGAGTGTGACAAACAGAAGAATGAGCTTTTCAGAGTTTGCAGTTATTTATTTGCATTACCTGCTCATAATACAAACACAGAATGTGTATATCGGATATTGATTCATGAATGAAACAGGCTGGAAGTTTCTGCTTCTGTGGCCATAATGCACCTCCCAAGGTTTTTGCAGTACTTTGATCCAAGCTCGAGGCGGGATTCGAACCCGCGCCCTTTGGGTTGCCAGACAGGCACTTTACCCACCTGGCTAGCCCGGTCGGCGTGATGACTTCTACAAACTAGTAAAAATAATATAGGAATAATGAAAGCAGGATGTTCTAGTAAATGCGCCTAACTTTCGAAAAGATTTTTAAACTTATTTAGTTCTTCGTTGTAGATATTATAAATTATTTTTTCATTAAATCACTATTTGTGTGTTGTGTATGAATTTGGAGACACCCTTAAATTCTGTTAATTTTTTCTCAAATAATTTTTAAATATGTAAAATGACATAACAAAAATCATTACATTACACTTGTGTCGAAAATTATTTATGGTAGATCGTAGTAAATAATTTCCCTTAACATTAATTTATAAATTACCCACCGCGTTCCATTTTTCTAGGAAACTGGATATTCCCAATTCTGTTGGCTATCTGCCGTAACGATTCCTGATCTTAGAACGAAAACAATAAATAATTTTTTTCCAGTGTAGCAACTGTATCAACCATTAAAAAATGTAAATTTGAGGTTTCAAAAGTTCATCAAACGTATGTAACTCTTGTCTCGCTTATTCCCTATAAATTCCGGCAAGTGTCTCGGTTTTCCTCCGTATAATGTGGGCACCCTGATCATTTAGTTCTCTACTCCTCCAACGCATCTTTCGCAATCCTACAGGACTGGGATATTGGACCCTGCAATGGCTAAACAGAATTAAACCCTTTCACCATTTCTAAATCCACTCTTCTCTTCAAACGTGCAGTCCTATCCAAACCGACATTTCCTATTTCACTTATTCATCCCCTCCAATAGTTTGTTTAGTTCTTCTTTGAATTTATTTAAGCTTTTAACTTTCACAACAACTAATGGAACTTTGTTCCACCAAACAATCACCCACTGGCTAAAGGCAAACTCCCGCATATCTATTCTGCAACCGTCCTTCCTCAATTTGAATTTGTGTCCCATGATGCGTGTGGTGTGAGCAAGACGAAGAATCCCATCAGCATTGAGTTTGATCAATTCATTCAAAACCATAACACCTCAAGCAGATCACCTCGCAGGTGTCTGGTCTCCAGACGCAGCAATTTGCAGAACCGAAGCCTTTCTTGGTAATAGCCATTGCCGTAACTAGGCAGGTGCAACAGGTGCACAGGCACAGGGCCCAAGACGAAGGGGCCCTGAAACGGAACTGACAAAAAAATTGTCAAATTAATAATATTTTAAAATTTTAAAATTCTACAATGCATTGAACGAACAAATAAAGCATTACAACGAAAAGATGTATCGATTGACCATGCAACAAAATTAATTGATGGACTACGTGGTACTTTAAAAGGACTACGAGAAACAGGTTTCGAACAAAATTTCCTGGAAGCAAAAGATTTGGCTGAAACAATGGATATAGAGATTGGATTTCCTAATAAACTGAAGAGAAGAGTTAAGAAAATGGAAATAGATGAAGCACTGAATGAAGGAAGTAGCATGACACCCAAAGAATTATTTAAAATGCAAATTTACAGCGTTTTTGACACTCTATTGTCTCAAATAGATTGGCGTTATGAGCAACTGAGAACTGCTTGTGATGATTTTTGCTTTTGCTTTCTCTATGGCTCGTCTTTAGAATCGATGTTTTCTGATTTACAAAAATCGGCTGCAGATCTCGCTATTAAGTATAGCAAAGATTTAAGTTTGAAGCCTCGACACTAATACAAAACATTAAAACTGCAACTCCGCTTGATATTCTTCAGGCACTTCATGACTTTGGATTAATTGGGTGATATCCGAATATCAATGTTCCTCTTCGAATATTTCTCATACTTCCGGTTTCTACTGCTTCGTGTGAGAGAAGTTTTAGCAAGTTAAAATTAACTAAGAATTATTTAATCGATCGACTATTGGACAAGAACGATTATCCAATCTTTCCATAATTTCGATTGAATATAATATCGTTAAAGATATTAATTATGATGATGCAATCAATGAATTTGCTGAAATGAAAGCTAGAAAAGTGCAATTAAAATAATTATTTTCATTTATAAATATATGTGAATGATCTTTTATATTTCTTGTGTACGCAAATTTCAGTTTGTCAGCAACCTGAGCAGGATTATCAGCAGTCGAACCCATCGATATCAAGTGAACCAATTTGATTCATCCCTTTCCTTATACAGTAGTTTTTACATAAGTACAGAAGTCTTTGCTTCGCTTGCTTAAACCTCCTTTGTAACTTGATTACAGACTAGTTTATATCGACCATAGCTTCTGTTTCACCTGATAATTTATATACATCCCATGCTTTTTTTCTCTGCCACGAGTCTTATTAGTTCATTTAACAACCATTTAGGCCTATTCTTTGAAAAGTATTTCCTTCAACGATATATATATCGAACAGTCTCTGCTGATGTACTGTATCTAAAATAGCTCAACAACAGTGTATGAAATGTGTTTACAATTACTCACCTTTGAACTATGAAGCAAGCTTTGCAATCTGTCATCCATGCAAGTTATGTTTCCTTTAAACTTAATAGACTTCTGCTGCATTTAATCTCAACTTTGAAAAGTACTGTGCAGATAACAGCTACAAGGTAATTATGATAATTATTGCTGATTTGCACATGCATCTCTCCTTCTAGCAGATTGCTACCACCAGAACTTTGGCGATGTCCTTCCAGCTTGACTCTTCTTTGTTTGTCTATTTATTATTTGTATATTTAATAATTTGTTTCATCTTTCCTTATTGAGCATCTGTAATACCTTTTCCCTACCCTTCTAGCGCTTATGGGTTTCGGGGTTCATGCATAAACCTAATCAAACAAATAAATAACTTATACATTCTTTAGGAAGGACTGCATATTCCCCCCCTCTCCCTTGAAGTCTGGCCTTTCACCCTGCAAATCAGGTACATTAATCCTAGAATACACGAAATTTAGGGACACGAAACGCTTGAATCATTTTAAATAATCCAACCATGCTAATACATGCTGATAGCAATTCATTACGAAGAAAGAACCCCCCCCCCAAAGCACAATTTGAGATCGCCTCCTGTTAAAATAAAAAAGTTTTCTTATTTTAACAGGGGGCGTCAAACTGGTGGACAACGGGCCATGCAGGTCTCAGGGGTGTTTGTTCTCTGACTCAAATATCCCTAACTTTTACTTCATAGAGTTACATTTATATGAAACTAATGGCAAACAGTAATATTTATCCTAATTTCAAAGCTAAAAAATAAACGAGACAGGCTCAGGTGCTTTACATTGCAACACTCTTGCATTTTTTAACATTGAGGGGCCAGCGACGAAATGAATTTTGGGATTGCTTTAATTGAAACTAGGTAGTGCACATATGTTACTGTATACAAACAGAAGGTATAATACTGTTTGTGTTCCACTTTTAGACTTATTTATATTATTGGTTACTAAATGTAGTCCAACGTAATGATAGAGCACTTGTCAACATGCTGTTAAAATGAGGTTACAGTAATGGAAAAGGCTCAGCTTTGTCATCTTTTATACTTTACATTAGTGAGATTCAGATTAGTGAGATTGAGATTCCATTAGTGAGATTTGCCGGGATGTTTTCGTCGTTGTAGAATATTAGCCTTATTTATATAGAAATTGTATTCTTTTCCACTGGAATAAGTTCATCTCAAATCCCATTACTGCTTGATAGTTTCTAATTCTACTAGTTTCTTTTATTTTGGGCTGAGCTGTTGGTAGCGCAAATTTTTAATTTAAATCTCAGGCTTCTTACCTTCTTTACTTTTCACTTCTCGAAACAATTTTACACTGTTTCTGTTTCATCTATCTCTAACAATTTTTGATGAGATGCATCTCTCAAAACAGTTGATATGCGGCTGCCACTTATAGTGAAATTAATGATAGCAATATTTCAAAATTTTTAACTTAAAATCTTCAATTTATAATTTAACAGTTTAGAGCCTGGCTCCAGATTACCTAAGAGTTGTTAAAAAAACAGGAAGTATTCAAACAGAAATCGTTTAGTATTAGTATCAGTAATGGCCGCATGGTGCAAGAAAGCCTATGGCTTATGCTGCACCAGCCAAAAAAAAAAAAAAAAAAAAAACCCCGAATAAAACAATGATGAAAAAAATAATAATAAATAATAATAATTAATTAAAAAAAAGGAAATTAAACCTATCATCCTATGCGCTTCCCTCACCCTTCGGGTGAGGGAAGCGCATAGGGCATACTAATCCAGATGACCTTTGAATTTCCCCAAACTGTCAGCCTCTACCACCCATGTACGCAACTTATTCCAGTAATTTACAAGTCGCTGTCTAAAATAAAACTTCCTGCAGTCTAATCTAAACATTTCCCCCCCCATAACTTGAATTTATGTTCCCTAGTTCTAGCATCATTTATAATCTTGAAAATTTCGTCCTCATTCATTTTACTGATGCCTCTCAGAGCCTTAAACACCCCAATCAAATCTCCTCTAAGGTGTCTAGTTTCCAAACTCTGCAACCCACATATTCGAAGTCTTTCTTCATAAGGACGCCCTTTTGCCGATCTCACCAGGCGAGTTACCCGTCTTTGCACCCTTTCAAGAAGCTCGATGTCTTTCTTTAGGTGCGGTCTCCATACTTGAACACAGTATTCCAAGTGTGGTCTAACAAAAGCCTTATATAATGGGATTATCACGTCCCTATCTCTACTTGCAAAAGTTCGATAGATCATCGATAGGACACCATGGGCCTTCCTTGCAACCTGTTTACAATGCTCAGAGAATTTCATGTCTGACCGAATCGTAACACCCAAGTCCCTTTCCTCCAGTACTGGATTTAGTTGAACCCCACCAAGTGAATAAGTTATTTTGGGATTACTGTTTCCCAGGTGTAATACCTTACACTTTGTTGGATTAAAGCATAGCTGCCATTTTTCTGACCATTCCTGAAGTCTATCTAGGTCTCTCTGAAGAAGCTCAGCTTGACAGTGATCATTAACTACTCTACCAATTTTAACATCATCTGCAAATTTAGACATCACTCCCTCTATCCCTTCATCGATGTCGTTTATGAAAATTTAAAACAACAGTGGTCCTAATATTGATCCTTGGGGAACCCCACTTCTTACATCAATCCAATCTGAGGAATAGCCATTTATCACAACCCTCTGCCTCCTGCCCTGAAGCCATCCCTGCTATCCATCTAAGGATTTTCCCAGTGATTCCAACCTGTTCCAGCTTATAAAGCAACCGCTCATGTGGAACTGAGTCAAAAGCTTTGCTGAAATCTAAATAAACAATGTCGAAATTATTCCCTAAATCCAGCTCGTGAGTGACCCTTTCAAAATAGCGAACCAGATTTGTTAAACATGATTTTCCCTTTACAAAACCATGCTGAGTATCCTTGAGAATTTCAATTCGATCCAAATGATCCTGAATTCCACCCTTGATCATTGCCTCCATGATTTTCCCTACCACTGAAGTCAGACTGACAGGTCGATAATTTCCCACTTCACTCTTAGAGCCACCATTATGTATGGGAGATACATTGGCACTTTTCCAATCCAAGGGAATCTCCCCAGTCTAGTGATGCTCGCATAATTAGCCTCAATGGTTCAATGCACTCACTTGCCGCCTCCCTTAAGATTATAGGGTATATTCCATCAACTCCAGGAGCCTTACTGGCCTGTAGCCTGGTGTATTTAATACCATCCCCTTATGTTTGTGGCAACCTTTCTTGGGGTTTCAAAAAAACAATTATATAAACCCTAAAGACACTTGTCACGCTCAAGAAATCAGTCAAAAAAAAAAAAAAAAAACTAGCTCTTTAAAAAGATAATTAAAAGAAGAGATAATTGTTTTCGTTGAGAATGGTCAAAATTATTTATTGCTCCGTATATACTGCCTGTAAATTTTGTTCTATTCTGTGGTCGATTTTCTGTTCACTGGACGAAAAACCATGCTACCCTCGCCTGAGATCAACTAACTCAGCCACGTTGGGAAAAAGGCCCATAAAAATTTCTCACGTCATCGACGGTCTTCGAACTCGGGTTTTTTCCATCCGGTGTGTGGAGGATGGCAATTTTACCAATTTTGCTACCCACAAGGGCCTCTCTTCAATTCAGGGAATAGATAGAAATTTGAAGGTGCTAAATCATCAGAACTTATGGTGGAGTCTGTAATTTGTTGCACGATCTATTCGAACCAATCTATGTGAACTGCACAGTGTGTAGTAGTGCATTCACATGCGAAATGATGGCTCAATCATAAGTCTTCTTCTAGCATTTTTAAATGCCTGCAGAGTTATAATATATGTTTGGTCATTAACAGTGCTCGAATTAAAATTCATATGCTTTAACTGCTTTCGATTTCTAACATGTTGAAATTTTATGCTCTCACTGAAGACCGAGAAAGGAGTGCTTGGTCTTCAGTGAGAAGAGAAAGTCTTTCCAACACTGAAAACGTATGCAGGTAAAGCGTAGGAAATTTGATTTGATTGCCATGACTATTACTACTACATTGATACACCCCAGCAATCCTATAATATTAATAGTACCCAACTGAATTTTTTTTTCGTTCTTCATTCGGCGAATAGACAACTACCTTTAAACATTTTTTCCAGACACTTAAATCATGGAGTCACAATTTCTTTATGTATTTCTATTAGTTTTTTGCTTTTAGCCTGAGCAGTCACATCTGAAAGGAACTTAATAAAATTAATTTCGTCTACTTTAGCACATAGTATTCTGTAGTTCAATTCTACATTTTTATAATACAACTAGTTTTTAAATTACATTTGAGACCCTTACTTTCCGATCTGCCCTAGTAATAAAGTATCAATGCTGTTTATTAAAATCTTTAACACTGTTTTCTCATACATAAAAGTAAGTGTAAATAGATAAGAGATCTTTGACTTGACTCAATAGAAGAAGCCGTTTTTGTCTCTTGAGTAAGAACAGACCTTAATATTTTTTACCATAAACATGCTGGAAAATAAGAATGTGCGTTTTAACTTTCAGAATTTTTTTTACTGGGTTCAGACATGGGCCAAATCTTTTGAGCATACGAAATGCATTAAATTTGGAAAGAAGTTACTCTCCAGAGCACTGGCTCTTCATTTCTTCCGGCATGCGACCTAGATGAGATTGACTGCTGTTGGCTTTGGCCCAGTAAAAAAAAAAAAAAAAAAAAAAAAAAAACAGTGCTAACTTAAACAGTGTGTTGCGTAATCGGGGTAACAAAATAAAACAAAACAGGTAGTTGGTTATTTTAACACAGAATCTCGAATAGTGGATCAAGATCCAGTATTCGACTTGCCGTTTGGCCAAGCTGTTGTTCAAAGAATGCGATCACTAGGAGAATGGAACCGTCCTGTAGTGGAAAACAATCAAGAAAGAAATCTCAGATTACGTGTCCACGAAGCTCAGTAAGGATAAGCTCAGTTCGAAAATTAAGTAGCATCTGACTCCCTAGAGTCGAGGGACCCACCACGTCAATTGACAATGACAGCTTCTTTCATCATGTTTGTATGAAATCTCTGTGACCTTGTTGCTATGTAATTATTAATTAACTTGTAATAAATGCCGAGTACAAGGAACGGATTGTGGCGTCTTGGAATAAATTAGTGTTGTGTTACTAAGACGGAATTATTTTCGAATTTGCGTCTTTGCGAATATCCGTAATCATCAGTCCTAGTACAGTAGTGATAATGGTCCTTCCCAACATACCATTACATTAGACCGCTATTATATTTGTATTCATTGTAACTAATACTTTAATTCACATCAAAGCATGTAATTTACGGTGATAAATGGAAGCAAGAAGCAGTGTTGGAAGTGATGAAGTTTGCTTAAATGAATTAACTGGACTATCAATATTACATTAAAATGTTTTCCTGTCATTTCTAAATGATTTCACCTTATGATAAGAACAATTACGAATATACAGAATGAAAGATAGGGTAAATAAAAAAGAAACTGCGTGAAATGCAAATTAAGAGATTCTGAGTTCGTTAGCAGTGTACAGACAAAAATAAAATAAGCTGCCATGACGATGGAAGGTTATCAATAAAATCTAAATAATTATCCCACAAATGAATTCGTCCAAATTTAATAACAGCACGCATAATACCTGTTTCGTAGACAACATTCTAACATCGTGAGCCGTTAAAATAATAGGCCAAGGGCCACCACACCAGAGATACAATATAGAAGGATTAAATACAGAATAATTTAAATCAACTCATTTGTTTAATTCAATGAGCTGTGCAATTTTACTGAAGGCTGCTCATGTTCGCATTAAATGCTGCCAAAGAACCTCGGTTGATCTAATAAACGTTGTTCTGAATAAATGAATGAAATCTGCTTAAGTTTGATAATTTAATGTATTATTCGGCTGGGAATTAGATTATGGGAATTGGAGGATGACGAATTTTGACAGTGGCGACGCAAACAGACCCTAAAAATTTTAAAGGGAAACCAAAACCTTGGAGAGAGAATGATTAACAATCATTCTCCGAAATTCGAAGGCCTTAGAATATTAAAATCGTTCTGTGTCTCTCTGATTTGAAGTTAGGCAGCCCTGGATTAGGGAAATCCTTTTAGAAGGTTGAAAGTCCTTAAGGAAATTCTTTTTGGTAGGAGTAAAAGAACAGTACCAGCCCTCATAAAGATTTTTCAAATTAAATCGGATTTCTAGGGTCTTAAAACATCGAACCATTTCCAGATACACATACGTTCTCTTTTTTTCTCATATACCTCTTCAATTTCATTCAAAATATTCCTGTAACTCTCACAGCATATTTGGTTTCTCTTTCAGATTTTAAGGCTTAACTACTTAATATCTATTCGATCTATATCTACATTCCATATTAATAATATCTATATTCTGACTCCTTTCATTTCTAAAATTTATCCACCAAACAGTACAGTATATTGAGTATACAGTATACTGAGTTTTTCACCACAAATTTCATTATACATCTAAATAGAGGTAATGTAAACAGAGTTGGGCTTTATTAAATTCTTATATACTAGAAATGATCCAGAAGACATTATACTTAACGATTCTATCCTTTATATAATACACAAGTATACTGTTTCGGTTTTATACTAGAATGGAGGAGAATGACACGTGCCCTTGAAACACCCATGATCTTCTCCAATACCGTATGGTTTTATCCTACCAAAGAAAAGGATGTTTAGCCAAACTGCTTATATGTAGGATGGAACACATTAATTGGTGTTAAAACAGTTGCTTCGGGTCATATTTGACGATGGGATTTCCGGAATTTTGCCAATATTAGCTGTTTCACTCTCTGGACATTAATCCCTGTAACTTAGAATAGCATTGACTACATTACCCACTGGACTGGACTAAATGGATCTATGTAATAAATATACTGATTTATCTATTTATGAGTATTTAGGTAATGTATAAGTGGATTCGTGTATCTATGTCTTTAAGTAAGGTATTGTATAATATGGCGGGGATGCTAGCTTTTGGCAGGGAACGTAGTACAATAAAAAAAATTCTTGTAACTTCTGGTTATAGGTATATCTCAAGGATTGGGTTTATCAAGGCAATATTGTCTCTGGATGACCTGAAGAAAAGCATCAAAAAGCATACTGCCAACGTTCCCCTTGACATGCTTTGGACACCACACTGTAAGTAATGTACTTTCAACACATTTGTAATACAAATATTTATCAAAATCAAACAATTTTTCTTTAAAAACTGTTGCTTTCTCTTCATGTACTGTAACTTAATTAAATAAATTGCGCTGGGTAATGACTATGTGTATCGCCAAACCACCTTGCTATCACTTATTGGAACTTTTGTTGGGCCTTTCTTCTCTGCAGAGTCTAGAAACTGTCTATTCTCAATTTCAGCTCTGGGTGATTCAATGACTAAGGCAGAGGTATCACGAGGCAAGAAATAACTACACGGCCAAGATTAAGCATAAGAAAAATGAAACATGGGAAACCCTGGTCAGTGCAAATGGCAATGCTGGCCCATGGGGAATAGAGTTGTCACTAACAAGCTCCCAAGAGGAGAAGTGGTTACAGCCAACAAAACTGCACCGGGAAGTTATACCAGAACCTGGAAATAATCAATTGACAACATATTAGACCACATGTTCCAACGTAAAACTGAGCCTCAGACTGAGGAACAGAGAAAACTCTGTGAAGAAAACTCCTCTTATTGTACCGCGGATGTTGAGCCCCCCCCCCCCTTTACAATCATGGAGCTGAACATAGCAGCAGCAAACATCAAAATCAGGAAAACCCCTGGTGATTATTGGATTGAACCAGAGATGCTCAAAAAGGCAGTAGAGAAGATACCAGACGTCATTCTAAATCTATTCAATCGCTGTCTTTCAGAAGGCTATTACCCTAATAAGTGGAAAACATCAAGAATAAGATTTATACTTAAGAATCCAACCAAATCCCAGGATAAGCCAACATCGTACACACCCATAGCCTTTCTTTCTACCTTGAGCAAACTTTTTGAGCGGCTTCTATACCAGAGATTAGAGACTCACTTCCAGGAAGCGAACATGATGTCGCCGAACTAGTTCGTCTTCAGAAGAGGACGCTCAGGGACAGATGCTTTGGAAAACATAATTGAGGCAGCAAAAAACTGCGACATGAAGTATTTTCTCCTCATATCAATAGACTTTGCTGACGTTTTTGATTCTCTCTGGTGGCCTGGAATTGGATGACAGAATGATTACAGTGACTACTCCCTTTGCTACTGTCTCCGGACGCTTAGAAGGACTTTAGAAGATTTTCTTTGCGACGCATCATGTGGAACCGGTTTAATGACTCAATCAACACTGATTTCCCAATTGAAATCATAAACTTCATCCACCACTTTACAGCTTCTGAATTAGCTTCCTATGTTAATGATACTCTCAGCCACGCCTGTTATAAAGCAGCCAAAAAGAAAATTCAGTCTTCCCATCCCACTCCATGGCAGAACTCTAACCAAGTTCTGCCAAGATTTTATTTTACAGGTAGTGATGGTTTTGACGTATTGTCTTTTAAGAACCTCATATATTCTGTTCTAAGACTTTCGACGTCGGGAGGTGGCCAACTCCTGCAATGTCGTTGGTAAGTACGCCTAGCCCGATGCCGCAGGAGCTGGCCACCTCCCGACGTCGAAAGTCTTAGAACAGAATATCGGGTTCTTAAAAGACAATACGTCAAAACCATCACTACCTGTAAAATAAAATCTTGGCAGAACTTGGTTACTTCTACTGGCAATCGGGACCCATGGGGCCTTGTTTATCGCCGTACCAGGAACAAATCCTATTCCTCTACTGTTTATTGGTCGGTACCCGCAAACGGCACCGAAACTCTCACCTGGAAAGACACCATCAACACTACCTTGGACAATCTGCTTCCTTCTGATCGCCCAGAGGATGACCTGACTACTCATCAACAAATAAGACAGCTCAATAACTCCTACACTACTACTTCTGAATCTCAGCCATTTACGCAGCTGGAGGTGGACACAGCTGTCCTAAAAATTAACAACTCTGGTTGTCCAGGCCTCGACCTTCATGAGGGCATCTTTATCATACAATTCCACAAGCACGTCCAACGGTTCTTCCGACTCTATTCAACAAATATCTGAATGAAAGCACTTTCCCTGTTATCTGAAAGACAGCTCTTCTTAAACTAATTCCTAAACCTTCAAACACCCCAAGTGGCAAGTCCTTCCGTCCTATTGCTCTCTTATCGCATTTGGCCAAAACACTTGAAAGGTTGATTGCTATAAGACTCATTTCTTTACACCTCTCTTGTATCAGACGATCGATATGGTTTCCGAACTGGACGGGGAACTGAAGAAGCAGTCGTTGAATTCCTTTCTCGAGTTAACTCTGCAAATTCTAAATACGTTCTTGCTATTTTTGTTGATTTTTCTGAGGCGTTTGATCTGTTATGGTGGTCTAGTTTGTTTGCTCGCTTACGAACTGCCCATTGTCCTCTTTCTATCTATAACCTTTTTTTTAAGAAATTATTTTGAAAATCGTTCAGTTTCTGTTATTTCTGGATCTAACTCCGCCTCCCGCTCTGGGAGGCGGAGTTAGTGGGGCTGCTGCCCCCAGGGCTCTGTTCTTGCACAACTCCTCTGGAACATCGTTCTTGACGAATGGCTCCTTAAAACTATTCCTTATACATGTCTGCGCGGGTAGCACAGTGGTATCGTCACCGTCCTCCCCACACCGGGTGGAAAAGGCCTGGGTTCGAATACCGTCGATGACGCGAGGAACTTTAATGGGCTTTTTTTCACTCCGTGGCTGAGTTAGTTGGTCTCAGGCGTAGATAGCAAGGTTTTTCTCCCCAGTAACTGGGGTTTTTTCGTCCAGCAAAACAGGCAAATCAACCACAGAACATACGCAATTTACAGACACAAATACGGGTTAATGTATTTAATTACGGGTAACCCTAAAATAATAATAATTTGATATTCCTTATACATCCAAATTGGCTTATACAGACGATCTCACCCTGCTGATCCAGGGCAATTCCCGTGCCTCTCTTGAAAGTATTGCCAACTTAGTCATGCCAGATCTCTCTCAATGGTCCACTATAAATAAATTATCCATATCCTCCACGAAAACTAAAATGATGCTGGTTACGGGCTCGCTTAATATTTCACGGCCGCCTGTTGTAAAACTTGAAAACAAATAACTTTCCATGGTTTCTTCTCTAAAATTTCTTGGTCTGATCATTGATAGTAAACTTACGTTTACAAAACACTTGGAAGATCTCTCAGAGAAAGTCAAAAAACTTACCTTCTCACTTCTGCGTCTCTCTAAACAATCTTGGGGTCTTAATTCTCGCTCTCTACGGTTATATTACAAAACTGTGTTTCTGCCAATTTGTTCCTATGGCGCGGCCGCCTGGTTCTGGCATGTTAAGAAGGTTTCAGTACAGACTAAACTTCATAGCATTCAACGTAAAATGCTTTTAGCAATGTGCAGGGCCTGTAGGACTGTGTCTACTCCTGCTTTGCGGGTCCTTAACGGCTGTTTGCTCCTCGATCTTTCTTATGTACCGAGCCATGTGCTTCTACATTAGGCACGCTGTCCCTGTCACCTTCCTTGGTATTACTATCGATGTCACTGTGGATCCCAAGACAGAGAAAAGACGCTGTTGGAATACTTTGATGCAGAGCTGGCAAGACAGATGGTCCGCTACCTCTAAGGATCTTGTTACTTTAAAGTTCATCCTTAATGTCACCTTTGCCACGTTAGAGTCCACTCATAAATGGTTTCATCCTGGTTTGTACACTCTCTACTTACTCTCTGGTCATGGCTCCCTTAATGCCAAACTTGCAACTTTCAAACTTGCTGAATCACCTCCCTGTTCTTGTGGCGACCCAGTCTTCTGGGTCGCCATATTTTATACCACTGCCATCAATATCTAGATCTTCGACAGAACCTTCTTCTCTCCACTAGTATCACTGTCCCCGGAAATTCGAAAAAAAACGCCTTCTCACCCACCTACAGCAGGCCTGGAAAACCCGCTGGACGACTTCGACAAAAGGGGAAGTCACCCGAAGATTCATACCGGATAATCAACTAGTGTTTCCCAAAAGCCCAAACTGGTTTTCACCGGGACTGCTGACATCTTACCTACTCACGGGACACGGCGCAATAAGAGAAAACTCTCCAGTTTCGGTTTGAGTGACACTCCTCTCTGCCACTGTGGACAGGCAGAGAGGTGGGAGCACCTCATGCACCGCTGCCAACTATACGAAGACCTCCGCTGCCTCTTAATAACCAGAATACGTTTCTCGCCAATAAACCAAGAACAATATCTCCTGGAGAGCGAGGACAATTACAAAGCCTTAACGCAGTTTGCGCAGGATCTTTTAACTAGAAGAACATACCCACAACCTTAGCAGGAATTTTCCTACAAACCAACCACTCGTCATCCAGAATAAAGATCCTTAGATGTGTCAACCAAACAAAAACCTAACAGCTACAATCTGAAGAACAACTAATCATTAACTTAACCTAGATCTGATCACTGGCTTAAACGGGAGTCATTATCTGGACTTGACCACTCACAAGGACGGAAAACATGTCCCAGGAATGGCATACGAAGACCATCAAATAATTCTCCTCACAACAACCAGAGCATGCTGAACGATGAGCACTTACGCTCTCCGGGTCCTTGCGGGATGTCTCTTGGAGATTGTGCGCCTTGGGCTACTGCACCAACACGCCAAAGGAGGGGTAATCACTCATTTGGAATATACTACGGACCCAACTCTGACTAGACCACAGGAAAAAAGACGTCTTACAGACCACATGAGAACAGTGTGGCAGAATCGGTGGAATGACTCCACTACAGGCCGCATAACTAGAAGCTTCATATCAGACATTGGACGTGTTTACCCTATTTCCCCGACCTGGTACTCTCCTGGACTTCATACCACTTACCTGCTGACAGGGCATGGCTCCTTCAGGAAAAAGCTACACGATTTTGGAATCTCGGACATAGCACACTGTAGATGCGGACAAGAAGAAACTCGAGAGCACCTGCCCTACGAATGTAATATCTATGAAGACCTCCGTGGCCTGCTGTTTACCAAACTACGTTCCAGCCTTAGAAATCAGGAGGACATAGTGCTGCAGGAAGAAGAAACTATAAGGCTTTCACGCTTTTCGCTCAAAATCTCTTCGCGAGGCAAAGAGCACTTCCACCACCCTGAAAAAAAATTTCAGACTTTGGACCACCTAATAGATACAAAGAACACAACTGGCCATTGACGACCAGCTGAGAGACTATAGGACTTGAACACAAGAGGCGGTGACAACCTACAGCAACTGAAAGACAACTCAGTCCTTACTGGATGCGACCACACAATGGGACCTAGACGTAGCTGGCCTCTACCGAGTCCCCCACCTGGAGAGTCAAAGTGGACGAATTAGATTGCAGCCTTGCTGCCAACTGCCCAAATGGCGACCCAGGTCCGACACCTTGTCGGCCCTGTTTTATCTCCTTTTTCCGGCGGGAGGAAGCACCCCTGTCCCCTCCTCTTCCTGCCAAACCCACTTTCTTTCTGGTGTGGCATGGGCATGCCCACTGAACATTTAGGGGCCACCTTCTCTATCGGTCCATCTTTTCTTCTACCTTCCAGCCTTCCTTCTCCCCAACCAAATCTATCTACCTTCACAGCGCACATCCCCACATGTCGAAATTGTAACTACACCAAAATTGCTTGCCCGACCCTTTTCGGCCAAAAATAGAACTCATTCAGCGTACAATCCCTTCATGCTCTTAAAGCAAATCTCTATGACCAAACAAAAGCATTAAGAGGGATTAGAGAATTTTTTTTTTTTTAGGTCATCTACTTTCCTCATGGAAAGTAGATGGCAGGATCTGCCAGGGTACTGATTACTTACTGGTAACACCTGGCTAGCCTCCTCGTGGAGGGGTATGGCCAACGTCGGGTCCCATCAGGGGCCCGATGGCCAATAAGCCGGATGAACAATGGGCACAACAGACTACACTATACATACACTTTAAATTTCTGGCTTGACAGGGTACTGTCACTCGATACAGAAAACGCCGCGGAGATGGGAGAAATCCCAGGATCCGCTATGTCCCTCTTCATGTTTTCGATAGGGGTACCGCAACTGCGCAGAGGTACCGAAAACAGATCTCCGAACCCTAGGTGCGACTTTTTAGGGGTGCGATTGGCCTAGATTTTCTTTTACATGCACCACAATGCCACTGCACATAGAGTCCAAGTGGTAGAGGAATATCTTGAAACTGATAATACCCAACTACTGCCGTGGCCAGCACAGTCAGACTTAAACCCGATGGAACATGTCTGTGTGATACGCCCTCGGGTGTGGCATTGACGACTACAGCCAACTCCTCGGTTATTTGGTGAGCTAAGGTCTGTGCTGGTGGAAGAATGGGATTTGTTGCTGCAGAATCTTATAGACACCGTTATATTGAGCATGGTTCACCGCTGTCAGGCCTGTTTAGTCGTTAGAGGGAATTACACTGATATCATGTAACCATATTTTCGCGCATCTTGTATCTACTTCTGTAATGTGACCTCTGGTAATTCTTATACAGCCCCTATAAATGTCCCTTATACCTGTCTGAAGTTTCTCACTGTCTCCTCATTTCGTAGTTATTCTATGGTACACCGCCATACCAAATTTTGTCCCGCTTCATTGCAAGCTCCACGAGTTACACCACGTTTTCTACCTGTTCTGTTAATTTTGTCGAACAGTGTAGATTAGAAATTTGTAGTGAGACAATCACAAGGCATTGTGTGATCACATGAAATCTTCATATAGTTCATTCCTTCCAAAGAAGCTTTGGATGACTTCGTGTTATCAAACTAGGAATGGTTTATTTCCATAAAATAAATTAAATTAAAGACGAAACTGTATTACTTTATATAAAATTATCTCAACTGTTGCATATACGATGTACTCGATTTACAGCAGTGAAAAACCAAATCGCCTAAGTTTAATAAAATGTTAGGTTTTTCCAAGTCTTAAAATTTATTGTACTTCGGAAAACACATCCTATAAAAAGAACAAACTCCACGGATCGTTTTTCATGCGTACGCTGCTCTAGTTTTTCCTTTACTTTGGGATATGTGCCACGGTTCGTAAGGAATGAACAGGGATGCACTAGAGACTACTAATAAATTTTCTTGCAGTTCTCTCTTTTCATCTTTACGCACGATTCAACAACATCATATTTTCTGCTAACTGCAGTTTCCAACTTCCTTAATATGTTTTCAGCTTTTCACTCGCTTTATCAATGCGTTCATGCATTCATCTTAAAAATGCTTTACTGTATTTATTAAAATACACGCAATCGACAAAGAGTAGCCACAATTCTATTAGCATCTTTTAAATTACGTTTCTTGTTTTTAAAAACACAGAAGAAGGGAGAGAGGGGGATTGTGTCAGGTCATATAAACAACAGGTAGAGTGATAGTAACGACCTGATTAAGGAAAGAATTACTCAATACTGCCTTTGAATGTAACCATGTATTAGTGCCACAGGAGATGATTATTACAAGGTCAAATGGACACACTTATAGCAATTTAAAAATAACTGCTTCCAGTATTTCTACACACTCTGCGATAAGAAAACTAAGTGGATTTTCACTGTCAACATTCAAAAATCCTGTTCAATTATTCCCTTATAAAATGCACATTCAAATTTTTAATCTTCGAAATAGGGACAATCGCTGTGCTAATATTACCGTAATTTTCTGAGTATAAAATGGATCTAAGTGCCCCCGTGGGTAGAACAGTTGGCAGAATCGGCGTCCTCGTCACACAGAGTGGAAAAGATCTGGTAAGAATCCAGTCGATGACGTGAGGAATTTTTATGACTTTTTCACAACGTGGCTGAGTTAGATGGTCTCAGGCGAGTATAGCATGGTTTTTTCTTCCAGAAACCCAGGTTTTTCGTCCAGCAAATAGTAAATCGACCACAGAACATAAGCATTTACAGACATAATATACGGAGTAATATAGCATAAGTCGCTGATGCGCCTACAGCCAACGCTATTTGAAGCTACGTCACAATCCATATTATTAATAATTAAAATTACGTATTAATTTTATTAAAATATGCATAAACAATAACAAAGATTAATTGCCCCGCTATATTATCGGGAATATTGTCATTAAAATTACACATGCGTTGCCATCTCAGATGGCGGCGTCAAAACAAGTCTGGTCAGTAGCGTGTATGTTCACACACACACACAAAGTTGTATTTGTGTTTTTTTAGCCAGAAACTGGCACACACAATGCTCCAGCACACGTTGTGTGCTGGAGCATTGTTTTGATGAAGCATCCAGTCATCCGTCAACAATTCAGGTATCTTCCTTCGAATATTTTCACGCAGGCTTGTCAGCATTTCATTGTACACCCAGAGAGAACAAAGTTTCTTCACGTGCAAATGATCTTGCAGAATCGAATGAATTGCTGGTGCATTTAGGCCCAAAGTATCCTCTATCTGTTGGTAGGTCACTCGCCTGTTTTCGTCAAGCATTTTCCTCACAGCAGTAACGTTTTCCTCCGTAACTGACGTTCGTGGCCTTCCCGGCCTCTCAGAATCCTCCAGAGTGAAATTTCCCCTTTGGAATTCTCTATACCACCTGAATATCGTTGTACGATGTGGACAATCATCATCTAGTGCAAGAGTCATTTCTTCTAAGCACTGGTCTATGGTTAAACCACGCACGAAATTATACCGCAAAACTGTCCTTATCTCATTTCGTGACCACGATGCCATCGCAAGCTCTTTACACTTTCACTACTAATGAATAACTGAGCCCATCAACTTGGCGCGGCGGCTACTATGCACGTATGAACATGTCTCAACATGCAGCAACAAGCAGCTTCCTGTGATTCATTGTTGCGTCATATTGCAAAACTTTCCTAGTACCCTTTGTAATATGTTTTATTGGAAGTTTGATTTGGTGGAATGCATTCAGGCATAATAATTCATTTAATACAACTACGGAAAGTTTCAAGGTCAACTGCTGTGCCTTTGTTTCAAGAGTGGCACTTTCTGTGTAGTGGTTGTGCGCGCAGTCTCGTTAGTATCGTTTAGCCACACTTCGTGTACTTGTATGTACACTAATGCTAGGAGCATAGTAAATAAATTTGATCAATTTAAAATACTAATTAAGTCATCAAACGCAGACATTGTAAGGATATCCTTACAAATAAGGGATGCACAATTTGAATATGGAGAACACAATGCGCACAGAATGGAGAGACACGGCAGGAGGGAATGGGGTTATGCTCTTAGTTAAGAAGCATATTTTAAAATCTAAGGCAGTGCATCCAGACGACAAGGGTGAACAGTGTAGTGTTAGTCAGTCTGGTGTGACATAAGCATTTGGAAAAGGAATTTGAAGAATAGGAGTGTGCTGTAGCCCTAATGACTGTGATGAGTATAACAAACGACTACACAGAGAAATACGGTGGCCCAGTAGATCAGAATGTCTTATTATGGGGGATTTTAATTTTCCACATATTAATTGGAATTTGTGGGTTGGTCAATCTCACACACTAGCAAGAATTTTGTGGATTTATCAGATGGCTGTTTTCTACAGCAGCATGTTAGCAAGAACAATAGAAAGCCAATACAGGTAACCCCCGTATAACACGGCACTTCAACAACACGGTTTCACTCTAACACGATTGATTAAGTGCGGCAATCCTCGCACAACACGGTATTTATATAACACGGTTTCGCTCTAACACCGATAAAAAATTGTGGCAACCTCGCATAACACGGTATTTTTGAGCTTTTGCGCAGGAAAAAAAACTCTGTCATTATGTTGCATGTAATTTTTAAACATTTCCATTCTTTTTTTGTGAATCCCCGCTTTTGGTTCGCTAATCATTATGCAAAAAAAAAAAAAAAAGGGAAATCCCCATATTTTACTTTGTTGGGAAATCCCCGTGTTAGGTTCTGTGGCGTTGAACATGTGGAAAAATCCAGATTTCAAAGTTTTATCACTATTGGATAACGTGCCAGGTCATCCAAAAGATTTAAGTCATTCAAACGTTGGAGTAATGTTCCTACCACCTATACAACTTCTTTAATTAGATCAAGGTATTATATCTACCTTTGAAACTCATTACATCAGAAAATCGTTACAATGGATTTTGGCCAAAATTTATTCCGAATTGGATTGATGGAAAATTGAAGTGATGGAGGCATGGAAACATTTTTCAATAGTAGACTGTATCGGAATCGTGGCTTTATCGCTCAACGAAGTACAACCGTCAATGTAAAATGCGTGTGGAAAAATGTATGGCCAGAGTCGGTTCATGGTCGAACCGGCAGAAAACGGAATCGGTAATGTGTAAAGTGTGTTTGGGGTCAAACGGCACTAGGGGTTTTCCCCACCTCCGCGTACTTTACATTGTCGTGTGATACAGTACGCTGTAAAGGCCAGAGATTAAAAATTGTATGGACATTGTACATGAGTAGTGTTGTGAACCGTTGTTCTTCTGGCCATTTAGCCGCCAGGCTTCTGCTGAGGCCAGACGTTGCCCACACTTCGCCCCGTGGAGGCAGACCAGGTACACCAATATTTTAAATAAGTACTCTGGCAGGTCCTGCCAAACTAGTTTCCTGAGATTTCAGTGGCTAAGACTTAAAAAAATAAATAAATAAAAAGAATAAAAACTAAAAATAACTAAGTAAAAAATAAAAAAAATGAAAGGTGATCGCGTGGTGGTTGCGCTAGAATTGTGAGGCCGAAAATTGTGGGCGAATCTAATTTGGCTGTAATTAGTTTGGATGTGTGGGGCTTTCGCTTGCGTGTAGAGTGGGAGGGAAACTGAAGGCTGGAGGGGCGACAGATAGAAGAATGGAGTCGATAGTGATTTGGTGGGGCATGCCCATTCCCCACCAGAAGGGAAAGTGTGGGTGGCAAGGAGGGAAGGAGACAGAGGGACCGTCACCTCTCCCCCGGCCAGGGAAAGGGAAGAAAAAGTGGGCCAGGCAAGGACGCCGGCTCAGATCGCCAATAAGGCTAGTGTGCATGTGAAATGGCTGGCAGGAATACTGTCGTGTAGAAGAGGGCGAGGGTCATTTTCCTCAAGCCACAGTCCTCTGGAATTGTAAACTCCTCTGATTTAATGGTTACACCGGAGTATAGACACTTCTTTTTTAAACTACTAATCCTCTAACCGATTCACTCCATCCCCAACACGCTGGTTTAATTTCTGCTGCATGTCCTTTTCAACAAATTTCCCACAGCACTGTTCAACCAATTTGTATAATTCTCCCGTTTCCTTTCGATACGTGTTTAGAATTGTGCACAAAACAACCATAATTCAGTCACAGTTCAATAAAAACTCACTAACCTTGATTAAACAATCAAAGAATCAACATTCATTCCTGGAAAAGATGTATTTTCTGAAAATTACCACCAACAGATATTGATGTCCAATGAGTGATAACTACGAAAACAAGTTTCTTTTCAGAAGAAGAAAATAAATAATATAAGAAACCAAAATACGCCAGCATTACGTTTGCACGGCGGTTGTAATGTCTGAAGAGTGTGTTCACGTGTCAAGGGCTAAAAAACACAAAATAACTTATGGGGGAACACTGCTTTCTCCATCTGAGATCTACTATCTACACTGCTAGTAGTATTAATATTAGCAAAGTAATGCATGCAAGGAAGTAAACTTATATAGCATCAGCAGAAAAAATAACAACAACAAAAAAAAAGCGAAATTAATTGTCTATCCCTCTAATAATTTGTCTAATCCTTTTTTTAATTTATTCAAAGTACACATTTCCACATGAGATGGAAGTTTGTTGCAACAATCAATCACTCTGGCTGGAAAAAATTTTCGCATATCTACCCTGCAACCATCATTTTTAAATTTATCACCCCGTATATATGATGTCTGAGAAAAAGAAAGGATGCTATCCGCATTTATTTTACTCAATCCATTTAAAGCCTTAAACACTTCAATCAGATATCCTCGCAGGTGCCTAGTTTCCAAGTGCTGCGATTTGCAAGACTGAAGTCTTTCTTTTGGTAAGAGTTTTTCGAAAAGACCTGACTAATTTAACCCCAGGAGCTCACATCTGGTGAGTATGGGCTTGGCACATCCAGGGTCCTGAACTGGATATCATCATTCTTCTCTCTTTTGCTGACTCTCTCTCTCTCTCTCTCTCTCTCTCTCTCTCTCTCAGGGTAATTCAGAAAAAATTTTTTTTCGGCTGGTGCAACATAAGCCTCAGGCTTCCTTGCACCACATGGCTAATAATAATAATCTTGTTGCTCTTCTCTACATCCATTCCAACAGATCTGCATCCTTCCTAAGGTTGAAGAGGACTTGAAGAATCCCTGTTGAATGGGAGTCAAACTTAGACATCTCCAAAGACCTTTGGTATTTTATTAACAAGACAAATTGTAAATTAGGATCTCCAATGTTGTAGCTTAAAAACTATGTAGTATAGAAATCATTATAGCCCAAAACTTAAAGGTACTCGTGCAATTAATCAAGGGCCGACTGGATGTACCCGGTATTATAGATCTAACAGAAAGTTCCAGGAACATCCGTGGTCAGAATTAGCAAGCCCATCTCCTATAAGACGAATTATAAAAGCAGCTTATGCTCCATTAAACCCCCATAATAATAACAAAAACATCTATAACGCAGCAAAGTAAATAAGCTTGACCTAAAACGATATTTTCTAACCAACACACTGGGTATCAATAATCAACTGAGAATAGATTCTGATATGCTGTGTTGATAAAAAAAAAAATTCAGGAAGAAAACTTACACACACTAATCCAATCCTAAAGTGCTAGTATCAGCCGAGAAGGGTGATCGTCGACAGAACCAAAGGTGACCAGCGAGGGAAACACACTACAAAGGAATTTCTTGCTAATATGTAAAGGGACGAATTACCCTAATAGAGTGTTTTTCAGTTAGTTACTTCTACTAATTACGTGCTCGAGGGTAGTAGAGTTGGTAGAATCGCCTCCCAACACTGGTTGGAAAAGACCTGAATTCGAATTCCGTCGATTACGTGAGGAATTTTTATGGGCCTTTTTTGTTTGTTTGTTTGTTTGTTATTGGTTTTTAGGAGCATTAGCAACTAAGGCCATATTGCTCCGGGATATGCGGTGGTCATTCCCTGACCTTTCCGCATCCTTCGTATTTGGTGGTGACGGGCTCGAACCCCGGTCTAATCAAGAAGCGTGTGCTACGCACTGCTGCTCCTCCCACCTGGCTACGGAGGCGCCTGGGCCTTTTTCTCAAAGTGGCTGAGTTAGTTGTTCTCACGCGAGGGTAGCATGGTTTTTCCTCCGAAAATTTGGATTTTCGTCCAGCAAACAGGTAAATCGACCACCATAACACAATCAATTTACAGACATAATATATAACTAAACCGCAATATGGTTTAAGTCGCTGATGCACCTAAAACCCTACAATAAAAAAAAAAGAAAAGAAAAACAACAACAACAAAAACGCTACTAATTAAAGTCATTAATGAAATTTTAGAATTATTATTCTAAAATACCCCTTTTGTAACCTTCATTCCCACTAGTCCAGTGGCTGTCAAGGAGTTTGCTTTTGACAATAAATTGAAATGAATAACAATAAAAAATGTAATTTCCGGCATTTATAGAAATCTGAAAATTAGATGACTGATCTAACTGATTTCCTTTTAGACGTGATCATGAAGCGATATATTAGAAATAGCCAATTGCACAGACATAAATACTGTAAAAGAAGTGCGAGAAATCTGTTTCTGAATGGACCAAAGGTAAAACAAAAATCGATACGCATTCATAAAGAAATTATGACGTGTGTGTGGGGCGAAGCGTTAATGTTTCCAAAAATGTCGGTAAGTTGTGTCAAATGTTTAAAGGGGGAAGAAGCAACTTGCTGGATGAAGAATGGCCTGATCGCCCAAGAATATCAGTTCACTGCTGTTAATGGTGCTGAAGATGGACGCAGGCAGCATTAAAGAGTATTATAATGTATCTACTATAAGAAGAAAGCAACTTCAACTTCTTGATGATGGAGTCATCTTGCATGATAATGCACGACCATACACTGTGCACTGGTGTTAGCTGCATAGGTGACTCTAACCACCGCAGATATCTATCTATTCCTCATCTTAAGGAAGGTTCTGTAGGAAAATATTTTCTTAAAAATAATGAGTTTGCACGAGCAGGATCGAATGGAGTTTACATGACATTTCTTCAAGTGGGTTTCAAAATCTCACGAAACGTGCCGATGAACGTTTTAATATTCGTAATTATATTGAGATGTATACTACATGAATCTTTGTAACAATACCATTTTCTATATCCCACTAACTTTGAAAATAAAATATTGGAGATCGTACTTTTCGATTTGCTCTGACAGAAACATTACAGATGATGTTTTCCAATAACAGCAATGACAAGCAATACAATTTCGTATATTAGCACTCAGAAAGGGACAGAAATAATCGAGTATCACATGTCACAGCGACGAAAATGAAATGATAAATTTATTTGTTGTAAGGAGAAAAAAACTGTAAAGCATTTGGCGGAGGCATTGGAGCGAAGAAGATTCTGGGAAGAAAAGAAAGTAAAACGAACGAAAAATAGGAAAAACTGCTTTTGTTTATGAAATACAGAGGCTGCTACTGGGAGAAAGGCTCCATAAAAGGCAGAGAATTTACTACTTACTCAATATTATGAGCAATGTGAGGAATTCACTATTTTTATCTGAAGATGAAAATAGGGAAGAAAAAACGTGGCGTTTCGTAAAAACAGAACAATAAATGAAAAGCTAATATTGACACGACATTTTTAGCACATTGAGTGCTGCCTGCCACTGACACTGAAGAAGACAAATTATTGCGCATTGGTAAAAAAAAAAAAAAAAAAAAAAAGGGGGCTAAAGAAATGAATCAATGAATCTAGTATCTTGTTGAAAATTACGATAAATGATCTTTGATTTTTTATCACTATTTTTACACTTGCGCCGACCTCTTTGATAAGTCTGCTATAATCGTATATTATTTTTATTATGTCATCTGAAAAGGTC
Source organism: Mastigoproctus giganteus (assembly GCF_048544385.1). Classification (NCBI taxonomy): domain Eukaryota; kingdom Metazoa; phylum Arthropoda; class Arachnida; order Uropygi; family Thelyphonidae; genus Mastigoproctus; species Mastigoproctus giganteus. The sequence goes on from NC_143577.1 coordinate 50,268,408, forward strand.
ATATATTGACCTTGTTACTGTATCATTTTACTTTGTTTTCGTAAAATACACTTTTCCTTACAGGATATCTTCTTAATATCAGTATAAATAAATACAAAAAGAAATTTCTGGCAAAATAGAATTGAAAAATCTACTTAATTATGCAAGTACCATTTCCAGTGATCAACACGCAGTTAATAACAATAAGCTTTCCCTCATCACGACTGCTAGATATCTAAGAAATATAAAATAACCTATATTCCAATTGAAAATGCACAATAATACTGAATACAACTTAATCCATTCTCATATCATCGTATTAATATCGTTTTTCGTTGGTGTCAGCAACAACCACACCTTCCTGGTTTGTCCTTCCACATAAATGAGTGGCTTTTTTAGTTTGGCGTACTGAAGATCATAATGTGAATCTCCACCCAGGTTGTTGGCCTAATTTTTTTTTTTTTTTTTTTTTTGTTTTTATACACATAGTTACTTATTATCTTTGAAAATATTCAAATGAAATGCATATTTTCCAGGTAAGTGAGCCTTCAGAACACCTATCCTTCAGACGATTGCTAACCAACTACAGTAGGTATTGCAACTACAATACATACCTACTTTTGCGATCCCTCTCCTGCAATCAATGGTACCGACTACGGGCTGGGTAGGCCCATGAGAAAAGACGAATTTCATCAGACATTTAATACTTTGTTTTCCAAATGAGACAGCCTAGTTTTGTGTAAGATACCCAGAAGAATCATTCTAGAATTAAGTTTTGATCACGCAGGAAAGTATACAAAACAAGTCATTCATTACCGGGTTGGATCCGAATGCAGGTACAGAATTCCGCAATTCGCGTGTTAAAAATCTGCACAACGCCACGAAATAAGTGGTTCATCGCAAACAGCTAGCTGCCATGTTTGGCAGCTTTAAATCACCGTAACTTATAAACTTATTTGGCCGTTGAGGGGTACAAAAAGAAAATTTTAATTATAAATTTAATTATCTTCAGAAAATTTAATAATGGAAGACACCTCCGCATTGGTGTGTACTTTAAAATAAATAAATAAATAAATAAATAATAAACCACCTGTTTGAATCACTACTCATGTAGTTATCTATCCAGCTGAACTTTGAGTTTCCCCAAGTTTTCAGCCTCAACCACCCACGGAGGCAACTTAGTCCAATAATTAACAACTCGCTTGATAAAAGAAAACTTCCTACAATCCAATCTAAACCTCTTTCCGAAATTAAAATTTATGGCTCCTAGTAGTGGAATCGTTTACGGTTAGGTTATTATGTTGCTGCAGGGCATCAGCAACCTAGACCATACTGCATTGTATATAATATGTCTGTAAATTGAGCGTGTTTTGTGATCGGTTTGCTGGACAAAAAACCCGAGTTGACCGAGAAAAAACCATGCTACTCTCATCTGAGACCTACTACCTCAGCTACGGTGTGAAAAAGGCCCATAAAATTCCTCACATAATTGAAGACCTTCAAACTCGGGTCTCTTCCACCTGGCGAAGGTGGCTAGTGATTATACCAACTGTTCTACCCACGAGGGCACACCATTTATAAAATGAAAATTCCACCTTCGTTTATTTATTTATTTTTTCACCTCTCCGAGCCTTATACACCACAATTAAATCTCCTCTAAGGTGTCTAAGTTTTCATGCTACCCTCGCCTGAGACCAACTAACTCAACCACGTAAAAAAAAAAAAAACCCATAAAAATTCCTCCCGTCTTCTTCGGTGTCAGGCAGCACTCAACGTGCTGGAAATGTGTCAATATTTGAAGTCTTTCCTCACTTAGATCACCCTTTTCCGATCTCACCAGGCGCGTTGCCCGTCATTGGATCCCTTTCAAGAAGATTGGTGTCTTTTTTAGCTGTGGTCTCCATATCTGGACACAGTATTCTAAGTGTAGTCTCACAACAATTGACTTATACAGTAATATTATAACCTTCCTATCTCTACAAGTAAGTGTTCGATAAATCATCGATAAGACATGGGACTTCCTTATCCCCTGGCTACACTGCATGTATCACAGTGTCGTAACTCCCAAATCTTTCTTCCACCACTGTGTTGTATTTCAGCCCCACCAATTGTATAGGGATAGGGGGCGTGATGACATCACACCCTCTATTCCCTTTGTCGATCTAATTTAAGAAAATTGATGTCTCTTTACTTTCAAATAAACACGACGCAAATCTACTTCATAAATGCACTTTTACATACACCACGCACTCAGTCATAATTTAACAATATTTTAAAAAGTTCTCAAAAAAAAAAGTCAGCTAATATATTTCAAAATCCAGTCTACAGTTTATTTTTGTGAATAAGCACTTTACTTAATCAAGAGCATGCAGGCTCTTTATCCAGCAAAAGCATCCAGTATAAGTTTATAATTATTTCTCATTATCCAATGGTCGATATTTTAATTTTTTTGACTTAACAGCCTATTTAAATTATTGGTCAAATGTTCGATAGGCAAAGAACTAGTCTGTTTTTAATCTTAGCCAGCTTCACAGAGAAACAAACAGATTCTATGCTACCTAAAATAGCACATCAAAGAACCAGAACTATTTATTCTTAATATTCAGTAATAATCCTGTGCTCGAGCGGAACCTAACTGGTCTCTTTAGAAGGTCACCCACTGAAAAACCACAAACAAACTGAAGAAGAAATTTAGGGAAGTACTGTAGTCGCTTTATGTCACAATTCAAGGTTAATTGAGAAAATATCTGATAGGAAGTTGGCTTGAACTATCTATAATTAAAAGTTTCAATGACATGTTTTTCGATAAATTACAACGGGCTACTAGTGAAGTTGCCCCATTAAAGGCACACAAATTACAGCTTATGATCTTAAAAAGTAAGAATAGCATTTCCTTCAGGAATCCTCAACAGCCGCTCTCGAAGTAGCACAGTTGGTATAAGCGCCTTTCCCTTCACACCTGGTGGAAAAAAAACTGATTTCGAATCTCGTAGATGAGGTGAGGAATTTTCATGGGCCTTTTTCACAACATGGGTGAGTTAGTCGGTCTCAGACGAAGGTAGCACGGTTTTTCTCCCGGAAACTCTGATTTTTCCCAGCAAACAACAAGTCGATCACAGAACATATGCAATTTACAGGCATAATATATACGGCACAATATGGTTTAATTCGCTGATGCACCCAAAACCCTACAACCATCACTCAACCTCAGTAGTTCCAATATTTGCTAGCTATATTCGATCTGTCAGCCATTAACTGATAGTAATTTTTATGAACTAAATATACCTCAACCTAATAATTTTGCTCTTATGAGCTGATATCACTCATCCAAAATAGAAAAATAAACTGTGAGGGATTCAACCATAAACCCATTTTGGAAATTAGTGAAAGAGAATCGATTAAATAAAGAATATTCATGGGAATCAAAGAGTGTGTCCACAATATTTTGGAAGTAATATTCTTCGCTAATGTATTTCTTTCTAATATTTCATTACGGGATTAATAGGTAAACAGCAATCCTAGTAATTAATGATTCATTCTATAATTATTTTATGTTTATCAGAAAACGTTTACCACATATATTCACAAAATTGTAGGCTGTCATTTTCCCTAAAATTCTACATTTTCATCGCAAGCTTTTAAAATCATGAGGAACCACTTCGATTTATCAAGTGCTACAGAAATATTTCCCACAATTTAAACTTATCTTATCGTTACCGTTATTGGAGTTTGCTGCATTTGTTTAGATTGGAAAACTTCCAGGCGTACAAATATGCTTGAAAACGTTCACTAAATGCAGCGTCCTATCAACATCTCTTTGGATCTGATAGGTATTCAAGTAACTAAAATTTAATTGAGAAAGAGGAAATTTCCGAAGATGAAGTTTTATAATTAAGATTACACATGCATTTAACTCAATCTATACGTTTGAGTTCATTATTGCTCGAGCCCACGTTGAATGAAGTTGACCTGTTGTCGTTATAGTGGGGTTTCAGGAGCATCGGCAACTAAGGCCATATTGTTCCATGTATACTATCTGTAAATTGGGTGTTCTGAGGTCGATTTTCTGTTTGTTGGACGAAAAACCCATGCTACCCTCGCTTGAGACCGACTCAGCCACGTTGTGGAAAAAGGCCCATAAAAATTCCTCACGTCATCGACGAGACTCGATCTCAGGTCTTTTCCACCCGGTGTGTGGAGGACGGCGAGTCTACCAACTGCACTACCCACGTTGGCTCTAGCCAACTTTCTCCAAAGGAACGTAAAGCAATATGATAGCAATCGTTTATGAAATACTGTTTTAAAATATATAATCATAGTTTTATATAATATAATATCATATTATAATTAGTATCTTGATAAGTGTAATTAATGATTTATTTCATGTTTTTATCATTATTTCATGTTTTTAATTACAATTTTTATTGTTTATGTAATTACACATTGTCGTTAGTCTTTTCCTATAATGAATGTGTACAAATAAAAACAGTCAACAAATCTGCAGCTCTTTTATTTCTTTTCATAAGAATCAGGTCCTCAGGGCATTATAGACACCCACATGATGGAAATTTATCACCTGACATAGCATTTCTAATAATAAAAAAAGGAGAGCTGTTAGCTTCCTACTGATAATCAGTTGTTCTAGTTTCCCTTTTCAGGAGACCGTGCCTAGACAATCTTTAATGTGGCCTCATTTTACTTCAAAAAGTTAAAACATTTTGCCATTTTTAAATTGATTGTTTTCAAGCATGCAACTTTTTCTTTACGGACGTTCGATCCACAAAGAAAAGGTTAAGAGAAAGTTTCTAAACTTTCCACGAAGTGTGCCTGCATTGATAAATGATGATGCTCAAGACTGTGACGTTTCAATGCCACATACGCATTCTCTACATAAACACAAGGCAGTATCCTTTTTTTTTCTCTCCTTCGGACAAGCACGTGATTTTCATCCTTTGGTTCGTTTCTTGCTCTTATGAGCTGATATCACTCATCCAAAATAGAAAAATAAACTGTGAGGGATTCACCATAAACCTAAGACAAATGCACATTCGCTACACGAGATGCACAGTAAATTATCTGCCGATATTTTTAGCGATTTCAAATGGACGTACAATGGAAGATACGTGTTTTTACATTGGTGCAAATCATGCAATTTTTGAGTGAAAAACACAAGATGGCGGTGAAGTTTCTGATGGCAGGAATCTGTCTGAATATTAAAAACCTTTTCACCAAATGTTTTACGAGATTAATTTATTAATTTACATAACAGATTATAAGATTTCTCAATAAAATAAAATGTGATTGTGAGAATTAGACTGATAATGGCAATGATTATACAGGTACAATGAACAGACACAAAACAAATATGGATACTAATCATATCGGATATATGATGTACTTCATGTAGTTACGATGCATATTTTCGCTAACTTTAGAGGTAGTATTGTAAATTAAAAACTATGGAGGTTAATAAAATGTGGGATGCAGTAAGATGTATTTCTTCAAAGCTGAAGCAGCATAAAAATATCAATATCATGATCAATGATTCATGCATAGTGGCTAGTGGAACACTATAGCATGCGGCTGGAGTAGCAGACTTGAATTTTATCAAACCTATATCGACTACTATGGCAGGCAATTCATTCCCATGATATACAACACGCTTTCTGAAAGTAAACCTCATGCAGTCCTACCTTCTGTTACTGCCCAAGTTGTACTTGTGCAACCCTGTTTCCTCCACACTTCTACCAGTGAAAACGTATCTCCCTTAATCATTTTACTGATTCTCTTCCGGGGCCTTATACACCTCTGTTAGTCCCCCCCCCTAAGATGTTAAGATGTCGGAGTCTTAAAGTACCTTCTGGATTTCTGTTCCCCAGGTGCAAAACCATACATTTAGAAGCATTAAACTTCACATGCCATTTTTCGGACCATTTGTGCAACCGATATAAGTCATTACGAAGGAAAATGACCTGGTTCTGGACGTTAACCATCCTTCTTACCTCTAAATTATTAGCCAACTTTCACAATGTCCTCTGCTCTTCCTCATGAGTGTCATTAAGGAAGACAAACAGTTGTGATGGGGAACTAGATTATGTCACAATAGTCAAAGAATAGGAAAGACTGGTTGATTGCAACAAGAGGAGCTGTAAAGGAAACGAATTGTGGGAAGGGAAAGGAATTACACTATACATATCACACACATACCTCAGCAAACATACTGCTCATCTTTAAGCAACACTGCTCGATACTGAAATTGCCAGGCAGAAGCTCTCGTGGGTAGCACAATTGATAGGATCGCCGTCCTCTTCACACCGGGTGGAAAAAGACCTGAATTCGAGTCCCGTCGATGACGTGAGGAATTTTTATGGGCCTTTTTCACAACGTGGATGAGTTAGTCGGTCTCAGGCAAGGGTAGCATGGATTTTCTTCCTGGAAACTCGGGATTTTCGTCCAGCAAACAGAAAATCGACCTCAGAACACACGCAATTTACAGACAATATACACGGAGAATATAGCCTTAGTCGCTAATGTTCCTTAAAAGCCTACAACAACAGCCGTATTAAAAAAAAAAAAAAAAAAACCTAGTTTTAACCAACAAATTGCTTTATTGTATAGAACAAAACCCTTTGTGTGTATATATAATTCGACATATCAACTACTTTGTCACATAATCGCCCAATTTACAACTAAGAGAAGAGAAGTAACAGAATACAACTTTAATGTTATTTTGTACCATGAGAGAACTTTTAAGCGATTAAGGGAATTGTAATTTCGAAGTGCATTTAAAAATGATATCTATGTATATAGGTGTACACTAAATCTTATTTTACTGTCTGACTATATCACCATTTTAAGAGTGAAATTTGTAAAATATCTTATAAAGTTGGGAACGTTTGTTCTCAATAACTTGAAAACATTTGTTTAGTCATGCAGGTTACGAAATATTTTATTTATTTATTTATTTCAGTTCAAAATAGATATATGTCTCAAGACAGCAGCATGCTTGAGAGAATAATCCGTTATAACCATTTTATGTTGACAAAAATTAAACATTTAAGTTCGCTATTGGAGCTAGAAACGTAGAATACAAATGCTTAAAGAATTCCGATTTTCTTTTGCATACAGAATGTGAGTGGGTCGATCCGAAGGTTGTAAAATAATTCTGAAGTACTGTGTGAAACGTCATATTTATGTATTTGTAATTTACCACTTCGGAGTATCATTGCGAAGTTGGTCTTTCATTTGGGTTGAAAGAGACAAATGTGGTGAAGATCGATGAGGCATCGATTCCACAGGAAAGAAATTCGCACAGCTTCCAAAGTTTTACTTGTAAAGTGATATAAAGAACACGTGTAGATGTTATAAGGAGTTATGAACTTTCCGTTAATCCATCTCATGAACCATTCACATCCAAAGACACGTTTTTGGTACAAAGAATAAGACCAAATGACCGCTACGCAGAAATCACCGAATTAATGCATCTAGTAGCATAACTAAAAGGATGTTCTGTTCCGAAGAGTTCTTACTTCATACTGAATCGTAGTGAAGTACGTAGTCCTAGGATGATTGAGGTGATGTACAACGATATTACGTTTATGTTCCAAATCAGACAAAGATTTTTATGCTTGTAATCTTTTATAACCGAAGATCTAAGAACATCTAACTTCAACATCGCATCTAACAGCGAAAACTATTGCGCACATTGGCCTTGCTAATGGACAGACATATGGTATGAAGGCAGAAGTGAAATTGCATCATAAGTTTTAATATTCCGATTTAATTCGGTTTCGATTACTGTGTCAGAGCGGATGGAATTTTCTCCTAAAGCACACTGTGTAAAATTCATTTTTATTGTGAGATAATAGATGCGACTCTCCTTATGACATTTATTTAAAAAAAATAAATAATGGATGCATATCTAAAAAAAAAAAAAAAAATCTTAATCCTTCACACTTTTTCCCATTTCCAAAAATTGATTATCTAATTCCGCTTTTAATTTTACAAAACTGTTTGCCTAGCAGCTTGATAGATAACTGATTCAAATGATCTACAACTCGCTGACCGAAGATAAACTACATGAGGTTCAGCCTTCCATTACTATATTTGTGGCCCCAGTTTTTCTTGTCACCCCCAGTTTTTCAGTCATCCCCTTTAGTGGCTTATACACCTCAACCCGATATCTTAGTTCCCCCCATATGTTTAGTTGCCAAGCTTTGTAAGCCGTTCTCCAAATGGATATCGATTAGCACTCCTCACCAATCTGGTTACTATTATTTGAACCCTCTGTACACGCTATGTGTCTTCCTTTAGGTGTGGCTTCCAGACCTAAACACAGTATAGTATTCTAAATGTGGTCTCACCATTTCACACAGAGGCTAATGAATATTTGGGATTCAAATCGAAATAGTAGTAATTTACTACATATGTATGCTGTTTCACTAAAAACTGCCTCTTCTGTATTTCTTCATGACTATTATATTTATCTACGTTGGGCTTATTTCCTCCCTCTTTTTGCATGTTAACAACTCAACTTCCTGTGGACCGATTTTCATTAAATTTTATATTTGGGTCTTTTAAAAAGATTTGTCTGGCCATCTGAAATTTATTTAAAATCAGACCAACAGAAATCCGCCAATTATGTTCTTTCTCCGTCCGCCCGCATGTAATAACTCGACTCCCAATGAATGGATTTTTATGAAATTTTATATTTCTCTCTTTAGAACGATTTATCGACTCTTCCCAAATTTCATTAAAATAGAACCAACAGAATTATTATTGTTTTCATACATATCACCCAGGCTATCCATATACCGTATACGGTATTGTAGTTGAAGCACTGGATATTATATTTGTTGCCATGTTGTTATATTTGTTGGAGGAATTAACGGACAATGTGGTGGATGCGCACAAACGAAGTTTTCTCGTTTCGTCGTTGCTATTTTTCTATTTTATTATTACAAATCAAACTATTACTATTTGCTGATGCTCCTGAAATGAAACGAACTGCACACATTAACCAATTTGTTGCTATTCTAAAATTTAGCTTTGTTATCCCATAAACTGTTATTAGAAGTCATATACCGCATGTTCAGCTTTAATAAAATAAAATAAAAATGAAGTGAAGATGAATACAAAAGGTTAAAAGAAAAGAAAAAAGGCATTTCTATATTTATATTCCGCAATGAAGCGCATTTTCAAGTAATTACCTCGATTCACTGATTTGGTAGATTCGTCATGACCCCGTTCAGAAAGTTCTTGTCTGCATCAGTAACCAGTTTTGAAATATCTCTTTTATTTGTTTATTATATAGGCTTGTTTCAATTTTTCGTTGGTGACCAATTAAACTATCAGTTCTTTGTTTCGCTAACATTTTTAAGACTCAGAGCAGACCGAACATGTAATTGAGATTTTCAATGTTTTTGTTGCACTGTATTTAAATGGTTGAGATAAACCATTGAGAAAACGGTGTTCAGGCCATACAGCGCTCTTTTGAAAACAATAAAACATGGGCAACAAAAACTATCTACATCGCTTTTCACAATCAGCCAACCACCGTTTCATAGTGTAAACTGGAAAAACAACCTTTGTATATTCAGTTTTTGTTGTTGCTGGTTTTTTTTTTTTTTTTTTTTTTGTTTAGAAAGTTGATCTGAAAGATCTGGGCAATGCTTATCCTATTTCGCAACATTCAACTTGCTTTCGTAGGTTGGAGTTGAAAAGGATATTACCACCAAACAGCAGATTTGAGAACTTTGAAACTCTGAAAATCATTCATATGCCCTACATGTAAAATGTAGGGCATATAAATGATTTTATCATGCTCTTTTGCACTATTCCCCATTGTAAAAGAAGCTAAAAGACCCCAGAAAGTGTCCGAACACAATATTAAAAAAAAAAAAAAAAAGAATCAATCCAAATATGTTGAGAAAATTAAAACTACAAACTATACAAAATGAAAATCGAGTACTAATAACACAGTAACAGTTAAAGTGATAGCTTCTCATACCCCTTCAAACTATAAACAAAATATACAAAAACTGGTTTTCCATCTACCGATAACCTTGTTCTGCATACCCTAGTTTAAAGAGTGTACGGATGATACTCATTCTAGTAATTCCATTGTTCCAAATAATAACAACCAATAAGATAAAAACTCAGATTTACAGAATGTATTTAAGGATCCTGTAAATAATCGAGACCAGGCCATTCTGTTTCAGAATAACCTTGATCGGTTACACATATGGTCTGAAAGATGGTATTTGAAGTTTAATCTTAATCAGTGCAAGGTCGCATTTGGGGGAAATGAAACCAGAGGAAAAAACTTACAGATTAGGCAACACGTAATTAAAGGTAGTTCAAGATGAAAAAGATTTATGACTTATCATTTCCCTCGCAGTGTAAGCAGGAAGCCAGGAAGGCTCTCTCTGTAGATACTCTGTCTTTCAACATGTTTCCAACTCGTATCAATGATCTATACTAGGACCTTTGCTAATTCTTCAAACCAATATCTTAAATTACTCTAACTGTTATAATCCCTCCTGGCTCACAATGGTTATAAAGGAAAACTGCGTCTGCTGTATTGTATTAGTAGCTCATTAAAGAAGTTCATTATCAATTTACGTCACTTTATAAAATCAATTCTTTCAGTCTAATTTGGTATTAGGAATAATTCTCGTTATTAGGAATAATAACGAGAATAATCATTATTTTAACGGGATACAAATTCAAATTATTTGTTAACGGGATACAAATTCAAATTATTTCACGATATTTTTAATTTTATATGTTATATATGGGCAAGAATACTGCCAATTGAAATACAGAATAAAGAAATTAAGTAACCGAATATGTTAGGAAGTATGACTCAATTGCAATATGATACTATTATTTACATAGTTGTAGGATAACTATAGGGAAAAATATTTTCTGCGCTCGATTAACAAATAATTCAAATACTGTAGTACAAAAAAAAAAAAAAAATTGACATTGTTGGTTTTTAATTTATTCAAAATTTTTACAGGTTTTAAGCTGTAAAACAATACAAACATAAACGTAGATGCGACCGCTGTGCTAAGAGATGCGCAGCACTTAAACCGGGAATTTATTTTCTGTGCATCTATCATGATTCCCAATAACCTAGCCACAAACCTACTTGTACTCTGCAGGCCGGGAAGCTAACAGATTCACTTGTCAGCTTAAAGGAGTAACCAACAAATGTTTTATGCATAGCAAAGACTGCCGTTTGATGTCAGTTATGGAACCTCTTTAACGGTCGGTAAAAATTCGTTGCATGCGCCTCTAAGTTGGTCACAATGGAAAATAACGTGCATAAAAGTTTCTATCTCGACTGAAACCGAATTCACACGTTTCCATACCGTGGAAACATCCTCACTTTGATTCAGCCCTCGCAGCTAATGCAGCTGTAAAAGTTAACTATGGCATTTGTATAGGAAAAACACATTTTCCCCCTGTAAAAACTGTTTCCTCGTATAATTTGCAGTTTAATGTACGCCATAATTCAATGTGCAGTATTTGAAAAAACATTTTGGCTGCTGTTCATGTCAAGAAGCTTGGTCTCCACGCTGTATTAAGAATTTTTTTATTTACAGTTTTCTTTTCTTTTTTACCTCTATGCAATAGGCTAAAAAGAGAATAAAAACCAAATGATAATCTCTGTAAGGGACAACTCTCTCTCTCTCTCGGAAATATAATGACCTTGAGCTTCTTCCTAGCGGTCCTCAATCAGAGGTACACATCTGTAATTCCAATGCAGGTTTGCTGCATAATGATTGTAATTGTTAAATTGAGGATTTAAGTTTCCAGGAATCCCATGTGTGTGTGTCCGTTACCTGGTATCTAAGCCAATCAACAGGGAGAAGGGTATAAGGTTAAAGAAATTTCTTTATTCTCTTGGTAACAGTTATACAAATGAAACTTTAAAATGGCGATGCGCACTATGAATACATCCTTCACGGAACTGTGAGTTCAAGTTTCCTTGGCCTACTTCTGTTTTAGTGAGAACTGTCTTGAAATTAAAGCTGCTGCACTTAGTGTTTTGTCAAAATTTAAAAAAAAAAAAAAATTAAGTAATCTTCCGCACTGTGAAGAAATATCTAAAGAGCTTTCAATATCCTTTCTTCTCGGGAAAAGACCAATATAACGTCATAAAGAAAATGCAAGTAAAAATGGGTGTTTGATTTTATTTAGAATACTAATATAGAAGAACAGAAAATATTAAGGATAATTTATCAGTATTACTGATGTATTACCAAGCTCTCTGGCGTGTGCCCATCCAATACAATAATAAAACCCAATAAGCTATCATTCATCTTATATGAACAACGGCCCAATGGATCAGCAAATTTCTCTTCATTTATTATATACAATAGCCTGACTTTAGTGAGCTTTACTTCCTGAATAAAACAGTACTAATCTACTTATCTCTGAAGGACATGTCTTCTTGCGATCCTATCTCACTTTTCTGAAAACAGGCTCTGTTTCTCAATTGCACGAAAAATAATAAGCTCCTTAGCGAAGAAATGAAAATGGTGTGTCTATGGGGGGTTCAAGAAAATAAGTTAAAAACAGCAATGACGCCCACGCAGGCCATCACCATAGCAAAAATATCTGCTTTTCCTGCTGACCTACTTACGCTCTGATGCTCAAGGAGCTAGCACAATACGCGAGGTTCGCTTGTTTCTGCTGGACCTCAACTCTTTATGTTGCAACGTTTCTAAAGGATAACCAGTCATTTATCTGTGATTACTTTAAGATGCGAGTACTCTGATAGGAATGCCAAACTTACAATGACTTCAGATTTAATATTTTTCACTTTTTATTCACACATTTAAACGGGGAGAAAATAAAGCTCCACGAACATGTTCTTTAATGATCAGAGAGCGGAAACTGATATTTCCTGATGTCGGCTAAGGAAGCTGTTTTTTTTTGCCTTCATTTGGAAGTATTTTTCTGCATTCGTTTTCGACATCTGTGATTTGCACACTCGTTTACTACACGATGTAGCTATTACTACTCCTTTCCTAGAAAAGCTTCTTTTTTCTCTTTTGCAACTCTTTTTCTTAATGAATCCGAAAAGTTGTTGAAATAAAAATGGTGGCTCACACTGGCTGTGGCTATGAAGAAAGAAACAGTTTTAACAACAAACTTGAAGGCCTGCAAGTTACAATTTTCAGGAAATGAATATTAGGGGAAATTGTGTGTTATTTTCATAAATGAAATAAATAAATTTCCGTTTATTCTCAGGAAGACCGAGGCCAGAAGAGTTTACATATGTGATTGCATATTATGATAAGGCAAAAAAATAGGTGACAATTTGTGAGAATAATGATTATGAAAATATGTGAAAAATGACGCATCGCTTTATTTTAAATAGGATGTTTTGTGAATACCTTCGGAGATGCAGGAACAATTTGTTTTGGTTTGTGCAATGAAGTTAGCAGACCGACGTAGGGCAGAAGTGCGAGTGTATAGTAGCTGAATGTGGTTCAAGCCCGCACGACTACTAAATACGGCAAGTTCCTACACTCTCTCTCTCTATTTGGTGAACTCCTATGAGCTTATACTTTCCGGAGTATAAACTAAGAGAAGAGCAGCGTATTACCACCAGCAAAAGTGCGAATAAAATTTGTGGCAAACGGAAGGTCAATGACAGTACAAAAGAATACTTCAAAGAACAGACCTTTATGAACTCCAGCATTAATCGAGAAATTTAAGGATTTAGAGATAACTGCACGTAGTAGGAGGTCACAGAGCAATCTGACCACTCAACTGAAAGAACCAGAAGGCAGGCAGACAAAAAATCGGGTGGGAGCTCAGAAGACCTTCAGGTCAACTTGGGTTAAATACCAATGGATTATCATGAGCAGTTTATTCACGTTAGCTGCATTTAGGCTAAAGGAAAAAATTCAGTATTCGTTTGCCGTTAAAAAATAACTCTTGCTCATTATATTATTTTTTTTTCCGAACTAGTGTAAATATGAGACTATTCTTTAATAATGATACATTGAAACAGAAGCTGTAACAAGAGCAAGTCAACATGAAACGATGCTCTGTAATATAGAAAGTTATACCTTGGGCGTTCAGTAACAGTGAATAACAATGAATGTTTTCAACAGAGATATGATGGAAAGTGTATTTTATAACGCTGTGTTTGAAGGTGTAGCCTGTTTTTTTTTTATTAGCATCTTCAGTTCGCAAGATTCTTCATATTCTAGTTTTCACGTACATAGAGTTTGGTCTATCTGTTCATATTTGTTGGAAAGCTGATTGAAAAGTTCTGGAGTCAGGAGTTTTCTAGACCTTACTGCAGCGGTCAATTTTTCAGAAGTTTCTAGACTATTCTACCCACATCCGATTCCGGCTTTTCAGAGGGATATATATATATATATATATATATAAAGCAAACTTCTGAGGCAAGTCAATCACTGGAGTTGCAAGTGCGTGAGTTAATGTTGTTACATATTAATAAACTCATTTTTTTTTACGGTGCCAATTACAGTTGAATGTGGGTGTTTTTTTTTTGCTTTTAAAATATCAAGTCAGTGCGTTAATTCACCAGATGGATTCTGTTATGTGTGCGGTGGTTATACAATTAAATATCACAGTCTATACAACATCCCTGTTAAAGATATGAGCATTATTTTGGCTGCAAATTAGGTGATCAGGACAAGAAGTTAGTTCTCATAAATGCTACACTGATCTGACTAACATATTGACTGATAACTTATTACAACGCTACTAAAATCATGGTTGCAATATGTCTCTAAAAACACACCTCCACCATTCCCATTTGGACTTTTTCCCAAGATACGCATGGACATGCTAGTAATTAATACAGTTAACATTTTCATCAGGCTAGTGCAACTGTGAAGGAACGTTACGAATGAAGGTGGAAACCCAGTATGCTGGCGGACTACTAGGAGATGTAATGATCAGAGAAGTCCTGATCATTCTGGAAAAAAAAAGGAGAAAAGAAAACGGAAAAAAAAAAGTTTTCACGCTGATTATTGTAATACTTATTAGAATTAATTTTTGATTTCAATAAGTACAGATAGTACCAGCATCCACAGATTTGAGTGCTAAGCAATATCTGACTTAAAATTTGGATCAGTTCATCAATCCATAAGATCTACCATATTTCGGTAGGAAAAAAATAAAAATAAAAAGCTCAAATATTTAGCTTTTTATTTATTTTTTTTTTTTTTCACACGGTGTCCGATACCATAGCCTAAATAAAATTTTGATATTTGGCACTGAATTTTCTTTTACACCCAGAAATGAATATTATTTTACAACTTAGAACTCAGTATACCTTATAAACATCAAAGGAACAAACAAACACTTTTCTTATTGTTCCTCTTTCATAGGATGAAGCAATCTTTGCCTTCTATTCTAGATTGGAGTGGATTTTTGTCCCGGACAACGTAACTTTCCCAGTGAGGGTCAAAGTTACGGACAAACAGCTATTGAGAAATTTTAAAAGTATCATCGTCCAGTGAATGAATACAATAAGATACTTTTAAGAACTAGTATTTGCTGTATAATCAAAGCAAATAACAACAATTTTATAGAAAGTTCTGGCCATAGCGAATGTAGCTGATAACTTCGGGTAACACCTACCAATAAATAAATAAATAAAAAACTATAATTACAAAGCTTCTGGAAACCTATACTACTGCTTCTTTTAACATTGAATTCATCTGAAGTAGATAGGATAGCATTTTTTTATTGCATACAATTCAACATTTCTTTTATAGCAGGATTGTAATCAGTTTTTAAAAATAAGCGTATCCGTTCTGTCTTAAGTTTCTGCTCATGTGGTCATTACAGTTTTTTATGTTATCAAAGCGATATACTGTAGACCACATTAAAGAGATGGTGTATAATTAAAGATAACCAACAACTGTACACACTAATTATAATCCAAAATTTTTAAAAATAAAAATTCAATGATTTTAAAACGTTTTCCTCGCTAGTTGCCACTGTTAGAGTGCTTTGAAAGGACATATCTGAAAATATTTAAATGAAGCAAACTATAAAAAAAAAGTGCCGAATATATTTCTGCTATTTGATAATACGCTTCTTATCCTTATAAAAAAGCTTCCTTGGATTCCTTACAGTTTTAAAAGTAGCATTATACAGTATGTTTACATTAGTCAGTTCTGGCTAAACGGAAAACAAGCAAGCCTTACTCGTACTTAACATTATTTATTAAAACAAACATGGCGCATAAAGGTAAAATTAGCAAGTATAATTTCATTATTTTCGAAATATCTCGACATCCATATCAGGGGTAATTTACACAGAGAAATGTGTTATTATTATTATTATACTTAGTAACAGTATACAACTACTACTTCAGCATCTCCATAAACCTTCCATGGTATCGAGTTGAGTTTAAAAAAAATAATAATAATTAAAAATAAATAATAATAAGCCAATGCGATGGAATGAGAATGGACAAGCTGCCAATTTATTTATTTATTAATATGTACACGTTTCTCACACACAGGGCACAATTCTTGATAGAAAGTCTTTTCTTCATCTTCGACAATTTAGACTGCTAAAAACTATAATTCCTTATTGGAATTGTAGGAAATGGAAACTACTTGTAAATTAAAAGTGCGGGATCCCTATAGAGCTATTTCCAGTCTTGTGGATACCGTTCTACACAGCATCAGTCCTATTCTGGAAGCGCACATCGGCCCTAACTTTTGGTAAGCTGCTATTTCTATTTGGTAGACGTTTATGGAAACACCCACCAAAAGTAAGATATTTCCAAAAATTTGTTGTTCTTCATAAAAGGGTTTAACGTCTTTATCAGCTCTTTTGTTCTCACTCATTATTAGAGTGCTAAATTTTTGTCAACGAGGAATTTCTGTTAATCCCCCAAGTCAACTCTAATACTCGGTAAATACATTGATTCCCTGATTCCCATACAGATTTGTAGATAGGCTACTGATAATTAATCGTAACATTATTAGTTAATTAATTCACAAACAGCATTTAAGATTTTGTGGGTAAAATTAGTGGGTATTTGTGGGTAAAATTAGTGACTAGTTATAATTAGCAATTAAGAATCGAAAGTTTCTTGGTCTTCCGGTTTATGGCATTAGGCTAACATCTGCATATCCTAAGAGCAAACAACTTTGACAGATTTCACAGTAACCTGCCGTGTTTGTTAATTCATACATTAATTCAGGAACTTTCATCCGCTTATAAGATTCTCAGATAGATTGCTGGGTGGCTGCAGGACAGAAGGCAGAGGGTTGTGATTAAAGGATATTCTTCAGATTGCATTAGCATTAGCAGAGGCATATGATGCAAGAAAGCAAGCTTATACAGCATTAGCCAAAAATTAAAAAAAAAAAAAACACTTCCCATTTCGCCCATCCGGTCACTCCAAACGTTTGTCTAGTTCCGGATGGGCGAAATGGGAAGGGTTTTTTTTTTTTTTTTTTTTTTTTTTTTTGGCTGATGCTGCATAAGCTTGCTTTCTTGCATCATATGCCTTAACTAATGCTAATGCAATCTGAAGAATATTCATTAATCACAACCCTCTGTCTTCTGCCCTGCAGCCACCCAGCTTGGTGTAACGTCAGGAGTGGGGTCCCCAACAATCGGTTCTTGGTCCACTGTCGTTTCTGATTTTCAAAAATGACATCGACGAAGGTACAGAAAGCACGATTTCAAAAGGTCAGACGAAGTCAAGATCGGTAAAGCCGTTAATGATCAGTGCCAAGCAGGGCCCCTTCAGGATGACTTGAACAGACTTCAAAAATGGTCAGAAAAGTGGCAGCTATGTTTTAATGCGGCATAATGCAAGTTCTTAAAAACTTGGACAAAAAGCAACCCCAAAATAAATTATACACCTCGTGAGGTTAAATTAAAAACAGCAGAGGAAGAAAAGGATCTAGAAGTTACGATACGGAGTATGAAATTTTTCGAGCAGTGTAAACAGGCATCCAGGAAATGCCATGGTGTCCTATTGATGATTTATCGAACATTATCCTGTAGAGAGATCATAATCCCACCCTATAAGGCAATTGTAAGACCGCATTTGGAATACCATGTTTTGAATACTGAATATAGAGATCTCATCTGAAAAAAAAAAAGAAAAAGACATTGGGTTTCTTGAAAGGGTCCAAAGATGAGAAACTCGCATGGTGAGTCGGCAAAAGGGCGACCGTACGAGGAAAGGCTCCGATTGTGTGGGCTACAGAGCTTGACAATCAGGCAACTGGGAGGGGGCCCTTATTAAAGTTTATAAGGCTTTGAGAGGGGTTAATAAAAAGATGAAGGTGGAAAGTTTTACTGTTATAAAGAAGTTCAGAACTAGAGGCCATAAATTCAAATTATAGGAGAAAACTAGATTGTAGGACGTTTTCTTTTTGCTAGCGAGTCGTTGATTGCTGGAACAAGTTGCCGTCGTAGTTAGTTGAGGCTGATAGTTTCAATAACTTCAAAAGTCAACTGGATGGTTACCTATGTGAGGAAGGAAGCACATAATTTGTATTTTATTATCTTCTTGTTTTTCTTTTTCAATTTTTTTTTTCGTCCAGTGCCGCAAAAGCCTCTGGCTTCCTTGCACTATATGCAGACTACTATACTATTACTTATGTGCAACTGGGAGGTTTGTCTTCTCTTTTCATGTGTCTTTGGGAATAGCAGAATTCAAACTGCCCAGTTAATGCAATGCGCTTATTGAGAGCAACAGAACAAACTCTCTCACCCCCAAGAATGAACTGCCTTTGTATTGCACTATTTTCAAACAAAATGTATCGACAAAAGGATAATTCACATTTAAATGAGACCACATAACATCAGATGAGGAACAAATAAGTTCTCTTAAATGGTAGATTAATCTTTTGGAGATGCCATTTGAGCGATAACATCATTACATTAAATATAGGTGACTTAAATCCTACTGACTAAAAAGTCACATAAAAAGGACAAAGCAATCCTGCAAACTTTTTATAATTTAAATAAGGTGCAGATCTGAAGTTATAAGTGTGTATTTGAACACTAACAGTGAGCATATTTTTTTGCGCTAAAAAAATAAAAAATGTAATCCCTAACGAAAGGAACTCAGTAATGATTTCAACATTTCACTGCATTATTGCATTTAAACACAGTTCGTTTTTCAGTGATTCTGTATTTTTATCAAAAACTACAAAAATGAACTTTCCATATGGACAGACAGCTTAATTAATACTTACCAGCACAGCATCTTTTCTTTCTTATATCATTATTTGACAAAGCTAAGGTGTTTCCGATGTGTTGTTCGAAAAGCTTTCACAATCGTTGATTCACGTAAAAATGCAGCAGTAGTACCACTGACGTAAGTAAAGATTATAGGCTTAAAGTTGCAATATCCGCACGATTATTTTTCGGTCTTACCAGTCTATGCGAGTTGTTTGAACTGAAGTTTCATGTTGCTAACCAAAAAATTTACTAGTATACTACCCTCCCCCCCCCAAAAAAAACCAGCATTCCCATCCACAGAAATTACATTTATAATTGATGGTTACTTCAACATGCAACTGGAAATGAAATACTTTTTCACGTTGTACGCAAGCGCCATCTCTCATTTTAAAATGAATTCTGACAACGCTAATAATGATAAATATAAAATTAAATAATATATCAAATTTATATATAATATATATAAAATAAAAGCTTTATTTAATCAAATAACGTAATAATTGTTAGTTATTTATCACAAACATTGAATAAAATTAGCTTTAAAGAGATTATACCATGACAGGATTTCATGTAAGATATCTGAAACTATTATTTTTAATATCAGTGCTAAATCTAGTTATACAATTTCAGTCACGGATACGGACTACAAGAAATCAAATTATTATTACAAAACTGAGAAAATGATATCAATAATATATAATAAAATAGATTAATATTGGATACTCAAAAAATGCAACCGAAGAAAATTAAACTGAATGAAACCTTGCTGACATTTATTTCAATCAAAGAATTAGTTTGTGTCAGGCAGAGGTGAAGCATTTTTCCGGGGAACTTATTTTTGGGTTCTCATTCCACAAATACATAAACAAACCGAACTCGGTTAAAGCGCACGGCTTGACAGACATGATACACTAACACAGAGGATCCAAAAACACATTTGGAGTTAACAGAAGATAGGCTATATTCGTAGGGTTGGTTCATTACAGCCACCAAAAGAAAGTTATGTATGAATTACGTTTAATACTTAATTCATTGAACCGCAAATCACGCTACAGTGTGTTAAAGTCTGCGATAAAATCACAAAGGAGGTTAGGCAGATTTATGAGACGTCTCTGACAACGAATGCAATGAAAAGCAGCAAAGACTTCTTATGTTAACACTAGAAGAAAGGGGTTCAATCACATTGCTTCACTTGATATCGATGGTCTAACTATTTTTGATGATCCTGCTCAGTTGCGGACAAATTGAATAGGTATTTTGCATTGTTTTGTTGTTTAAGAATTGTTTAAGAAAGGAGATAAAAAAAAAAAAAGGTATAAAGTGCAGCCATTATCAACCCACTGCAGGATGGAAGCCTCCTCAACAATTCATGCTGAGGGAAATGGACCATAATCTGCCACGCTGATCCAGTGCGGGTTGGCAGATCGACCGTATTCAGCAGTCAGGGGCTTGAACCCCGGTCTACTCAAAGAGCGTGTGCTACTGCACTCCCGCTCATGACCACTCGGCTACGGAGGGAGATGGCAGACGTTTATCAAATTCTAACATGGAGCTAAATGATTGTGATAATTGAGAGGAAAGTGGAAGAGAAATTGTTGAAAAAAATGACACCTGTGGTGGATGGAATCTATCCAATTACATTAATAGAGGCAGCAAAGGAGGTAAGCGAACCCTCAACCATAATTATGAAAGTATCTTTGGATTCAGAGGAGGTTCCTATGGGCCAGAGATATGCGAATATATCCCAATTCACAAAGGGGACCAGAAAGTGGCAGGAATAATTACAGAACTGTTAGTTTAACTTCTATTCATGGGAAAATAGTTTGACTTATTTAATTGGAACAGTGTGGCATTAAGGGCAAGTTACTGCTATAGATAAAGGGACGGTCGAGTAGGAGAAGACAATTACTGCTGGACGCTGCTTTTTCATGGGCTAATGTTATTATTGGAGTCGCTCAGGGTTAGTGTTCGGTCTATTGTCCTTTATATTTATTAATGGTATTGACGAAGGTATATCATACTTAATGTCTAAGTTTGCAGACGATGCATAGGTTAGTGGGATAGTTAATGACAAAAATTAAGGTATGGTGCTGCAACAAGATCTAGAAAAAATTGGCAGATGGGCTGAGAAATGGTAGTTGAAGTTTAACACTGAAAAATGCAAAGTACTGCATATGGGTAGCAGTAATTCCAGATTAACGGCCAACTATGCGGTACTACACTCAGAGTAGTGGAAAATGAAAAAGACTTGGGGTAATTGTGCAATCAGATGAGGTTCTCTGAGCAGTGCGGACAGGCAGCCAGGACAGCTCATGTTTTCATTAATCCATAGTACAAGAAATGGCAATGGTTAGGCCCCATCTTGAGTGCTGTATACATGTCTGGAGGGTTCATTTTAGGAATGAAATAGTTCTGATGGAACGGATGTAGAGAAGGGGAAAATAAAGGTGGTGTTACGAAGAATGGCTTGTTCTACAAACTGCTGTGGCTGGAGACTAGGCATCCACGAGGTGATCTGATTCAAGTGTTTAAGGCTTTGAACGGATTGAGCAGACTCAATGCTGATGATATTCTTCCTCTTGCTGATATTACACATAGGAGGGGACTTAAATTCAAATTAAGAAAGGGCGGTTGCAGGATAGATGTGCCTTCAACAGTGGGCGATTAATTGTTTGAACAAACTTCCATCTGTTGCTGTGGAATTTGGTAGTTTGAATAATTTCAAGCAAGAACTAGACAAACATATTGGAGGGGATGAACAGGTGATGTAGAAAGTTTTTTTTTTCTATTTTTGGCTGATGTGTATAAGCTACTACTACTAATACAATATAAAGACGTGTTAAATGTGTTAAAAATCATACATGGGTAAGTTACTTTCTAAAGTCAACAAAGTTAAATTTAAGTTTAGTTAAAAATTGCTCCAAAAAGTAACATAAACTATTACACGAAAAATAACTGTTACTTTCTGTGTTTTGCGGGAAAAAAAAGCTTTAGGTCTCTGATTGCTATTGATGAAAATTCCGCGTAATTAATATTGCAACTCTTGCCACACTTAAAATATTTACAATCCAGTATCCGAGCTAAGGAGGCCAACGTAGCCGAGTGAGTACACGCTCTTTGAGTAGACAGGGGTTCAAGCTCCTGACTGCCAAATACGGTCGCTCTGTCGACCCGCACTGGACCAGCGTGGCAGATTATGGTCCATTTCTCTCAACATGCATCGTTGATGAGGCTTCCACCTGCAGTGGATGAATAATGGCTGCAGTTTACCTTTTTTTATCCGAGCTAATCCTCTTTTAATGACTTTTTAAATGATTATTTTATTTAAGTTCAATTTTCTAAAAGGTAAAAAAAATATATATATATATATATATAAAATCAGAGGTTATTTCTGAACTAACTCAATATGAACTGTTACTTATACAAGCTTTTTAAAATTTATTACAGTACTTGAAAAAAAATAAATAAATTTCAACTTGCCATGGTTCAACAGAATACGAAGGAAACCTCTAGAAGAAAAGGAAGTGTTTAGGCGATGGAAAAGAACCATCAAGCCGAGAACAACTTATATAAAAAAGAAGATAGAGCACAATTCTTAAGAATAAAAAAGAGAAACAGCTTTGTAATGCGTTACTTCTCACGTCTGGTTAAAATGCTGTAGATTATATGGATACTAGCACTATTTACTATTTCTGGTAATTTTTTCAAGAAGTTAGATTATTTGCTTTGATCAGTAATTGACTTTGCCCCAACTTCTCCTACGTGTTATGTAAGTATAAACCGTATTACTTACAATGAATTACAGATTCGAAATCACTAACTACACTGGAAAGTTACCTGCTGTACTGAAACTGTGCCAGTTTTGGAGAGCATGAAATTTTCCAATGTGGTGAAATAACGATTCTTAAACTGCAGTTAGGGCGCAGATTAAGATTTTTCCCGCAGTGAAAAATCTTTCTTAATCTGCGTTACTTTCTTGTTCTATTTTTAGAATTAATTTTATCAGAATACAAAAATTGATATGGGTAATAGAAACTGAAATAAGAAGCAGCAAAATCAATAATCAAACTAGTATGCAAACGCATGAAATGTAGAGTGATCCAAAAATCAAAAGCGAGAAGATCAATATCAAATTGAATCAGATATGAGAACATAATATATCAAGCATAAGAGCTTGGCGGGAGCTAATATGCAAACTAAATTCGTTGCAAGCAGTGATGAAACAGTCTATAAAACCACACTTACGAATGAACATAAACAAGACTACTGACGAGATTAAACAAGTTGTTTTAAAAGAATTTAAAAATGAATTTAAGAAAATTAAGATTAATGCTGTTTGAAAGGTCCGCGACAAGGAAATTGTCATTGAGGCTGTTTCGGCTAGAGATTTAGAAAAATTAAAGAAATGTGATAAATTTAAAGAACAAAAGCTCAAAGTAGATATGCCCAAAAAGCTTAATCCCACACTTATTATCTATGATGTGCATAAAGAAACTCCTGACACTGAGTTTTTGGAGGATATTTAAAACTCTTAAAACTCTTTAAAACTTTTTGGAGGATATTTAAAACTCTTAAAACTCTTTAAAACTTTTTGGAGGATATTTAAAACTCTTAAAACTCTTTAAAACTTTTTGGAGGATCTTAAAAACTTAAATGAAAAAGGCATTTCTGCAGAGGACTTTAAAAACTCTGTAAAAATTAGGTTTAAAATTAAGTCCAGGATTAAGAATAATATGCGTTGGTGATTGAACCTTCTCCACATATTAGGAAAATACTTCTAAACTCAAGGAACCGTTTATTTTTAGGTTGGACATCTCATGAAAGATTTCATTATTGCATCAAGATGCTTTAAGTGTCTTAATTATGGCCACTCTGCCCGCAATTGCCTGCGATCAGGGTTTACCTGCGGACACTGTGGAAAAACTGGACATAAATTCGATGATTGTCAGGAAAAGGAGTCTCCTCCTCCTTCTTGCCCTAATTGTAGATCTCGAAAGAAACAAGCAGACCATTCGTATAGAGATAAACGTTGCTGGAATTTATCAGAGCGCAACAGGTGACAAAGTCACAACTAGTTATATTTAATCCTTCCAATGTAGAATCTGTTAGAGAATCTATTAGAGTACTTCAGTTGAATTGTCAACGATCTATTATCTGTCTTCAGTGATTTGGCTAGTCTCATTTCTGACAAAAACATCAAAATGGTCTTGCAAGAAATTTACTCATATAAAGGTACTGTCAAGGGTTTCTCTTCTACTTGTAAGATTGTTCAGTCAGAACCGGATGTTACTGGTATTGGTGGAAATACTGTGGCCAGGGTTTGGGCTGCCGTGATTGTGACAGATCCAAACATTGTTGTTACGAAAATCGCAGGAAAAGCATTCTGCATGCGCCTGCTTGGAAGGCACTTTTGAACAATTTTACCTCCTTTCCGTATATTTCCAATGTTCTCAGCAGTCGCAGAATATAAAACCTTTTCTAACTTTTCTTTAACTACGTATAGTCATTGTCTTATAAAACTAGCTGGGAGAAGAGTAATTATATGCATGGATGCCAATGCTTCACCCACAGTGTGGAATGCCCCTGTAACAAATTCAAAAGGAGAGTTATTGGAGAATTTTATAATCACAAAAAATCTAAAAATCTGGAACTCGGTGGGACATCCACTGAACCACTGGATGAGACTTTTATCTCGTCCAGTGGTTCTTCATATATGGCGCCTCTATAGCCAAGTGGGAAGGAGCAGCAGTGCTTAGCACACGCTTCTTGATTTAGAACGGGGTTCGAGCCCGTCACCACCAAATACGGAGGATGCGGAAAGGTCAGGGAATGACCACCGCATATCCAGGAGCAATATGGCCTCACGGTTTCAAATTTAACTTTTGGTCAACATATAGCAAATTGGACGGTTCAACCTTCCTGGTCAGCTAGTGACCACAATCTTATCGTTTTTGATAATCCTCAAAATAATAGAAATCCTTTTGATTTTCCTAGATAT
Source organism: Mastigoproctus giganteus (assembly GCF_048544385.1). NCBI lineage: Eukaryota > Metazoa > Arthropoda > Arachnida > Uropygi > Thelyphonidae > Mastigoproctus > Mastigoproctus giganteus. Next base: position 50,293,612 of record NC_143577.1, read on the forward strand.
AACACAAAATATGCTGACTGGAGTTCTTTTGAGAATAATGTTAAAGAATCGTTCACGAAAGAACATATTAATGAGATTGGCTTGCTGCCTGCTGAAGATCAGGCTGAGGTGGTGAGGGTTTAAATCACTGGAATCTGTGATACCTCATTTAGAAGGAAAATGCGTAGGAAAAACCATGTTCTCTGGTGGTCTAGGGAACTTACAAGTCTAAGAGAGGATCTTAGATTAAAGAGGAAAAATTTCCAAAAAGCAAAAAGAAATAATAGATAGATTGTATGACTTGTACAAAGATGCTAGGCGAGCATATTACAATCAAATATATAAAAACAAGAAATCCTCCTGGGAGAAGCTTGTTAAACAGACCTTAAAAAAATGAACCATGGGGCCTACAAGGTGGCATTGGAAAAACTATACCCTGCTGAGGTCTTTTCCTCTTTTAAATCCAATAACTCTGAAACTCTCTCTCTTGGGGGGACTCAATGAATGCAATATTAGATGAGATTATCAGTCAAGACACTTCTGTTCCAGAAAGCACAGAGAAGACCAATATAAGAAGAGACCATCTTATGTATATAGGCTCAAGTGAGAAGGATGCATTTAATGAGAATGGAATTAGGGAAGCTATTAATGCGTTCAGAGACAACAAATGTCCAGGTCTAGACTTGTTTGAAGTAGTGATTCTAAAACGAATATGGAAGTTGAAACCTAATCTTATCTAAAATCTGATGAACAAATGCTTAAGTGATGGTGTTTTTCCTAAACCTTGGAAAGTAGCTAATTTAAAGTTAATTTTGAAACCTGGTAAACCTGCTGATTCCCCCTTCATCCTATCGTCCAATAGCCCTGTTGTCTTTTCTTGGAAAATTAATAGTTACTAGGTTTATGTATTACTACACTTCCAAAAATTTACAGGCCGATTCCCAATTCGGATTTCGTAAAGGTAAATCAACGGTAGACGCGATTAGGCTCTTACTGGATTCTGTGGCTTCTTCTGGTTCGAAATACGTCCTCGGACGCTTCGTGGACTTCAAAGGGGCCTTTGACACCATCTGGTGGCAGAGTGTCCTGGCGAGGTCCCGGGAGGCCGGTGTTTCCTATTAGCTATTTTGACTCCTTTAGCTATTTTGATAATAGGAATCTGGTTGCCTACTCGGGGATTTGCTCAGTGAGGCAGGTGTTCACCAGGGGCTGCCCTCAAGGATCTGTGCTTGGACCAGTTTGCTGGGCTATGGTCCTTGATAAGTGGCTTAATCGTGGGCATGAAAACGTTCTTAAAGTGACTTATGCCCGATGATCTGGCTATCCTCGTCTATGGTGATTCTAGACGAATGCTTGAACATCGGGTAAATGATATCTTGTTGGGCCTGGACACTTGGTGCAAAATGTACAAATTGACAATCTCTACTAATAAGACAAAACAGATGCTTTTAAAAGGTTTATTAAAAATCAATCGACCACCTAATGTTAGTATTCATGGTCATGCAATCAAAATTGTAAAACAATATAGATACCTGGGCGTATTAATTGATAAGTTGAAATTCACTGCTCATGCTAAATATCTAGTAAATAAAATTAAAGCTCTTACTGAGAAAATTATGAGAATCTCTAAAATCGCCTGGGGTATAAAACCAATGACCCTAAAATTGTATTATACATGCATATTTCTTCAAATTATGTGTTATGCTGCTGGTACCTGGGAGCACCGTGTAAATAATTCTCTAATTGCCAGATTTCTCTCTCAAGCGCAGAGATTCTTCCTGATGGCAACTAGTGGTTGCTGCCTCACTGTCTCAACTATGGCAGTGCAGGTTCTCACAGGAAAGTTGCCCATACAATATGAAATATTTTACTATTACTTGCAATACTTCAGAAGAAAAAAATTTACGTGCTAGAATTGATAATTTTGGTCTAAATCTTCATGTTTCAACCAGAGAGGACAACATTAGAATTAGAAATGAATTAATATAAAAACTGGCAAAATAAATGGCAGAACACTGATGTGGGCAGAGTAACTGCTTCCTTCTTTCCTGTTGCATCTGAGTTTTCTAAAAATAAAACTGCATGGCTGTGCCCTGGATTAAACGTTACATTTTTACTGTCAGGACACGGTTTGAAAGCCAGACTATTTTCTTAAGATCTGTTGCAAAATGGTTTTCTGATAAAATGAACATAATGTTAACTCCGGTCATTTGATGTTTTCAATAGAATTTTGGGTGTAAATAATTGTAAAAACATGAATATGTTTTGTATATTGGTGTTCGACAGGTCCTGGTTTGGTGTTCGCACGTACTGTATATATATTTATTGATTTCTTATATGTTCGATGTGCTTCTCAATATGTAAAGATAGTAATTAGCTTTTTAATTTGTTTTATGCTTTTTTAGTTTAATTATTCCAATTTCTGGTTTATTTAATTATACAGATTCCTATCTTTACACACATTCCTTCTTTTAAAAGGATTTCCACAGTTGCAATCAGTATCCGAATGTCTGTATATTTATTGAAAGTTACAGCGAGCAAAAATAATAAAATAAAGACCGAATACAGTTCAAAAGAGTTAAAATCACAAGACGGAAGTGTTGATTCCTGTATAATACGAACCGAAAGCAAGGATAAATCAACCAGTGCTGGCCACGTCACGTGGAATGTTCCTATAACACGTAAATACAGATAAATTATTGGCTTTTTAAAGTTAAACTATCTTTTCGCTCATACTGTAGTATAGTAGAAAAATTTTTAAATGTTTATAGCCTCTCAGCAGTCCACCCACCAGGGGGATTTACGGAACAAGTGCCAGTTTGCACATCAAGTATAATTAAATGTGGGGCAAACGAAGCCTGTTTTAGAAGAGACTTCTGATGTCTTATCACACGCAGTAACAAGCACGAACTGTTCAACTGGTGTTATGAGAAAGTAGCAGTAATTTTTGAACGTTCCATCTACTCATAATTAAGTTAGATAAACTTTTACAATTTAAACGGCAGCTGTAGCCGAGTGATTAAACGCGAAGTGCACGTGTTTGATTTCGGAATACCCGTGGTTCGAGCCCATGAGCGTTAAATAAGCTGCTGTACTTTTATTCTATAGTGTAAACTTCTTCTCTAGTCGTCACAAGGTATAAGAAGCGAATTTTATTTATTTAAAAGAGAACAAAATACTATACCCTTGGATCTCTCTTAATAAAGAGGTTGGTGGACTCTTGACGAAACTGTTTGAATATATTGAATACTATTGACAACTACAGTTTTATAAAGAAGGCAGCCAAGCCAGAAAATCAAAAATGTTACGTCGAAAGCAGCCCAGTTAATCTGTTGTTGTAGGGTTTTAGGAGCATTAGCGACTAAGGCCATATTGCTCCATGTATACCATCTGTAAATTGCGTGTGTTCTGTGGTCGATTTTGCTAGACGAAAAACCAGAGTTTCCAGGATAAAAACCATGCTACCCTCGCCTGAGATCGACTAACTCAGTCACGTTGTGAAAAAGGCCCATAAAAATTCTTCACGTTATCGACAGGACTCGAACTCGGGTCTCTTCCACCCGGTGTTTTTAGGACAGCGACTCTACCAACTGTGCTTTCGACGAAGGCAATCCATTTAAACGAGACAACAAATGATGTATAATAAAATAAGAGAAATGAAGACCAAAAATGCATTTTTTTTTTTTTTTGGTGATGGGCATAAGTGGTCATAATCAATCATTGGAATAATTCATTCGATTATTATACTGATATCATTGGAATGGTTCATTCGCTTATACTCATATCATTCGAATGATTATTTGATCGTGGATACGAGTGATATAATCGAATTACATCATTCGAATGGTATAATTAAATTATATCATTCGATCGCTTAATTCGATTATGGCATTCGAATAATATAATCGAATGATCAGTAATTAGTACCTACTAATCATTGACTTTTCTATTATTGAAATCTCGATTACTAATCATTCAATTATGGAAATCATTCGATTATTAAATAAACATTAGATTCAACCAACCGTATTATTAGAGCAATTACTTTCTATGATGGCTCAGTGATAACAGTGCGTGACAAATAGAAACAAAAATAGATGAGAGGGTCAGAATTTCCTTATTAGTGGGATAATGCTCCAGAAATTAGTAAAAAATTATCGAGGCTTTTCATATATAAAAATTTAATCTTCTATTATTGCCAATACTCAAAAACAACTCGAAAACAAAGCAATTGATTAATCTATATATTTTTCTCATCTTTCTTTTTCCACTTCGCAGTAGTAGTAAATAAATATTAACATAATATAATCTATGCTCGTGCATATCTCGGAAATTGCAGTCAAAACAAATAAAAAGAAAATGTAATTAAATGGTTCATTGAATATTTACTTGCTATTTATAACGGAAATGAGTCATTGGACTTAAACTGAGGTTTCGGGGAAAAATTAACGGCAAAAAGAAAAAAAAAAAACAGTAAAATCCTCTTCTCAAAAGAACGAGTTTATGCAGGGAGAATCAGGCGTAGTTATCTGTAGGTGAACATACCTCGCAATTTCTCGGAAATTTTTTAATGCCTCGAAGCTACGCTATCACCCTATTATCAACATAGCCCTATTTATACAAGTACTGTATATGGCAGGTGAAAATTCCACTCCCTTTAACCTTACATGAAAAACCTTGCTTGTTGTCTCATTTGTGTGCAACTCCATTTTAGTGTAGTGGGGTGTGTGCGTTTGTATGTATGTGTGTGTGTGTGTGTACTTTTCAGCCATTAATTAACTCTTACTGTTGTCTGATTAGGACTTTACAGGCAGTGCAGAGAAAATGTTTAGTGCTTGGCTGCTCCTATTGCCTTGACCCACATTTTACACCAAAAAAATACCTTCTCTCTCTCTCTCCAGGGAAGGTTTGCTGTAATTACTACTCGTAAGATGGCGCTAAATTACTTTTATAAAGCAGTGCGCTGCTTCAGACGCAGAGCTGGTGCGGTCACTGTTTCATAACTTTCTTCACGAAATCAGAACAATTCATCATGGAATGGGTAGGACTCTACTTTATCCTTCCCAGGGACACTGGACTACCTTGGGTGTAGCATTTGGGTCGTGTACACAGCCTTGGTGAATTTCGAATTGAAATAATTCTCGGATGTCTTTTGAATGCCAACTGGGCAGAGCATGCTCATCGCATAGATGGAACTACAAAAACAGGAGGATGTAATTTGAAGAATCTAAACTTGTGATGAAGAAAAAGTTAAGAGATTAAAAGAGCACTTTAAGCTCTCACCTAAATGTTTGGAATCACATTTCATTTTTTCTTAATTTTCAAAGTTTTTTTTATTAAAATACGACCAACTTTATTTACCAATTTTTATTAAAACATTTTCTATTATGTATAAAAATTAAAAGAAAAACTTTAAATATTTCAGAAAGGTGTAGAAGGCTCCTCAATGTGGTGGAACGTTGTAGAAGATTCTACAATATTCTAGAAAGTGGGAGTATTGCTTCTATATTATAGAAAATTGCAAATGACTCTAGAGTGTTTTGCAATAATATAAATTGAAGAGAAAGCTGTAACTCATAAAATAGAACATCCGTCATTAAGAAAGAGTGTTTGGTGTAACGTTTGTGTTTCGTGATAAACATGGCAAGAAATACCTGATTGTTGAAAAAAGAGAAGTGCTATTATAACTCTGTATAAAGAAAGTTATTCCATGAGAAGTATTGGCAAAAAAACTAGGTGTTACATTTAAAGGAGTACAAACTACCACTCGACGATTCAATGAGACTGGAAGTTTAAAGGATAAACCACGATCAGGACGACTGCGCGAAAAAAATGGAAGCATTTTTCACAACACATTTTTCTAAACGCAATCGACCCTGAAATCCAAGCTGAGTTCAATAGGACCAGAGAAACTCTACATCCCACTTTTAAAACCTCCTCTTAAACAAGGCCTTTATGGTCGGTTAACGGTCCAAAACTCTAATTAAAACCGGAAAATCGAAATAAAGGGTTGGCTTGGACTAAGAGCCATCAACATTGGACAATTGCAGAGTGGAAAATTATACTGTGAATGACTACAAATTTGAAAATTTTGGACCCAAGAGTAGTTTGTGAAACGATCAACTGAACCAAAAATGGTGCCACATTGTTTAGTGCCTACAGTCAAACACGGTTGTGATTCTTCACATTACAGGAGAGATCTAATAGACTAAGAGACCGAAACTAGACTTTCTACCTGTTTTTCTGGAGTGGGTGAAATCGTCAGAATTGAAGGAGTTTTAAAAAAAGAAGGCTAAAAAAAAATTCTTAAACATAATGCAATATCATCTAGACTTCGACTTTGTGCAGGGTCTTTCTAGCAACTAAACAACAGGAGGGGGGTATTTCAAATTATGGCGTGACTACCCCAATTGCATGTCTTAAACCCAATGAGGTTTCATGTGATCATCTAGCTCATCAAGTCCATGAACTCTTCTCATCTTCGCAAAACGTATGGGAAACCTTGAAGATCGCTTGGAATAATGTTAGTCAAGGCAGACACTATTATAAAATTAATTTCCAGAATGCCAAGTCTGTGTAAGGTAGTAATAAAATCTCGTGGAGAAATTTTGATGAAAAATTAATATACTGTAGTTGTTAATATTAATTATTTCAATATTTTTTGCTGAAAATTTTTAATGCTTAATAAAAAAACTTAAAATACTTTGCAGTGTGTTGTTTTTTATATTAAACCTTACATTGTTATAGTTAACTTTGAAAAAAAATTAACGAAAACTGTTGTCATACGCTGTCATTCCAAACTTTTAGACGGTAATGTACGTTCAATTTTGAACTCCTTATAGCAAACGCAGATGGAACTAACTATATATATATATAGTCTATTAACTGTGTGTCTTCTATATTTGATTTAACCTTTTTTGTGACCGAAAAACTAATTCTTTGATTAAAAAAAAAAATATGCAGTCCCTTCTTGAGCCCTTGGACAGTACTCGGGTTCCTTCTGTTTTGTGCAATGGTCATCCATTTACTACCCACAAACTCATGAATTTCATCTGTCCATCTCTGTTGTTGTCTTCCAGGTTTTCTCTTAGCTCCTCTTGGGTACCATTCTGTTATTTTCTTAGTCCATCTGTCATGTCTTCGAGCTATGTGTCCTGCCCAAGACCATTTTAGTTATTTAGTTTTGATAAGAATGTCCCTTACTTGAGTTTGCTGCCTAATCCATGTGTTTTTCTTATTATCCAATAAATAAGCCTGATATACGCAGTATACTCTCTGCTTTTCGCAAAATTCATAGAGTATACCTTCTGCTAACTTTAACGACCACAGCACTGCTGTTATGTAGCGTACCGTCGCGTGTAACACAGTTGATATAACTGTACTTCCAAAGGAGAAGTATGTTGCCATTTATTTAACAAAAGTTAAATAAAATGTTTTTAAATTCTTTTATTGTAATCTATATATATAAAATGCTTAGGTATGCTCCCAAATTTTCCAACTGCTAATTGTTGCCAGCACCTGTTCACCTCGCATGACCACCATAACGGGCATTCTGTATTAATTTTTTTACTAACGTTTTTCGACTGAAGAAAGGCAACATGTGCCAGAAAGCTATCGATGTATATTTATTTTATCTGTCTTAAATTTTAATAAACCGTTCTAAGAAGTGTAAAATGAATGAACAGTTGTAAGAACTTTGAGAAAATGTAAAAGAAATGCTAATGAAACAGAGGAGAGATCTAACAGACCGAAAAGACTCTACGATTACGAAGACGGTTAGAAAACATTGAAGAAAGAGGAGCAAGATTGGAAATGAGAAGAGGCCGCAGGACTAATCAAACAGAAGTACGGATGCCAATAATCAGCAAGCTGTAATTAATGTGGAAGAGCATGACATAGGAAATATGTTACAATTGTGAGTATTGCAATGCAAGATATTGGGGACATGAGTTAAACACATCGAATAAATACACTAAATGCTGTCATGATGGAAAGGTTTCACTTGACCCACTGTCCGAGACACCTACTCTATTACGAGAGCTGCTTACAGGAGATACACGTGAAGCAAATAACTACATATACGAGAGTACAACTTAGCAATGGCGTTCGCATCAATGGGCGCAGGGATTAAATCACCGCCTGGAAATGGTCCATACTGTTTTAGAATACCCGGCCAGATTTATCATTTGGTCTCACCGCTATATCCAAAAGAGGCAAATAAGCAAGGATATGGACAACTTTATATTTTCGATTTTGCGAAACAACAAAACGGCTTGAAAAACAATCAAATCAAGGGTGTATGGCCGAAGTAATGCAACAATTGGACGAGATGGTTAAGAGACGATATAATGCACCATATGTTGATGCAATATATGTTGGAGAACCACCTGCATATAGAGACATGTGCATATATCCCACAGGTGACTGCTGTAGAATTATATCATCGCTAAACAAGAATGGTGAAGGCTGAAGGATATAGATTACTCTATTTATGCCATAATCAGAAAGATGGCGTATGTTACACAGAGTGCATCTAGTTAACTTTTAATAGTCAAAATTCCCAATTCAGTCAACAATGGAACCAAACTGTTCTCGTTGCTGATGCTCATTCTGAAACAATAATCACGCACACCGAATAAGCATGCTAACTTCAGATGTAATCAGGCAAACTGAATGATAATCTTGCCAGCCGATCATCAAGCAAACGGAATGATAAACATGGACACCGAATTTTCCCACTGTGGAATATGGCAATAAAATTATTTACATATTAAGAGAATGTAGCGAGACCAGTAGCAAATAAAATCAAACATCACTGATCAAATAACTGTACCATCCAATAAAATTACATAATGAAATGATTTCATCACAGGTAAGGTAATCAGGTTAATAAGTCTAAAGTACGGAGTAAATTTTTATTCATCATATATCATATTATTCATTTGAAGAACAAAAAATATTGTTTGAAACAAATTAACACTTTATCTACATTTAAGCACACGGGAAATTCATGTCACTACATGTTCAGTGTGTCCTCCACGTTTATTAATAAGTGTTGCAGTTGGAGTGTAAAGTTGCAAAGAACATACTCCAACGTTCCTTACGATACAGAAAAAATTATCTTCAATCGATTTAGTTCAGCGGTTGGCTGAGCTAAATTTTGTAAGGATATGTAGACAAGTCACTTCGATAAACCTTTCTCATCTGTTGTGAAAGTTTATGCGAACTGTTCCTTGGACTTTGCAGCAAGATAAAGAGGGCTTCATTAACCTTCTCTGGCGTTCTTAATGACGGTCGGCCTGCATGTAGTTTCCTTTACAACACTGCCTGTTCTCTCAAATTAATTCACTAACCTCAACACCTTTTGGTTTGTTATCTATCATGCACACCGAAGTGCTCTGGGTATCTTCTTTGAGAAATTCAGTTGAATTCCCACATCTACAGTGTTCATGAACAATAAACACTTTTTTGCTCAAGATGTACACCGCCATTTTCTTCACGTCAGCTAGAGTATTTAATATTGCCAACCAAATCTTCAAACCTTTTTCTACAAAGTAATTATGTTGTTGGTAAGAAAAATTCGAAGCATGAGAAACTTCAAAGAAAAGAAATAGTATGAATAAAAAAAACCTATCATACCCTAGCTCTAGGGTGCAAGAGAAGTCTATAAAAGTCCTTCCATCAAGATAAGATTAGAACCAACGGAATACTTTCCGGAATTCAAAACTTTCCAAATTTTTTAATGTATATTTAAATTCAGAGCCACAAACGAAGAACCTTTTAAAATAACAGTGGTGACAACTCAAAGTGTGTAAAAATTGAGTGAACAAATAAATTTCAAAAAAGCACTTAATTAAATGTAAAGTTGAACCGTTAATAAAAAGAAATGCAGTAAACATTTTAAAATCCGATATCCTTGGGGCACGAGAGGTGTTGGATTTTAAAATTTCCCTGATTTTAGAGAGATATATTTGAACAGTTTTGGAGAAGCACATTTCAATGAACACTCAACAACTGAACGGAATTTATGTCTATAAACATTTCTAATGATTAAAAGATATAAGGTCCTAGTGGATAAAAATGTATACTGGAGATAGAAACCTGGTTATGTGCAATTAAACCTATGGTTGCGGGTGTCATTGTTATATAAACCCTGTTTATATAACGATGGCTATACCCACAATAGGATTGTCTATTTATCTCTCTTTTCGCTCTGGGCTGTCCTAAAGTAACGTCAAACTGGTCACCAGCTCACTCAAGCGCTGTATGACCAGCCACATGGCTGTAATTTGCAAGAGAGGTTCGCGCTAAGTTATGAAGTTTAACTGAATAAGCGATAGCACTAAAAGAGAAAATTAATCACTCTTTTTTGCAGGGACTGCTTTCTTAATTAATATTTCTAGATCGAAAAATGATTTTTTAAAGTTTCCTGTATGAACAAAACAGGAATGTTTTGTGAGATGAATTTACTATAGCACTATGCATTAGGCCATCGCTAATTGCAATTAGAAAATATTAAAGTGCTTATCAGTTATCATAATTTTTGTTCAATACGGATTATCGCATTTAACGAAATACTACAGTGCAGACTTCGCTCCGTATCTGCTATACAATAATCCTCTTTTTTCTCCATCTGTAAACAAACTTTCCACCGTCTGTATTTAATCAACGAGGTCATTGTCCAACACACGGCAGCGAACGAAAGAACAAGGAATTTTCAACAGAGCACATTCATCAGTTTACACAGGATATCAATAGAACAAGTTGTATCGAGTTCGCTAGTTAAACATTGACCTCTTCTGACTTTCTTTCGGTGTTTACGCTGCACAGGAACAGTGCTTCATTCCTAAGGTTGGTAGATTTACTGCTTTAAGACGTTTCTTGGCAAGATTCCCACAGGGTACGCTAGAAAGATCTGAACTTTTATGATGATTGTATTGATGAATGATGGAGAAGGAGACAAACCGTCTCGTCATGTGGTTGGTTTGAAAAATTTCCTATTATGTTATTATTAGTTAAGCTATATATCGTATGTTAAAGATTAGCTTTCTGTATGCAATTTAAAATTTAATTAGCCCAAAAGGAAAATTAAAGTTATCTATATGATTTGCCTTCATCATGAAATTTTGAATCACTTTTTGTTCTTTTTTTTTTTTTTACGCATCCCTCAATAATTCTTTGGCAAAACTCTTTTTAATAGTAATAGTACTGAAGGAACAGTCTATCATATTTTTTAAAATGTTTTAATAATTGACATGTAGTATAACTAGAATTTAAAGCTATAAATCGTTAAGTCAGAATAAAAATTTTCAAAATAAGTTTGTTTCGGTAAGATGGCATCGAGTTATAGAATTGGGTGAACAATACAACCATTCACCCAGGGTCTCCAGTAAATGGTTGGTTTTGGGACCACTTTATAACATGCTTTGTACTCTCCCCCATCCTTTTAGAGTCGAGGCCTGGGTGCATTGTTTATTTACCTTTTTCACGGCCCTGGTAACAGTTTCACCTCAGTGCCAAGTTACAAAATCTGTCGACAGCAATTCTAAGATCTAAGGGGGCGGGATGTACACCTAAAATAAATAAGCAGACTGCAGAGTTCAGTCAAATACGGAAAGTCTTGCAAAACAATCCACCGAGTCCTGCTCTAGGAGGTCAGTGACAAATTTCCAAAATTTCTTAGGTATAAAAACACTTCAAATTTATAAATTTTTACATCACATAACCTAAATATTTTTGTAAAGCGTGGGATCCGCGAAAAATTTACGAAGCTAAAAGATAATTAAATATCCTTAGATCATTAATGTTTGAGAAATATCTCTAATTTGTCTAAGACTTCTTTAAATTTATTCAAACGGGCTTCCACAATAACAGATGGAAGTTCGATCTAACAATCAATTACTCTCAGGCTGGAAGCAAATTTTCGCATATCTATCCTTCCTTTTTCAATTTCCCATCAGCATTTAGTTTACTCAATCCATTTAAAATCTAAAAAAATTCAATCAGATCTCGCTAATACAGTATTTAATTTCTAGACGCTGCAATTTGCAGAACTGAAGTGTTTTTTTTTTTTTTTTGGTAAGAGAACCTTTTGTGCTCCTCGCTAATCTTGTTACAGAGGCATCCTTCCCATGCAATCTAATTTCCTTCAATTTTAAAAACTTACCCATTTTTACATGCCTAGGAAATTTCAGTAGAACTTAAATGAAATGCTATGCTAAGGGAGAATTTGTTTTAAAATGTTTACCGAAGTGTTAATACACCAATCTACTCAATACAGGATGGTTACTTTTCAAGGTCCTGTTGAATCCCCGTCTTCAAGCTTCTAAACAGGTATGGGCTACTGACACTAGAACTAACCATTGAGAGAGTGTTAGTTGCAGTATAAACAGTAACTAGTTTAAAAGGAATGTTTTTCGTGAAGTTGACACGATATATATCAGATGGGATGCGTTGGAGATTATCAGAAGCAAAGCAGTTGGTATTGTTGTGTTGCTAGTTGTAAAATACAGCCGGCCTTAGAGTAGAAATTGTCGCAATATAATTTGAAACGGTTTAGAATATCTATTGTGTTTGATGGAAACATCCAGTGCAGGCTTTTTAAATTGGTTGGGAGAGTGACGGTCCTGTTCTCTGAGATGCCAGATAGGTTTGACGCATCAAATCTAGCCATTAATAATTATGTCAAGGTAGCGTATTTGTCAAGCTTCCATGGCGTGCACCCCATGCTTGTGTGCAAGATTTCTCATGATACTGAAGGGTATATGCAAAAAGTCTGTTTAACCACCTTCTCTGAAATGCTAGTAATCGCCTTTATAAGAGAAGAGGAGGGGAAAAAAAAATTTTATATTTTTGTGATTGGTGGCTCTGCAGCTCAAAACCTGCAGTTTTAGCTCCTCTTCAAGTGGAAACGGGCCTCGTCTCCCTAAAGAATGCTCCATGACCACCCGGTGACTACTTCATTCGTGCCAAGAAGATGAAATCAAATGTCAATCGCGTTCCAGCATCACCTACTTGAAATTATTGCTCGCGGTGGAATTTTTATGGATAGAACCACAATACCTTACACAAACCATACAAATTGCCGCATACTGGATATCCAGCGGTCTTGCTTGTTACTGCACGTGCACCACCTTACACTTTTTAAAATCTCTGGCCTTCACAATGTTGTGTTTCACAAACAGAGTACACAACACGGAGATGGGGGAAACCCCTGGGGCCGTTAGACAATGAACACTTTACTGCACCGGTTCTGTTTTCTGGTGGTGATCCAGTTACACCACTGTCTAATTGATTCGTGAACAGTCAAGGCAAGACTGTCCACAGATCGTTCCATGACTGTAGTAGCAAGATCCTCAAACCTGCTCTTAGGTGATGGATTTATCTCCTCTTCCAGGCTTCGCTCTCACACTTTCTGTTTCCTTGAACCGTGCAGTCATTTTTCTGGTACCACATATCATCTTCGGACCGCTATGCTGGTGCTTGAAATGCTAATAATCCCGAATAGTTTCCATTGGAGTGCATCACAAGCAAAGCATGCTATAGTAAGGTTGTGCTCCTAATACTAGGGTATCCTCATCCGCATTTTCAGTTGCGTATCTATGTGCAAGCGGAGTGAAAAAATATGCAAATTAAGCTTTCCTATAGTATGAATGCCAAATAACGGTAGGTGAAATTAATCTTGGATCTCCCTCAATGCCAGACAGTTAATAAATTTATAGAGTCATATCCAGATAAACAACGAATCAGAGCTTCTACTCTGAATCTTTCTGACCTTTATCACACACAATTTGATTAACAAGATATTGTATAGTAACCTAATTGGTTTATAATAGTCAACAGAATCTAGATTTCGAGAACAATTTCATATTTAAATATCTCACGCGTTCTACTGCCCTGCCACCTCAACAACAACTGCAATTGCCCATCCTGTACTACTTACAAACAGATGACGATTGATATTCACGCAAACCACCCTCTGAACAAAAGCACAAAACACTTGAATGCTGCGATTTCTATCAGTATAGTTCTAAATGATAGAACGAGTCTGTGGTCACTCGATAATTGCTATCTTCATACCATCCATCATAAGTTGACTTAACGCCACTTGCCTGACCTTATCTATCACACAAGTAATCTGTAAGTGACAAACGCACGTGTTTTTATTGCCTACGTGTGTTATACCGCCCAGTACCATATATGTAATGCTGACTCTCAAATCATTTGGTGCGTAAACTGGTTATACAAGCTGCCATCGTGTTTCCGACGATTATCCACATCATTCGTAATAAAAACACTAATAATGGCTGGAATTATGAGCCTTAAAAGTCATTAGAATCAATTTTTTTCGAATTTTGTTCTGGTATTTTATATTTTTTTCCCCATCTAAATGAAAGTATCCCACCAAGCCATTCTGTTATTTATAGCAATCATGCAATTGGGTTTATCTATCTTTTGAAACTGCGACCTGCTTTTGATAAGATGAAATGTGGAGTATTCAGCAGTGGCGTATATATTTTTGTCTCTTGCTCTGACAAAATACGAGGGCTGTTCAATAAAGAATTATCATTTTTTTTTCTCATCACATACCTTTATTGATCATCTATATTTTGATGATCCATTTCAAAATAATCCCCATTTGATGAAATGCAATTACTCCAACAGAATCACCTCCGATGTTTTGTACTTCCTCTGACGACTGGAAGAGTGCTCTTCGCAACTCCTTCTAAAAAGCTTTAGAAATAAAAAATCGCAGAGTGCAAGGTCAGGGCTGAAATGACGACGCTGTCGTTCGCGATTATCACCTTGTCCAGAACCTCACCACCTTCAGCAAAACTTGTCAAAAGGACAAGTTTTGCCACATATGCGCATGTTCCTGTTCCTGCAAGAAGAATTAAATTACTTTTATCGGGATTTTGATATTTAAAACAACCGATTAAAAATAATTTATTGTTTTTATAACCCTCTAGGTTTCGCTACCTACTTCTCTAGGTTTCTTACAGTTTAATAGTGCAAATAATCACCGTAATAAGCTATTATATGGGGAAGGCGGGGGAATTGACACATATTTCGATTCCATTCTAGAATTTCTGGCTCTACCCTTTAAGTATGTACACACTATGACTCACTAAAACAGAAAGAATCGTTTCAACAAACAAGTGTTTGCCAACTGCAGAGAAATAATTCGTCGTCTTAGACAATTTCTTTAGCAAAACTGGTAACTCCTGAGTCGTGTCCTGTATTTGGTGAGTCATATCCAATAGCCAGTATGCATTATTACAAAATATGAAGGAGATTTAAATAAAGAATAGAGTGCAAGCATTGGTAATTCAGCTAAGTTTAAAAGTAGGTGTCAACTTCATGACATTATCTATTACAGAAATAAAATATTCCTTTCTCTCTTCAAACAGCACTGAATATTAATAATTAATTCACTTGGAGTGGGGAAGCACCCTACTTTAAGAACTTTTTCGTCCAATTTGACAGAAGAAAAACCGGATACTTTTTTGCCAAGCAACGAAAAGAAAGCCCAAAAATGTTTCTGTTCTTTCCAATCGAGATTGGCTCAATCCCGGATCGAAACTGTTGTAAGTAAAGCCAGCAGCGAAAGTGTTAATGCACTACTACGATGATAAACTTGATAATTTATAAATAAGTTTATAAATCAAAGTATCTTTTTCTAAAAACTAAAATATTCTTGAGGTAGACTGCTAGACTAGAGTCACTACTACTACACAGTCTACTTCAAGCACTCTCTCTCTCCAGAATTCAGTCTTGATGATAGAGTTCAGTGAAGCCTCGATCTTTCGAGGCTCCACTGAACCCCATCATCGCAAAGGCAGTAAGTGCAAATTGATGTGATTCACTACAATAAAAATTTTAAAATATTCATAAAAAATGGTTAACAGTAAATGAAATAGGTTTCCTATGTTCAGCAACTTGTTGTACAATACGTTTTCACAGAGGTTTACAATATTTTTGATTTTTCCAAAGCCTAAAGAGATTAATTTCCTTCCTAATAACCAATAAATGATTTTATGATCACTGCAAAACCGCAACTGCAATCAATTGTACTCAATAAAGCAGGTATTAAAAGAAAAGTTCAACTTTTGGAACTAATAAAGTGCCACATACCTTTAAATCTTTAAAGAAAATGCTGTTCCTTGCCCAGTCTACTTGAGTGAAGAGAGCCTGGTCGATTACCTTGCACATGAGCTCGAACAAGTCCACTTCACATTGGTTATACGTTTGATTCTGCAGCAATCCAAACAGCTGGCTCTGCCAGTCCTTATCGTCTGGCATGGACATCTGGAATTCCCGGATCAATGGCGGGACTTTGCCATTCCCTGACAGAAGTGGAAGTGGAAGGGGAGTCGGTAGAGGGACAGGAAGGGCTGCTGTGGAGGTGTCGTATTGGTACGTTTTCGGTGGCAAGGAAGGAGCATTATGGTGATTTGGTGACGGTGAAGTTGATGTCGGTGTGGTTGGAGCGTGGGTAGTTATCCACGACTTTAATGGATCTCCAATTAGTGGTACTGGCGAGTGTAGATGAGTCGAAGGGGTGGTGAAAATTCCTCCAATCGGAGCTATTGTCTGAGCTGCGGTAGTCATCGGAGAAGGCGAGGAATCTGGAGAGCTGGTGGATGAACTCAGTTGAGGAATCTGAATCAACTCTTGCTTGATGGTGGTGGCGGTAGAGTACAAGGGTTGGGGAGAAACACCCACGGAGGCTGCAGGAGGTGGAAAGGACGTTGGGACGCAGGGTACCACCTCACTACCCGCGCCCCCCTGACACTGAGAACGCACCAGCTGTTTCTGGCGCATCATCTGCAGCTTCCGCGCTCGGTCTCGTTTATACATGGGACCGAACTTGTTCCTCCCTCCCCTCATCCTGTCCGCTCGCACCGCTATAACACAAATAAACAGATATCAGTTATTGATTTGAGTAAATAAGTATGTAAAAGATACAACAAAATTCACTTCAAAGCTGATTATTAGCCAATATAAAATCATTGTGATATCTTCTTTAGGCAATCATTAAACGAAATTTTATGAGAGTCAATTTTAATTGGGCTATTTAAAAATTTTAACGAGCTTCGTTTCCACCGAAAAAAAATTTTCATAAAGTTCTCAGTTCTAATAAGCTAGGAATAGATGATATTATAGTGGTATTGGTATGTTTCAGCGGCTGAGAACAACATCCTATAATTCTGCATCACTTTTTCATAAAGTAAAGCACACACCCAGATACACTTTATTTTATGAAAATTTCTTTGAATTTTATTAAAATTTATGCAAATTTCACACCGGGCATCGTTTCACACCATTAATAAATTACACCTATGTTACTCACGAAAACCCATTGAAAACTAACTTGATGAATTGCACAGTCCCAATAGACGACAATTGAGAATAAGGGATTTGTTACCCTGGCTGGAAATTTCCATGCAGAATAAAAAACTAGTGGAATAAAAGAGATTAAAGAGGTAAGGTAAGTGGAGAAATGCCATGTAGAACTGAAACTTTTTTAACATCAAGATTGCTCAGAATTCTAACGTTCGTCTGTCGGAAGACCACGGAAGTGGAGTATGCCTGGTACGGTAGGAGGTGATTTATCAAGATCATCGATACAAGAGTTGGAAGAAAACTAAAATAATAATAAGTCAGATTTATCGTTAGCTCAGGATCATTAGAACCATCAAGATGGTTCTATCGCATCCTCAGAAGTGAAAGAATAGATGGATATATAGAAAATACATATGTGGCAAGAGATCAATAGGCTCGACTACCATTTGGACAAGAAACAGGATTTGAGTTTGAGAAATCTATTGTTGTTGTTGGAGCATCAGCGCCTACAGCCATATTGCACAGTGTTTATTGTCTGTAGATTGCGAGTGTTCTGTGGTGCCGGATAAAAAAACTCGGATTTCCCATCAGAAACACCATGCTATCCTCGCCTAAAACAGACTAACTCAGCCATAAAAATTCCTCCCGTCATCGACGCGACCCGAACTTAGGTCTTTTCCACTCAGTGTGGGAGGGCGGCCATCCTACCAACTGTGCTAACCACGAGAGCAAGAAGTCTCTGACATGGAACAGCAAAGTGGACATATGCACAAGTACCACCTGTCAAGCTAAAGGAACCATAGATACAATAGTTAAGGCAACTGAAATGAGTGGTTATTGAGGCCGTCACTCATCTCAGCCAATAATTGAGACTTTGTCAGAAAAGGTAGAGCTTGGTAGATTGTAGGTAGAAACGGACTTCATATATATCAGTTTGAACTATTCATGGTGCATTGAGAATATAAAGTAAAAATGAAGGAGGGAACACGTATGAATTAATTAAATTTCTGGATATGCAGTACATACAGCAAGAATATACCCAGCTCCTTGACTTAAACTGGTCTCTACAATGTCCCCCGCATGCACATTTCTCTGACTCAATCCAGTCACTAAAGAAAAGAAAAAAAACAAGAGGCGGCTCAAGTTCACTCACTTGGCTTTCTTTTCCGTACTTTTTTCCTCCTACAGCGGACAAAGTAGAGACAGCGAGATTATACACTAGCTGATCCGTAAGCCTCCTAAAGAGTTATCAACAGGCTTAATCCGACAGACTATCTAGCGGTAGTACTGCGAAAATCATTTTAAAACTGTACCCTCGTATAATGTTGTATCTCTTTATGAGTCTGGGAAACGGATGCCGGACCTTTGCTCTTGAGACAACATAGGATTGACTACTTCAAGCAAATATAAATAAATTTCGAACATGTGCAAAGCGATGGTATTGCATCGGTGATGAGCGTCGTCTACCACCTGGTATTGTCTGGTAACGCAGAGAGTCCTCTATAATCTGATGGTTCACATCTGGGTGGCCACCTCCAGTTTACCAAATGCGATGTTCTGATCTCGCACATGCATAGAGGAATTCAATCCATTTGACTCACAAGCGGACCTGAACAACAGTTTAGACCAACAGATAACAGCTCTAGGGGCCATATCTAGAAGAATGTCTGTGACAAGCCATAGGGATCTAATTCTGGGTGATGTTTTTAATTAAAATTAAAGAAAGAATATTTGATATTAGTTCATCGCCAATTTTACAGATCATCACTTTAGGGCCTTTATTTACAATTGTAAAAAAGTTTACTAAATAACGAGCAAAAAGTTGATTTTTATATGGACAGCATATCGGGTAGCACCACACTTCTCTTCAGAAGACCATTTCCATGTCGTCACGTTTCCTGACTTTAATTGGAACATATATCAATTTTTAAGCAGCGAATGTTTGCAAGCCAGGTCCGTTTGCTGCTTTATTACTACGCTGAAGTCACAAAAAGAAAGTTGGAACATGATACACCTAACTGACAAGCAGTACCGACAACTGATACATTAAACAGGCATGAAACCTGTATTCGAAAGAGGCGGAACCGTCAAAGGCACGCTACGAAATACACGTTGTTATAGCGAAACGACCGTAATCATTTTAGTGTTAACTATTTAATGAATGGTCGAATACCCAACGTCAGTTGACATTTGGCAGAGAAGTAGATTAATGTACAAGGCTTTACACGGTTCATACTGTGACTGCTAGGTAATATTACATTTTGAAATAGTGCATAACTTCGTCGCAATTAAAAAACATTATCTTAATTATTATAAATGACAGGCAGTATATAGCCTATATTGTATTTCCTGCGTATCTTTATTAGTAAAATTCATTAAGCATGAAGTTTACCAATTAATTAAAGACAGGTGTATATTGAAAGACTTTTTTTAATAATAAGGTAGTTTCCTATTGGTAAATGGATTTGACGTCTTTTTTTTACAACATCCTGAGTGACAGCGCTTATTAAATGATGGATACTTTTAGACTGGTGACTGAAAGCAGTTTCATTGAGACAGAAGTGGCGTTTGAAGAGAAGTAGGGCATCTATTATTGTGGTGCCCAGTGGCGCATTATACCTTCGTGGGGCCTAAGACAAAATGGAATTTGGGGGCCCCATCTAAAGGGAAAACTAATAAAGAACATTTTCAATTTCATTTTATTGTGACAACAAAACAAGCAAATTATATGACATAAGAACTAAATATAAAATTTCATCAAAATCACTAGAACCATTTTTGAAAAAAAAAAAAGCGTAATTTTTAAATTAATCTTCAAGTAAAGTTCATTGACCTTGGCAGGTAGAAAGTTCAGTTTCCTATAAAAATCAATTAAAAAATATTAGAAAACCAGCAATGAGTTTTGAAACAGTTTGGATTTCTAAATATCATAACTAATTCAAACAGTTATACGGTTTGAATTAGTTATGATTTTAATAAAAGTTATGATTTTAACAATTGCTCCAACGTCCTTGCCACAGTTTTACCAATTCTATCCATAGACGCTTCCTTTCCTTTTTGTAACTAGCATCACAATCTATTTCAAGTGACAAACAGTTATATGGCAGTCCCTTTCTTAGATGATAACTCATAAATAGAAACACCGAGTGAAAATCCAGTGATAGACGGCCTGTCAAAACTTGTAGTGCCTCAGTAGACAGTTCGACAGGCCATACACATCTTCAGTAGAACTGATCGCTGAATCGAAAAGTTCTTTAGCACATTGAATTTATGCAACGCGGAGCCTATCCAGATGCATACCCCACAAATTCCAGGAAAATACTGTTGTTGTTATGGGGGTTTGATGGCGCATAAGCTGCTTTGGCTATAATGCACCTTCAGGAAAATGCAGTCATAAAACAAGGTGTTCATACTCCACGTGAGCCGTGGTACATCCCTACAAAATATCAACCAGGAGTTTAAGGTATCGAAAGGGATTCCAATCTATTTGTACCATGCAAGGCGACAATTGGAGTATCGTGCTAATTGGAACCATGGCGTAGATCTTGATCTGAACCCTACAGGGTAAAATGGAATCAGATGAGGGGCAGACCAAAACGTCCCACATCGGTAGCTCAACTGGTCGCTGTTCTACAGGAGAAATGGAAGACTATACCCACAGCGGTCTGTTGTTTGTTAGTGGAAGCCTGTCCAGGAGGATGGGGTGTGTCATAGAGGACAAAGGAGACCGATATGCTATTGAAGGGAGTGACAGTGACGTTAATGTAAAACAGAGTGGCGTCAGTATGAAATGTGTGTACGGATACTTTGTAGACGATAGTGTATAAATACAAATAACTGGGTCATCTCCACACTCGTCCACCTTTATTGGTACTGCTTTGATCACGTGACTGGCGGAGAGGCAGGCAATACCCTTACTCTCACAGTAGACTATAACTTACTTAAGTCCTTGAGAATGACGATAAGCCAGGAATAGACTCTAATTGGAACTGTTCTCTTGTGTTGAAATATTCTTCAATGGTCGAGAATCTTAGTTATCCTTTCTCTACTTTTCTAATTTTTAATTTCACTTTTATAATTAACATTTTAGATTTCAAGATGGCAGTCCGTATTCTTTTTTCTAATTCTTTCGTATATAAAGTCTATCTGGTGATATTCGAGCCCTTCTGTGAAAGCAATGTGGGTCATGTTAACTGTCAAAAATTTAAGGAATGTAGAAAATTAAAAACTTGGGTTGGGTAGAACACGCCAATTTGTGATGGACTTTGGTTTACCTCTCTACAGCGAATAAAAGAGCCAGCAGATATATTTATATATTTTTTTAATTTTAGAATTTCATTAACTGAAGCCACATAGGAAGTGAAACGGCTCCCCCTGTCTGTTATCAGGCTTTCTACAAAAGGTACATAAGCGAATTAAATATTATTTAAACCTCGAAGCCCCTCTCCCTACCACGGGTATGATCATATTCTCCAAAACGAATTATGGAAAAAAAAAGTACTGCGTTCAAAGAACTAGCAACTTCATATTGGAAAATCGAAGTGAATACTATATATACGCGTCCTTACTGTACATCCTCATATTACCCTATTTCCAAGAGGAGAAGAAAAATTAGCTAAAAATTGGCTGTATATTCAATATCCACTTGCTGAATAATTTTAATAAACAACACGACTCGTCAAAGGCGAATTACTGTTGACATTCAGTTTCTCTCCACGGCTACAGATGTAATAAAAGAGTATATCAGTGGATGCTGATTGCAAACAGCTACGTTTGGAGAGGAACACGCTACTGCTCGTCAAGTGCGTTACATTAGTTTACAAAGTAAATTTTTGTAAACAACAGCACATGACATTCTTTCTTCCAATAGAAGTTACACTTTGAATATCTGAAACTGGTAAGAGCAAAACTAGACAAAAATATAGATCAACTAAGAAGAAATCATGTGACTTCACTTCGGCATTATGGTATGGTAGGCCGGACAGTTTGGTTTTCATCGCTTGTGCCAAAAACCCTCAATCACACAATTTACAGACACATGGGTAGATTAAATAACTTTCCGGGTGATTCTAATGAAAGGTTTTTTTTTTGTTTACAACTGTGACGAAACAGGGCTCTACTATAAACTTCTCCCAAACAAGTCACTGGATATTAAAAAGGTGGCCGACAAAGCGGGCATGCAATCTAACAAAGAGAAAATTACTGTTACTGTGAGTAAACAAGACTGGAAATCACAAGCTAAAGCCATTGTGCATTGGTAGAAGTCGTCGGTGCACGTCAAATTTCTGCCTGTAATTTATAAAAATAGCTTCACTGCTTGGATGACGAGTGATATTTTTCCTTCATGGATTGAAAATGAGTTTGTGCGATCGATGAGATAACACTCGCTTTCCAAAAAACTTGAAGAAAATGCCCTCTTACAGTTGGATCGCTGCCCAGCTCATCCTTCGGCTAATGGATGAGCTGGGTCTGAAATCGAAAGATGGCAAGATTAGAGTCGCATTTCTGCCAAGGAACCCCACTGCACTAATTCAGCCCATGGACCTTGACATTATTTGAGCCTTCAAAGCCTGATGAGCTACTTGCTAGTGTTATGACCTCAGAAATTCACGTTTTAGAATTTCTTAAATCATTAACATGGAAGGAAGTTGCATATAATACTGGATTAGCGTGGAAGAAAGAAAGATCAATAGCAACTGAAAACTGCTGTAAAAAATAAATTGGAGAAGACGAGATCACTAATAACAACCTTAAATTAGCAGATTTTCAGGACAGGAAGCAAAGGGTGCTTGTGACGTCTTGGTAGCAGACTTGGAGAATTTGACCAGGGGAAACTCCGGTTGCGCATTACCTGAGCGAGGAAGCAATCGCAGCCTCCATGAACACTGGGAAGTCAATCGACAAACGGAAGGCCAGTGACATAAGGAGTGTGGACGAATCATGTAAGGAAAAAGCACCAGTAATTAACAAAGTGCCTGAAAACATTAATGAGGTGATGGCATGGTAAGAACCAGAAATTATTAAAAAAATAATTTCTTATTTTTTTAATAACTTCGTCATTAAAAAAATAAGAAATTCAATCGATCCATAATCGATTAGCGCAATGAGAATTAATAAACCTTTTGAGAACATGTTCTGTTCATGTCTGTCTGCCTTTTCAGAGAAACATGACGAGTGAAACCTGTTAGACTGGTTTACTTTCATGTCTTTTAATCCCAATCAAACTACACGCAATACCTACAATTGTACATCTTTTCTAGTAAACCATGAAATTTTGTTTTTAACTACTCATATTAAGAAGGGTTTTGTTTTCTCATAGACAGTGGTGATTATGCTCTATATCCCTCCCATTCCACGTAAAATTATTGGTTGCGCTTTTGGAACTTGAGAAATAATGGTCGCGTAAGAGGAAAAGAACATGAAAACTTTATTTATTAGGTTTTTTTTTTTTGATAAAATGTATAAAAGAATTACATTTCCATCTCTCGTCGACCTGAATGAGGAAATCTGTGTAGGACAAAATAAAAGTAGAGTATTTATTTGTTCAAAGTTCTGCAACGAGCTTTTTCTTAGTTATGAACAGTTTACGGCCACCCAGAGACAAAAGACCCAGTCTTTAGATTCAAGGAAAGTTGGAGCTTTTACTTCGTTCAGCGAGTTAAAAATTCCTATCAAAAGTCACATCTAATTTTAAAGAACACAGCATTACCAGTGTCAGCTCATTTTCTAGGTTAGCAAAACCAATTCAATCTTCTGTTTATGTTCAAAGAAGTGATACAATAAAAATACCCTTTTTCCAGACAAAAAATAATATAGTCGTGCATTACCATGCATTTAAAATTTGAAATTTAAGATCATCTTACGGTCTCCTCTTCGTGAGTTTTGTATTTGAATAAAATCACACAATTTTTGAACTCTTGTGATTGCAATGGTGTTTTTAAGTCACATGATAATTGCTTGAAACAATGACAGAAAATATACAAGGACCAAAGAAGTAGAGATTCCATACTGTTGTTTTTTCATGGACTGGTGAAAAACCTTGATTTTCAATTCTAACCATTCACGCTTAGAATTTTCATAATGAATAGGTGGAAAATGCAGAGTTCTCTTATTGAACTCTTCTTTATGAAGAGTTTAGAAAACAGGATCTACATAAGGATTTACGCTATTTAGAGCGATACGTACCGATGCCTCATGATTTTGGTTGACTCGGAACAAATGTTAAAGCAACTCAACTGGAGACCAGGACGGCCTTTGATTATCATCAATTTCATAAATTTCTATAATGCTTCAATGAGTCATCGTATTCTGTTTTACTTCTTTAAAGCATTCTTGAATTCCACAAACAAAGATAGTCTTATCCTTGTCCTAATTCTGCTTTCGAATTCATCACAAAGATATTCAACTAGGTTGAGGTCGGACTTTAAGCTGGCCATTTTCAGTGTTCTGATGTTATTCTCTTCAGTCCATGCGTATCATAAAAAAGATGTGAAACGCATATGGTGATAAACGTAATTTACTTTTACTGACTTGCTTATGATAAATTAACAGAGGCTAAGCCAATTAATCAAAAAGAGAATATAACAGCTCTCATACAGGGCGACTATTCACCATACTATTTCCAAAAATAAAAATCCCAAAGAAAAGACTGCTTTGTAGTTTGGCAAACTTCAAATTTTTCTCACCAACAACATAATTACTTTGTAGAGAAAGGTGTGGAGATTTGGTTGGCAACAATGAATACACTCCAGCTGGTGTGAAAAAAATGGCCGCGTACAGCATTAAACAAAAAGTTTTTACAGAGCTTCGGTGGCGTGATGGACCAACAAACCAAACAATTTTGAGGTTAACAGATCAATTTGAGAGAACAAGTAGTTAGTAGTGTGTTACACGAAAGGAAGGGTCATGCGGGCCGACCATCATGGTTCACAAAGCTTGGAAAATCTTGTAGCGAAGCCGAAGGAACAGTTTGTGTAAAATTTCACAACAGATGAAATCTCCTACAGCACGGTAAAGAAGATTTATCGAAGTGATGTGTCTGCATATCCTTACAAAACTCAGCTCAGCCAGCCACTAGCACCAAATGGGAAACAATGGAGTATTCAGTTTGCCGTGGAATTCAGTGCACTCAGAACGAGAATCTGACATTATAAACATAGTTTGGTTTTCTGAAGAAGGGCACTTTTCATTTAGACAGTTTATGAAAAATTGATAATCCATTACATGCACAAAAGGGGCACTGCATTTGGAACCACTCTTTGCATTTGGCATTTTTGAGACAGTGTTTGTCAATGGAAACATAAAAGTGGCGTCTACCTCAATGTCATTAGGGATAATTTTGTGCCTTTTTTGTATGGCTATTGCATTGACGTGGATGGCAACTGGTTTCAACAAGATGGTGGGAGATCCCAGACTGCAAGATTTGTCCTGAAGTTCCTGGGTGAAATTTTTGACAACAGGGTAGTTTCTAGCCTCTACCCTGAGGTGTATGGCAGAGGACTGGCGTGGTCTTCAATGTCATCTGATTTATACCCATATGATTTTTATCTCTGGGATTACTTCAAAGACATTGTTTTAGAAGAGTCCATGAAACAATCTTTGACGAACCATTCTGTGTTCGGAGGAAAAGTCGTTGTATATCGTTTGCAACTTCGCACTTTGACTGCTACACATTACTAATATATGTGGAGGACACAGTGAACGTGCAAACATGAATTTCGCAACTGCTAAATATAATTGAAGTGTTAAATTCTGATTCTAAACAACATTTTATGTTCTTCAGATGAATAAAAAAATCGCCCTGTATTATATTAGCTACAGGAGAAATGCAATAGCAAAGGACTGTGATCCCCACCGTACATGTTTAACCCTTACTATTTCATTTTTGAAATTTTTGCCACCCCGTCATCTACATTTATACACTTTTCATCCCTAGAAACTGACTCTCTGTTAGTTTCGACAGAAACCTAAGATACACCTTGGCGTTTCTTTAATAGCACTTACTGTCATTCTTATTTTTGCTATTACAGTTACATCCTTCATTAAATAATTCGCCGTGAACTTCTTACATAATAATGACAGACAAGGAAATAAATACACAGGCAGCAGGAAAGAGGTGGTGAGTTTGAGATGGGGTCTCTAGCCTTTCAAACAAACTGCCTGAAAGAAGACGAGACTATCCACACTATCCTCCTCTTCTGTTTTAGCTGTGTGGAGATCCAAATTTCGTTAGTGAGGTGGCAGTCAACAAGATAAAACTGCATATGTTTTGGTCAGGACGGTTGGACATGTATATCGGTAAGTCAAAGTGTCAAAATGCGAATTTAAGAAAACATGTAAATAAATGAAAATGCAAGAATGAAATATTTTATTTTATGTTTCATTTTCCATATTTCATTTTATGTTTCAGGCAAGAATGAAAATAGCTCTTAAGAGTATTTTAGGGAGTGTGCTTGGTAGGGATGTCACTGGTTACCAGCGGCATATATTTATTTGTGTCATGTAAGTTGTGATGTAAACAAATCTTATCCTGCTAAAGTAACAGGCTAGAAAGAGGCCAGGATATAACGAAATTCCAAAGGAAAACTGACATACATATGCACTTTCTTCAATGTATGGGCTTCCTGTTTTTATTTATTTATTTTTTATTTAGCGTTGGGAAGATCAAAATGAGATTTTCTCTATATGCAGTTGCTATCAATGCAATTACCTGTATTTTTCATAAACTTTATACATGAGAGAAATTGAAAGAAAGGATTACAGTAAACCTCATAAATCCGCCATGCTCGGGAACACAGAGAGTTCCAAATTTTTGAAAATGCTGCTTTTCGAAGGTTATTCATACAAATTCAAATTATTATATTAGGGTTACCCGTAATTGATTACATAAACGCGTATTTGCGTCTTTCTATCTACTCCTGAGACCGACTAACTCAGCCAAGAAGTGAAAAAAGTCCATTAAAGTTCCTTGCGTCATCGACGGGATTCGAACCCTGGCCTTTTCCACTCTGTGTGGGCAGGATGGTGACAATACCACTGTGCTACACGCGCAGACGGTTATTCATACAGCCTAAGTATCCAAGGGTAATTCGTCATTTTTACTACATAACACAGTAGCTCTGATCCCTATAATCTCCAGACAGAACGATATTCACAATCATTAAGCCAAAATGTTAATCAGTACTGCCGGATTGGACCTGATATTTACCTAATTGGACCAGTATTGGACCAGATATTTACCTAATAAATATTTACCATATATTTACCTAATAAATAAAGGCAGGTTCGAATGCTGCCTCCGGGATGGGCGTTGCGACTGCCCAATATTTTTAATATGGAGTATGAAGTGTGATACGACTTCACCAATTGAATCACCCTAAAAATTAAATAACTACGGTATTATTAAGTGCTATGCTATGCTATGAATGAACAGTCTAGGAAATGCGTAAAACAAAGAAATTGATATCTGGAAATTATTAATGGAACATAATGCATAAATTTGGAGCCTGTAATGCTTTTTCTTTCTTTCTTTCTTTTCTAAGTCTGGCCAGCCTATATTTTCCTCTGCCCTCGCGCTGTTGACTACCCTCAAAGAAATACTCAAAAAGAACCGGATTTTAGGTTCTACTAAACTCCGATTACGAGCTTGAATGGCTTCCAAAATGTATGGCTCACGTACGGAATGCTCTTCCCTGAGACTGAAAGATTCATGTTCACCATCCAAGACCAGGTAGTCAACACCCAGAAACTATAGAAAATACATCACCGAGGAGCCTGGAGTGTAAGATGACACATGTCGACTATGCCACCTGGCCTCAGAAACGATCCAACACATCACCGCAGGATGCAAGGTGATCACCCAGACTTTGTACACTCGTAGGCACGAACAGGTAGCCAGGATAATACATCAGAAACTGGCAAGGAAATACCAGTTGATCAAAGAAAGTGTACTGTTTTACAAATAGGAACCTCAGGCAGTGCTAGAGACTCCAACCAACAAGTTGTGCTGGCACCGCGCCATTGTAACGGCAAGACAATCCCGCACAAAAGACTGGACATAACCCTTGTGGACAAGAAGGAAACGGCTACCTATCTGATTGACATAGCGGTGCCCAACACCGGCAACCTCCAGAAAACCCACGAGAAAAAAAAAAAAATCGGGAAGTATACGAACCTAAGACAGGAAATCAAAGAGATGTGGCATATGCAACAAGTAACGACCATCCCGATAATCGTGTCAACCACAGGTATGGTGCCAAAGACCCTACACATGTCGATTATGCCAGGTGGCATAGTCGACATGTACATAACAGCCTAGCCGCAATAGGTCTCCCAGAAAACACCTACAAGGAACTCCAGAAAGTCGCAATCCTGAACACTACACCTGTAGAATAGTCAGAGAGTTCCTCGATCAACAGTAACACCAGACATAACAACTACCCTACGTACTTGGTAGAAATACCCGTCACGGTGGAACTCCAATCAGAGATAAATATTATAAGAGCAATAATAATAATAATAATAATCAGAAGAAAGTAGAATTAAGCGCGTACATTTTGCAAAAATTCTTTTAAAGTTTGTAATAATAATTTATAGCCCAATAAATCCATTTTATATTTGTTTTCACAACGTAAACGGTTGACTTAATCCTCTTAAGTTCCATGAGATAAAATTATCCGGGGAAGAAATAAAAAAACTACACATATATTAAAGTAATACTAATAAAAGGGATTCCCTTAATGAGTGCACTGCCTTTCTGACACAATGGGAGAATTCGGGTTTTATAAATTTAAATGTAGACAAAGAGTTGCCTGTCAACTCTTTGTCTACATTTAAATAGTCGTAAAGCAATTTATTTCTGCTGATTTTCCAGAATACAGAAAAAGTTTTATTTTAATCCATTTTTTTTATCTATCATTACCAAGACTACAACTTATTACTGCTGATTCTTTAAAACAACAATACAGAGACACCGCTCATTGACCTGTGTGCCTTTTATATTAAGGACTACGTTCTTAGATTGATGTGGCCTTCTTGTTTCAGCCTGCAAGGCCACATCAAACCACGAGAGCGTGCTCGGAAAGAAGTTTTTTGCCTTCTTGAATTGTTTAGCACGAAAGTACATAAACTTTATCATTCTGAGATATCATCGATATAGCCAAAAGTAAAAATAAATATTAAAAATAAAGACTTTTTTTCCCTTTATATTTTTATAGGGATATCAGATGATTCTACATTGTCATAAAATTAATGTCTAGGCCATAGTTGCTTCAAATACAGTTTAGCACGAAGGTACATTCACTTTATCAGTATTTTAAATAAATTTCTGAATGGAAAACTTATTAAATTAAAGAACCCTGTTAGTGTGGAAGTCTACAGTAAGTAGACAAAATAATGGAAGCACTTATAAATAAGCTTTAATCGTTTAGAGAGTTCGCCATTTTATTTCGGCAAATTAACAAGGTCGACAAGCATTATCGAGAGCATCTACTTTTCAAAAGAAAAAATTTTATTACTTTTATGAATGTAAATGAAAACCATATCTTCTTACATTTAGGGAAATTTCAGTTAATAAAATTTAGATTCACCTGCCTGTATGTGTGGGTGGCGCAAGTCACTCTGACCCCATTCACACCGAAAAATGCGAGTTCACACCGCAGCAGAAGTACAATGTTCTTATTGCTAAAAAAAGAAAAGTTCTATTTATACTCTGGGCAGGACCATCTACTAAGCTACAGGAATTTACAAGTAATCCTTACGTGAATTTGAACCATAGTCAACTTAAACGCGTGTACTAATGCACTGCCGTTTAACCACACATTTTTGACCCAAGTGCCCTGATATCTTTTGAATCTGAATCATTCGCGTAAGTCATGCCGTTAGAAAGATAAAGTATCGGTTCAGCTAATACCTGGCAATGATTCATATCTTGCATGTTCACCATGACTTGCATACTTCCAGAAATTTCAAATGAAAGAAAGGATGTTTTCACACTTGCGGCTCGAACTACTATAAGTAGATAATCTTCCTGTTGATACAAGATGCAATAAACGATGGAGTAAACTCTTCTGACATAATGGACACATCAAGTCCATTCTTCACACATTATTCATTGAAGAGTTTACAAGGTAGAAACAAGAGTATTGTCGTATTTCTTTATATCAAAGATGGATGGGACACAAGGCGTGAGTAACTCTGTACTTTGGACCACTTGGCTACTGTCGTAATTGAAGTAAAATGAGAAAAAAAAGAATTTATGAGTTTAAAAAGTAATTCTTCAGTTAGTATTATTTATTTATTGTTTACACATTTGATACAAAAAGGTTTAAATTTTTATTAGTAGATAATTTATGACTATTTAATATGGCCGCGAAAATTTATTCTTCCCAAAGGGTTTTTTTGGATGGAATATGTTACTGCCAAAAGTTAGGGAAAACAATCATGCACAATCAAAAAGTTTTATGACAGCGTTGCATCTAATGTCATTACCACGATGTCAGATCTCCAATCATAAATATTTTGTAAAATTTAAACTACGAATTAAAATTTTGTTAAAATTATTTAAAAAGTTGCGATAAGTTTTCAATTCAAATTTTAATATTAAACAAAATTAGATATTACGTATGAGGTTTGATCAAAAAGTTCTGGGACTGACTTTGAATCTAAATAGCAGCGTCGTAGTTACGACTTGTCGCAACGTGTTCAGTGACTCATCTAGCATAATAACGTATAATCACCAGTTTCCTGCAGTCACTGTGAAATTGCGCAAGTTTTAATATCTCAAAAAGATTCCTTAACACTACTAACAGTACCTCAATAGGGAGGAAGGAATTCGTGCATAAAGAAGACAACATATCTCAATGTTTCCAACTGCTTAAACTTCTTCAATGAATTTGCGGATCACTTAGTAGACCCTCAAAACTTTACATAACGCTGGCATAAGAAATTACATTACATTTTGTTTAATAAACTATCATATAGCTTCATATATTTACGAAAAGTTCAACGAATCTGCAATTGATGGTCATTACATTTTCATCAATAGAAATACCCTGCTCCGTGATCAGTGCACCATCTATCAATAGTAGCACTAAATTTATAAGATAAGGTATACCATAGGATGTGGCATAAAAACTTTTAAATAATGAGCGGTTACACAGCTAATCTAATAACAATTCAGAATTTATAGCATTCATTTAATTTCTGTTATTTATTCATTTTATACCTTTTTTTTTTTTATTTTTTTCCACTGCTGTTATAAATTAGAACGATATAGTATTTTAGAGGAAAGAATACACATAGAGACTCATCAATTTTTTTTCTTCCATTTCGAGTCAATGTACAAGATGAAAAGAGTGAGAGAAAAAAAACTGAACCAGCATTAGTAGAGAAGTTAGAAGACAAAGCCATCTACCATCACCTGCAGTGAGCGATCAGAGAAAAAACTAGATACCCAATTACAAAAAACAGTCGGGAAACTATAAGATGGAAGCTTATTTAGAAATACTATATGCCAAACACGATGAAAGCCCTTGAAATGTCAAGGGCAACTGCTTGAGTTGAGTTTCATGAAACTTTTCCACTGAATTTGTCCATAGATGGGTAAGCCAGAATATCACCAGTGGATCGACACTGACAGAATCCATACTGCCGATCGTTGATGGAAGGTTTCTAGACAGTTTAAGAGTTGGCGGTTAATTGATTTCTTCATTACTTTAGAAAGAGTAGAAGGAAGTGCAATGGGACGGAGGAAATTTGTTACCCGTTTTAGGAACTGGCTTGATATGAGCAAATTTCCAAGCGGAAGATAAAACACCTTTGGAATAAGAAAGTGAGAATTTTTTACTGTTAACTTACGAGGCTACGAATTAGCATCAAATTTGTTTCAAGTTAAGGGAAAAGTGCAACAGAAACCCACGAAATGTTAAGAACAACTATTGGAGAAGACTGTGTGTGTGATTCGAAGACTTAGCAATGGTTCGCAAAGCTTAAAGAGTGCCGCTTACCCATCGAAGATGATCCCCGCCCTTGTCAACTTCTGAAACCAATGATTTAATCGCTCATGTTCCTGATCTGATCAGAAGTGGTCAAAGAGGTTTGAATATCTACAAAGTTGTTAATGAAATTGAGATTTCTTTTGTGTCATGTCCACCAATTTGAAACAAAGGTCAATCGTTTCAATGGAACACTCCGTCTTCTCCAAAGTCCCCCCTCACTCCAAAAAAAAAAAGAACGCCGATCTCGATCAAATGCAAAGCTCATGCTTATCATATATTTTGACTCACAGAACAGTGTTCATTATGAATTTGTTCCTCATGGCCAACGAGCGAAGTTGGGATAATGCATAAGTTAGCATTAGCATTAGTAGAGGCATATGATGCAAGAAAGCAAGCTTATTCAGCATCAGCCAAAAAAAAAAACACACCACTCCCATTTCACCCCTCCGTTAGTTCAAAATACCTGTCCAGTTGAGCCTTAAATTTGTTTAGGCTATCAACTTCAACAACAAGTGACGGAAGTCGGTTCCACCAACCGACCGGTTCCACCAACAAGTTCTGCGACGATCGGGAAAAAACGACCAGGAAAGTTGACCTTGGGAAATTGGGGCTTGCATCATGACAATACTCCTGTACACTCGACGCTTCACAGTCGAGAATTTCTTGTGAAGTATTATTCCTTGACGCTATTGTTTCTTCGCCATACTCACCGATTTTAGCTCACTCCCTTTATGTTGTTGTTTCACAAGGTTAAAGTCCCTCCCCTCGAAAAGTCAGTGATTTCCTCAGTTATTACTGAGAAAATTATTCAGAAGGCGACAGATACCAAAGAGGCCTATCATAAATTCTTCTAGAAGCATTGGAATCGATGTGCACTGTGTCAAAGAGACTACTGTGAAGTCGATCCGTTCAAATAGATGGCAAACTATCATTTTCCAAATATTAGTTCAGTCCTCGAACTTTTTGATCATAATGCACGCCAATAGAGAGTTTTTGTTTATACAGGCCTTTATACACAAAAAAAAGAAAAAAAAATACAGTGTAAGTAATCAGAAACTAACGCAAAATTTTTCATTCATGGGATGAAAAGATGTCCTGTTCCCAATAACGATGAATTTTTTTTTTTTATAATAGTGCCATCTTATTTAGAAGTTACATGAAAATTTTACGTTGCCCACTCGTAAGTGATACTTTTCTTCAATTTTATTGTTGTTGTTGTTGTAGTAGGGTTTTAGGAGCATCGGAAACTAAAGTCATGTTGCTCCATGTATATTGTCTGTAAATTGCGTGTGTTCTGAGGACGATTTTCTGTTTTGCAGGCCGAAAAATTGAGTTTTCGGGAGAAAAAACCATGCTACCATCGCCTGAGACCGACTAACTCAGCCACGTTGTGAAAAAGTCTCCCCTCCCCAAAAGGGACTTGGGTCTTTTCCACCCTGTGTGGGGAGGAAAGTGATCCTACCAACTGTGCTACCCACGAGGGCTCTCAGTTTTATTAGACGTTGATCGAGTTGAGTAAACAAGGAAATAATCATTGATACCACTGGGACTAAGACACATATTTTCATATCTGTTAATGTTCTCTTTTACAAGTGACATAATGTCGACGTTATATGGATGTCACTTGTAACGTTTCAAATTAAAACACAGTGTAATAAGGCGTACTGATTCACCACCTGTTTCCAACGGACACGATTTTGTAACGCATAACAGCCATGTGAATCAAAGCACAGACACTGTACGTTTCTAAAAATAACTGTGTCAGTCACGTGTTTTCACAATGCGCATGCGCTGTTTCACCTATCGCATTGGCGGTTCGGCAAGGTGTTTCCTGTTTTTAATTTTTCAAAATCTGGTCTTTCTAATCTGCTCAGTAACGTGATATGAAATTAAGTTTATAGGGATAACATGAACTATTTTGATATTAAAATAGTAGGTCAATTCTATAGTGGTAGATAATGATAAAAAAATCGTTTTATGCGCAATACAATAGACTGTATACATTCATTTCGATTATCAAAAAGCATTTTTAATGGCGTCTGTGCTGTTCTTTCTATCGTAAAGAACAGGAAAAGAAAAACAGAATCATAATGATTCTGAGAGTAGCCCGATAGCTCATTTGACGAGAGTTTTTTTACAATATTCAACGATGTGTAAGAACAAGCAATGTTTTTTTGTGTGGGGGGAGGAAGAGAAAAAAACAAATTCGAAATAAAGTGAACACGCATCCCGTTTTTCGACTTGCTGTCCGCATTATGAAATGTTCTGCTTGTCTTCTGAGCACACATTTGTAATACTGACCTAGCCTGATGTAGCCGCGTGGTCAGGAATGCCAGTGCAGAAGCACACGCACTTCGAGTGGATTGTGGTTCAAGCCCGCATGACTGCTAATTACAATTAGCGATTGTATTCATGATTTTTTTTTTAAACTCTGAATTGGTGGTTGTGCCAGAATATAAACTAGAACATATTTTCTAGTTTCTTTGTTACTACAGAATCTAATTCGAATATATAAGATTAGAAGTACTACAGTTTTTCAAATCAATTTGATGGCACCACGGTTTCATACCAAATTCATCAATTCTTAAAATTTCACAAAAATATCATAGCTGGTTCTACAATTGCTGTGCAGGCGACAAAGTACACGGTTTTTTTTGGGGTACTTCACACCCAATCTCTCCTACCCACACTCATACAGCCATGGTCTGATATTAAATAATATTAATATTTTATTCTTCAAATTATATTTTGCTTAACTGAAACTCAATATTAAATTGTATAATTTTGTTTAAATTGTAACCCATCGTCTACTGTAATTAACTTTTCTTAAAATAATAATTTCTAGTACTACTTGACATATTTTATATTTGTGTCAAGATCGAATATGTATGTACAATATCGAACTCTCTCTGTTATCTGTTATGTTATGTTATTTGGTTTTTAGGAGCATTAGCAACTAAGGCCATATTGCTCCGGGATATGCGGTGGTCATTCCCTGACCTTTCCGCATCCTCCGTATTTGGTGGTGACGGGCTCGAACCCCGGTCTAATCAAGAAGCGTGTGCTATGCACTGCTGCTCCTTCCCACCTGGCTACGGAGGCGCCCTCTGTTATCTGGAAGTTCGATCCTTTATATGCATTTGTATGCCAACACCCCTCCTCATCTCTTCTATTATTTCGTTTGAGAAATTAGCTCTCAATATGCACATTTTTAATTCGCATGGCACTTTTCAGGAACACATCTACCACGTAAACTGGAAAATGACTTTATGTGTACGTTGAAACGTTTCATCTTAATTTTATAAGATATGAAAGCTTTAATCGCTTTAATAGCTCAAATATTTCTAGTTTTCTAAGCAATGCAGACAGGCTGCCAGAGCAGGTCATGGAGTATTGTCAATGATATACAGGAATTTTGCTATTAGAGAAAAGGAGGTGATTATCCCTTTGTATAAGGCCATGGTCAGGCCATGTCTTGAGTACGTGTCTAAAGGCCTCATTTTAGGAAGGAGGTAGAGTTGCTTGAGCGTGTACAGAGAAGGGCAACAAGATTGGTGAAGGGAACGAAGCGGTCCTCTTACCAAGAAAGGCTAAATTCTGCAAATTGCAGCAGCTGGAGACTAGGCACCTGCGAGGTGATCTGATTGAGGTATATAAGGCCTTGAATGGGTTGAGCACGCTGAATTCTGATGGGATTCTTCCGCTTGCTCAGATTACGAGCTGAGGGAGCATAAATTCAAATTGAGGAGAGACAGTTGTAGAATAGATGTGCGAAAATTTGCCTTTAGCCAGCGGGCGGTTAATTGCTGGAACAAACTTCCATCTGTCGTTGTGGAAGTTGATAGCTTAAATATAAATTCAAGGAGGAACTGGACAAACTTTTAGAGGGAATGGACGTGTGAAATTGTTTTTTTTTTTTTTTTCCGGCTGATGCTACATAAGCTCATATGCTTGCTTTCTTGCGTCACATGCCTCCATTACTACTACTATAAACGATACTGATGATATAAACACAAACTTTCGTAACCTAACATGCTCCTTATAACGTTTACCACGTTATGCCGCTTTGGATCCAAAAAGATCTGGTTATTTTATACAAAGATAAAAATTATCCTAGGCATTATTATTAGTCTTAAAACGAATAAAATATCTGCAGTAATTATAATATCAGCATATAAACAAACCCATAGGCACACAACTATAAAATTTACAACTAAAATAATTTTAAAATATAAAACACTTCAGAAATTTATTTAGCTCTAGACGTGATTAAACATTAAATTAGTTGATTTAGATTTAAATCTCTAGCAAGGGGGTGTAAAAAAAAAATAATTTAAACATCACGAAATAGGTTAATCATTACAGTTTGTGAAGCATTATGAGTAATATAAAATTCAATGACCAAAAATGAAAAATTTATTTCGGTTATAATTTGTCATAAAGACTGGGCAAACGACTATATGCTCTGCCTTGTAAAAATAGCTACATAACTACTCACTTTATCCCTTTGCATATCTTTATAAATTTAAAAATGAAATTTATCCTTGGCATTAAGTTTTAAAATTTTTTTTCCGATATTAAGGTTTAAAATTATTGAATCTTTCTTTAATTCCAGAATAACCCGAAATATTTTGTTCACGGTGTCTTTGTGAGAAATAGTGAAATCCACGCATGCTCAGAAAGGCAAATTACCGTTAACTGGTCAACAATGTCATTTCATAGCCTTCATAACAAAAATTCATATTTATTAGAAAATAAAATGATTTGCATAACTTGATTCCATTTAAAACTATTTTTATTTCTTAAATATCTATTTGCACATAGAAACAGAAGAGCTAATTTTATAAAAACTTCTGTTTAGATTTCCACGCCCACATTATTCGCCCGCGCAACAAACAAGATATTTTTTTGCATTTTAGGAAAATTTTCAGGTTAAACCGGCATAGTGAATATTAATATGACTTTAAGGGCTGTTGCAATAATTCTTGATGGCTTCATTTTTCTTATAAATTTCAAATAATATGAATACTAATTTTTTATCGCATACATCTCGCACCTGCTCTTCAATTTTTTTTTCTCTAATCCATTTATGACCTAAGTGCCCTCTTGCGGTTTAATAAGCAACCTTGTCCTACATCACATGATGTTTCGTTTACTGAATGAAAGTGTATTATGAGGAGTAAAGTGGAGCATGTGTTAGCAGTGACCCACTAAACTAGCTGCCAACATACGCGTCTGCAGAGCTCTCTGCCAAGCAGGATAGTGGGTCAAAATTTGCATCAAATCTGGGTCACAACGCGATTCTACTTTCGGTCTCGAAAACTGATGTGTGTACTGCAACGGGCGTGGTCACTTTCACTATTACTACGCAGTAAATGAAACGTTTCTTTTCAGTACATAACTAAAATTTAGATTAAAAGTTATAATAACCCGTGTACCACTTAAAGGAACAATCCAGCAACTGTCTTCAGTCCTTGTGCTTTCATAGATACGAGTCTTATCAGAAACTCTTTAGCAATTTCGTACGATGAACTGTTCGTCTGCTCACGTGAACAAATATCGGTCGTAGGAGCCACCACTGCAAACTGATATCGGCTGCAAGCGAGTCGAGAGTATATAATAAATTATATCTACAAAGACCTATATTTATATACATTTAATATTAGTTGCGTGCATGAAAGAAAATGTTCGAAATATTTCTCTTCGTACAATAAATGCTAGGCAGACGATTAATATCGCAAAAAATATTTCTCATCGTCTGCTTATATATTTAGCGTTTTTATTTTTTTATATTTATAGACGCAGTTTATCTATGTAATTCGTTCATGGTTATTTTATATATTACGTGATATGTAGGTCAATGGCCCGGATGACTGGGTAGACATTTATTTTAAAATTAGATAATGTAAATTAAAACTAATACTAGAGATCTACACTCAGTAAAAGCAAAGGCTGATATGTTTATAAATACATGTTATACGTTTTGCTTTTTTCTATTTGATTAAGGCAAAAACAAACTAATTCTTCAAGATAAATACACAAAGATACATACAGAGGTAGAGACAATAATTGTCGTTAATAATAACTGAAATACGTGAATTTAAAGCTAGTATATATTAATTTTATTTGTCTGATGCTAACAATATATTTTTTGAATTTCTTTCCTTCCCACCTCACCCGGAATTTTTTTTCCACCCCTTTTCATATCACTACTAATTTGGCAATAGGTTTAAATGGTTCTATACAGCTCAGATGTTAAATAATCCTTCTGTGTCCCTTTTGACGTTCCAGTGAAAGTGTGTCATGACCTAAATATTTAATATATTCAACGCCACATGGAGCTCAGTGGAACTAGAGTACAGTACTAGTGGAAGAAACTCCAGACAGCAGGCTAGAGATAACACACCATTTATAATTAATGAAATGAGGTGAAAGTGTTTAGGTTTTAATACCAAATGCTAGCTCGGTTGTCTACGCATTCCACGTATGAGTGGTGTTTAAAGTTTTCCGCGCCATTTGCACACTTCAAACGTTTTCACTTTTCGCACACGTGACCTGAGGGTTATACAATGTATTTCGATTAAAACAAACATTAATAAATAGCTTGAAAAACATCATTTTGTAACCCACTGTCGTTTAAAGATTATTAGTAAACATCGAAATAATTTGATTTTAGTGTTAATCCAAAACCTTTTCACCAGCAACATTATTAAAAATACATACCTTCAAGCTTCATCCCAACATCCAGGCACTTCTGAAACCTACAATAAGGACACCTTTTACGTTGACTCTTGTCAATGTGGCAGTTTCTGTCCGCCACACAAGTATACACTTTTTTATTTTGAACAGTACGCTTGAAGAAACCTTTACATGATTCGCAAGTCAAAAGACCATAATGATAGCCAGAAACTCTATCACCACATACGGGACACAATTCTTCTATTCCTTCCTTAGTGTCTGGAGGATCGTGATAGTCAAGGGTGGGATTCGGTATCGGAGGGGGTGTTGATATCCCCATCATTGTAGACAGAGAGGAGAAAAAACAGGGATCCATCAGATGCGCTGTGGACATCTCGTGCTAAACAAAACTCGCACTACGTCTAATATCGGATTAATGTTAGTCAAATAGGCTTTATAGAAAGTATCATGGTGGCAAAGAGTACTCCGGCAAAAGCAAAACACACCGACCACGTGTTCTACAAGGCATACACACAACACCGCCAGCCACGCTGGAGAACACTGTACAGTATTTCCGTAGAAAACAATTTCTCTTCTCACCAGGGAGCGGGCTGATAAACCGACGATGCAGAGTAACGCGGGGACACGGTACACCAGTAGTTCGTAACTAGGTCTCTGCGGAAAGAGTGAAAGTTGTGTCAGCGGAACGAACGGCTGGAACGAGTGGCGGCCAACCCCTTTCAGTAACCTATACTAGTAGTGGGTCTATGTCAGCTCAGCTAGAACCTAGTGACCCACAAACGGTGCGTTTTTCTGGCCAATCACAACAGGCCGTACACACTACCTATACAGCAGAGACGGGAAGAAAGTGAAAGTTCTACAAAAAAGGGGACTGCGATTTGTTGAGTGTCCACAGATAATAGAAAAAGTTAACAAGTCTATTTCTGGATTTGCACGCTATCTGCGACTCCTTACAAATCGCCATACTCTCTTTACGAATTAAGTTCACACCAAAACCTACATTTTTATCTGGACCACCCCTTAAGCTGTCGATGGCGATTTCTCCGTGTAGCTAGTGATAAGCGTAAACGGGTTTTATAGCTGTAGGTGTGACGGTTGCTTACATTTTGTAATGACTTCATCTCCTAGTGATTGGGGGTAGGGGTTAGGGTGAGGGGGGTTCGAAACCTGTGGTGTTTTAAATATGTCTACTCTTTGTGGATGCCAAACTGTATTGTTGTAATTCAGTTGTCTCATGGTAGCCTTTAATAGCTAAAATACTTCTTTTTTTAAACGCTACGATTTGAAAAAGAATTCAGATATTTTTTACAGGGAAAGTCGAGAATTCCAGAATGGTTCCGTGGGCCCCTTTTGCTGACGAAGAAATGGATTTTGGATGTAAGTAAATGCAGAAAAATAATTTATTGGCAAAAGATCTGGCGAATTTGTGACTGCCTAGTGGGAGTTTGGTTCTTCATTGAGACACGGGCCCTTCGGTGATAAGGTGGCTCTAAATTTTACTTATTAAACGAAAGTATAGTTTTGTTTTTTAAGTGTTCTGAAGTTTCTTGCTTTTAACTTTTCTTATTGTATGATGATCATGGCACAGACATTGCATTTTTATTAAAATATCAGGTGAGGAAATTTTTTCTGATCACTAAACTTATTTTTAAAGTTTATGTGCGCTGTTCAGATGACAAAGAGCCTTATTCCACTTTCTTTCTTTTATTTTATTTTTTTTACACACAAAAATAGTTACAACGTCCAGCATCATGCCATATCCACTGTATTTCAATCAGTACTGGAAGAGAAATAAAGATTATTTCGATCAGTACTTGAAGATATATAAAGTTTTTTTTTTTTAAACCAATATTCTTTATAAAATGAGCTTTAGCTTTATATAAGTTATATGAGGAGTTCTCAGGTGTAGATCACGAGCCTCGTGTTGGTCGTGAGCATCTTCGAGAGGAGGTCACAAAATTTTTTAAAAGTTTGCCTCAGGTTTTAAATTCGATTTTTTTTTTTTTTTTTTTTTGTTTATCTCCCATGAAACGGTTTTATTTTATAAAGTTACAAGGTTCTATCATTGTTTTATATGATATATAAAATTTAATTATTACAAGTAAATTGTAACCACCGTATTATTTATTTCTTGCTAAACTCTAAACCAAATGAATTCATTAGTTTTAAGAACAGGGGTCACAGTATCACTGTAGGTATTAATTGCAAAGAATTTTCGCTGCTATTTAGCAAGTGAAACGGGTTAACGAGATTAAAACATTAAGATTAAAAGAAGCTATTATCCTATGTGAGGCGAGCATTCACAGCCAGGTTGAGTCTGATGACGTCATACCTGGAATGCATTATCAAAAATACCTTGGTGGTTTGCCCATTTTCACACGGTTCCAGAAAAAAACTTTACAGATCAATGTAAAACTGCTCGCTGGAATCTCCAAAGGACTGCATTTTCATGTGAGGATGTCAATATGAAAGCTTCCTGGAAATTAAAACTCATAGTTTTTGTGAAAACAAGAAAGCTTTCCAGGTATTTTTGATAATCATTCCAAGAATGTATCCACGCTTAAAGAGCTCTGCTAATCTTAGCTGTGAACGTTCACCTTTACGTAGTACAACATCTCTTAATCCTGAATTTTTTAAAATCTGTTAATGGATTTCGCTTCTTAAATAACACCGAAACCACTACATGATGCTTAACTAGATAAACCTTTTTGATATATCACACTTACGCAGTAAATAATCAGATAAAGTGCGATAAAAACATACACATATAATAATATGAATTAGATACAGGGGTATCTAATCTGTTACTCAGATACAGGGGTCCCCGGTATCTGAGTATTCATTATCCGAGGCCCAGCAGTTCGAGGATTTGAAAAATTTTAAAAGGTTGCAAGGAAGGCCTACGGTGTCCTATCGATGATGCATCGAACAATTGCTAGTAGAGATAAGTACGTCTTAATCCCATTGTATATGACTATTGTTGGACCACACTTAGAATCCTGTGTTCAGGTATGGAGACCGCTCCATATTGGAAAGACATTGTGCGTCTTGAAAGGGTTCAGAGACGGGTAACTCGCCTGGTGAGATCGGCAAAAGGGCGTCCATATGAGGAAAGACTTCGAATATGACTGGATTGCAGGAAGCTGGATTATTTGGCTACCATTAGGGCAAGAAGCGAGTTTTCTACTCTTAGCCTGTTCAAAATCTAGTTTGGGCTGATTAATAACTGCTTTATAATTGTTGCGAGCTTTGATGTAGGCAGAAAATGAAACTGAAGAATTGGAAACAAGCCAATTACGATATGCAACATGTCTTCTCTTGAACAGCCTTAGCACATTTATTGGAAAACCAAAGTTTAGATAAAGGACGAGATTTTAAAATGGAGTGTGGAAGTTTTATTTTAGCCAGCGAGTTATGAATTACTGGAATAAGTTGCCTGCATGGGTGGTAGAGGCTGACATTTTGGGGAAATTCAAAGGTGAGCTGGATAATTTATTAATTATTATTATTATTTTATTCTTATCATTTTATTTTATTTACTTATTTGTTATTTATTATTTTATTATTTTATTTATTTATTATAATTATTATTTTATTTATTTGTTTATTTTTATTTATTTATTATTATTATTATTTATTTATTATTATTTTATTTATTTATTTATTATTATTTTATTTATTTATTTATTATTATTTTATTTATTTATTATTATTATTATTTTATTTATTTATTATTATATTGTTATTTTATTTATTTATTATTATATTGTTATTTTATTTATTTATTTATTTATTTTTATTTTTTTATTATTATTATTTTATTTATTTATTTTTATTTATTTTTTATTATTATTTTATTTATTTATTTATTATTATTTTATTTTTTTATTATTATTATTATTTTTTTTTTTTTTTTTTGGCTGGTGCAGCATAAACCATGGGCTTCCTTGCGCCATGTCGCCATTGCTAATACTAATTAAAGAATTAAAGCTTTTTTCCATTGAGAAAATTAACCAACACTTGAATATTTTTTGGAAGAATGATCTTCTTCATGATCGTGCAACAAAAGTTAAGCGCGAAGTTAAAGACATAACTAAATGCTACGACACAATTTTATCTGAAAAAATACTGCAAAAAAAAAACACGAACAACTCCGGATTCATTCTTTATTCGTACAACTGAAAAATAGTGTAACTTCAATAAACTTTAGCCGACCGGGCTAGCCGAGTGGGTAAAGTACCTGCCCGGCAACCCAAAGGTCGCGGGTTCGATTCCCGCCTCGGGCTTGGATCAAAGTACTGCAAAAAACCTTGGGAGGTGCAATATGGCCACAGAAGCCGATGCGCTACCAAATCAAAAAAAAAAAAAAAAAAACTTTACTCAACCTTACATTGTGCAACATATCATAATAAAAAATGTCTAATAAAATAATTTTCTCATTTTTCAGTTTCTTCATTCATTTCTTTACTATGTACAAGTACATAATAAACGTTATTATATAATATCGGTGTAGATACACCAAAGATACTCTGTTATCCACATACTATCCCTATTAGGAAAGCAAAAAAGAAAAGTGAAAGTAGGAGAAGAAGAGGAAGAAATACCGTCGAAAGAAAAAAAGGGATAGTTACTGCCACTCACTGACTGAACTAAATCACAAATCCCCCGAATAGGCAACGCTTCTCCATCCTTCACAACGAGTTACCATGTATTGCACTGTCACGATTAAGTAACGCTTCACTAATAGGGAAGACTGTTGTTACTTATTCTCGGTGGGCACCCGGACGGTACCGTTTCAAAGCTAGTTGGGTTTTCATTGGCTTTTCACCCACCGATGAAAAGCCAACTAGCTTTGAAACGGTGTCGTCTGTGTGGGTGCCCACCGAGAATAAGTAAGAACAGTCTT
Organism: Mastigoproctus giganteus; assembly: GCF_048544385.1. Classification (NCBI taxonomy): domain Eukaryota; kingdom Metazoa; phylum Arthropoda; class Arachnida; order Uropygi; family Thelyphonidae; genus Mastigoproctus; species Mastigoproctus giganteus. The sequence goes on from NC_143577.1 coordinate 50,337,538, forward strand.
CTATATTAGTGAAGCGTTACTTATTCGAGGTAGTGCAATACATGGACATCTCGTGAAGGATGAGCACAATATGAGATACAGATGAAATGATGCCTTTCAGTTTTTCTTTAAGAGTTGTCTATGGTGTATATACACCTATATTATATAGATATAGAATCTTAAACTCTTAAAATATTATGCCTGTTTCATTTATTTAAATAATAAACATTACGAAAATTTGGTCCCCATTTTAAGTGGATTCGTTTTAAGTGGAATTTGCTGGAACCAGTTATCCTCGGATAACGATAACACACTCTTAAAATGACTGGGTTCGATTCCCATGAGGACTGGAGAAACTTTTATAAACTTCAATCGAGAGTCAGTTTTTCTCCCTTACAGAAACTTAGATTTTTCAACCGGTACACAGGTAAACCAACCACAGAATACACACAGTTTACTAACACACTGACGCCTCATGGCGTCAGCTGATTTGGCGTTTAATCAAAGCAAAAAGCGGATCCCTGCCACGAACAACTCGTTCCAGCTTTCCACAGATTCCTCAATCGGTTAAGATGCGATTACTGAGTAGGTAGATGAAGAATGCTTAAGACGCTCCTACAACCATTCTCGAGTAATCCGTGCCTTGTGCTATGGCGCATTATCCTGCTAGAAGAAACCGTTACCAGATGGTCAAATTGTGAGCATAAAGGAATGTCACTGGTCGGTAACAATACTGAAGGAGTCTGTGGTCAGGGATGGATTTAAACTTGCTGTGGCCCTAAGCTATTAAATGTATGAGGCCCTTCTCTCTTACTGTTCATCTGTGGTAATATTAAAGATGAATTTCTTAAGATAGAACGAGGCCCCTTGTAATGTGAGGCCCTAAGTTGTAGCTTGTTTAGCTTATATGTAAATCTGGCCCTTCCTGTGGTATTCAGACGTTGCTTCACGGGTATCAGGGGAACTAGCTTTTGAGCTACAGAAACACTCCCCACACCATCACCAGCCTGCGGTGTTTGGTCTTTCATTCATATTGCTATTGCCCTACCCTTATCCTGCAGTCAGTATGAAACAACTGGAACCGGGATTCATCAGACCAGGCGACTCTTTTTCGCTCCTCAAATGCCCACTGTTGTTGTTCGTGTATACACTGTGTTCTTAATTGCTTGTTTTAGCTGACAGGAGAGGAACCCATCGACGTTGTCTGCTGTTATATTCCACTCGTGATGGGTCTCGATGCACTGTGCATTCCGATGACTACTTACTTTATATACTTGCACACGACTGTTGTATGGAGCTGATGGATCATCTGTTAAATTGCACAATTCTTTTCGCCCTCCGTTAGCCTCTCACCGCTCTCATTAAGCTATCTCCGGCAACAGGACTGCTATTGGCTGGATGTTTTCTCCTCGTTGAACCATTCTCGGTAGAGACACTAGATGCCTTGGACGATGAGAATGTACCTAATAATTTGGCCACTCAGTGCATATAAAGGAGGGGACCATATTCGTATCTTGCCTAAGGCAGCAATATTAGTGGATTTAGTCTATTTTTGGGCTAATCTGCCAATTAAACTGAGGAGACTGTGACAAGGAGTACCATGTTTTATGTCTAAGTATACAAGGTTATCAAAAAAAAAATCAAAATTTTGCACTTCGGGTTTTTTTCTGTAGGAGAACTATTGTTGCCTAATTTTCAGGTTTCGCCCAACTATTTACTTTGTCAATCGAAATTCAGGAACCTTTCTTGTCGGTACAATTCTGGAGTAGAAAGATGGTATAGTAAAGGAAGTTAAAAACATACTGGATTTAATGCTGCAACTTCTGTCTTCAACTGGATGTAGTACTTCTTGAATAATGAACAGAAAGGCACTGATCACAAACAGCGAAATGATTTTGGAACATCGTGAAAATATAGGGCTATATCATAGTTGCGGGTGACAAAGGCTGAAACAACCATATTCCAGAGTGTATGGCAACTTTTGTTTTCAGATCCAAATTAATGGTAATTTTTTGCACAATTTCTCCTAAAAAATTTTTCCATAAAAAGTTTTATTATACAGGGTGTCCACATGAAACCTTTACAAACTGAAATATATATAACCTTTGAAACGTATATTTTATGTATTTTAAGATGGTTTTTTCATATCGTTAAATAGCCGAAAAGTTTATTTCAATAGTAATATTTTTTTTTTATTGAGATAAAAGTGTATCGCGGTTTATTGAGACCAAATCAGACAGTTCTGATTTGGTTTCAATGAACAGTCAATTACGTTTAGATGTACAGAATAATTTCGGACACAATACTAAAGAAAACCATCGATACGGACCTCTTTAGGCTCTACCCCTGGCGAAGCTGCGTTTTGGCTTCAGAGATGGTTGTCTCTTATTGCTAGAGTTGCCATGTCAAGGGTATGCCTCATCTGTCCACACCCAAGCCATGGCGGTCCAGCATTCTAATGCACCAATTTAAGGAAAAGTAACGACTACGTGCTCAATTCAAAAGATTGCCCTCAGAAAGATCATACTCAGTATACTCAATAGCGGCGGACATAGGGGAGACCCTGGAAGCCGCCAGTAACATACAAAATTACTTTGCAGTGTACTCAATAGCCAGAAATCCAGAAATCAAGAAGTAGGCTATCAACTCGTTCATTGAGAAGAGGGTAGCCTGTGGCCAGCGATCCTGGTCGGCCAATCACATCCGGTCGACAGAATCGTTAGACCTGGCCAAATAGTGGGATTATGTAACCAGGTTCTTCAAAACAGACAGTGGAGCTGCGGACTTCCCCTGGAACAGTGCCCACTACGACATAACTAATCTCACTAACGTGATGCGTGGCGAAGAGGAGCTAATCAAGGCCATCAACGCCTTGTCCGATAAGAAAACGATGGAAAGTGACTCTATTCCCACCTTTTGCCTTAAAGTCGCCTCCTACTTCATCAGCGATGAGCTGACGAAGTTGTATAACAGAATTTTACAACAGGGAATCGTCCCAACCGCTTGGCTGAATTATAGAGTCGTCCTAGTTCCAAAGGTGCAAATTCCGACCTCAACTGCTGACTATAGGCCTATTTCAACCCCCCCCCCCCAGTTTTCTCAAATCCCAAGAGAAGTGCATGTTCAAAATGGTTGCCAATTAGATCCTTTCCAAAAGACCGCAGCATACACATTACGCATTCTCACAAAGATCACCAATAACATGCATACAGGCTCTGAATTTGAAAACCTTTCAAGCCTGGAAGCAAGACTGTGTTCTACACGCTGTTTTTCTGGATCTGAAAGCAGCCTTTGACTCAGTGCAAGTTAAGCCTCTTATGTGCCTCCTGGACAACTACTACGGTTTCACAGGTAATGTCTCGAAACTCCTCCGAAATCTAATAACCAAGAGGTTTCTTACCTTCCAGCAAGGGAATAACTGCATCACAAAACAGGTGGAAGTCGGTATACTCCAAGGGGGATCGTTGTCGGCACTGCTATTTTCAGCGATATTTATTCTGCTAATGAATGAGATACCTGTGTTTATAGCCTAAGCCGACGATATTGTATGTTACCTCTCAAGCCTTCTAACACCTCACCAGACCAGGCAAAGGAATGGGCAGGAGCAACAGTGCGTAGCACTCACTTCTTGATTAGACCGGGGTTCGAGCCCGTGACCACCAAATACGGAGGATGCGGACAGGTCAGGGAATGACCACCGCATATCCCTGGAGCAATATGGCCTTAGTTGCTAATGCTCCTAAAAACGAAATAAACAACAACAACAAGGCAAAGGAATTATCGAAGTCTGTTATCCTGAACAGATATCTGTCCTCTTTCTGTGAATACGTCGCCTATTTTGGGCTTAAACTAAACCCTGAAAAATCTAAATAAATCATAATCAGACTTCAATCCAGCAGCCTCTCTGCAGCACTCCATTGCGGAGCATGTTCTCATCTCCACTCATCACGTAAAATTCTAAGGGGTGGTAATGGACGAAAACTTAATGTATAAGGAACAAATCCAGCAACTGCGTTCTAGAGCATTACGGACTTTCTGAGGCATTAAACTCGATCTCTGTAGAGCGTACAACAAGGAAACAGCCAGAAAATTTCTCCTCTATTGCGTTAGTTCTATCATCAGTTATGGTATAAAGTTTGGTCCGCTGCTCCTATGTCCAGTCTGAAAATGCTCTGGGGTATAGAATTCTGGGTCCTAAAGTGGGCCAACAATTGGGCTCACCTACCCTATACAACATCAAAATCACAACTTTGCATAAATCTCAGATACACCCCAGCCCAGTACTTGGCATATGCGAGGAAGCTCAGCTGCTCTCGACTTCATCAGCATATGGGAAATCGTAGGATAGAAAATCCCAGGTAGAGCCCTCAGGACAACGAATTCCTAAAAAGTGTGATGTTTCCTGATAATGCTACCATTTTGTGTCTCACAGAGAGACAATCGCCACAGCCTTTGGACTAAGGCTCCAGAAATACTGACGTCGTTCGAGAAATGAAACTCGACAGCCCAAAGGTACAGGTAATTTGGAAAATCATGAATGACCATGTGGTGGAGCCATTTTTCTTTCATGAAAAATACATACCATTAACAGAAAAAATTACCTACAGATGTTGCAGAATCGCGAAATTTCTCAGTTGTCTAACCTCGATGAGGAGCACTTCCAGCTGATATTTTCAGCTGGAAGTGCTCCTCATTGCAACGGGGAAAGGAGACTCAAGATTACCTTGATGCAGAATTGCAACAATAGATGCAATAGTTAGCAATACTAATACTAATAAAATTAATACGAACCTCGTTTACTTATCAGTTAATTAAGTTAACCAAGTAGTGGAACAGAAGAATGTCAAATATAAGAAAAATCAAGTGACCATTTAAAAAGCAATTTATTTTCTAAAAGGAAATGATGCAGGTTCTAAAAAGTTGTAGAATTAAAAAATATAATTTTTTCTTCTCTATTAATATATAGTTAGAAACAAACATTTCTCTGTAAATAAAACCGATTCATAAATATTTTTTACATCATGTATGACGTCATGGTTCCCTAAAGCGTGCCATACTTCCCTATTGTTTCCTGCGTTTTAAAAATAGCAAAATTTTGCACCATGTTGTGAATACTAATGGTTTGAGTCAAAATTCCTTTTTGGATCTTTTTATTTTTACTATAAAAAACGATTTTGATTTGTTTTCTAAAATTCAAGCTGCCCTTGACTAATACTTTAATTATAAATTCGCATTATATATCTTAGCTTCTTTACCTTGTATTTTATTTTATTTGTGAAAGCGAAAGTAGTTATCATGATTTACAATAAATTTTAATAATTAACTGCTCGATAAAATTAAGAGAACAAAATGTTTTTCATGAATATTTTATTGTGAACAGAGTTCGAAGGCGAATATTTGAATATTTGATATATAGGCATCCTGGCATGCAAATTCCAGGATGCACACGCAATTTACAGACATAATACACATGGGTAGTTGAATTAACGTGCTGGGTAACTATTAAATAGTTTTTTTTTTTTTTTTATGGAAGCAGTTTCAGGAGACAGGAACCATTACAAGAAGAGCTGGCCAAGGTCGCCCGAGGACTACGTCAACTATCAGGCTCTAAAAACAAGATGGAACCTTACGATGTCCTGTCATCAACTGTCTCTTGCTAAGGCAACGATGAAAATATTTCCAACCGGACTGTGTTAAGAAGGCTCAATCCAAGTGGACTCTACGCAAAGAAGCCAGTGGTTTGTATTCCATTAACCACCAAATCACCTCAGGACTCATCGAAACTGGCGCCATGAACGTGTGACTTGGAGCCCTGAAAAACGGAGTACAGTCCTGTTACTGATGAGTCCCGTTTTAGGTTAAAAATAGATTCTAGACGTTATTTTATCGGGAGACAACGAAGAATGCGGTACCATCCCTCTAACCTCAGCGAAAGGTACTCTTACGGTGGAGGTGGTGTTCTCAGTGGGGCAGAATAATGATCAATGGCTGTACCCCTCTTTCGCAGAGGTATCTAGAACAGATCCTCGAACCCTATGTGCGACTTTTTAGGGTACCGTTGGCCCAGATTTTCTTTTGATGTACGACAACGCCACTGCACATAGAGCTCATGTGGGGGAGTTCTATGTGCAGTGGCGTGCGATCGAACCGAATGGGATGCCCTTGGGCGTCGCATTGCACGCCGACAGCCAACTCCTCGGTCATTTGGTGAGAAAGGTCTGCGCTGGTGGAAGAATGGGATTTGTTGCCACAGAATCTTATAGAAACCCTTGTATCAAGCATGGTTCACCGCTGTCAGGGCTGTCTAACTGTTAGAGAGGACCATACACCGTACTGATATCATATGATCGTATTTTCGAGCATCTTGTATCGGCTTCGGCGTAATGTGACCACTTCTGCTCCTAGTTGTAAGTTGTAAGCTTCTGCTCCTAGTTGTAAGTTGTAAGCTTCTGCTCCTAGTTGTAAGTTGTAAGCTTCTGCTCCTAGTTGTAAGCTTTAGTTGTAATTTTTCTTGGGTTTGATTCTGCTATAACGCCTTCTTCCAACTTGGTTTTGCTCGTTAATGTGTCTTTTGTTGAGCTCTGTGACTGCTGGTGGATTGCTGTTCCTTGAACTATTTATCTTTTGGAGATTACGGGCGATGATCAGTGTCTAGGATGTGATGCTCATCTGTGAACAGTGTCTCTTCATCGATTTCAGTTGTCGCCTGCTTGTTCAGATCGTTGTGCTGTAGCTGAGTTCGGGGTGACCATTGCACAGTATAGTTGATTAGTCATGTGCTAATTGAATTAATTATTATGTACAATGTTTCATGTATATAAGAATATTGTTAATATTTGTATATTGTACCATGTCTACAACGAATTTGCCATATTTTTTGGCTAGGGGCCACTTTTATTCAATATATTAAAAAAAATAAAGGGAAAAAATGAATGTGAAATGTGACCTTTTTGGTAATTCTTATACAATAAGGTTGGATTCTATCCTTATCATTAAGTCAACAACACAGTATAATAAACATAAGCAATAATCAGTAAAACATTTGAAAGTAATAAATCGAGATTTTACAAAAACATTCGTTATATAGTGCAAAGATGTAGCTTGAGTTCGAATCCCGTCGATGATGGGAGGAATTTTTATTGGCTTTTTCCACAACCTGGCTGAATTAGTCAGTATGAGGAAAGGGTAGCATGGTTTTTTCTCCCGGAAACTCGGGTTTTTCGCCCAACAAACAGAAAATCGACCTCAGCACTCACGCAATTTACAGACAATATACACGGAGCAATATGGCCTTCGTCGTTGATGCTCCTTAAACCCTACAACAACAACAACAACAGCCATTCACGAACTGTCGATCAGCGTAGACAAGGTAACAATTACAAGTTGTACATTCTCCATTTTTCGATCCATTAGAAACCATATTATTTTCTTTGAAGGAAATTACTGTATATTCATTTTAGGCAGTTACATAAATGGTTTTCCTCTTTTTCGCTGTTTTACTAACGTTTCTTGTTTTTTGATAATTTGTAGCGTCAAAATGTAAACAGATTTCCTTCCCGGAATTCAACAATAGCAAAGTGAACTACACCGCTTCAAGGAAGCATTTGTTTAGTTGGACCTGAAGCTAAAAATGTTTCTCAAATACTCCAAAGTGGAGCCTACCAAATCGAAAATAATTCGAAATCCATCCACGATTAAACGATTTTTTCTAGGGTTTTTAGCAAGCAGTTAATTAATGACGGTTTTACCAAAACTTTATAGACGGACTACGTTTTCAGAAAGCAGAGTTCAATTGCGTTGCGTAGAGTAAGCTGAGGCAACCAAGGTCCATCAGGGCAATAGCATATTGTGTCATATATTTCCGCCTGAATTTTATAAATACAAAAGTATTTATAAAATTTCTTTTACAAATGTCGTTAATTGAATCCCAGACCTTTTCCAAACTGAGAAAAACATCTTTTTTTTTTTTTTTTTAAATGAAAACCCAAAGCACGAGAGGTATTAGAACCTATAGCACTTAGTACCGTGCATGGGTTGAAGTTTGAAAAGATTAGATGAAAGAAGATATTTGTTGATATTAGATTTGAATTTCTGTAGATTGTAATTTTCAGGAAATACATAAGAAGGGAGGTAGTTCCAGAAAACGAAAACTGAAGGAATAAATGAGGAAGAAGTCAACCAGTCAGCATCCATTTACTGCCCAACTTCAAATTCCTATGAAGTTGGGCAGTAAATGGATGCTAACTGGTTGCGGCATGTGTTCGGGCTGATTTGGAAGAGAGAGCAGGAATTATAGAAGAACATTCAGAAGAACAGTGCCCGTGGAAGTATCTATAGAAAAATAGTGCAGCAGAAACAGAACGACTATGAGACAGAGAGTAAAGAAACTTTGCTACATTAGTTAACTTAACTGCCCTCATCTGATTGGAATCTAGAAGCCTGAGAGGTGTTTTGAGAGCACTGACCGAGATGTGAGAACAAAATTCCATCGTGGGAAGGATTTGCGATTTGTACAGAGTGAACAACTGTTTGGAGAAAAGCAATGCCGAGAGCGAAAGAGAAAACCAGTTTTTTTTTATATAGAGGAAGAAATATTTGTGATGTGCATATGACAAGAGAGAGTACAAGTCAGAATAATCCCTAATAGAGGTATGTAATCTTGTCTAAAAATCAGCTTCGTCGAAGGCGAGCATAGAAACAGACGAATCCTTTATGCGAGATATAAGACAAGACCAAATTTTAGAAAGATTGAAATCGAAAGTTACCGTTGCCCCACTGGAGACCAGCTTTCAAGAAATTGGTAGTGGATATTCGAGAAGTTGAACTGTTTTAGCAGGGCAAAGTTTCTCAAAATGAAAGTTGGAGTGCAACGTCTATCATCAACAAAACTATGGATAGAATTTCTAGTAAATGGAAGAAGGTTATTAATATACAAGAGGAAAAGACTGGTAGAAACAACTGAACCTTGAGGAACACCTGCATTAGTGGAGATGTTAGAAGACAGAGAGTCATTTACCATCAACCGCAGTGAGCAGTCAGAGAGAAAACTGGATATCCAATTACAAAAAAAGTTGACAAAAACTTTTATTTTTATTTTTTTTTTTGTAATTGGGTATCCTGCTAAATAAGACGGAAGCTTATTTAGAAGACGTTTTATGCTAAACACGACCAAAAGCCTTTGAAATGTCAAGAGGAACTGCTTGAGTTTCACCAAGCTTTTACATTGAATTTGCGAATAGATGGGTAACATAAGCCAATATATCACCAGTTGATCGACACCGATTGAATCCATACTGGCGATCATTAATCAGGTAGAAAGTTTCTATATAGTTTAAGAGTTGGCGATTAATATATTTCTCCATTACTTTAGAAAGAGTAGAATTAAGTGCAATGGGACGATAATTGGATAGGTCGGGTTTGTCACTTTTCTTAGGAACTGTCCGAATATGGACAAATTTCCAAGCAGAAGGAAAAACACGTGTGGAATAAGAAAGTGAAAAAAAAAAAAGGCAACACAGAATAGGGGTAAGCCGGGAGCACAGGATTTGAGAAAAAGTAGAGAAATACCATCAGGACCTGGCCCTTTCTTGGCATCAATATTGTTCACAATTCTTATGACATCCTTTTGATGAAGACAACAGGAGGTGGTGAATGGAGTGTACTGGTCTTTGGCTGAAGTGGCAGTAGAACCATTTTGTTTTGATAGAAATGGTAATAGAGGTGGGAAAAAGCTGCGGTCAATACCTTTGACAAGAGACCAGAATTCTCGACTGCCATTTGTACAAGAAGCCAGTTTTCTACTCTGAGTCCATTCAAAGTCTAGTTTGGGCTGATTAACAACTGCTTTATAATTGTTACAAGCTTTGGTGTTGGCAGAAAATGAACCTGGAAATTTGGATACAAGCCAATTGCGATTTGAAACATTCTTATCTTGAACAGCCTTAGCAGATTTATTGGAAAACCAAAGTTTAGATAAAAGAAGCGATTTTAAGGAGGAGTATGGGATAAAGGATTTCATCCCTACAAGAATAATTTCACTGATACGATCTGAGAAAACGTCGACATCAGAAAATTTGAAACAGTAATCCGATCAAGAAAAAAAAAGAAAAGAAATCTCGCGCATCAACCCATTTTGCCAAACAACACAGGTTGAGAATGGCCACAAGAGAAACGCTTCATTGGAGAAGATACCATCGCCAAGTTGTGATCTGGGGTGCGTAGAGGACCATTGACGTCGACCGTGTATTTAGAAGGATTATTTGTGAGAAAAAGATGCGTTTTGGCTGAGTGGTTAGGATTTTCTGGTATTTCGGTAGTTAAATGAACAATCTCTGCAAGGTCATTATTAATTGCAAAAGCCTTAGCGTCTCTACCAGCTGGGTCCGTATGACAAGAAAACAGAAGCCAGCTGGAGTTGTGGACATTAAAATCACCAAGGAAGATTACCTCACCGTTAGGAAAGTTGGACTGCAGAAAGTAAAGTTTCAAGGAGTGGAAGTCAAAGAGTTCCAAGTGATTATTGGAGTTTTGGTAGAACGATAGAGGCGACAGATGAATTTGAAAGAATGTGGTAGATTTTAAGCTGAATGATCGAAAAGAGGAGAGTCCAAATTACTAAGTCTGCTCTGATATAGATAGTATCAGAGCGGACATACGCACATGGACCACATTTGAAGCGAAAGGAATCACACAGGGATAGTAGTTAGGACAACGGAGATGAGTAGTGGTTGAATCAACCGATAATTGGGATTCTGTCAGAAAGAGTAAGTGTGGTTTGGCAGACTGTAAGTAGCAATGAACATCATTGAGATTGGAACTGAGACCACGTATATTTGTAAAATGAACGAGGAAGTATTTCTGAGGTGATCATTTCTCAGATAACTTTGTTCGGTTAGTTTGACAATTCATGATGTATTCAATAGTAATAAAAGGTGGGGAGAACATGTTGTATGAAGTAATGAAATTTTTGGATGTGGCGTACACACGGCAAAAATATACCGAGCTCCTTGACATAACATGGCCTCGACAATCCCCTCCCCGCATACACACTACTCGGACTCCCCCCCCCCCAGTCACTATCTGGCAGAGTAGAGGCAGCGAGATTATATGCTAGCTGATCCGAAAGCCTCCTACAGAGTTACCAATAGGTCCGGTGCGGTGGACTATTTAGCAGCCGGTTGGCGAACACCGTTTTAGAGCTGTACCCTCGAAATGTAAGGAAGATTGGATCTCGACATGATATCCATTATAACATCAAAAGACATCAATCATACTGAATGAAGGAAGAAATTAGGGGTGGAGTTACCAGACTTTTTTGCTGTGGAGGCTAAACATGGGTTCCACCACGTCAAGCATCCAATAAGCAAAGTGGTGGTATTGCACCGGTTGATGAGAGTCAACTACCACCGTATTACTGGTAACACAGAGGGGCGTCATCCTCTGTATGGGTGGCAGCCACACCTCGACTCCTGCTTATGTTGGTTCGCACCTGAGGGTTATGCCCAGGTTTAACAGGCCCACCAAAGCATTGGCCGTCACAGATCGACCAGACTTATTAAAGATGCATTCCCGCTGAGATTTTAAGTATTCGGTTATGCCCAGGAGCCGGAGCAGTATTACGGGGGCGAAAGCTAGCGGTGGAGAGGCGGCGGATCCATGATGAACTAGTACAAATTAGGCAAGAAAGGTGGAATGGTTCTGAAAAGGGTCGGCAGACTTTTGTCTTCATGCCCTCCTTCACCACCGTTGATTATTAAGATAGGCCGTGGTTACAGTTCAATATGAATGCTTGCTTCCTACTGATTGGACATGGCTTAATGTCTAGGCTTAGTGAGCTCAATTTGGTTCCTTCAGGCTTGTGTTTCTGTGAGGCAATGGAGACGGTTTACATATTGCACTCCAGTATCCTATTACGTGGACCTTTGAGGGGAGATCAAGAGGGAGGCTTATGTGCTTGATCTTGAAATGCTTCTCACTGTTTTTGTGGATCGGATCGTTTTTAAATTGTTTTGTAGTTTTATTGAGTGTTCAAACGCAGGTAAAGAAAGCTGTATCATTCAGCACTGGTGGACTAAATGCCAAGCTTGCAATGATTTTATGGATTTTAAACTCTCATGTTAAGACAGGTTCTCACTAAATTGTTTTATTTTATAAATTTTAAACGTGAATTATAAATATGTAAATATTATATTATTTTATATTTTATTTATATATACCGTACATTCAATTTTTTTATGAACTTTGATGTGAAGGTTATGATATTTTATTTTAAATATCATGGTGAAAATAAAAATTCTCTGGGGAGGAAGACCTTATTTATGTCGTCAGCATGACAACGCTCCGCGGTACAATAATGCTTTGAGAAGAATAATGTGGTAAACCTGTCATTTCTGGCCTAGAGTTGAAACCTGAAATGAACTGAACATCTTTGAGATGTTTCGGACGTTCTAATTGAAGAAGAGAGGCCACAGAACAACACGTCCTAATTCAAGACGAGAACTAGCTGTAGTTAAGGGAGGAATGGAGCAATATTCCATTTTAAACATATCAAAAACTTGTATATAAATTAAAGGATTAAAGCCTATGGGGATCATACTCAATATTGTCTAGCCAGATGGTGTTTTTTTAATTTAGTGTTCCAATATATGTTGGAGGACAGTCTAGTTAAATAAGCATATTAAACTCAAGATCAACAAAATATTTATAATCGCAAACACTAAAATGCTATAGAAGACTAATTATCTTGGCTTGTTTAAAATAAACAATGTTAGGACAGCAAAAACCTCATTAGAAGTTCGGCGATCTAAGGGTGATCATTTAATTCGCGATTGGTGCAAGATCTTTTCTTAATTGTCCTCATCTTAATCTTCTGAGGATTTCTCATTTTCGAACTCCTCTCCCTTGAACTTTGCACACTTTCACCCTGGTCGTACCCACGCATTAAATGCTTCTTGCAAGCCATTTTCTAAAAGACTGTGGAGTGCTTCCGTTGTGGCTTTGCAAGTATCGTTGTGTTGGACGCGAAACGCTTGCCTTTCAGAGGTTTCTTTAGACGTGGAAAAACGAAGAAATCACACGGGGCTAAGTGCGGTGAATGAGGGGGATGTGTTAGAACCTCGGCATCTATGGCAGTGATCACTGCCTGCACAATATTAGCCGTATGGGGCCTGGCATTGTCTCGATGGAGAAACCGCTTCACACTGAAAAGTTCGGTCACACTGGAATATGGCCATCCTACCAAGACACTCACTACCATACGTTTCATTCATTCATCTCTTTAACAGTCCGCGAATTAAATGATCACCCCTCGTAAATATATTAGGGCCATCCAAAGTCAACTAACAAAGGTATTAAGCTAATTTCTAATTTTATGAAGAATTCTATCTATCACGAAACCTCAGCTTCGCGGTAGCACAGTGGTTATAATAGCGGTTGAAAAACCACTGTGAAAAAAGTCCCCAGTTCTTCACGTCCTTACATTTCGCGAAGAACTTTCATGAGCTGTTTTCACTCTGTGGTCGAGTTATTCAGTCTCACTCGAGGAAAGCACGGTTTTTTCTCTCGGAATTTCTGATTTTCGTCCAGAAAAACTGGCAAACCGACCATAGAACTCATGCAATTTATGGACATAATATACCTAGGTGGATGAGGTTGTTATATGGTAATCCGATTTTGAAACCAATTAGCAAAGTGAACCTCATTGCAAATCATTGTCTTTCTCAAATAATCAGGAAATAGCTATGAATAGCAAGGACGACTTAATTGTCAGTAAGGATGACTCGTCATCTTTCTTTATTATTAGTTTTGATAACCTCAAATTTCAGACACAAAACTGAAAATTGATTTTTTTTTTCATGCCTTTTAATCGTATTCACTTACTATTTTGGACAAAAATCTCTACGCACTGTAACTGTCATCATCATCCTCAAACTCCTCAACCTTTCTTTAAGGTACAGTATATATCCAGTTCATTTAAAATTGGTTGGTGTTGTGTTCCTTTACATAAGAACAATTAAAAGTAAATCGCCTCACACTGTTGGCCAGTTTGTAATCTAACGTTCCTAGCCAAGCTATTTAATACCACAGTTTCAAGTATAAGTATGCAGGTGAACCCGCGCAGTAGCAGAGTGCATATAAGCACGCTCAACCCAACACCGAGTAAAAAAAGTTCTGGGTTCGATTCCCGTCAATGATGCAAGGAATTGTTATGGGCTTTTTTTTCACAAAGTAGCTGAGGTAGTCGGTTGTTATTGTAGTGGGATTTTAAGCGCATCAGTGACTAAGGCCATATTGCTCCATGCTTGCTGTCTCTAAATTGCGGTTCATTTTCTGTTTTCTGGATGAAAAACCGAGTTTCCGAGAGAAAAAAAACCATGCTACCTCGCCTGAGATCGACTAACTCAGCCATGTTGTGAAAAAAGCCCGTAAAATTTCCTCACGTCATCGACGGGTCTTTTCTACCCGGTGTGAGGAGGACACCGATTCTACCAACTATACTACACACGAGGGCAAGAGTTAGTCGATCCCGGGAGGTTTCATTCCCTCTTCCAAGAAACTCTGGGTTTTCGTCCAGCAAACGGGAATTCCCTCATGCACCTAAAACCCTACAATAACAACAAAAATGGGTGAGTCAAATAAGAATTCGATTGCGTTTATTTAAGTTAAGCACTGCCATGAGTGTAAATTGAAATATTAATATTAGTGCTTCTACTGAAAGGACTGCACGCGCAAGGCGGCAGAGCAAACGTGGTCTTTACAGCGAAGGGTGCGTTAAAACCACTGCCACGCAACGTTATTTCTGCAGGGAGCAACTCTCTATCAGAAATTCATCAGCTTGTGGAAAAGGTGTGCTTCGACAACTGTATGTTCCGGTGGATTGTAAAGTGAATCGTAATTCAATCCTCCCAGCACACAACTTCTGGTATCCCAGATTGTCTAGATATGTTTTCAATACATTAAAGCTTATCTATTTCATTCTCGACATACACTGCTTGACAAACTTAACGGAACACGTGAAAAACGTGGTGTAACTCGTGTAGCTTGCGATGAAGCGAACAAAATATGGAATGTTGGTGTACCATAGAATAACGATGAAATGAGGAGACAGAGAGAAACTTCGGACAGGTATAAGGAACATTTATAAGTGTTGCATAAGAATTACCAATTACATTTTCACCGACTACCACAGCCTTATCACCTAGCGTGCAGTCTTAAAACTTGCAGGACGTTGAAGGTACCGTTTAATTTTTACTGACACCATCACATTATTTTATATGAAAGATTAAGTTGAGTGGAAAAAAATTGGTAGCATTAGTTTGGAAGCAGTCTTTGCATTTTAAATTGTTGCATTGCGATGTTTGCTCGTCATGTCGATATCTACTCTATGTGGAGTTTGATTTCTAAATAAATAAATAAATACTCTGAGATCTTTAAAAATCTGAAAAACCGACGGGATAGTTGTTTCAAAGCCTCTTGGCTTCTCATCAAGCAGATTTTAAATGTAGAGCGGATCTACATTTTCAGGTGATGCCGTGCAATTTAAAAAGATATTAAAACTCGGAGGTCAAAAACGCTGAGAGCAAAGAGTCTCTCTGTAATCGAAATCGTGTCTGCGCGGTAGCACAGTGGTATTGTCACCATCCTTCCCACACCGGGTGGAAAAGGCCCGGGTTCGAATCCCGTCTATAACGCGAAGAACTTTAGTGGACTTTTTCACTCCGTGGCTGAGTTAGTCAGTCTCAGGTGCAGATAGCAAGGTTTTCCCGCCGAGAAACTAGGGGTTTTTTTCGTCCAGCAAACAGGCAAATCGACCAGAGAACACAAGAAATTCACAGACAAAATATGGGTAGATGAATCATTTACAGGGGACCCTAATATCATAATTTGTTTTTTTGATTTTTTTTTTTTTATAATCGAAATCGTAAACGCAGACAACGTATATGAACTTTGATCTAATTTCCTGCTTTGGACTACCTTTCTGAATGGAGGGAGGTCTGAATATTTCCAATCGATATAAAAACTTCGTTTGGATCCAAGCAGACACTCATTATTATAGTTAGAGGTTTCATAACATTTTTACTGCTTCCTTTAATATTACTGAATAGATTCCATCAGCGCCTGGTATCATGTTTACTTTAAATTCCTTCCAGTCCTTTCGAGATATAAAATTGTTCAACTCCTACGGCTGTCCAGTGTAACGATGTTTTGGTTCCGTGTGCTCGGTTACCAGATGTTTTTGCTACATAAGTGCCCTCTGGTTTAAATGCTTCTTCGCATATGAATATGGATGCATATCCCATTTAGCATTTCTACTTATTATATATGACAGTTGATCTCACTAAATAGAATTCAAACGATGTCAAGGGCTCATTATAGAGGAAAAAGAAAAGCACTTCCTCTTACCCCACGAGCTGTTATTTCTTCGAACATATCCCACATTCACATTGTCACATGTGATTACTGCCCCTAGCGGTTCCTCTACTTGAAGATTTTTAATGTCCAATGAATCTTAACTAATTAACAGATTAAAATATTGCTATCTGGTGGCAGGTTGACACAAAGAGCAGTCATCTGTATTGATATACCGCAGAAAGCAGACTTCTTGTAATGATATAATACTTATGCGTTTTATGTAACTGGGTACATGCATTGTAAGTGGGTTGAGTGCAAAAAAAAAAAAAAAACCAACCTGACTTTTATATTATGGGACATCTACCATGTAAGAAGATTTATAACTTGATTTTTACGAAAGTAACACAACAGCTAAGTTAAATGGTTGGTCTAATTTTTGTGCTGGCATATGGATTCAAATGAGCAACATGCATACTGTTGAGCACATAATCTACTCCAGAACCAAAACCAGATGCTGTTGTTTTTCTTTAGTCATCACAAACTGTTGTTGACAGTTTTTCATCAGCAGGCAAGACGATCAAATACAGCGACACACGGGCACGTTTATAGTGGCAATAAAGTCCAGCAGTGAAAGACAACGCCCACCCCATAACATCATCTCTAAGTGGGAACCTTAATCTGGTTTCAACGGGAGGTATTGGAACATCTTTCCTTCCCATAATACAGAATTATCCCCTGGGACTTTCACATCTTTGACGCCCAGTAAAGGTTCCAGTCGTATATGAAGCAGATGGTCAAAAGATCCCTTTGATAGCAATGATCCCCATTCTGTCTGAAGTTGAAACGCTGTTGGACATGTGCTTTGATAGTTTTTGCAATTTCATAAAAGTAAATAAACGTTACATACAATTTTCGTTGTGCACTTTTTTATTTGAACAACCGTTTTATTTAAAAATTCCATGATATCAGAAGTGAAAAAAGAATGGACTGTTATTTTCATGAAACAGTAATGAACACCCTGACAGAATTATTTTTGTTTTTCTTCTTTGAAGACAATCTTGCCCTCTCCCAAGTGATTAACGCTTTCATACAAATAAATATAATACGTAGTCTGTATAGAAAAAAAAAATACCCCGCTGGCTCTCTTACCCAATCTGGATAACGCAAGTTTAGATTTAAGAACCAGTTTAAACGAATGGTAGCCACAAAATGTGAATCTAGAAAGAATACGTGCAAGGTTGTAATACCGTATTTTACTGCACTTACTGTATGAAGTTAAAGAGCTTAAAATTTTCTGTGTCCTGCAGTGGCAGCGGAAACTCTGACTAAGCATTATTCAGAGTATGAAGAGCATTCGAATACCCTCCCCTGAGATTCAGGTGACATCTTACTGATGACTGACACTCTCGGCAGGCTGACGATGAGGAAACCCTGGCACCTTTGCCCTCTCTACGATGTGAATATTGTAGAGGCGCAGGCCACGTGATTTTGGTTTTGTTTACAGTTTATTCATAACAGAAGAAACTATAAACACAATTTAAATTCAGTATTTTCAACAATTTATGCCAACGATCATAAAAGAGAACAGAAATGTTTCGTACAGTATTTCAGGTTTTTTTTTATCTGATTATCTCATACTGTATCGATAAATGAAAGCAAGGTCAGCCTCCTCATTATCTCTAAATTTGCGCTGTTGTTAATTAAAATGCTTTAATTGATGGTAAATACTATCAAACTGAGGCAGTTACATAACTGGGCTCCATAAGGATGAAAAGATTGGTTCTATTATTTCCGAATAATTTTGAATTTTTAACCTGCTTTCGAAGCAAAAATAATTAAATGTCTGCCATACCAATGAGGCAATAGTAAAAAAATTAAAATAATCTGTTCTCTCTCTCTCGTTTAAGGGTAGGGTATTCAACATGGTCCTGATTTCTTATTCTCAGTCAGAAGCAGAGAAATGGTGAATATGAAAAGGGGGAAACGGACTATTTATCCTAAGAGTATAAAAATAATGCTGTATTCTTAAACTGGCACCATTTCTCACATCTCGAATCTTATTCTGAAATTGCGACTTGTATAGAGTATTCGCATATGGACATATCCTACATATTCAACGCACAGTATTAGCCATTCAACAAACATGACCACCAGGGGTCGAAAGATAGACGTCATCGCAGAGCCTCCACGGAAAATAAGCGTTGGAGCAACCACTGCTGGTACCAGCATGTAAAGGGTTGCTGAAACACCAGGTAAAACATAGGGAACTGTGTCAAGGATACCTCAACGCATGGAAAACTAAGGTATCCGCGCCTTCTGGGAAATGCTACAGGGTGTGCAAGAAACATCCGAGTAAGAAAGATAAAAGCCACCTGACTGAATTTTATACTTTCATCAGTACTACGGATCATTTCCTCCTTGGAAAAAAATCTTAAGTAAATAAACTAGGAGATAAGGAGGTTAAAAAATGAGAGATTTAAGAATGCAGAAAAATATTATGGGAAATCTGACAGAGAAAGTCACTGAAACTGGTAGTACATGACCACACTTTGACCCCAGATTCACGGATAGAACCGAGCTACAATAACGGTTGTTAGTGAACTTTGCCCTCATGAATGTGAGTAATGTATACCGTAATTATGTTAAAAATACAGTACAATACAGTATAGATATACAAAGAATACTTTTACTTGCACAACAATAGTGAAAATGATAAAAGTACTCGAAAAAGTGATCGTGTACGGTCATGATCACAAATTTAAATAAATTTTTCTGTTAATACTCCAGGATGACCACACGATCAAAGGAATTCACAAGGTAGAGAATACATGAAATAGCACTGTATTTTAGTAATCACGCAGGCTTGAATCACAGTCACTGAATGCACGTGTATTAATGAACCCTTCGCGCTTGACCACTCAGCTAATCTGACCTAACCTTTTTTTTATTATTATTATTAAGAAAAGCTTCACACAAGCGTTGTAATCCTATTGAAAGGAAGTTATGGATCCATGCGCCGTCGTATGGGTCTGGTCAGTGGTCAGTGTATACCCTTAACATAGGACGACACAGTCAAGGTACTCTGAAAGTTATGCCAATCTTGATCGTTCCACGCCATTTGGTGCTGTGATGTAATTTATCTGTATCTTTATATTTTCGGGATAATGCACTGTCTCCAAGGGGGTGTTCATCAACATGTTTGAGAAACGTTGGTACCACCTTATTCTTCGGACCTCTCTCCATTCATTACTTTTTGTTCGCCCAGGTAAAAGCTACTTCAGGGACACTGGTTTGATTCGAAGACTCCAGCCATCAACGCACTTGTCAGAGGGTCATTACATCGCGTGATAACAGCGCTGGAATTGTTCATCTATTTCAAGTTAACTCGCTTTGAATGACGATCCGAAGTCTGGGTTGGTAAACAACGAACTTCAGCTACTCCCATAGAAAGAAATCGAAGTGTGATTAATCAGGGCTTGGGAATACCCACTCAACTATACCACGAAGGCTTATCCATGTGCCTCTGATGATATATATTTCATGGACCACTTTGAGAATAGGCATCTTCCATCCAAATTACAGTGCAGGCAAGCACGTGTTATTAGTTCCATTCAAATGTAAGCACGTGTTATTACTGAAGTAGATATCTGAAAGAATAGTAAGATTCTATTAGTGGAATTATCCACTAGCAGCAGGATACCAACAGGGAACAGGATTAACTTTAAAGCCTTGAAGGAGAGTCATAAACTGAACGAGGAAGGTATATTCTGACTTTTAGAAGAAACAAGAAACGGGGGGGGGATTATTAAAATATATGACTGGATCCCATGTATTTGCCTTCGGGCAACATGAGTTGTAGATCACTGGAATATCTAATATAAAAGGAATTGCAAAGAATTTAGAGAGGTTTACATAAGAAAAAAAAAACTTTGGCACAAGTGTTGGCTAAAACAGGTGTTGGTAAAAAAAATAATAAATAAATAAATAAAAAAAACAGGTAAGAGCACAAGTTAAAAAGGTCACCAGCTAAGTCCAAAATAGTCTTGAACGTTGTTAGTTTCATGAAAAATATTGGAAGCAGAGAGGCGAGAATGTTCTGAAGACCTGTACCAGATGTGTTTGTCGTGAAGATGTACACTAGATACACTCCAGCCTAAAAGTTTGGAATCACAGCGTATGACAACAGTTTTCGTTATTTTTTTTTTTTTAAATTAGCTGTGACAATGTAAGATTTAATATATCAAAAAAACACGCTACACTCTATTTTAAGATTGAGAATTTATTAAGCATTTATTTATTAATCTATTAAGCATTGAAAATTTTACAGAAAAAGATATTTAAATGATTAATATTAACGACTATACTGATTTTTCATCTAAATATCCTCCTTGAGATTTTATCACTGCCTTACACAGACGTGGCATTCTGGCGATTAATTTTACAACAGTGTCTTGATTAACATTATTCCAAGCGATCTGCAAGGTTTCCTATAAATTCTGTGATGATGGGAAGACTTCACTGATGTTGTTTAATTGCTAGAAAATTACCGCACAGCTTAGAGCTGTGCTTCGGGTCATTGTCTTGTTGTAATGTAAAATTTCTCCCACAAAGTCGAAGTCCAGAGGATATTGCATTATGTTCAAAAATGTTTTAATGCTTTCTTTTCTTAATATTCTTTCAATTCTGACGATTTTTCACCCACTCAAAAGAACAGAAGAAACCCCAGATCATGATGAAACCAGCAATGTGCTTGACTATAGGCCCTAAGCAATGCGTCACCATTTTTTATTTAGTTGATCATCTCACATAAACTCCACGCTTGGATCCAAAAATTTCAAATTTGGATTCATCCATCCTCAGTACGTTTTTACGTTAGCCCGCCCCCAACTGTTTCTTTTGATTTTCCTTTTTTTATAAGGGTTTTTGGACTGTACTCAACCATGAAGTCCTACTTGTTTAAGACGAAGTTTTACAGTGGATGTAGACACGGGAATTTCTTTGTCCCTGTTGAATTTAGCTCGAATTTCAGGTGTAGTAAGAAGTTACATCTCTTAGTCCTCAATTTATATTATTGTAAAACACTAACACTCTAGAATCATTTGCAATCTTCTATAATATTGAAACAATATTAGATCCTACAACCTTCTACCACATTCAGGAATCTTTTATATCTTTCTGGAATAATCTCCACTATTCTAGAAATTTCTTAAATATTAATTCAGTATTATTGACCTTGACCTCGACAAGGTATGTGGCCCAGAAATTCATGACTTTAGTACTTAAAACCTATATGGATGACCTGAGAAATTAAAGTCATTATAATATAAATAGGGACTAAAACTTTTTTTTTGTAATTTAGATATCAATTTTTTTTGTTTATTATTTATTAAAAATAAATCTGTACTGATCAAATAACGATAGCTGACATAATTATGTAGGCAAATCTGTTATGAATATTAAGATGGAGCTATTCAAACTATAATGTGAGGAAATAAAAGTATTGCTGTTCATATGATATGGTAAAACCGTAGTGGATTTATGGGATGAAAAGCCCATATAGCTTGGTGGGAGAGAAAGCGCTATGCAACCCTTACCCGAGAATGACGAACTGAGCTCAAATATGAATAAGGCCCATAAAAGTTCCTTCCGTTGCAACAGGATTAAAAAAAAAAAAACAGCCATAGTCACTATGCCATGAGGTCTTCATATATTCACTCTCACACACACACACATTAGATACAGTACAATTTATATGCTTATAAACAAGACCGGAATGATAGGTTTTGGCCCCGGCAGGGCCTTTGCTGACAAGTCATTTCTTTTTCAAAGCTAAGAACTTAAATAATTTTATCTAGTTCTTGAAAGTATCCACTAATACTGGGATTATCCAAGGAAAATGTAGTTAGAGATCCATTCAACTTTCATTACTTTTAAAAATTAATTCGTTCCGAAACCGGAACGAATTAATTTTTAAAACTGGTTTCTGAATGACCTGGAAATATGTCTATAAATGTTAGAATAAGTTGTTTTTTTACCAAAGGATTAAGGCTGTGAGATGTCAGTACACTGTCTGAAATTGGCGTTTATGGTCAGTTTATTTGTTTTTATGAATAAAAAAACCGAGTTTTCTGAGAAAAAAAAATTGAAACCTTCTCGCGAGACTGACTAACTTTGCCACAATGTGAAAAAGGCTCATAAAAATTCCTCCCATTTGAGGGGATTTGTTGTTGTTGTTTTAGTGGGGTTTTAGGATCATCAGCGACGTGTGTTCTGCGGTCGATTTTCTGTTTTGCTGGAAAAAAAACTGAGTTTCTGGGAGGAAAGCTCTGCTACCCTCGCCCGATACCGACTAACTCAGCCACATTGTGAAAAGAGGCCCATTATAATTCCTCACCTAATCCACGGGACTCAAACTCAGGTCTTTTCTACCCGGTGTGGGGAGGAGGACGATTCTACCAACTGCGTTACCCACAAGGGCTAGAGGATTTGAACCCTGTCCCTTTCCTCATGTCGTTGAATGATAGCGATCGAAACCACTATGCCTTCCGCAAGGAGTCGATATTAACTCAGAATTACCTCTATTCGACTTTTTAACATAACCAAAAGAGACCGAAAAATATGTGCATGGATTCGCCAACAAACCAAGGTCTGTGACATAGTTGAAAGAACAGAGAGCTTAAAATGGAAATGGCAGGTCACATATCAAGAACTGATGATTGATGGACCAAACGAATTTTGGAATGGATACCGATTGACTCTAAACGCCAAGAAAAAGACAAAAGATGAGATGGATCGATGAAATTGTGAAATTTCATTGATCCACAATGGATATGTAGATCGATGGCAATAATACAATGGCAACAGAAAGCACGCCTTCTTCCTACAGCGGATCGAAAATGGTTGAAGATGGTGATGATAATAACTTCTACTGTTTGTACATCTAGATGATTCGTTGAAGTTTTTGTTTAAATTACTGATAAAGTCCTTCTCGAGATTCTTTGTATGAAATTTAAAATACTCAACTCCACCTGAGCTAATTTCAATTTAAAATATATAAAAAAATACATGGTAAAAGCCTAACATGATTTACTTTCGCCCATTGATCGGATTCCCTTCTTCATAACCGTACCATGTTTTTATTCAGTAGTTTTCCTCATGCCATTTTTTAAAACGTAGGTTTAATTTAAATGAACTTTCAAGTAACCAAATATTGTATCGGGATCATTCTATTCATTAGAATCTTATCTTATTTAGAAACAGAGTGAACAACAACATCATGGGCAAATAGAATTTAGCGAAAGTTAATTTTTCACAAGCAGAATGATCATAACCTCAAACATATGTCACATGACATCTAGTGCAGCACAAGGATCAGACCATTTGTCATGCAAATAAGTATCGTTTTTAAATGAATTTCATTACATCTCATTAACTGCTTCTAATAAAGCATTTAAGCTGATATATATATATATATATATATATATATATATATACAATATATATCATATGTAATTATTACAGCTTCAAAGAATAGGTGTAACTTCTGCGTGTCTAGTTAAACTTGTTTAAAAATAACTCAGTTACAAGGCGTTGGTATGACAAATGAAATGAATTACGTGACATGCAACATTGGACAGTGTGGGTTTTTAAAGAGCTCAAGTGATGTGCAGCATAGTAAATAACCTTAGAATTTGTGGAAAGCTAGAGAAAAAAGAGAGAGCTACCACCAAAAACGTATCTTTAATGAACAATGCAAAGTGTCCAAGAGGTTTTCGAGAACATATGCAGAATTATAAACATAATTTATAATTCTGTGTATGTTTATGTTGTTTTGTTTGTTGTTTTTTGTATTTCTGGTTGTATCAGCATCGCGCATGAGTACCAGGACAAGGAAACTGAATTTTTGGAGGTTTATAATCACAGCTGCGATTATCTATTTCCCCCCTTCAAATCGGGGAACAAAATGCCTTCAACAGCAAGCGTTTGGAAAAATAAACAACCATTATGTATTAAATTGTGAATTTAATTAATAATCAAATAAATGAAATTATAGTTATATTAATGGACTGTCCTCTCGTTTTATTTTTGCTTTCACCATGAGTTACACTGGTATTGCACTACTTTCAAACAAATGACATTGTAAAAAAGATTAATCTGCCATTTATTTAAAGGGGACAATGGCTAAATGGCAGATTAATCTTTTGGCGTTGTAATGTCGTGTCTAAAATCTTAATCTGCCTACTAGTTAAAAAAATGTGTTTGAAAGCAGTGCAATATCAGGGTAATTCTTTATCAAGGCGAAGTTTGTTTTGTGGTTCGAGGCCACATCTGCCATAACCTACTTACGCCACTCATCATCCATTCTAGTGGTAAATGAATATGTCATCGTTGGTCATTTAGAGAGAGCTCGTTATGTGATGTGCAGAATATTGACCTGTAAAAAGATTTGTCTCAAGTAAGTGATGATCGGGGACCTTCCCCAGAAAATGAAGAAATCTGGTAGCTCACTGTTGATTGTAATGAGGAACTGAAGAAAGAGACTAGCCTCTCACGAACTAGAAATCAAACCACTTCGTCTGTCGAATACAAAAGTCAACTATTTGTCTCAAGTAAGTGATGATCTGGGACCTTCCCCAGAAAATGAAGAAATCTGGTAGCTCACTGTTGATTGTAATGAGGAACTGAAGAAAGAGACTAGCCTCTCATGAACTAGAAATCAAACCACTTCGTCTGTCGAATACAAAAGCCAACTGACTTTGAAATTTTACGTGAAAATTATTTAACCTGACATACGGTAACAGATTATTTAATTATTATTACATTAATAGCCGATCAGAAAAGAGTTTTCTGATCTGAAACAAAAGAAAGGCTCGTTAGTTGTTTGGAGGTTTAATAAAGCATCGAAAACTGTGAAGAAAAGACCAAGTCCCTAATGAGAATTGCAAGCTCGATCTAATCTCTATAAAAGTATTCAAGGATATCATTTTTTAAGCACGTTCGCAATGCATAAAGCGCAATTAGCTTCACCAAGTACACCCGTCCGTTTGTCAGTCAATCCATCTCTGTGAAAAGTCGATTTTCAGTGGATGGATTGGAGAAATAAAAATTGGAGGCGTTGGATATAAATGTTAAGTTACTGGTGGAAGATGGGGGGAACTCATGGATGTCATGTAACAGACTTTAAAAAAAATATATAAAAATAATGTGACAGCGTATTTGGTCGCATAAAAATCAGGGAGCAGAGGGGGGGACAAGGCCGTTGTTAGAAGCAACTGGAACGAAAGAGATGGAGGAAATACAATTTTAGCGGATGTCAGTATGCGTATCATTTTCTACAAAACTGGAAGCATTACAGGGTGTCGTAGATATAAATAACGAAGAATGGTACTGAAGAAAATAAAGTTATGTTATTATTATCTATACGACACGTAACGTCAAAAAATGAAAGATTGTCGACAGGTTCCACTATCAGTAGAAAAGTAAGAATATCTGAATAGTGCCTAATTAAAGAAATGCCCATTCAAAATAACTCCACACACACACATCTTAGAGTGAGTTGAAGTATGAAAGTATGTCCTTGACATAGTTTCATCCCCACGTTTGCCACTTTCACCACATGAAACATAGAAAAGCCTTTTCCTGTTATTTCTTCCTCATACCTTAATTCTCCTACTTTTGTTTCTTTCTCATCCTTCCCTCACTACACTGTTTAGGTCATACTGCACGTTTCCCTAATGTTGTATATATTTTTTATGGGAAATAAAACTAAAGCTTAGAAGTCCATTACGTGCAACAAGTCTTATCAAATTTGAACATTGCGTGAGAATAATAAAAATAATTTCGCTCGTCTGGATGAATCTTTATCTTAATAAATAATCGGATATTTTAAAATACTGATTGTGTTATGATAGAGTTCGAAGAGTTTCTAGATAATAACATATACTGTGAGAAAGAGTCTTCGGATCTTTAACAATATTAATGTAGGCAATCAGTTTTGAAAAGATTATTAGGCTTGTTTTATCTGAAATGATTTATTTTAAGATAAATGAAAAGAATTTCCAAACACGGCTATATTCGTATATTTCTGTCTGTATCAGGGAGAGATTCAAAAGTTACGTAAGAAAGGGGGGGGGGCAGCTAAAATGCTATAATGCGTTAGATATGCACGAATGTTACATAGTCAGCGTCAGTAAAGAGACTCACCTAGAAACACAGTTCCATTTCCTGCAGCACAGAGCGACATGAGCTTCACTAGTTGAAGTAGGCCTATAGCAAATATCGAATCCGTTCTAATTATTTCTCTCTTCAGCTTTACAAACTTAGGAATTACTTTTATGATTGCTCTGTCACCGTTATTACTAAAAGATAGACGTTTCACAGAACTGCCTCATGGGGCTGTTCCAATGATCAATTTTGGGCTTCTTGGTTTGGACCCTCGTTCTTGATGAATGGCTGCTTATGACGACCGATTTTCAAAATGTGCAACAAATCTCATATGCGAGGAGCTTGTCATTTTGGCTAATGGAAACTCATGATCTCATTTAGAACTGTATGCTAGCAAATTGATCTTTGAAATATTGTCTTGGTCCTCTAAGAATGAACTGAAATTAGCCCACAAGCAAATCCAAGATTACTGTTTTAAACATAAATTAGACTACGGCAGACCACCAGTTGTAAAACTTGACAACAAATCACTTCCACTTGTCAGAAGCATCAGATTTTAGGAGTCGTTATCGACGACCGCTTTTCTTTTACTGCACTTCTACAAAACCTGTCGATTAAAGCAAAGAGCTTCACTGCAGTACTGCTCCGAATTACCAGGCAAGACTGAAACCCTACATTTATTGTATACATAAAGCTGTGATAATCTAAATTTACAGGCTATGCTGACTCTTTGGTTTATATGTACTGCACTTAAAAAAAATGTACAAACTAAGCTATTCACTATTCACATTTGCTGAACAACACCAACTGGACTGATTCTTGAGGGCAGTTTACCGCTGGACCTTCAAGTTGCATTTATAAGCCTATGGAATTTCAGGGAATCATTGTTAATTCTCAAACTGATCCTAAAACTGAACAAACTAGATACTGGAATTTATTACTGGACATCTGGCATCGTAGATGGAGTTCTACAGAAAAAGGAGCCACCACTTGAATTTTTTTTTTTCTCCATTGTAACTACACTACTAACTGGACAGAATGGTTTTCACCCTCGCTGTTTACCTTCTTTATACTAACTGGATATGGTTCGCTTAATGCGAAACTTTACCAATTCAGACTTTCTAATATTGTGCAATGTTGATGCGGGTTGCTTGAAGAATCTTTTCACTTTTTTTTTTAATGCCATCTTTATGAGGACCAAAGATCGGCTCTAAAGGCAACAGTTCCAAACTTGTCTCTGGATGTGAGGAGCTATTCATTTCTTCAATCAATAACTTCCAGGCCCTTTCTACAATGCTGTTTTTAATCGTAGGAGGATCTTCAGCGCCAATGCTAATGCATGCAATCAGATTGTAAACATATCATACACTGGCGTGCAAAACTTAAGGACCAACACTATTTCTAAAGGTTACAACCACAAAATCAAACGAAACAGCATGTGACGATTTGCACAACTGTGGCCGTTCAGTAGAAAGCTGGTGCACATGAAAAAATTTGAATCGTGATGAGAGGGCTCACATAAACAGATATAAGCAGCAGTTCAGCAGTTATGTGCAAATTACCGAATGGTGAGCACAATTGTTACAGACGTTCGATTGGTTTCATACAGTGCTACAAACAACGAAATGGCCAGTAGACAACATGTGGATGACTTTACCCGGAGCCGAATAATTGGGAAGCTCGAGGAAGATCGAAGTGCGAGGCGTGTGACTGCAGAGTTCGGCATCGCCCATAGCATCGTCTCACGTGCGTGGTCCACCTTCAGAACGACAGGTACAGCTGTTTGAAAGACCAGTGGTGGTCGTCCACGAAAAACAACGCCCAATGATGACCGCTATATACTCCTACAGGCCAGGAGGGACCGACACCAGACAGCGGGATCCATTGCAAACTAGCTGCACAGGAGCACAGGACGCACGGTATTGCGGTTTACTGTTGTCAGGCGACTCCACAAAGGTGGACTGTTTGCCCGACGGCCAGCACGCTGTGTCCCTTTAACACCTGCCCATCCCAGATACCCTTTACCGTGGTGCATCGAACACAAGGACTGGACAACAGCGCAACGAGGTAACGTACTCTTTACTGATGAGAGCAGATTCAGTCTCAGCAACGATTCTGGATGTCAGCTAATCTGGCGAGAGGTTGGCACACGGTATCACCCGCAAACATCACTGAGAGGGATTAATATGGCGGTCGGGGTGTTCTCGTCTGGGGAGGCGTTATCTTGGATTGACGTACACAACTCCATATACTGGAATGCGGTACTGTAACCGATGCAAGCTACTGTACTGAGGTATTCCTTTCCCATATGCGTCTGTTCCGAGGTGCCATTGGCCCCGAGTTCGTGTTTATGGATGATAACGCCACACCCCATCGCACTGCAGCTGTTGATATGCTTTTGGAAAGTGAGGACATCGTATGGATTTGCCTGCCCGTTGACCGATCTAAATCCCATCGAACACTTATGGAACGCTATGGGGAGACGCCTAGCGGCACGTCCACACCCACCAGAAAATGTTCACCAGCTGAAGATGGCGCTTGACAGAGGAATGGACGATGTTACAGCAAAAACTTATCAACAACATTGTCCTAAGTATGGACAGGCAGTGCACAGCCTGCATCGGCATTAGGGGTGACCATATCTCCTACTGAGGACCACCTCTTCCTTTGTTCCATCTTTGGCAGTGATGCATCTGTGTCATGTCAGCCAGTGCTATGTTGCCATTTTTGAATAAAGTACCTGTGTACCGTTTTGTTTCCGTTGTTGTGTCGGCGTTGTTTCCTTCATCATTTCTGTACCTCACAAGGTTCCTTTGGTATGCTTTTCCCATATCCAGGCCACTCCTATGAGAAGCTACAGGTGAAAACCTGACTGGTCCTTAAGGTCTGCACACCGGTGTAAATGTTAATACATCCTGCTGCCTAATCTGTCGTATTGATGACCACATGAATAAAATTTTGCTGGTTTTTCAAGAACACGCTAAACAGGTTTTTAACAGACATTGTATTTCATTGGCTCTTCCTTTATTAAGTGTCTCTGCAACCCAGTCTTTCCTCTGTATATTGTCATCAACTAGTGATTTCTGATACCACTCCGATTAACAGATTTACATTGTGAACTTTCTCCTGCCTTGCTGGCCTTGTTTTTGGATATAATTTTACTGTTGTTGTTTAATTGAAGACTTTTACCGTTTGTGGACCGCCTTGGGTTGTACTGGATAATGACATGGTTCGTGCAGCATCCTTTATCGTATCCCGCTTTTTTCCTTTATGCTATTTTTTTCGTCTTTCATCGTTTTCTGCTGTCCTGTCTCCTGAGTGAAAGGGGGTGTGTGTGCGTGTGTGTATGTGTGTGTGTGCGTGCGTGCTGCTGTTGGCTTGAAGGGGCGGGATTATTTTAAATTGTCCCAATTTCACTTTGGACATTCAATACAGATAGCCGAAGTTGGACAGGGTACATACCTAGTTGTGGCCCACCTTATGGTATAGACGGGAACTGGGCAGGCTTTCCAGGTCTCTGTGTGTGCTGGTGGCAGTTTGCCGGTACGGGATTATTTTGAATGGTTCCAATTTCGCTTTGGATATTCAACATGCCATCCTGTTGGAAAAGTGGCCAAAAACAACAGAACAACACAACAACACAACAACATACATATCTGCACAAACATATCATTTCACACATTTCTGGCCTTTTACAGAATTTTGCATTCATCACAGTGCATTAAGGAAGAGTTGAACTGACGTTCAAATGTCGCCCTACATAAGATGCTATACATGTCTACACATCCACAGTAAATATTCCTACGACTAGCCTGACGAATCTCGTTCACTTGTCATTATACATATCTTAAACAGTAAACACTTTCCATCCTTTCATTAACCTATTTCTTTCAAGAATTTAAGGAAAGAATTTTATCCAATTGCTCCTTAAATTTAGCTAAACTTCTGACCTGCACAAGGGTAGATGGGAGTTTATTCCAATAGTCAATTATTCTTTGGCTAAAGGAAAAATTTCGGGCATCTAGTGCAGAATTCTCTGCTCTCAGCTTAAATATATCCTCTCTTGTGTATAAATTTGACTAAGCATAAGAATTCCCCCAGCATTTAATTTACGCTAACTTTTCAAGACCTTAAACATCTCGATCCGGCAGATATCGGTTTGCAATCTAGAACTTTGAAACTTTGCCATTTCCACAGAATATAGGAACTTTGCCATAGTCCCCACATTGGAAAAACCCTATAAACCTTCTTAGCTTACATTATTCAGAAAACTTCATATTAGATTGCATAATTACTCCCAAGTCCTTTTCATCAACTACACTCGTGAGTTTGGTGGTACTTTACTTCAATTTTTACAACAATCGTTCATGTGGGACTATATCAAAAGCTTTACTGAAATCTAAGTAAATGATCTAAAAGTTACTCCTTCTGTCCAATTCTTTATAGCCATCCTCATAATAGGTAATTAGATTACCCCATATAACGCCATCAGTGGCTTTCTTAGAACAACATGATCTTCCTGATCTGAATGCAATATTCTACGTGGGTCTTCCCATCATCTTGTACAGAGGAATAATGAATTCTTCCTAATTGACAAAAGTCTGATAAATTATTGATATATTGCTACATGCTCTCTTGGAAATCTCTTTATACTTACATGGTAAACTTCATGTTGGATTGTATAGTAACCAAAAGTCTTTTTTGTCCTGAACACCTTTAATTCTTCCCACTTTAGTCTGGATATTACTCCTAGATTTCTCTAGCCCGGGTGCAAGGTCTTACAGCTGGTATCAGTAAACATCAGTTACCATTTTTCAGAACACAGTTTATGACCTGAATTAAACTGGATAGGATGGTTCTGATCGAAACTACCAACCTTCAAATAATCAGCAGTCTTTCACAACTTCAACTATGTTTCCTCATCAATTTCACTGCTGAAGATTAAAAGTAAGTGGCCTAAAGCAGCGAGTCCTAAGAGATTACGCCTCATTCCCTCTCCTACTCTGAAGAATATCCAATATCTGATGGCCTTCGTCTAGTACTGCTCTACTTAAGGATAAAAAAAAAAATTCTTTTACACTCCGGGACGACGACATGGTCAGAGGAATTTACAAGACAGAGAAAATAGCACCGTATTTAGTAATCACGCAGGCTCGAACCACGGTCACTCAAATCGTGGTTCGAGTGATACTTATGTATCCTCGCGCTTGACCACTCTGCTACGGCTCCAGTTTATACAATAATCTGTAGGGCGGTTCATATAGTTTTACTGAAGTCCAGATATATATACACCCCGGGGGGCTCACACCTGGTGAGTATGGGCATGGCACACCCAGGGTCCTGAGCTGGATATCATCATTCTTCTCTTTCTTGGTGATTCCCTATTCTCTCTCTCTCTCTCTCTCTCTCTCTCTCTCTCTCTCTCTCTCTCTCTCTCTCTCTCTCTCAGGGTGGCTCAGGAATTGTTTTTTTTTGGCTGGTGCAGCATAAGCCTCAGGCTTCCTTGCACCATATAGCTAATAATAATAATAATAATAATAATATGTCAACGTCGCTGTTTTTTCATCCAACTGTATGGTGACCTCATTATAATACATTGGTGTGCAAAATTTAAGGACCAGTCAGGTTTTCGTCTGTAGCTTCTCATTGGAGTAGCCTAGATATGGGAAAAACATACCAAAGGAACCTCGTCAGGTACAGAAATGATGAAGGAAACAACACCGACACAACAACGGAAACAAAACAGTACACAGGGACTTTATTCAAAAATGGCAACATAGCACTGGCTGCCATGATACAGATGCATCACTGCCAAAGATGGAACAAAGGGAATAGGTGGTCCTCAGTAGGAGATATGGCCACCGCTAATGTCGATGCAGAGTTTGCACCACCTTTCCGTACTTAGAACAATGTTGTTGATAAGTTCTTGCGGTAACATCCCCATTCCTCTTTCAGCGCCATTTTCAGCTGGTGAACATTTTCTGGAGGATGTGGACGTGCCGCTAAGCGTCTCCCCATAGCGTCCCATAAGTGTTCGATGGGATTTAGATCGGTAACCGGGCAGGCCAATCCATGCTTTTGGAAAGTGAGGACAAACAATGTCCTCACTTTCCAAAAGCATATCAACAGCTGCAGTGCGATGGGATGTGTCGTTATGATCCATAAACACGAATCGGAGCCAATGGCACCTCGGAACAGACGCACATGGGGAAGGATTACCTCAGTACAGTAGCGTGCACCGGTTACAGTACCGCCTTTCAGTATCTGGAGTTGTGTACGTCCATTCAAGACAACGCCTCCCCAGACGAGAACACATGTACCGCCATATCGATCCTTTTCATTGATGTTTGCGGGGTGATACCGTGTGCCAACCTCTCGCCAGATAAGCTGACGTCCAGAATTGCTGCTGAGACTGAATCTACTCTCATCAGTAAAGGGTACCTTAAGTAAAGATTTTGTGGTTTTAACCGTTAGAAATAGTGTTGGTTCTTAAGTTTTGCACACCAGTGTAGTTATCAGATTTGTCAGGCACGATTCTCTCTTCACGAACTCATGTCGTGATTCCAATAGGATTCTATTCTTAATGAAGTAGTCTTGTGTTCTTCTATCTTCTCCTGAACTGGTCCTGGTGGTCTTGTATCTTCTCCTGAACTGGTCTTATTGCACAAGACTACTTCTTAACGAAGTAGTCTTGTGTTCTTCTATCTTCTCCTGAACTGGTCCTGGTGGTCTTGTATCTTCTCCTGAACTGGTCTTATATCTTCTCCTTAACTATAGTAATCACCACAGAATTAACTTTACTAGTCTATGATTTATCATTAGCACTTTAGATCCTCTATTACTGTTTTAAAAAAATTAGAGTTCCTCCAGTTCAAGGGAGACACTGAAATCGAAAAATAATCTCATTGTCATTAGAAACGGTTTGATTACACTCACCTGCAACCTTTTTAGTGAAAGTGGATGAATACTGTTCACTCCAGGCTCTTACTCTCCCTTAGTCTCAATAGGATTTCCAATAAACGCTTTTCAGATAGTTGCTGTATTCTATATCTTACATCAGCCTGACCCGCCTTCACTATTTATTTCTGATTCATACACGCTCTTAGTTGTAGAGAGTAAGCGTTACAGATTTATACACCGTTTATTTTGCATGGACTATGAAGTCACCACTTCTGTACTGTAAGGACACTATTTGATTTCGTTCTTATTTCTTGTATTCAAATACGAGTTTTTAATTAACGAGTAGAACTCTTTATTCCACGTCAGATTTTTTTCACCAGTGATATCTCATATTGACATTTATCAATGTTAAACCTCAACTGCCACTTCTCAATACTTCTATTAATTTTTCTATTCTAATAGGACGTATGAAGATTAGGCAGATGGGCTGGTAAGTGGCAATTCACACATATAACATTGATAAGTGCAAGGTACTGCATGTGGAACAGCAGTAACCCCAGAATAACATATCAGTTGGATGGTATCATGGTAAAGCTGGTGGAGAACGAAAGAGTGACGGGGTAATTGTATAGTCTGACACGAAGTTCTTTGAACAGTGCAGACAGGCTACTAGGACAGCTCATATGATATACAGGAATTTTGCTACCATCAAGTAGGTGATAATCCAGTTTTATAAGACAATAGTTAGGCTGAATATTGAGTACTGCATATGGTGTGGAAGCCCCATTTCCAGGAAGGATGTGAATCTGTTGGAACGGGTGTAGAAAAGAACAACGGAATTAGTCAGGGACACAAAAGGTACTCTTACTACGAGAGACTTCAGTTCTGATTGAGGTGTTTGAGGCTTTAAATGAATCGAATAAGTAAAATGCATCAGCATTTAGTTTACTCAATCCATTTAGAGATGGTACAAATTTCCATGTGACGTCGTGGAAGTATAATTAAATTCTTCAGCTCATTTATTATTATCCACTTTGGAACCTTACTTTTGTAGCTTCTCCACTGGAATAAAAATGTCACTGCCTTCCAAGATAACTCCCTTAAACACACTTCTCGGCCGGTTTGTTTGATCATTGAAGTTTCTTTGAACACCAGCGAGGACGAGATTGTTATTGGTGCTTCAGAAACTTAGACAACATTGCACCGTATGTAATATGTCTGTAAATTATGTATCTTCTGTGGTCGATTTGTTGTTTGCTGGACGGAAAACTCGAGTTTCCGGAAGAAAACGTCATGCTACTCTTGCCTGAGATCGACTAACTGAGCCACGTCATGAAAAATACCAATAAAAATTCATTGACGATTGGAAGTCAGGTCTTTTCCACCCTGTTTGGGGAGGAGTGATTATACCAACTGCGCTACCTGCTGGACTGAATCTATTGGTAATTCTTTAATAGGCATCCGGATCAACTAGTGTATAATTTCGCTACTTATATTATACCAGATAGTGACTGGAGGGTGTCAGAATAGTGTGTGTGTGTGCGATTGCGGAGGACATTATCGAGATCACGTTATGTCAAGGAGCTGATCACATTCTTGCTGTGTTTAAGCCATATTCAAAAATTCAGTTACTTAATATAACACGTCTTCCCATTACTTTTACTTTATCTTCTGAATGCATCATGGGTAATCAAATAGCAAAAACTTTAACACCGAAAGATCTAAACGTCCTAAAAACTTCCTCATTCATTTTACACATGTACTGGGTTTCAGTTCCAATTTCAAGGATATCCATTTCCACATAGTCTTACAAACCCCACTTACTTTTCTGACAGAATCCCAATTATCGTTGACTCAACCACTGCTTATCTTAGTTTCCCTAATTATTCGGTCTAGGATTCCTTTCTCATCAAAGGTGGCATTTTTGCTTATGTCCGCTCTGATATTTTCTGTCAGAGATCTACTAATTTGGAATCTCCTTTTTTGATCTTCTCTGGCTTAAAAAAATCTCTCTAACCCATTCTCTCAAATTCATCTATTGCCTCTATCGTTCTCCCATCTCCATTAATCACGTGGAATTCTTTCAATTTCTTTCTTTGAAACTGAACACTGAACTTTCCTAACAGTGAGGTAATTTTCCTTGGTTATTTTAATATTCACAACTCCAGCTGGCTTCAGTTTTCTAATCACACGGACCCAGCTGGTCAAGATGTTGAAGCTTTCGCAATTGCTAATGACTGCACACAGATTGCTCATTTACCTACCAGAATACCAGACAGTCTTAAATACACACTTCACTATCTCTTGATCTTTTTCTCACAAAAAACTTTCAAAATACACGGTCGAGGTGAATTGTTCTCTAGGCACCTGAGATCATAACTTGGTGATGGTGCCTTCTCCAATGGAACCTTTTTCTTGTGCCTTTATTCAACCTCGCGTTGTTTAACATTACAAGAATGCAAAATGGAATGATCTGCAATATTTCTATTCTTCCTTTCCTTGGTTGGAATTCTGTTTTAAATTTCCTGATGCTAATGGGATGCCTCCTGTGGGGATCCGCCAAAAAGATGTCAGAAAAGAGAACTCCAGGTGGAATTTCTCTACTTGTTCTCTAAACCTGTGCTCTTGAGCGTGCTCCGGTGATGTGCCGCCTTTTTACGCTTTCTCATTTCACTGGTGTTTTTTCTGTCTGCTTGGAAATTTCCTGATATCTAGCCAGTTCCTGAAAAGGGTAAAATCCTTCCCTCCAATTATCGTCGCATTGCAATTACTACTACTCTTTTCAAGGTGGTGGAGAACTCCAT
This sequence comes from Mastigoproctus giganteus, assembly GCF_048544385.1. Classification (NCBI taxonomy): domain Eukaryota; kingdom Metazoa; phylum Arthropoda; class Arachnida; order Uropygi; family Thelyphonidae; genus Mastigoproctus; species Mastigoproctus giganteus. The sequence goes on from NC_143577.1 coordinate 50,373,735, forward strand.
TAACCACCAATTACTAAACTATTTCGAAACTTTTATCTGGTCAACGATTGCCATTAGGGATTCCATTAGCGTCGAACTACTAGCGATATGTTGGTTGTTGGCTTATGTTACCAATCTATGGGCAAATTAAATGGAAAATTTCGTGAAACTCAAGCAATTGGTCTTGACGTTTCTAAGGCTTTTGATCATTTTTCACACAAAGATCTTCTAAACAAGTTCCCATTGGAATTGCAGACTGTTGTTTTGCAATTCCAAACCATTCCGAACACGCGCCGCACAACCAGTCAATATCCATTTACTGTCCAATTCCGAACTTCCCGAACGATCTTTTTTCCCCCTCATGTATTCCTTTTACTTCTGTTTTCTGGAAAAGCCATGCTTCACACGTATTTGAATGTACGTGTATTAGAAGGTACAGAAATTGAAGTTTAATGTCAACATTAAACTTTAGTTTCTTCAATTACAATCTCTAATCTTTGAACCCATGCATGGTACTAAATACTATAGGTTGTAATACCTTCCGTGTTTACGATTTTCATAAATAAAAAAGAACAATACTGTACACTGACGCCTCATTTGTTTTTAAGGTCCGTAGTCTAACGAAGTCTAACGTCTATATGTCGTTCCGTCTGTCACAGCATTGTATCTCTGGAACCACTGAACATATTGACTTGAAATTTTGCATGAGTTTGTACATCATGTGGGCCAAAATAACGGCATATTGATCGTTGTTGACAAAAATTTGTCTGAACATGGGGGGGGGGATAAATATGGGATGGGACAAAAATGTTGTCGATAACCTATAGCTTATTATACACCGTTGGAAAAGGCTCAACGAGTAGGTTTAAAATATAATTTTAAAATATTTTTAAAATTAAAAAAAATCACATTAGCTATGCGTTATTTGATGCTTATCAAGGGAAAACTATTCCGATTGAAATCTATCATTTACTTTTTGTGTTAAAATTAGTAGTAGTAGTAGTAGTGGCATGTGATGCAAGAAAGCAAGTGTATGAGCTTATGCAGCATCAGCCAAAAAAAAAAAAAAAAAATCACTCCGTTCCCTCCAAATGCCTGTCCAGTTCCTCCTTAAATTCATTCAACTATCAACTTCCACAACGACAGATGGAAGTTTGTTCCAGCAATTAACCACCCGCTGGCTAAAGGCAAATTTCCGCACATCTATTCTACATCTGTCTTTTCTTAATTTGAATTTATGCCCCCTTAGGTTCGTAATTTGAACAAGTGGAAGGATCCCACCAGAATTCAGCGTGCTCAACCCATTCAAGCCCTTATACACCTCAATCAGATAACCGCACAGGTGCCTAGTCTCCAGCCACTGCAATTTGCAGAACTTAAGCCTCTCTTGGTAAGAGGATCCCTTCATTCCCCTCACCAATCTTGTTCCCTTCTCTGTACACGCTTAAGTAAATCTACATCCTTCCTAAAATGAGGCCTCCAGACCTGTACGCAGTACTCAAGGCGTGGCCTGATCATTGCCTTATACAGAGGGACAATCACCTCCTTTTCCCTGCTAGCAAAATTCCTATATATCATTGACAAAACCCCATGACCTGCCCTGGCAGCCTGTCTGCATTGCTCAGAACACTTCATATTTGACTGCACAAATACTCCCAGGTCTTTTTCATTTTCTACCACCTTAAGCGTAGTACCACACTTAAAAACCCAATTTTTTATTGCACTTCGATAGCGCGCTTCTTTGTACTAGGTAACTCTCCTTTTGGTGACAAAAAGGTTGCTAAATAGTTAGTTAATAATTCTATAAAGGTCATTTACAAATTTTGCGACGAGAAGTATTTTTTAACAATTTTAAAAGCTGGAGTTGTCCCGGCAAGTAGGTACTCGGAGAGCCAGTGTTGAGACGGCATTGGTGGGGAGGGGCCTACGCGAAGTCATGCACGGCCCTCACCTGACAGTCGCACTTCTCCAAGACTTTAATCGCTTCTCCAGGAAGAAGTCGGAGTCGCTTCTCCCACCATTCATTATCATTCGCAACAACTGGAAAGATTCAAATAGACAACGTTTTCGTTAGATCCTCAGTTTTAAGCCAAGCCGGGGTACTACAAACTTTTATCAGTTACCGCAAAGCTCTCTATTTGAGATACTACACTAACGACCATTCATGACTACGGACCTTTTATACTAAGTGCCCGGCACTCAGTAGTTGACCGATTTATTTGCTTTGACACTTAAAACATACCTAACGTAACCAATCCAAGACAAGCAAGTATAAAAGTCCGTTAGGTATAAGAAATCATCAGGCGCACTGAATTTTTTTTGATATTCTTGTAGCATAAAAATAAAGGACTAGTAATCGCGATGCAAATAACACAAAATATGATTTTTGTGATTAGAAAAACATGAAACAACGATAAGAAAGAAGGGAGAAAAAAGGCTGGCAGCAACGAATAGACTGTTCCATGTGCTGATGCCCTACACTGCAGTCGATCTCAAGAAAAAAAAAAAAAAAAAACGATTGTATATCTCTGGCATAAATGCTTAATGTACATGGTTCTCCGCGTATTTCAAATTCATTTTTCTTTAAAACGGCTGCGCGACAGGGGCGCTTGGACATCTATCCCCCACCCCCTGAACTTCCATTCGCCACAGCATGCCTAATTCTGAGGTGGAGGATATGCATTGCCTGTACTTCTTTTGTCAGAGCTTTTAAATTAATGGCTCTTATAATTTTGGAAACATTGACCATTAACTAGTCACTAGTACCTGTTTCTCTTCGAAGGAGCCCATATGAGCACGCGCACAAGGGAAGTATTTACATCGATTACTTTACATATGCTTAGACTATAATGATAATCTTTAGAAAGTGGAGCGTAAAAAATTCTGTGATATATATATAGGATATATGTCTCTGATATACTCGCGATATACAAGATTAATATTAAATTAAAGTATTAGTCTTCGCTGGGCAGAGGCCAAACTGCAAACTTTTCTTCCCTCTGTTCTCTTCAACAGCCATTCCAACCAACTGTTACATCTTCATTTCTCCCCCTCCCCGAGGTGGTGTATCTGGCGGTATGTTTAGTTTCCCTATATAAAAGAAAGTTTTTATTAAAATTACAGAACTAGAAACGGCCTCGGAAAAATGTATTTCATAATTCGATGTATTTCATAATTCGATAAGCTATTTAAATGCTGCTGTGTAGTGGACAGAAAGGAAATCGTTGACATACTTGTTTGCCTATTCAGTTGAAGATGTAAGAATATTCTCACTTAGAAAACGTCATCAAATATTTGAAATGCAGTATTATTCACCAGTTACTTCAAAAAGTTTAGTACGGGTGATTATGAAAATATGTACTATGTAATATACAGGTATGATTGTTTCCGTTATTGTATCACTGTAATATGACTGGGTGGCCTATTTAAAACATGTTGAGCATAGCTGCTTTGGAGTGAACTGGCATTCTTTTTTAGATTTTTTTTTCAATTTGTTACATTTAACGCAATGAAGATTATTTTTCGATCCTGATTTTATTTTTTAATTCTAAACCTCTGAAGAGTTTCAAGCATCTAAGAATTTGAAGAGTTTTTAAGAGTGCTAAAGTGGATTTTCGAGTGTAGGGTAACCTAATTTATGCTCAAGGTTTAGTGAAGTTCCCATAAAGAAACGAAAGTTGCTTGCAAAACAAAGGATTTCATAATCCATCGACAATTAATGGATGTGAAAAATATCTTGGTGAGGTCGGATATATTTCTAATATCTAGGGCACAGATTAGAACGCCCTGCAAAAGATATTTCTTCAGGAAGATGGTACTTGTAAGTAATAAATCTGTATATGTGTATATCCGCCCCTTGGAGTAAGCTGATATTTTGAATTTTTAAAATTGTATTTGTACTGTTAACATCGTTTTAGACAACTAGAACTTACACATGAATAGCTAGTTTTTTTTGAAAAAAAAAATCTACGTAGTTCAGTTTACAGAGGCTTTCAACGTTGCTCAAGGTTTGCCCAGTTTCAGATATTACTGATCGATAAAACAAACTGGCATTTTGGTGTAAATAAACATCGTGACAGTTTACCCTTTATCATCAGAAACTGTTATAGATTCCTTCGATGCACGTCACCTACCCACCCACCACTTTCAGCAAAGTAGGTCACTCACTTCTCCAGGATGACATGGATTACAGCCGTGAGTGTTGGTCCGTCTGGTGTTTAAGACTGATAGAGGAACCGATAACGTAATTCCAAGCAAACGTAACACAGTTCAGCTCACCCGTGCCTGAAGCGTCGTATGCAACTCACTCTCTCCAACGGCATAGTGATCTTGAACTAAATACACAGTTACACACATCTGTGTCCCACTTCACTATCTATGACAGTGACACAGTTCCCTACAACCCCAGATTATGTCTTCTCGCGCTGGGCCACGCAGAATGCGTAATACATGAACGTGCGTAAATTTTACCTTTAGATTCGTTAATTACTGTATAGTAATAGAGAAGGCGTGCATAGCGGCAGGCCTGATAAAGTTATTAAGCAAACACTTTATCTACAACTCACAAAATTCTATTTTGTAATACCGTATACAATTACTTATAAAAAACAAGATTCTTTACAAACGTCTAGAATACATAATATGAAATTACATTTTATCTTTTTCGTAGCTTTTATTAACATAAAAATGTAACCAAAACAATCCTCTCAAATTGCAAGGTGCTCGCATCTTACATTTTCTATCAAAACAGCGTACGTTTTAATAATATTCGAGAGCTTTTTTTTTTTTTTAATTATTACGAGTTTTATGTTTTCCTGCTTTCTTGCATAGGGCGCCTCTACACGACAGTTTCCGATAATGATCTGAGAACGTGATTATATTTTTTATATAGTGCAAAAGTCAATTCGGTTGCTTGTCGATTGTGTACATAACTAGTAATTAAAAAAATGATTAAACCTTCTATTTTTCCTAACGCCATTCTCTTTTTTTTAACCTATAAAACCGAATGAAAGTAGGCTGCTGGTATTCCTGGTTTTGCTTCATTTTGTAAGAACATTTGTACGCTTAAGTATACGCCTTATGTTTCCATATAAGGAGTAAGGTAAGTAACAACCTCTTTTGATTCTGGTAATTGCGCAGAATATTTGGCATTTATATGCCAAATATGTTGCGCAACTAATTTATTCATGTATTCGTCTTTCATGTATTCATACTTGCCTGTAATAAATTTAGCAATTAATATGCACATGAAAATTACGCATCATATAACTGTATATTCTGTATTCTTTTGAAAAAAAAAAAAAAAAAAAGCCGTTTGACATCTTTGGCAGAGCTTAAAAGCATACCGATTTTGTAAGTAATTTAAATCAAGAATAAATAATTCATATTAGTTATGTTACAGGCAAGTAACTAATTATTAATCTATAAATATTTAATTACTTTTTAATTGCCAAGCAACTGTCTATAATTAATATACATTAATATGCTCAATTTTCTATATATTCGTTATTATTTGTATGTATTCGTTATTAATTCCTTTTAATTATCATTCCTAACTATCATTCATGGAATTATTTTAATTATCTTAATTATCATTTCTGGAATTTCACTGAAGCAAACGAATCACAGAGTTGATATTTTACCATTTCACTCTTTATAATAAAATTACTGATGATCTTGATGAACAGGCATCCGGTTTAACAACCTAGTTTTACCTGTCAAGCAGATATGGTTTGGTTAATTAAAATTTATTAATCCCTCATGTATGTTAACTAGTTCTTAATAATGTACAGTAAATTGAAAACATAAATATTTTTTTGTTACGATTTCTGTTATATTCTGAAATATTCTGTTACGATTTCTTAATCATGTTTTTAAATGGTTAATTAACTACCTCTTGATGTACCTTTACAAAAATGTAATATCATATTTACTGAAAGAAGAGGTTAAGTTCAAATAATATTGTAATCATGAAATATCACTGACTAGTACTAAATGAAGTTATGTGGAGTAGTCAGTGATAAATCCCTCGCGGTTAGCTCACTTGGTAGAATCGCATCCTCCCCACACCAGGTGGTATACTAAGGGTTCGATCCTTGCCGATGACGTGAAGAATTTTTAAGGGCCTTTTTCACAACTTGCTGAGTTATCGGTCTTGGAGAGAGTGGCATGGTTTTTCTCCCGGAACTCTGGTTTTTCGTCCAGCAAACAGGCAAATAAACCACAGAACATACGCAATTTGAAGACAATATATGTCGCAATATGGCATAAGTCGCTGTGCGCCGAGTTCAGAATTGCACTGCGATAATACACGCAGTGCAATATGGTTTTAGATGCTAAATCGCTGTGTAAATGATAGCAAGTTGATCTCCATACTTCTGTTTTATTGATAAGCAAGGTGTAATTCAGTCAGGTGCGTTTGGCTGATATGGATGCGGTGAACCTTCCTTTGTGACTAATTTTGAATGCTTTTGACATAGGGAATCTTTATACAGGGTGTTTCAGTTAAACGTTTCAGAACTTCTAAGAGGGGTAGGGTACATCCTGACAACTCGAAATCATATAGCAATGTGGGGTCGGAAATGCTTTCCTGAAGCGGTATTGTACACAGAAGTCGTCGTGCGACGTCGTGCAGCACAGATTCGATTTTCGGTCAATGTATGGGCCGGTATTATGGGAGATCACCTCATCGGACCTTACCTGTTACCGTGTCGTCTAACCGGACCTATCTACTTGATCTTTCTGCAGCAAGTATTGCCACAACTTTTGAGAGATGAACAGATTTCTGCATCGACGCAACAGACAATGTGGTTCCAACACGATGGAGCCCCTGCCCATTATAGCGGAGATGTTCGTAACTACCTGGATGTCACATTTGGTCAACAGTGGATCGGACGTGGTGGTCCCGTGCGTTGGCCTGCTCGGTCACCCGACCTATCATGTCTTGATTTTTATTTCTGGGGTCATATGAAATCGCTAGTTTATGACACCCCTGTTGACAATGCTGAGGAGCTGGTTGCAAGAATCGCAGTAGCTGCCGAAGAAATTCGAAATTCGCCTGGAGTATTCCAGAATGTTCGGATGTCCATGCGTCGGAGATGTGAAGCGTGTATTGTAGCCCGTGGAAGAAACTTCGAACACTTACTTTAATCCATGTACCTTTTGCTTCTTTTCATGTATTATTAAAACGATTTCTCACTTACGGTCTCTTTTCTTTATGGTGCTTCTGTGTACAACACCGCTTCAGGAAAGCATTTCCGACCCCACATTGCTATATGATTTCGAGTTGTCAGGATGTACCCTACCCCTCTTAGAAGTTCTGAAACGTTTAACTGAAACACCCTGTATAAGAGTTGAAAGCAGTCTGAAAAAATAATAAATAAAATAATAATAATAATTTTATGACGTTGCAGTTAGAAGAAATTCTCGAACTGTAGCCAATGAAACAACTCTCCATCTAGTGCACTGTATTAAGTAAAACACACAGTATTTTACTGTATTTGTGTGTTTTACATTTAAATACACACAGTGTACTTATATTTAAATAAGCCATCATGAATTCAGTTTCATAAAACTGATTTCGTACATACTGCTATAAAAATTATACGTACACTTGGGAGTCACTTGTTTCGAGATAATCGCTAGGAGAAAATAGAAGTTATATCTACACTCTCGCCCAAAAGTTTGGAATCACATTTCATTTTGCTTAATTTTCAAAATTTTTATTAAAATATTTTGTATTATGTATAAAAAATCAAAAGCCTTAAATAATATTTAAGAAATAAAAAAGAAATTTCTAGAAAATTCCAGAAAGCTGTAGTAGACTCCTGCATGTGGTGGAATATTGTAGAAGGATCCTAAACATTGTCGCTGATTCTAAAATATTCTAGAAGTGAGAGTATTGTTTAAATGTTATAGAAGATTGTAGATGATTCTAGGGTAATAAGAACTCTACCTTATAAAATCGAACATCCGCACTCAGAAAGACTCTTTGGTGTAAGTTTTGTGTGTTTCGTGATAAACATGGCAAGAAATAAGGAACTCAGTGTTGAAAATAAAAAGAAGCGCTATTATAACTCTGTATAAAGAAAGTTATTCCATGAGAAGTATTAGCAAAAACTAGGTGTTTCATTTACTGCCATTCGACTATTCAAGGAGACTGGCAGTTTAAGGGACAAACCACGATTAAGACGACCTCATGTAACAACGGAAGCGCAAATAAGACTATAACACTGATCTGTAAACGCAGTCGACGACTTACTGCACGTGAAATTCGAGCAGAATTCAATAGAAACAGAGAAACTCCCTTGTCTACATCCACTGTAAAACTTCGTCTTAAACAGGCAGAATTTCATGGTCGTGTAGCGGTCTGAAACTCTTATTAAAACCGGAAGATCGAAAGAAAGGGTTGGGCTGGGCTAAGAGCCATCAACATTGGACAATCGAAGGGTGGAAAAACGTACTGTGAACGGATGAATCCAAATTTGAAATTTTTGGATGTAAGGGCGTAGAATTTATGTGAGACAATCTACTGAATTAAAAATTGTGCTACATTGTTTAGTGCCTACAGTCAAGCACGGTGGTTTTCGGTCATGTCCTGGGGTTCTTGCTGTTTTTCTGGAGTGGGTGAAATCGACAGAATCGAAGGAATTTTAAAAAAAGAAGACTAAAAACATTCTTGAACATAATGCAATATCCTCTGGGCTTCTACTTAACCCGAAGCACAGCTCTTAAGGTCTGCAGGGACTTTCCAGTAACTAAACAAAAGGAGGGGTATTACAATTATGGTGTGGCCACCCCAATCGCTGTCCCCGGTAGAGCTTTCATGGGATCAGCTAAACCGTGAAGTCTGCCCATCTTCATAAAATTTATGGGAACTTTGCATATCGCTTGGAATAGTGTTAGTCAATACACTATCATGAAATTAATCGCCAGAATGCCACGTGTGTGTAACGAAGTGATAAAGGCTCGTGGAGATATTTTGATGAAAAATATCAGTATAGTTGTTAATATTAATCATTTCAGTATTTTTTGCTGTAAAATTTTCAATGCATTGTCATAAATTGTCATAAATAATTGATGAATCCCTACATTGTCATAAATAATTTAAAATAATAATAATAATTAAAGAAAACTATTATCATACGCTCTTGTGATTCTAAACTTTTAGGCACCAGTGTATATAATAAGTGTGGATTCGCATAAATATCAAAACTAAAATGTAAATTAATAATTTTCATTCAAACTGTTGAAATATTTAAAAAACTTTTATAACAAGTTAATTACAGAGGGGGTTTATTGGTAGGCACTGCGGAACTGCAAGCACCCCCAGTTTTTTAAATCTAAATATAGTCAACGGAGTTATATGATATTTTGTGAATATTTTTATTAATAGGGCCCGCATATAGTATACTCATTCTCTATTTCCAATAATCATTTCAATAATAAACGAATAAAAACACGAAATCGTTTTCAACTTTAAAGTTTAACCGTAAGTGGAACTGTGCGCTACACAGTTCCACATTTTGGCTCCAGTGGTTGAGTCAATGCCTAGTTAGCAGTTGCCAATACGCATTATTTAGAGTGTAAAACGAGTCAAAGGTACTTTGGAGTGAGCAGTGCCGATTTGAACAGTGCACTAAACTTGAATGAAAAAGTTATTAATCTATTTTCGACAAATAAAAACCAAAGAATGGATTTTATTTTTAAATGAAATTTTGAGATTACCCAAGTCTGTTAATAGCAAGTTTCCGGTTAATTTTTTGTAGTATTTTTAAGTTGCTTATTATTATTACCATATATGTCTATATGTCTTATAACCAAGGAAATTTAATGTAACTTTAAGAAGCAGCACCCCCATACATCAGTCACGAGCCGCCACTGGAAATAGGAAATAGGAGTAATACACGATTTATAAAAGAAAAGATCAAAAAGCAATGGTTTTATATATTACAACAAACAATCTCTACTTCAACTACTGTTATACGGTTTAGACAGTCAGTGCACACTTCTCATGTTATGGTAAGTCTCTTGAACGTGGTGACGATTATGAATATATAGATATACTACATTTTGTATATATGGAGAGAAAAGAGACTTAAAGAAAAAAGAGTATACTACGGGAGAAGAGCATTAAATATTATTGAAATTAAATTGAACGGCTAAGTTTAGAGGATGTAAAACTATAGAATTCTACTAACTGTTCTATAGAGTTATAATCTTAGTAATTAATTGATAAGGAGGTAATTATATTTATAAAAAATTCAATTAATATAAGAGAATAAGTCGAAGCCGCCTAAAATGTAGCGCAATGCGTTCATTAACCAACTTGTTTCTTTTTATTTTTCCTGTAAAATACCAAAGTTTTTCTTTACGTATCAAAAGAAAGAACTGCATTGCAATTCATGTTGCGATAGCTGTCAATGCTTAGTTGCTGGAAGATGACATAGAAATGCTAACATAATAAAAACTGTTTATTTATATTGAAAATTTGTTTTTCTTGATAAGATAAACTCATCGTCCTGATACGTTTTGCAATTGAATGAAAAAAAAGTTTGTTTTTATGTGAATAAAAATAATAAATAAAATGACTAAAACAGTGTGACACAATGCGATTTAGCTTGATGAAGCAAACAAACATTCAAAGATTTAATCACCACGTAAGACTGAGTAGGTATATGTAAATAACTTAAGATTAACTGCAAAAATATTATATTAACCGCTAGAAACTTGTAATTATCCCTACGAAAACAAACCAAGAGTTTATGACTCGATCGGTAGATAGAATATAACTTTTTTTTTTGTAGTTTTGGTTTGATAAAACTCTCCCTTAGTTAAATTTATGATAATTCCTTTAGTTAGCCTTTATACTGTATAACAAAACTTTTTAGGAGTTCCCTTATTGCGAAATTAATATGCTTTAATATGCTCCTTAGGTATCAATACAGCCCTTGAAAGAACTTTTGTTTTTATAGTTAGGTTTAGACTGTGGAGATAAAGGAGTTATTTCGCAGTCCCAGTCTCAATCACCGATACTTATCGTAGAGTTTTAAAATGAGTAGTTCAACTCACATTTTGTGACAAGGCCGTCAGTTTTCTTATACGAGTTTTCCAGTTTATTGATATGCTAAATACATTTTGGACAGTCCCTTCCTGTAAATCCTTCCTCACTTTGTACATTTAGCAAAATCGGGCGATGACTTTTCCCGAGAGGTTTTTTTTTTTTTTTTTTTTTTAACTGCATAAGTTGCTATTTCTCATCGTGCCACTGTTTAAATTTTCCATGATTTTCATTGGCCCGTTTCATAACAATTTATAAAATTTCTCTGTTGGTCTCTAAATCCGTATAAACTTCTTAAATAGCGATGACGATAAGCAGTAATTACCGATATTTCACTAAACTTCCAGCCATATCATTTACTTCATATCTCAGATTCAAATGGATTGATTAACGTTTTTACAACTATTTGAGAACAGCGACTTATCATCCCGAGCTCAGGCTCTGGCACACACTGTACTAAGCTGAACTTTTTGATCGTGTGATCAAAAAGTTTGGGATTGAGCTAATACTTGGAAAATCATGAAGCTTGCCAGATCTTCGGATAAATCTTCTTCGAAGTAGTCTCCTTAGTACTGTATACACCAATTCAAATTCTCCTGCAACTAATGGCAGCCAGCATTCCTGATAGGCTTTGTTTGTATTTGCTAATGGTGTTCAGAATAATTTTAACTACAGTCGTTGCAGATCTGGTAGGTGGTAGATGACTTTCATCAACCGGTGAAATACCACCACTTTGCTTATTGGAGGCTTGAAGTGGTGAAACCCATGTTTAGTCTCTAGAGCAAAGTTTCCGGCATCCCCCTCCCCCCCATACTTCTCCTTCAACCCATGCACGGTACTAAGTACTATAGGTTTTGATACCTTTCGTGTTTGGGGTTTTCATAAAAAAAAAAAAAAAAAACCATTCAAGGCTGCTTTAATCTTTACAAACAACAATAAAAAAAAAAATATACAGGGAGTTAAATTCAGCAAATATGGCCGATGGTATACCACAGTATTGGAGAGCTTCGCAAGAAATTCGTGATTGGAAAAGGCGAAGTGTGTAGGGCCATTGTCGTGATGCAAGCGCTAATTCCTCAAAGTCCAATTTTCCGGCCGTTTAGAACAACATAGCACAATCACCGTAGAACTGTTTTGCAGTATCCCTGATTCCCTGTTTGATAATGTTGGACAAATTAATAACGAACGATGACCTGGGAGGCAAAAAATACGATAAGAATGATTTCACATTTGATCGAGGTTGTCTTGCTCTTTTGAATCTTGGAAAAGATGGAGTTTTCTATTGAGAGGACTGGACTTTTGTTTCTGGGCCATAGCCATAACCCACGATTTCTCACCAATCATATGAAAGAAACTAAGTGGGAGCCAGCAGCAGCAGCACGTGACTAAGATCCTGACATACGAGAATTCGTCATTCTCTGTGATCATCATTGGAAATGCGATGCATAAGCTTGGTTGAAACGTGCCTCATTCCCGAACCTTGTGTCAAAATTTATTGACCATAAGAAATACCAGTTTGACTACCAACCTCGCCGATAGTTTAACGTCTATCACTTCTGATTAGATCACGAACGCGAGTGATTGAATCATTGGTTTTTGAAGTTGAAGGGCGGCTAGAGCGAGGATCATCTTCGACGGACAAACAGCCCTTCTGTAAACATTGCGAATCACTGAAAAGTTTTCGATAATGATAAAGCTGTTTTTAATATTACTTGGATTTCTGTTGCACCTTTTCCTAACTTTTGAAACAAAATTTGGTGCAAAACACTTTTCTGTTCAACACGCTTTAATTCAGACAAACTGCAGATAAACGGGTAATTCTTGCGCTACTATGTCTAGATGAGTCATACAACATATGACAGATGAAAGTTCGCTACGATGCCGAATTTCAGGGTACAAATGCCCCGAGCCTTTTGATCCCACCTTGTATACACTGGTCATATTGCTTCGTATATAATATACACGAATATACAAGGGCATATTGCTTCGTGTATAACATACTGTGTAAATTGCGTGTGTTCTGTGGTCGATTTTCTGTTTGCTGGATGAAAAACCCGAGTTTCCGGAGGGGAAAACCATGCTATCCTCGCCTGAGACCGACTAACTCAGCCACGTTGTGAAAAGGCCCATAAAAATTCTACCCGTCATTGATGGGACTCGAACTCAGGTCTTTTCTACCCTGTGGGGGGGAGGACAGCGATTCTACCAACTGTACTACTCACGAGGGCTGCACTGTCATTATGAAGGGGTGTACTTGACCGGCGACGATAGAAATATAGCGTTTCCATTGAGCCGTTGATTAACGGTGATGAGAGGACCCAGGGTAAGCTACACAAACAGTCCCTGAACTCTTAACACCCCCGCCTCCAGTTTGCCGAACACCGATTCAGGTGCCATGGTTTCTTGGCACCTGAATGTATTTATGTTGCTTCCTTCAAAAGCAATGCGCCCATCAGTATGATGAAGTTGGAAACTGTATTCATCAGACAGATTTACACATATCGTTGGTTCAGTTGGTGATGACGTGCCCATGCAAGGCGCAGTTTCTTGTGTCTCGCAGTGAGAATTACCCGTAACAGCCGTCAGCTGCACAGACTCTACGAACAAATTTCCGTTCCAAATCCATGTGGATATTAGTCATGCTATTCCTATGTTGCACTGGGTGGTTAGCTGAACCACTGTGCTTCACGCTATTCCTGTGTTGTACTGGGTGGTTAGCTGAACCACTGTGCTTCTTTGCTGCTATGTTACGTGACGAGACACATGACGCTCACCACTGCCGTTGACCATATGTGGCTGTCCCACATGTGGTCAACGGCAGTGGTGAAGCATGTGACCTTTTACTGGTTGTTCGGCCGCGTTTGAGCTATTTACAATAGATTTGTAGGACCACAGAATGAAAGCACTTAACTGTGTTGATTGTTGTTGAGATATTGACACCTGCGCGTCTTGCCCCCACAATCATTGCATCTTCGAAGTTGGAAAGATCTCGACACCGACTCATTCTTCCTCGCAGACACTCAAGCATATGCGAACCGCAGTCTTAAATCAGCCGTTCCCGACTTTCAGCCTTCACCAGCGTCAGAGGCCAGTCCATTCCTACACAAGGGGGTATTGCTAATGCAAAGCCAACTCAGTGTATAGTTTCGTAGTGCCGTAGGAAGCTCGGGGAAATCGCAAGCTATACCAAACATGCTTGGTGAAGTATTGAAATGTATGTGTTTTTTTTTTTAACTGCTCCCTTGCTGCTTGTTTTTTTGTGAGTTGTATTTATAACGTTTGTCATGTAATATTCTTGGTGATTTTATAAAAAAACAGGAATGCAGTTACTGTTTTGTAGGGGTTCAAATAAAAAATAGACAATTTCATAAGATTTTTTACATTTTCTTGTTTTTAAGGGATTGAAGGGCACGTAGACGAAACAAATTGCAGTATGTTGTAGTTTATGTTTCCAGCGCTTATTCAAAGCACCATTTGGAGATCACATAGTTTAGCCTCACAAGCCAATTTCGACCTTTCAGACTAGTTCACGTGTATATTGAATAATAATCATCCTATTTTTAAGAACCCAAAAAAAAAACGCCCTCGTGGTAGCACAGGTTGACAGAATCGCCGTCCTCCCCGCATCGGGTGGAAAAAGAACCGAATTGGAGTCCCGTCGATGATGTGAGGAATTTTTATGGGCCTTTTGCACAACGTGGTTGAGTTAGTTGGTCGCAGGCGCGGGTAGTATGGCCTTTTCTTTCGGAAACTCGGGTTTTTCGTCGAGCAAACAGAAAGTCCAAATTTACAGACACTATACACGTAGCAATATGGTCTTAGTCGCTCATCCTCCTAAAACCCTACAACAATAACAACAAAAATCTCGTAATCTCATCCATTAAAGATTACACACTTGATTATTTGGAGTTATTTTAAAATTTTGGCACTTTAATTATAGTGACTGGGTATAGGAGTCAAGTAGCATAGAAAGATCGCTAAATGACACTGGTATCTCAAGACTTCAAACTGCAGCTTTGAAGATTTTCCCATGCCTTCTCATTGATCAGTGCAGAATTTGTTCTTTGAATGTGACAAAAGAGTCAGATCGTTTTACCTTCCACAGAGCGTTAATTAATTACTCGATACAAATGAACTAATGAGACTCGTGACAGAGAAGAAAATGCATGGGATGCATATAAATTATCAGGCGACACAGAAGCCTATGGCAAATATAAGATAGGCTGTAATCAAGTCACAAAGGAGGTTAGGCAGGCGAAGGCAGATTACGAGAAATCTTTGGCAAAGGATGCTAAGAAAAACAGCAAGGATTTCTTTACTTATATAAACTCTAAAAGGAAGGGGATGAATCTGATTGGTCCACTTGATATCGATGGTTCGACTGTTGATGATCCTGCTCAGATAGCAAACAAACTGAATGAGTATTTTGCATCTACATTCCCACATGAGGAGTTTTTAAGGTTCGAAAATGCCAGAAGGTTATCAAATTGTAGCAGGGTTCTTAATGATTTTGTAATAACTGAGAGCAGAGTGGAGGAGAAATTGTTGAAGTTAAACATAAGAAAAACACCTGGGGTGGATGGGATCTATCCAGTTATATTAAAGGAGGCGGCAAAGGAAGTGAGCAAGCCTTTAGCCATAATTATGAGAGCATCCTTGGACTCAAATACAAATATGTTTGTTTGTTATTTGGTTTTTAGGAGCATTAGCAACTAAGGCCATATTGCTCCGGGAATATGCGGTGGTCATTCCCTGACTTTTCCTCATCCTCCGTATTTGGTGGTGACTGGCTCGAACCCCGGTCTAATCAAGAAGCGTGTCTACGCACTGCTGCTCCTTCCCACCTGGATACGGAGACTCCCCTTGGACTCAGGGGAGGTCCCCACGGACTGGAGATGTGCAAATGTATCCCCAGTTCACAAAGGGGAATCGAAGGGTGACACGAGTAATTACAGACCAGTTAGTTTAACTTCTGTACCTGGTAAAATAATGGAGTCACTTGTTAAAGATGCATTGCAGGATCATCTAGACAAGACTGCAGCAATAATTCATACACAGCATATGTTAAGGGAAAGTCTTGTCTGACTTTCCCACATCATAATAGTCAATCCCATGATTGGCTATTATGATGAGGTTACAAAAGAACTGGATGCAAAAAATAATTTTGATATTATATACTTGGATTTCAGGAAAGCTTTTGACACTGTTGCGCATGGAAGACTATTGTACAAATTGGAGCAGAATGGTATTAAGAGTAAGTTACTACAATGGATAAAAAAATGGTTGAGTGGGAGAAGACAGAAGGTGGTAATCAAAGGATGCTGCTCTTCGTGGAATAATGTTAGTAGTGGAGTCCCACAGGGTTCTGTGTTGGGTCCACTGTTGTTTTGCATATTTATCAATGATATTGATGAAGGTATATCAGGCTTAGTATCGAAGTTTGCAGATGATACAAAGGTTGGTAGGGTTGTTAATGACAGTAATGGCAGTATGCTACTGCAACAGGATCTAGAAAATTTGGCCAGATGGGATGAGAAGTGGCAAGTGAAGTTTAACCTTGACAAATGCAAAATACTGCTTATGGGAAGAAGTAACCCTAGAGAAACGTACCAACCGTGTGGTACTACACTCAACGTGGTAGAAAATGAAAAAGACCTGGGAGTAATTGTGCTGTCAGATATGAAGTTTTCTGAGCAATGCAGGCAGGCTGCCACGGTAGGTCATGGGGTTTTGTCAATGATATATAGGAATTTTGCTAGCAGGAAAAAGGAGGTGATTGTCCCTCTGTATAAGGCAATGGTCAGGCTACGCCTTGAGTACTGCGTACAGGTCTGGAGGCCTCATTTTAGAAAGGATGTAGAATTGCTTGAGCGTGTACAGAGAAGGGCAACAAGATTGGTGAGGAGAATGAAGGGATCCTCTTACCAAGAGAGGCTTAAGTTCTGCAAATTGCAGCGGCTGGAGACTAGACACCTGCGAGGTGATCTGATTGAGGTGTATAAGGCCTTGAATGGGTTGAACATGGTGAATTCTGATGGGATTCTTCCACTTTTTTTAGATTACAAACTTAAGGGGGCATAAATTCAAATTGAGGAAAGATAGATGTAGAATAGATGTGCGGAAACTTGCCTTTAGCCAGCGGGTGGTTAATTGCGGGAACAAACTTCCATCTGTCGTTGTGGAAGTTGATAGGTTAAATAGATTTAAGGAGGAACTGAACAAACGTTCAGAGGGATTTGTTTTGTAATTTTTTTTTTTTTTTTTGGCTGATGCTGCATATGCTCATACACTTGCTTTCTTGCATTACATGCCACTACTACTACTACAAGGCATTAAGATGAAGTGATATGCTTTGTGGTTGTTCTGTACAGCCAACAGAGTGCAAATGCTATTCTTTTAATAACCATTATTTTATTCTAAATTAAAACCCAATTTTAATGGGAAAGATTTTTGGGCAATCTTCTCAGTTCTCAAACAGAGACACACTCATGACATATCATGAATAATACCTTTTCAGAAGGACAGAAATAATAATAATAATGATAATCAAAACACTGTTTTACAATAACATGCCAGAAAGAAAGTTGAGTTGCCGATTTACATGTACTGGCAGCCACGTTCACACTTGAAACCGCCATGTGCAAGGACTAATTCACTTGATTATTTTGCAATCACAATGCTAACTGACTTACTACTAAATATCCTGACTAAATTTAATTATATGACTACAAATCATACACAAGAAAACTTGCAGATTACTCTATAGCGCCCTCGTGGGGAACACGGTTGGATCGCTGTTCTCTTCACACCGAGTGGAAAAGACCTGAGTTCGAGTCCCATCGATGACGGGAGGAATTTTTATGGGCCTTTTTAGCGAAGTGGTCGAGTTAGTTGGTCTCAGGAAAGGGTAGCATCTCGGGTTTATCGTCCAGCAAAAAGCAAATTGACCACAGAACACCCGCAATTTACAGACATCATATACGGCGCAATGAGGCCTTGTTGTTGTAGTAGGGTTAAAACCCCTCTACAACAGGTTACTCTATAGCAGTATACGGAAAATTAGACGCACTGGTTTTCTTATGTTGTTGTTGCTTGGAACACATTACAATTCGTTTAAAAATAAGTAAAGATAAAAATAGGTAAAATACTTTGAATTATTTCTTATTCGAGAACTTTATTGTATTACTCATTTTTTTTTTTTTTTTTTTTGTGTATGTGTGTTTTTGGTTACGATCGTCTGCCAAGGTGTGTTGACAAAATGCATACACACGCACACTTGGATTGCGGGTGTCCTATTTTTCGTGCCAATCTTATGTAATGTTTGGCTGTAACATTCATTCCTGAGACACCGACGGTAAATGTTGTGCGTATTCGGCAATATTTTTCCTTTAGATGTCGAAGTTTGTCCAGTTTATTTGTTCGGTTATGATTTCTTAAGCATTCTCACTTAATTTCAGTATACTTCAGCTAAGCTGATATATTATTGCAGAAAACAAAAAAAAAGAAAAAGAGAAATGACACAGTAACCGATATAATAACGCTAATTCAATCAAATTAATACTGTATATTAATTTCTAATTTGATTGAATTGCAGTATTCGTAAATCCGTTTAAAATACAGTTTTCTTCGTGTATTTATGTAGTCAGAGCGGAGTCTTTATTCACTCCTTTTTCTTGAAAACAAAGCCTCGTGGTCAACGCAGCTGTGTTTTCATATTTTCTTCCTCTAGGAATTGATGATTTTTTGTTGATTGACACCACTTTCTAGAAATAAGATTGATGGAAATAACCGACCTCAAAATTACAATGCGACTCCAGACTTGTCAGGCTAATTGTTCTTCATTCATCCCTTCCTTTTTTAGGAGCAACTTTCCTTCGTATATATAGAATATATAGAAAAATTCTATATATATAGAATTTTTATTTCTAAAAATAATACATTTTTGTAATACTTTTGTTTACTTTTTTAAAATTTAGGATTCTAAATAAAAGGTTTTGAAATATAATGCGAAGAGTTTAATGTAACCGATATACTGTATATATATTTAATAAATAAATAGGCCAAGATATGTGTAATATATTAATCGATTTTTTTGGTCCGATTTAAATGAAATTTGAAATGGCTCAAATGTTTCTAAAAGATCCAATTGTAATATCGTGAAAATCCGTTCAGTGGGAGTCGACGTATTACAGCAGAGGTTTCCAAAGTTTGGTTTTTTCAGGGACGCGCGTTATTTTTATGAATCAGCACTTTTAACAAAATATGAACAAAGCATCCCACAAATCCAGATACGAAGCGTATTTTATTTCCATCTTTGAGATTAAATGTATTGAAGTATACATTTAATCAGCGATCGCTGAATTGTGACCACCAGTTCCGTAATGAACTATGCTCGCAGTATAAAAAGCTGAACAGCTTCATATGCTAGAGCAGTGGTAATTTGCGTCTGCTCGTGAAGTCAGAGTGATAAAGTATCAGTTATGGGACGTACACTGGTGTGCAAAACTTAAGGACCAACACTATTTCTAAAGGTTACAACCACAAAATCTTTATTTAAGGTACTCTTACTGATGAGAGTAGATTCAGTCTCAGCAGCGATTCTGGGCGTCATCTAATCTGGCAAGAGGTTGGCACACGGTATCACCCCGCAAACATCACTGAAAGGGATCGATATGGCGGTCGAGTTGTTCTCGTCTGGGGAGGCGTTATCTTGGATGGAGAGTACACAACTCCAGATACTGGAAGACGGTACTGTAACAGGTGCACGCTATTGTACTGAGGTAATCCTTCCCCATGTGCTGTTCCGAGGTGCCATTGGCCCCGAGTTCGTGTTTATGGATGATAACGCAACACTCCATCGCACTGCATCTGTCGATATACTTTTGGAAAGTGAGGACATTGTTCGTATGGATTGGCTTGCCCGTTCCATCAATCTCAATCCATCGAACACATATGGGAAGCTCTGGGAAGACGCTTAGCGGCACATCCACCAGAAAATGTTCACCAGCTGAAGATGGCGCTGACAGAGGAATGGACGATGTTGCCGCAAGAACTTATCAACAACATTGTTCTAAGTATAGACAGGCGTTGCAAACCCTGCGTCGACATTAGGGGTGGCCATATCTCCTACTGAGGACCACCTCTTCCCATTGTTCCATCTTTGGCAGTAATGCATCTGTATCATGGCAGTCAGTGCTATGTTGCCATTTTTGAATAAGTCCCTGTGTACTGTTTTGTTTCCGTTGTGTCGGTGTTGTTTCCTTCATCATTTCTGTACCTCACGAGGTTCCTTTGGTATGCTTTTCCCATATCCAGGCCATTCCTATGAGAAGCTACAGGTGAAAACCTGACTGGTCCTTAAATTTTATACACCAGTGTAGTAAAGATATCACGTTTCTAAAGGCATGATTGTGTTAGCTCGTGCGTCGGGTGCTTCCATATCGGAAACTGCACTTCTCGGTTGTTCACTGCCCGCTATGGTCAATATATACAGAGAATGATATCTTAAAAAATATAATATATTACCTCATTCATTTTAGGATATCTTCAATACAATTCTCTCCAAAATATAACTGCTTAAAATAATTTTAATGCACTTAAAATAAATTTCTTCCACTCATTGCTCATGAACGATTCAACACCCGGGGAATCTTAAATCAAGGCCCCAGCCCGATCCCAAACATATCAAACCCCCACGAAACTTTGAGTGATATAAGACATTGT
Organism: Mastigoproctus giganteus; assembly: GCF_048544385.1. Classification (NCBI taxonomy): domain Eukaryota; kingdom Metazoa; phylum Arthropoda; class Arachnida; order Uropygi; family Thelyphonidae; genus Mastigoproctus; species Mastigoproctus giganteus. The sequence continues at coordinate 50,394,496 of NC_143577.1, forward strand.
ATCAAATTCATTAAAGCATAATAATTGATCACGACAATGATATAACTTTAAAGTCACAACGGTGAAATAAAACTATTTTATGAATGATTTCCATACCTGTATTAGCAGGACAACGCTCCATGTCATACTGCTCGCATTATGACGGACTGGTTTGACGACATGAGCGTCAAAAAGTTGGACTGGCCAGCCTAGAGCCCTGATTTCGTTCCTATAGAGAACCTGTGGGATGAATTGGATCTTCGGATGCGTGTGACAAGTGACTGCCAAAAAAACAGAGCTGAAGTAGTCGCCACTTTAAAGGCCGAATGACGGAAAATATCGGGGGACATTTCCAAAAAGCTGGTGGAGAGTGTTCCACGGAGACTAGAGGCTGTCATAAAGGTTAAAGGTTTCAGCACAGGTTATTAGTTTTCCTGTAAATAAAGGCTATTTATAGATATGAAGGTGTCCTAATATTAGTGATAGAGCAGTATTTATATTGGTGCCTATATGGCAATAGCTGAATAATGGGATGGCAGTATGCCTAGCTACTAACAGAGCTCATAGCAAAAATAACAAAATAATAATATTAAAAAATAAAAATAACTAAAGGTAAGGTACATTATTATTATTTTTTTATTTTATTTATTTTGCTGTTTTGTTATTGTTCGGCTTTCTTATAGCATTTAGCAAGTAATTAAATTTGAAATATCAGTATTCAATAAAAACTGATTTTGACAACAACAGAAAAAAAAAAAAAAAGGAACCAGCAATTTCTCCCTCTTTTTCTCATATTCAGGCTAAGTATTAACGTTCTAGTCTGTTTTTTTTTTTTTTAATTTTTTTTATTCAGTAAATGATTGCCGAATAAAATATTTATAAAGTTATTGAAGTTAGTACTTGTCCGTATTCTTGAGAATTTTTGACGCACCGGCTACTAAAGCCATAGCGTTCCATTTTCATTGGTAATCTTGTTAATATGGTTTGCTTTCTGTTATTTCTATACAATTATGGTTTATGGGCTGATTCGCATGTTGTATAGGCTGAAAAACCGGGATAACTTACGGAAAAAAGCCCATAAAAGTTCCTCGCGTTATTGACTGGATTCCTTTTCAACCCGGCGTGGGAAAACCGGTGATTATAATAACTGCGCTACCCACGAGGGCACAAGTAAATGAAAAACATCAAGATGTAATCCCGTAGTTGCGAAAAAAATCACTAAAATGATGTGATGTACAAGTTTAAATGTGGAATAGAAAAGTTAGTAAGCAAAGTTCTCACACAGAGCAAATTAGGTAAGAGTTGGATGAAGTGACAAATGGGTATGCAACACGATTTTAAATCGATGTAGTTAGGTTTTCGACCAAAATTCCATAGCAATTTTTCCGCAGTTGTCGAAAACTTCCGTAATTGTAGGTCAACCGACAAGTTCACTGAAAGTCGAATGTCAGGAACGACAGCTTTTCGGCACGTGAATAACCCAGAAAGCCAAGGGGGAAAATCCCAGAGACTGGAACGCAAATGACGGAAGAGCAAGTTTAAGTAAATTCTATGACTGGGGGATTTAAAAAGTGATAGACAGGAGCTACAGAAATTGAAAACTTAGTCTGTAACACTTGGGCAGTAGCAGTAGTAAATACAAAGAAATGTTGAAAAATGATGAAAAAATTCATTACTAATTATGAAATTTTATAATAAAACCATCAGAACACGTTATAATAGAGTTTTTATCAGTAGTAACAATAAAAGGTGAGTAACCAAAACCATTTAATCATATGGTTTGTGACTGACCATTTAGGCTCCCCATATTCGTCGCTAATTCCTTTTTGTTTTTTTCTTGCACTAAAGCTATCCTCCAAGACAGTATAGGCCTTACAATTAGGCCAATGTATGGGTATAATATTGTTTGTTTGGACTGCCAGCCACCAGGAAGCAGCAATCACCAGGAAAGCCGCTTCCCACGAGGAGCCGGGCTCTGCATTCACTGTTTGCTAAGGAAAGACAATATATCCCTCACCTGATGGAGGTAGTGCTATACCAGCAAGTACCAGAAAAGTGTCGCATCCCGAGTACTTTGGCATTAACTACTTGTATAAATTGTCGAAATCAGAAACTTCCACCATTACTGACACAATGAACTATTTCTTTTGCGAGGCTTCATTTTCACTGCCCTCTTGGCATCTTCATAGAACGATAAGTAGTCTTCCTAGTCAGAATATGACATCTCACTTTACAAAGATGAAAAGATTATCACGAATGAAATTCGGAGCTTTCTTTGAAAGGCACGTACATCATATTAATGTGATTTTTTTTTTTTTAGTTCTTGTGGCATTTTGCAAGAGTGGATTGCAGTTGCTGTAGTAACTACTGGTTGCCATAGTACAGGGGTCGACAACCTATGGCGAGCGCCACAGGGGGCACACGAGATGATTTAATTATGAAAATAGCATATTATTCCGAAAGTCTTAACAAAGGCAGATAGGTGTGTCTGTCTTTTTTTCTTTTTTTCTTTTTATTAAACCCAGTTTAAAAGCCAATACGAGGTTTGATACCCTCGTATTTACCTTTTATATAATTGCATAATTATTGTAAAATATTAGTTAGAGGATTTTTATATAGGATCTTTGCATTAAAGAGAATTTGGTACACTGCCATAGCAAGCAGCATTGTTCTGTTAACTCATCTTTAAAGGGTTTGCTGACCCCTGCCGTAGAATACAGCGGTGTAAGACTGGTGGGAATGGTATGGGTTCATAACCGTTAACGTACCATGAAGAGTAAGTCAATGTAATATGTCTGAATGAAAAAGAAGCACCACACCTTTAATATTATGTTAATGGTTGTGAACTTTTCGTACGTCTTTCATTTAATTTTGAAATTATTCATTTAATTTCATATCTGAACAGGTCTGTAAAATTTTATGTCGGCAACCTGCAGCGCTCGTGCTAAAGAAAGAGCCTACTACTAGTAGAGTAACAGGCAGATTCCGAGGCACACTTTATAGGCGCGTTTGCATATATATGCATAAAGCGCCTATTGTATTCATCATGTCTGTCCGTTCGCATGTAACAACTTGACTTCCAATGGACGGATTTTCATGAAATTTCATATTTAGCTCTTTTACAAAGATTTTTGAGCCATCTCATTCTAAGTGGAACAAATATAAATTCAACAGTTAGTTATTATTTTTTTTCATACATATCACATAGACTATCCATATACCATACATTGTAGCTAAATATGGATATTATGTTTGTTGGCGTGCACTGATTGTAGGAATGAATATAAAATGTGGCGGATGCGCAGATATGGCATGTTCTCAGTTAGCGCATAAAAGTCGTTGCTTTTACTGAGATCGGTTTTTTTTTTTTTTGTTATCAGTTTGCTAAATATATAAATCATGAACTATTACAGCAGAAAATAAATGTTCAGGTTTTTACTCTGGTGCGACTACTAGATCTGAGGAGTTTACGATTAATTATTTATCAATGAATACAATCATCAACCATATTTCCATATTTAGAAGTCAGGCGGCTTCGAACCATGGTCCACTCAAACGCGTGTGCATTACTGCACTCTCTTGCATGAGCACTAGGAGAGCAGTACTCTCTCGTATTTAAATTTTTATTAAAATTCAGAAATAAATGAGTAAAATTCATTAAAAAAGTATTAATAACATATTACGATATGAGGTATGTGTTGCTGTTCCTTTTATTTATTAAATCACAGAGCGTGAAATATGTGTTGCATTTCAATTTTTAGTAAATCCAGGAGGAAATGAATAAAGTACATTACAAAACGTTGAGGTAAATGTTATGTTGAGGTATGTGCAGTCAAGTGAAAACAGTTACTTTTATATATTAGTTAGTTAGTAATTAACTCTCAACAAGTTAATTAGTTATTTATATTTCACATCTATTAATCACAGAAAATGAATATTCAATTAAAAAAATCTAACGAGCCCGAGATGTACCATACTGCGAACTTACCTAACTTGTTTATCCAGTGATCAACTTAGTGCTTTCCTTTTCATCTTCGCGCTAGCTAGGTTTAGTGCTTTGCATCTTAGTGCTTTCTTTTGCATCTAAATAATCTAGAAGGAATTAATTATTTTAATATTTTCATTCATTTATTTTAATAGCACTAGATGTGAATAGCAAGCTAATTTTTCTTAATTTCCTCAGTCAATTCCCCATCTCACGCTCTCACATGTACGATAACTAATCATAATTCTGGTGACATGTATTTTCTTTGTGCAATGTGTTCACAGGGCGATTTGTATGTTGTGCGGTTTGAGAAACCGGATCACTCACGACGAAAGGAGGGGGATGATCTTGCTTCTTCCTTCTGATATTGGCTAATTGCAGCTCCGATTGGAGATCCCTAAAGATTTCTTGTAGTCACTGGCGGAATTTACCATGGTCCTCTCCAAACGAATAAGTTTGGTTTGGTTTCAGTTGCATCACGACAACTAAGGCCATAATGCATCGCTGTATCGCTGTAAATTGTCCAGGTTGCCCATCCAGAATTAGAGTGAGGACCAGATAATTCCCTGTCAGGCAGCGGCTCACGTATTTTCTTGTCTGAATACATATCTGGAACGCCTGTTATCATTAAGTACCATTAGTAGAATACTTACAGAGCCAGATTGCATGAATTCATGTTGTTCATTGTTCGATTCCCTCACCGCATCTCATCATTTAGAGCGGTTTTAGTAGTGCAGAGATAGAGCCAGTTGGAATGAAGAATGGGGAGGGACTGTCTTTATTAACGAGTCACGGTTCTGTTCGGGGAGAGATAACGGAAAAATCAGTGTGTGGCGACGTCCTGGTGAAAGAGTTGTTCCTCCTTGTTATTTAACAAAGAAATATAAACTAAACTCCAGGAATCATGAAATTAGGTGCTACCTATTTTGATAACCGTCCGCTGCTGGTTTTTGTTACAGGTCGACGTTATGTCATTTTGCTATTTCTTCAACATTTTTACATAATTGTTTATTTCAAGGAGACAGTGGAAAGTCGTACTCGACTAATGTTGGACAGTTTCTCTGCAATGTCGACGTGCTTTCCTGGCTTACTAAGTGTCCTGATTTGTTTGCTATTGAGCATGATTGGAATGTGATAGGACGGCAACTTATAACCATGCTTTAATTGGCTCAAACCTTAACTGTTTAAAATTCAACATTCACCCGTGGAGAGATATTCCGCAAGAGGATATCTAGCATCTTTTGGCGTCATGCTAAGCCGCATAATGACTTACATTGCTGCTAGAGGGAAGGAGAGTTGAACTTCGTACTGATGTTTACTGTATTTCTGAATTAAAGATGTTTTGTGCTGATTATTTAATCAATTCCCGTCTTTACTCTTACCTCAAAACTCAGATATATCACTCCACTTTGTGTTTTTTTTTTGTCTTTTTTTTTGGCAGTGCAGAAAATGTTTGCTTCCTTTTATCATTTATCCAAATGGATAAATGATAAAAGGAAGCAAACATTTAATACCAATACACTTTTATTCCTCATCTGCTTTTTCAAGCCCACTGCAGGACCATAACTGCCGCCTGCACTGGGAGCATGTTGTGCTCTCTGAAAACCCAATATATGAATACCTTACAGGGGAAAAAATCTTCTCTCATTGACAAAGAGGCCTTTAGAAAAATTTCCAGCAAAGACAACAAAGATTTCGGTCCCAGTCCTTTCTGACTGGGAAGTCAGAAAGGACTGGGAATATCACCAAGGAATAGCTACAATTTTAGGTGGGAAAATTGTTCTGATACGGCGAGTATATATCACTCCACTTTGTGGGTTTTTTCACTATGAAAACTAAAAGGCAAGACAACTTTAAAAAAAAAGGTAATAAAACAAATTTAAATGTTTTGTACAAACATATGTGGAACAAAAAACAAATTGGTTGCTACGATCCTACCATTCAAATAATAGGTGGTCATTAAAGAAACTGTTGAACATGATAAATAGCATTGGTCGACGTGCCCCTTTACCGATTCGTATACAGTATATGAATATTTTTGAGAATGAATCAGAGGCGTCTCTTTATTTAACATACAAGGTGTTTTAAAAGTATGTCAGAAAAGGGAGGGGGTGAAGTATTCTCGGATTCAAAATAAAAATAAAAGAAATCGTAATACACATGTGTTCCAATCTGAACGGCTACAGAGCTGTGAATTTTTGAATTAAAAAAAAATGGCTGTGGAGTTTTGTATGGTAAAAAAAATAATAAAATTAATAAAGCAAAAAATATTCTTATTTATTGTTTATTATAAACAAATAAATAATAAATCGGTCAACTGAGTGCCGGGCACTCAGGATGAAGGGTCCGTAGTCACGAATGGTCGTTAGTGTAGTATCTCAAATAGAGAGCTTTATGTTAACTGAAAAAAGTTTCTAGTACCCCGGCTTGGCCTAAGACTGAGAAACTAACGAAAACGTTGTCTATTTGAGTCTTTCCAATTGTTGTGAATGACAAGGGTGGGAGAAACGACCTCGACTTCTTCCTGGAGAAGCGATTAAAATCTTGGGGAGAAGCGACTGGCGGGTGAGGGCCTTGCAAGACTCCGCGCAAGTGTCTCCTCACCACCACCGCCTCAACACTGGATCTTTGAGAACCTCCTTGCCGGGACAACTGCAGCTTTGAAAATTGTTAAAAAATACTTCTTATCGCAAAATTTATAAATGACCTTTATAGAATTATTAACTAACTATTTAGCAACCTTTTTGTCACCAAAAGTGGAGTGACTTAGTAGAAAGAAGCGCGCTATCGAAGTGCAATAAAAAATTGTTTTTTTTTAATTTTAACACAAAAAGTAAATGATAGATTTCAATCGGAATAGTTTTCCCTCGATAAGCATCGAATAACGCATAGCTATTGCGATTTTTAAATTTTTAGCTCCATTAGCGACGGAAAGAGAGGGGGCACGAAAATTATTCACATTTTCCTGTCTGGCGCCGCCATGTTTAATTTTAAAAATATTGTAAAATTATATTTTAAACCTACTCGTTGAGCTCTTTCCAACGGTGTATAATAAGCTATAGGTTGTTGACAACATTCTTGTCCCCCTCACATATCCTCCCCCATTTCTCAGACAAACTTTTGTCAACAACGATCAATATGGCGTTATGGTGGGCCACATGATGTACAAACCCATGCAAAATTTCAAGTCAATAGGTTGAGCGGTTCCAGAGATATAATGCTGTGGTAGACGGACGGATGGACGGACAGACAGCCGAGTGACATTATAAGGGTTCTTAGTTACACTATGGCCCTAACAATAATAAATAAATATATATATATATATATATATATATATATATATATATATATATATATAATATTAAAAGTGACCACTATTTGGAATACAGATTTCACGATTTTCAATCTTTTTTAAGCTCTTTGAACTGATTAAGAAAGATTTCATTGCCAGTGAGCTTAGTTTTACATTTCCTGTGACATCACGCCTTGCATTTGATTTTTGCCCTGAGTTTATTCGATTACCAAGTTGGATAATCAAAAGGCTTGTGAATGACCACCGGGATTTTGTCGATTAGAACCTATTCAGTGTGCGAACGTTGACACGAGTGCATTAGTGAACTGATAACTCTGTTGACATGATTGCTCCGTTAATGTACTCCCAGTTCGCCTCATGAGAGGTGAATCTCTTTTGAGTTAATAAATTTCCAATACGAGCACCTTTTGTTGGGAATTTGCAGGCAATAGTGGAATGGTCTAAGATGAAAACACCTTCAGGCTTTTTAACGGTAGTGTTTTCAGTGGAGAAAATGAGGTCGAGTCTGACCTCCTCCGTAGTGTCAATATTGAAGATTTGTTTAAGCCGTCTGGACATAAGAAAGAGCAAAAAGAAAGGTGTAAAGTAGCAGTTTCTTGCAATGGCACTGCCAACTTTACACCCGTCCTCGTCTCCAGAAATGTTTAACTGTAAAATGTAGACTTTGTTGGAACTGTGTGTATTAATGTACGAGGGTGGTTCAATAAAAGAATCGTCTTCGCCTACTTCCAGATATCACAGAGTCATGATATTTTGTATGTAGCATCATACATATCTCTGTACTATAGGTGTAAAATTTCAGCTCTGTGTCTTAATTTGTTTTTCTCTTACAGAGCTGAACGTGTGAAGAAGTAGCATCATGGACAAAGTTGAAGCCAGAGCTGTAATCCGGTATCTGTTCTTGAAAGGGAAATCTCCTAAAGAAATCCACGAGGAGATGACTGCTGTATATAAGGATGAAGCTCCAACCTATGGCATTGTGAAGCACTGACATAGACAGTTTATGTGTGGTCGTACATCGGTAGAATCTCAGCCCAATACAGGTCGTCCCCATTCAGCCATCGATGACAACACGATCAGATAAGCGGAGTCGTTAATCATGGAAGATCGCCCGATATCTGTGCATGAATTTTCCCAGGAGGTGAAGATTAGTGTGGGCTTTGTTGAAACAGTCCTTCATGACCAACTCCATTTGCGGAAATTGAGTGCAAGATGGATTCCCCGATTATTAACTGGTTTCCAGAAGGCTGATCGACAACAGAAATCACAAGAGTTGTTAGTCTTGTGCCAAAAAAACGAGGAAGACTTTTTCTCTTGTCTAATCACTCAGGATGAAAGTTGGATACACCATTTCGACCCTGAAAGTAAAAAGCAGTCCATATAATGGCGACATCATGGTTCCCCAACCCCCAAGGAGGCGAGGGTCCAAGCGTCAGCAGGAAAGGTCTTGCCGACAGTGTTTTGGGATGAGAAAGGTGTAAGAATGACTGATTACCTTCCGAAAGATAGAACAATTACAGGTGCCTATTATGCCAACTTACAAAATTACGGGAGAAAATCAAAACATGTAGGCGTGGCATGCTGTCCAAAGGTGTGAGAATGCTTCAAGACTTCTGAAGTTCACACTTCTGAAATTGCAACAACACAAGCGGCCACTTGTGGATATGAAATACTGCCCCATACAGCCTACTCACCTGACCTTGCACCGTCGGACTTCTCATTTCCTTCCCTGAAATCATTTCTTCGGGGGACTCACTTTCCTGACGACGAAACACTCATTTCTGCAACAGAGTCATGGTTCAAAGACCAACCTCACCACGTCTACAAAAACAGCATCTGTAGCCTCATCCATCTTTGGGGAAAATGTGTAAATCTGCACGGTGGCTATGTACAGAAGGACTAAAATCTGTGCCAAGAATCAACAGGCTAGCACCTCTGCAGCTAGGTCAGGGCAATTCTTTATTGAACCACTCTCGTCTTTAGTAGTGCAAATGAAGGATTCCCAATAAGGTCGTTGTCAACTAGATACGTAAAGTATACTACAATATTCGTCGCAAGACTTGAGGTTCGAACCGGACAACGTATGCTTTCTGTGTTTGAGAACTTTTTGCATGTATAGAGTCGTAACTTCTCTGCGATTATCATGAGACCACCGCGCACTACCTCTGTTCCCGTGGGTTGTTGAGAAATTAGGAGTAACAATTTCTATATCTTAAACAACTTCATAAAGTCGTTGTCTTACATGATAATATTATGACTTCGACATGCCCCTAAAATGAGAGAAACTCTCTGCATTCTATTCTGGCATTCTGAAAACAGAACACTTTATATGCCATAGACTGTCTATTGTAGATATCAATAAAAATTGGTCTGCAGATGAAACCCACTGTTTATCACGAGTATGGTAAAGATTATATAGATGCACGGTGATTATACTGAATGTAATCAATAATTGTGTGATATTAAAATGTACTTTCCTGTTATTTGTGGCCACCTTTTATTTTATTTTATTAGTTTTTTTTTCAACCTATGTTCCGATGTGAAGTGGAAGAGATGCTCTATTTTTGTATTGATTTTCAACTAAAGTTCAAGGCTAGCTAAACTACATTGTTATAAATGCCAGTGCCAGAAATATTTAATAACGATGCACAGAATCACGAAACCGTATCCAAAATAAATAAAACGATCTGCTTAGAAAAGGTGTCGGAACAATATTTATCGTGAATGTGTGATGGTCACAAACGTGTGTTCATTCACAGTATTTATACAGCATAAAACATTTATTATACACTATCCTACAAAAGTCATGGGACTCTTGGAGTTATGAACACAACATGCATTTATTCACATAAATTAGTAGCACGTTTGCCAGCCTTTGAAAATAACTGCTTCAGTGCGTCATAGAAGACTTTCTATTGATTTCTAGTCAAAAGCTGGTGATATCGTCATCATTCCACTTTAAAAGCATTTGTGAATTCTACTAACGAAGAGCGAAGAGGGCCATCTTGCTAAATTTTGTTCCAGTTCAACCCAAAGATAATCAGATGGTTTGAGGCCCGATCTCTGTGCTGACCATTGCAATATTCTGTTGTTATTCTCTTCAAACCACGCGTTCACAATCTTTGTGACATCCAGCGTTGTCATTAAAGGTCGTAAAACTGCCTCGGTGCAGGACATAAAGAACTGTTCAGAATATCATTGTGAGGGGCAGAATTCGTGGTTTCATGCAGTGAAACCAGTGGACTTAGCCCATACCACGATACAGTAATTATTCCCCGGGCCATGGCAACTCCTCCCAGTTCTTGGCAGTTGAGACAACACTCAGGTAGTAAGCGTTCTCTAGAAACATCCTCCATACCCAAACCCGTCCATCAGATTTCAAGAGCATGTAACATGTCTCGTCGAGCTGCGAGTCGACCTCCACTGATTCACAGTTCAGGATCTGTGTGCTTTACACATGCCAATCGTCAGTGTGCATTTTTTTTTATCAAAGGGTTGTGGACTGCAGCTGTTCTGTGAAAATTAATGTAATGCAGTTCTCTTACGTGTCCTGAAAACACTTACAGATTTGTCTGTGGCCATTTTCAGCTCCAAACCCAGATTCTGTAAGGCGTAGTGGCAAAATGAGCTTCTTTCAGTATTTCATGCCTACCTGGTCGTTTCATGGGCCCAATATCACTTATGGACTTCCATTTCTTCAACATGGAAATGTTTATTTCACGGTTATTTTCCCCATATTACACCCAGCTGTCATTCCCCTTTGAAATTCTGTTAACTCTTTTGGTGTGCTCCGTTAGGTGTACACACGTTTGAAATGACAAAATATTTGCATGTTTTGTAATCATACGATTGCCTGTAATTAGTTGGGTGCTCTATGAATTTTGGTAGGACAGTATGCAAGGGGTTGGTATTTTTTAAGCCCACTAACCACGTTTCGTTTATTATTTAAATTTGTTTTTAATCCTGAACGTTATGAGAGAGGGGATTAGGGGGTCACCCTCACTTTATTTTAGACACTATCACTTTTTATTTTATTCCGTACTTTTTAATAGACTGTCAAAGTACAGATATTGAGCGTACGAGCTTCTCATCTCCACCGCAAGAGAAATGTCTAACGACATTCATGTATTTAATCTTTTCTTATATCTTTATATAGCTTCTGATTGTTAGATGAGGGTAGCCAGTAAACCAAGCTCGCAATAATCGTCTTATTTTTCTCGACTTAATGCAGTGGTTGAACCTTTCTACTGCAAAACCTCGAAATGTGGAGGGGACATTGCCAAACGGGGTGCCCCCTATTCCTCAAATATGCTCAAAATATGCAATCTAAAGCTCTTAGGGAAAGGCTTCTTATACAGGGTGTCTCGAAAACACACGGCATAACTTCAGGAATGAGTTCCTCATTTGTAGACAATAAAAATATTTTATATCAATATAGTTCCGGAAATGCTTGGTTCCCGAGTTATTAACCGGAATGTCTTATATCCCGCAGGTTATTTCCTTCATCACAAGGTACTGACAGAATCTGGTGGTTTTCCATTCCGACCATGTACTCAAATCAGGAGCAAGCGGATATGCACTTTATGTACGGTTTGGCGGATGGCAGTGCTCTGGAGGCTCGTCGTTTGTACCACGAAAAGGTTCCCAGAACGATGTCCAGACAGGAAAACTTTTGAAGGTATCCATCGCTGCTTTTGTGAACATGGGACCTTTACACCTCGTGCTGCCGACAGAGGACGACTCCTGAAGTAGAGGGGTGGACCAACTGCCCGGCCTCCACGCTTACTGATTTAAACCCACTAGATTTCTTCATGTGGGGCCATTTAAAGTCATTGGTGTATTAGACTCCGGTAGCTGATGTGGAAACTCTCCACAATCGAATTGTGGGCAGATTGTGAGACAATATAAAACATGCCAGGAATTTGGCATCGTCTTCGCGAGTCCATGAGACGTCGATGTGAGGCCTGTATTCAGGTAGAAGGTGGACATTTTGAACAATTACTATAAGGTGATGTGAACAGTTAAGTGTCATAGACAGACCTTCAAAACTCGGAAACAAAGCATTTCCGGAACTGTGTTGATATAAAATATTTTTATTGTCTACATATGAGGAACTCATTCCTGAAGTTATGCCGTGTATTTTTGAGACGCCCTGTATATTTAAAGGTGAGATACAGATATCGAATTTGGGCTTCTAGCTTTAGTCGGGTTTCCAAGTGCAACAAAACAAAATATTTTCACAAGAATCTACTGTACCATCAGAAAAGGAAAATCGTTTCCTATGAGATCGCAAAAGCATATTAAAATAAAATATGGAATTTATATACAGTTTGCTGATAGTAAGCCTACATTAAGTTCCAGATACTGGCTCTCTCAAACGTTAAGTTAAAATATAGCCAAGCATAAATTGGGTGTATTACAAATGGAAGATTTGTTTTTATACGTTATGGCATAAATGGAAAACTATATAAACATACAAGTTAAAAAAATAGAATAATATATACTGTTTAAGAGAGCCAAACTTGTTTCCTGCATGCCCATCCAGAGTTTAAAAATCAACACGACGTTCAAAATAATAAATTCCGGACCTATTTACATCCAAGAACACTATGAGTCGCGTCTACTATTGAGGAAATTCACTTCCAGACTATAAAGCTTATTATGCGTTATTTCTTCCGTTGACATTAAAGCAAAATATGAACATATATATCTTTTTATTTCATTTTCTAAGTGACCTAAAAAAAAAACATCAGTAGCTGAGCTTCTCTGCTGAAGCAAGGAAAGAAATATCCTACGTATTGTAAGTGTAGAAATGCAAGTTAATAAATTTATGAAGCTGTTATTTCCTGACGGCAAAGAGTAAGCAGAGAGTGTTTATTGAATACTGTATATACAAAGGGAACATGTCGAGAAAGGGACAATCCTAAGTAAGGAGGTAAAACAAATTCATGTGATTAAATCTTTAAGTTAGATATCAATCTAATATGGTTATATGGAAAAGCAAACATAACCACACAGTATATACATACGTACATATATCTAAAATACATAATCATATGAAAAAATATTTGTAGCTTTTTATAATGTTCTCTTCTTTACATTATTCATTAATTTGCCAGATCTAGATTGTCAACCCCGTAAAATAGAAATTATACAACGTGAATACACTATAACACCAAAATAATGATTACCATATTTTTAATTTGTTTGAAACACAATAATTTTTAGGATGCATTGTTCAAAAATGACATTATAACTATTTCAGTTCTATCGTGCTATATCACAGTGTAGTAGTAGTAGTGGTAGTAGTAGTGGTACCTTAAATTTATTCAACCTATCAACTTCCACAACGACAGATGGAAGTTTGTTCCAGCAATTAACCACCCGCTGGCTAAAGGCAAATTTCCGCACATCTGTTCTACATCTGTCCTTTCTTAATTTGAACTTATGTCCCCGTAGGTTCGTAATCTGAACAAGTGGAACGATCCCATCAGAATTCAGCGTGCTCAACCCATTCAAGGCCTTATACACCTCAATCAGATCACCGCGCAGGTGCCTAGTCTCCAGCCACTGCAATTTGCAGAACTTAAGCCTCTCTTGGTAAGAGGATCCTTCATTCCCCTCACCAATCCTGTTGCCCTTCTCTGTACACGCTCGAGTAAATCTACATCCTTCCTAAAATGAGGCCTCCAGACCTGTACGCAGTACTCAAGGAGTGGCCTGATCATTGCCTTATACAGAGGGACAATCACCTCCTTCTCCCTACTAGGAAAATTCCTATATATCATTGACAAAACACCATGACCTGCCCTTGCAGCCTGTGTGCATTGCTCAGAAAACTTCATATCTGACTGCACAATTACTCCCAGGTCGTTTTCATTTTCTACCACCTTAAGTGTAGTACCACACAGTTGGTACGTTTCTGTGGGGTTACTTCTACCCATATGCAGTACTTTGCATTTGTCAAGGTTAAACTTCAGTTGCCACTTCTTAGCCCATCTGCCCAAATTATCTAGATCCTGTTGAAGTAGCACACTGCCATTACTGTCATTAACAACCCTGCCAACCTTTGTATCATCTGCAAACTTCGACATTAAGCCTGATATACCTTCATCAGTATCATTGATAAATATACAAAACAACAGTGGACCTAATACCGAACGCTGTGGGACACCACTAATAACATTAGTCCACGAAGAGCAACACCCATTGATTACCACCCTCTGTCTTCTCCCACTTAACCATCCTTTTATCCATTTTTTTTTATGAGAACCTCAAACACGAGAGGTATTAAAACCTATAGTACTTAGTACCGTGCTTGGGTTGGAGGTTGAGAAGATGAAAGAAGATATTTGTTGACATTGGACTTTAACTTCTGTAGACTGTAATTTTCAGGAAATATTTATGAAGGAAGGTTGTTCCAGAAAACGGCAGTTGAATGAATAAATGAAGAAGATGAAAAGTTGATTCTGTGGGTTTGAAGTTGGACAGTAAATGGATGTTGGCTGGTGGGGGCACGTGTTCGGACTGTTTTGAAAGAGAGAGCGGGAATTATAGAAACCAATTCAGAAGAACAGTGCCCATGGAAGTATCTGTAGAAGAGGCATGCAGCAGAAACAGTACGTCTATGAGAAAGCGAGTGGAGAGACTCTGTTAGAGATGAATCATTAATTAACCTAACTGCCCTCTTCTGAATGGAATCAAGAAGCCTGAGAGAGGTTTGGGGATACCACCCCAGATGTGGGAACAATATTCCATGGCAGGGCGGATTTGCGATTTATACAGAGTGAGCAGCTGTTTGGAAGAAAAGTAACGCCGAGAAAAGAGAAAACCAAGTTTTTTAGATGCAGAGGAGGCAATATTTGTAATGTGCTTGTGCCAAGAGAGATTAGAAGTCAGGGTAATCCCCAAAAGAGATATATCATTTTGCCTAGAAATCGGAGTGTCACTAAAGAAAAAGCATAGGAGCAGAAGAATCCTTTTTGCGAGAGATATAAGACAAGACTGAGTTTTAGAAGGGTTGAAATCAACTAAATTGTCTTTGCCCCACTGGAGAATTACCTGAAATCGGCATTTAAGGAATTGGTAGCAGATGTTCGAGACGTTGAAGCTGATTGAGCAGGACAAGGTTTCTCAAAATGGAAAGTGGAATGCAATGTGCTATCATCGGCAAAACTATGGATAGGATTTCCAGTCAATGGAAGAAGGTCATTAATATACAAGAGGAAAAGAGTGAGGGAAAGAACTGAACCTTGGGGGACACCGGCATTAGTGGAGAAGTTAGAAGACAAAGAGCCATCTACCATCATCCTCAGTGAGCGATCAGAGAGAAAACTGGATAACCAATTACTAAAAACAGTTGGCAAACCATAAGATGGAAGCTTGTTTAGAAGACCTTTATGCCAAACACGATCAAAAGCCTTTGAGATGTCAAGAGCAAGTACTTGTGTTTCACCGAACATTTCCATTGAATTAGTCTATAAATGGGTAACATAAGCCAGAATATCACCAGTGGATCGACACTGACGGAATCCATACTGGCGATCGTTGATCAGACGGAAGGTTTCTAGGTAGTTTAAGAGTTGGCGGTTAATTGATTTCTCCATTCCTATAGAAAGAGTAGAAGTGCAATGGGACGATAATTGGATGGGAGGGATTTGTCACCCTTTTTAGGAACTGGCTGGATATGAGCAAATTTCCAAGCAGAAGGAAAAACACCTTTTGAATAAGAAAGTGAAAAAAGGCGGCAAAGAATAGGAGTAAGTTCAGGAGCACAGGTTTTGAGAACAAGTGGAGAAATACCATCAAGACTTGGAGCTTTCTTAGCATCAAGATTCATCAAAATCTTTCTGATATCCTTTTGACGGAAGTCCACAGGAGGCATTGAATGGAGCGTGTTGGGAATAGTGGGAAGGGTTTTACCAAGATCATTAATACATGAGGTGGAAGAAAAATGGGATGCTAGCAGGTCAGCTTTATCCTTGGCTGAAGTGACAACAGAACCATCTGGTTTGGACAGAGGTGGGAGCAGAGATGGGCAAAAGTTGAGGCAAATAGCTTTGGCAAGAGACCAGAATGCTCGGCTACCATTAGGACAAGAAGCAAGTTTTCTACTCTTAGCCTGTTCAAACTCTAGTTTGGACTGATTAATAACTGCTTTACAATTGTTGCGAACTTTGGTGTAGGCAGAAAATGAAACTGAAGAATTAGAAACAAGCCAATTACGATATGCAACATTCTTCTCTTGAACAGCCTTAGCACGTTTATTGGAAAACCAAGGTTTAGATAAAGGACGAGATTTTAAAGTGGAGTGTGGGATAAAGGATTCCATTCCTGCAAGAATAATTTCACTGACACGATCTGAGCAAACGTTGACATCAGAAGTTTTGAAACAGTAATCCGACCAAGGAAAAGAAGAAAAGAAGTCTCGCAGGTCATCCCATTTGCATTCTTGTAATGCCAAACAACACGAGATTGGGAATAGACATGGGATAAAGGTTCCATTGGAGAAGAGACAATCACCAAGTTCTGATCTGAAGTGCCTAAAGGACCTCTCACTTCGACCGTGTACTTAGAATGGTTGTTTGTGAGAAAAAGATCAAGCGTATTCGCTGTATGATTAAGATTGTCCGGGATTCTTGTAGGTAAATGAACAATCTATGCTAGGTCATTAGTAATTACAAAAGCCTCAGCATCTCGACCTGCTGGGTCGGTGTGACTAGAAAACGGAAGCCAGCTGACGTTGTGAACATTAAAATCACCAAGGAAAATTACCTCACTGTTGGGAAAGTTGGACTGGAGAAAGTCAAGTTGCAAAGAGAGGAAGTCAAAGAGCTCCAAGTGATTAGTGGAGTTGGGAGAACGGTAGAGACAACAGATGAATTTGACAATTTGTAGCAACTTACCCATATGACAATTTGTAGCAACTTACCCATATGACAATTTGTAGCAACTTACCATTGTAGCAACTTACCCTTAATACCATTCTGCTCCAATTTGTACAATAGTCTTCCATGTGCAACAGTGTCAAAAGCTTTCCTGAAATCCAAATATATGATATCAAAATTATTTTTTGCATCCAGTTCCTTTGTAACCACATCATAATATCCTATCAAATTTGTCAGACAAGACTTTCCCTTAACAAACCCATGCTGTGTCTGAATTATTGCTGCAGTCTTGTCTAGATGATCCTGCAATGCATCTTGAACCAGTGACTCCATTATTTTACCCGGAATAGAAGTTAAACTAACTGGTCTGTAATTACTCTTGTCACCCTTCGATCCCCCTTTGTGAATTGGGGATACATTTGCACATCTCTAGTCAGTAGGAACCTTCCCTGAGTCCAAGGATGCTCTCATAATTATGGCTACGGGTTTGCTTAGTTGCTTTGCCGCCTCTAATATAACTGGATAGATCCCATCCATCCCAGGTGCTTTTCTTATGTTTAACTTCCACAATTTCTCCTCCACTTTGCTTTCAGTTATTTCAAAATCATTAAGCACCCTGCTACAATTTGATAACCTTCTGCCATTTTCAAACTTTAATAATTCCTCATGTGTGAATGTAGATGCAAAATACTCATTCAGTTTGTTTGCTATCTGAGCAGGATCATCAACAGTCGAACCATCGATGTCAAGTGGACCAATCAGATTCATCCCCTTCCTTTTAGAGTTTATATAAGTAAAGAAATCCTTGCTGTTTTTCTTAGCATCTTTTGCCAAGGATTTCTCGTAATCTGCCTTCGCCTGCCTAACCTCCTTTGTGACCTGATTACAGACTACCTTATATCTGCCATTGGCTTCTGAGTCGCTTGATAATTTATATGCATCCCATGCATTTTTCTTCTCTGTTACGAGTCTCATTAGTTCATTAGATAACCATTTAGGCTAAACCTTCAACAATATTTCTTAATAGATATGAAACTTTTAGTAGCATCCACGATTAATTCCTTGAATGCTTCCCACTTAGAATTTACTGTTGGTAACATCGTCAGTTTATCCCACTGCACAGAATTTAAAAACTGTCGGAGACCAGTGTACTCACCTTTACGGAAGCAAAAACCCTTTCCTTTACCCTTGATGGTAATTAAATCTTTAAGTAAATCCCACATCAGTACACTGTGATCATTGCCACCTAGTGGTTCCTTTATCTGCAAATTCTTAATACACGAATGATCACTGCTGATAACCAGATCAAGAGTATTACTTTCTCTGGTTGCCTCTCGAACATGCTGCTGCAGAAAACAATCATCCAATAAATCCACAAAAGTCTGACTAGTGTGTGAGTGACCAACCCACAAGTTCCAGTCAATATCTGGGAAGTTAAAATCCTCCATTATAAGACATTCCGATTTACTAGCCCACTGTATTTCTCTGTACAATTGTTGATTGTACTCATTCGAGTCATTAGGCCTGTAACACACTCCTACTCTTATTTTTACTTTCGCAGTGCTTATGTCACACCAAACTGACTCAACAGTGCACTGTTCATCTATATCAACTGGATGCACTTCTTTTGATTTTATGTTTTTCTTAATTAACAGCATAACACCTCCTCCCTTTCTATCCTGTCTATCCTTTCTGTACACATTGCACTCCCCAAATTCCAGTTCAGCATTCCTTATATCTGTGTGACACCACGTCTCTGCTATCCCAACAATATCTGCGTTTGATGTCTTGACCAACACTTCAAATTCATCAAATTTATTTACTATACTTCTAGCATTGGTAGTCATTTTATTATTTGTTTTTTTGTATGCCTCCTCGCGGGTAGCACAGCGGATATAATCACTGTCTTTCTCACATTGGGTGGTAAAGGCCCCAGTTCGAATCCGTCATTACGCGAATAATTTTTATGGGCTTTTTTTCACAAGGCTGACTTAGTCGATCCCATGCTAGGGTTGCATAACTTTTTTCCCCCAAAAAACTTTGGCTTTTCTTCAGCAAACGGGCAAATCGTCTACAGCGTATGCACAATTTACAAACACAACATTCGGATGACTGACAGACTTGGTTGCTTCGGCGCTTAATACACACACTCGTGAAATATATTTATATATTTTAAATATATTTCGTTTTGTTTTAATTTTTAATGAATATTATAAATATTCTTTCAAGGAAGACGAAGAGAAGACTACGGAAGAGATGGCCCGATGACATAAAAGAAGACCTGAGAACAATGGGAGTCAGGGGCTGGAGAAGGAAAGCAAGAAGCAGAGAAGATTGGGCAGATATTGTTAAGGAGGCCAAAGCTCTACAAGGGCTGTAGCACTAGGAGAGTAAGTATAAATATTCTTTCGATATTTCATATTATTTACAGAAATTTCTAAAATCAGTTACAGTTTTGTATGAATTTGGTAAACCATAAGAAAACATTTTTATATGTATATTTTCACTTCCTTGGGTTCTATAGCAAGCATTTAAATGGGTTCCTAAGCTATTGGAGATAACATTAGTTTACTCAGTATTATTGTTAAATATAAAATAAATATATAATGGCCATGGTGAAATATTAATAGCATAAAATATTTACAAGAAAAGATCCAGCGTCTTCTTCAGGAAACGTTGAGTTATTTGGTTTTTGCGAGCATTAGCAACTAAGCCATATTGCTCCGGGGATATGCAGTGGTCATTCCCTGACCTTTTTGTATTTGGTGGTCACGGGCTCAAACCCCGGTCTAATCAAGAAGCGTGTGCTACGCGCTGCTGCTCCTGCCCACCTGGCTACGTAGGCGCCCGGGAAACGTTGACTGATATTAATTTCACTTTCTCCTATTTTCTCCCAACCTCTTAATTAGAGTTTTAAAAATTAACATAGACTACATGCATATTTAATATTTATACAAAGAACATGCCAAATTTGTTTGTTTTAAAACTACCTTCAGATCCTGAGGCTTGTCACAGATGTGGTTCCAGGTGTGACAGCTGGTGGTGCTACCTGGGAGTCTGAAGTGCTAATATAACTCATATTCAGGTCCCACTTGTGAGTCAAGTGAGCCGAATTCCGGAAAACGTCTGGTCATTCTGTAGCAACCAGATACTCTGCTTACACCGAAGCGATGGTGATTGTTAGTTACACTGGTATACTCCTCATGTATAAGGTCTGTGACTACCCAGGTGCGAACCAGTGGAGTCGGAGTATGGCGTCCGCATCACAGAAAAGAATGATCAATTGTCTATATCATCACACAATACTAAGGGATAGATGATCTATCATCCGGTGCAATACCACCGCTGTGCAATATTACCGCTTTTCTTGAAGTGATGAAACTCATGTTTAACCTTCCGAGCAAAACAAAACTCTCCCCTCCCCCCATCATCTCTTCTTATCATGTAGTATGTTGTCATGATGGACATCATGGCAAGATTCAATATTCCTTGCATTTCGAGGGTGCAACTTTAAAGTGGTTTTCTCACACCGGCCGCAGGGTAGTCCACCGAATGAACCTATTGGTAACTCTGTAGGGGCCATCGGGGCCATCCAGATCAGTTAGTGTGTAATCTCGCTGCCACTACTCTGTCTGTTAATGACTCGAAGGATTTCGAGTAATATGTATGCGGGCGGTACTGTCGCAGTCACGTTATGTCAAGGAGCTGGGTATATTCTTGCTGTGTATGATAGTCGAAAATTTATTAATTCACACATATTATCCTTCTGCTTTTACCTTATCTACACAATGCATCACGAATAGTCAAACTAATAGCACAAGCGTATCCGGGAAGGAATCTGAATTCCCAAAAATTTCTTCAGCCATTCACAAAGATACATGGTTTCAATTCCAGTCGCAGATGTCTATTTCCATCTACAATCTTCCAAACTGCTTCACTTATTTTTCTGAGAGAACATCAATTATTGGTTGCCTCAACCACCAGTCACCTCAGTTGCCCTAATTATTCGTTCTATGATCCCTAAAAGAGCTAAGGCTGTTCAAGATAAGAATGTAGCATATGCAACCGAGACTTGTATCGATACCCCCCCAGCTTTATTTTCTCATTAAAGCACTCAACAGTTGTAAACAGTTATTAATCGATTCAATCTATTTTGAACAGGCTAACTTGCTTCTTGTCCAACTAGGTGTCTAGTCATCGAACCTTCTAGTTTCTGACCAAAGCTTTTTTTTTTTCTAGTCTCTTGTCTCAATTTCTGTCTATCAATATTTCCACTTGTGTTGCAACCTGATTGTTCTCCTGCATCCAGAGCTAAAGATAAAGCTGACTTATTAACATCTTACTTTTTTTTACTTTTCTTCTAACTCCTGAGGCCCCGGGTGCCAAGCGTTCCGTGGCCAAGCGATCTCAGTGCGTTTTTCCAAGCGAATTATCCAAAGAGCTTTTGCCAGTACATATTCTGTTTATTTCTGAATACCGTTTTCTTCATTTCATTTTATATTTCAGTAGCTCTTTCGCTCTACAAGTAGTAGGCAAAGGCCCAGAAAGGAAAGACACCTTTCTGTTTCTTTTTCCTCTATTACTAACACAACTAATAGCCGCTTGGTCACCTCGTGGCACTGCTCCTGCCTCCCCGTGGCGGGGCCGGTAACCTGGGTGGTAAAGACAAACCCCCAGGGCCAAAAGGAGCCGACATGGATATAAGTAACTATCCACTGTTAGAACCCTCGAGCTCAAGGTCAGAAATTCCTGACATTGACCATGACTCCAATCGTCCAAAGCGACTAAGGACGGAAAATCAGAATAAAGACGTGCCGGCATTTCTTATAATGCACGCACTCGTTATCCACGCAACCTGTTGGCAAATTATCGCCTTTTCTTATACAGAAATGTTTGGAATCGGTTTGTGGATCTCCTAAAATGGTTAAGCGTCTCCAATCTGGAGACCTTCTAATTGAAACTTCTAAGACAACTCATTCAGAGAAGCTGTTAAAGTTAACATCATTTAACAGTATTCCAGTGACGGTTACGCCCATTAACACCCTTAACACCTCTAGAGGCGTTATCAGCGAATGGGACTTGCTATCTGTGTCAGAAGAAGAGATAATGCAAGAACTCAGGGAACAAAAAGTGACTCAAGCGCGGAGAATAATGACCAAAAAAGATGGCAACCTACTACCAACCAGGTCCATCATTTTGACATTTAGCACTCCGACTCTTCCATCTTCTGTTAAAGCAGGTTATTTAAACTGCAAGATTCGGCCCTACATCCCAAATCCCATTCGCTGCTTTAAGTGCCAAAAGTATGGCCATTCTCAGACGGCATGCCGAGGCGATGCTGTGTGTCCTATTTGTGGCTCTAAGGAGCATTCCCAAGGTGACTGTACAGCTACCACTCCTACTTGCCCTAACTGTAAAGGAAGCCATCCTGCCTTTTCTAAAGCATGTGACCTTTGGAAAACAGGCAAACAAATCCAGAAATATAAGGTAGAGCATAAAGTCACATACCCAGAAGCAAGGAAGCAAATTCTGTTAACCATGCCTAGCCGATCATACGCATCGGTCACTAAACATAGCCAGTCAATTTCAACTCAAACAGAAGTCTCCATAGAACCAAACATTTCATTTGCCACCTGGGCCAAAACTTTGCTAACGTACAATAAAAAATCTACAGTTAATGAAACTAGCAACACACCAATCAGTATCCCAACTGATGCCATCTCAACCTTGCCCGAACGAACAAAATCTGTTAGTGTTGAAAATAAAAAGACAACGAAACCACGCCATAGCAACATGGAAATGGAAGTTCAGTCAGAGGACGAAGACACAGTATTAGAACTACATGCCAATGATACCATGGACACAGGACGCCCAACCTTTCCCAGAAATGAAAAATCAAAACAAAATAGACAGAAACCTCAGAAAAAACAGTCAGATCAATCTTCCTCAAATAAACCCAATCAATGAACAAATTCCTTCAATGGAACTGCAGAGGACTACGCAGTAATATAGATGACCTGAATGATTTACTCATGCGAACTAACCCATTAGGAGTATGCTTACAGGAAACATTTTTATCACCAAAAGTTTCACTCAAATTCAAAAACTATACTATGTTTAGGCGAGACAGGGATTCTGACTCTTCTCGTGGAGGGGTAGGTATTCTTGTGAAAACTACCATGCCATCAAGACATCTCCAACTGGTAACCTCCCTAGAAGTTGTAGCAGTTCGAATAGCAATGGGAATATCATTAACTCTTGCATCTGTTTATATACCACCTAATTATCCTTGTTCCCAGACTGAACTTGACAGCCTTTTAACACAACTACCACCTCCTGTCTGTTTACTCGGTGATTTCAACGGTCACCATCCATTGTGGGGATCCTCCACTATGGATAAGAGAGGCCAATTAATTGAAACATTCCTAGATAACCATAATCTGACTGTATTAAACACTGGCTCTCCAACTCATATTCAATTACCTACAGGTACAACATCTGCCATAGACTTATCTATCTGTTCAGCATCTCTTTTTCCAAGTATGGAATGGTTTGTGTTGAATGATCCATTCCACAGTGACCATTTTCCCATCATCAGCTCAATTCAAACACAGGTCGTATCATGCCCGAAAGCCCATTTATCTTGGAATTTCCACAAAGCAGACTGGAAAAACTACTCTACTTGTGTCCTACTAAACAAACAGTATGTACAGCAACAACATATTGATGACGTAACCGAACACATTACCAGCCATATATTATCAGCAGCCGAAATTTCTATTCCAAGATCCAAACAGAGCAAGCGGGTACACCAAAACTATTGGTGGAATCAAGATTGCACCATAGCTAAAGTAGAAAAAAACCGTGCTTGGAACCAATTTCGCAAATTCCCCACTACCGCCAACCTTATAGTTTTCAAAAAACTAAGAGCCAAAGCAAGACAAATTAGGAAAAAAGCAAAACGTGACTCCTGGATTAAATTCGCCTCAACTATTAACAAAAATACTGACACTCGGATTATCTGGAAAAAAATACAAGCTCTGAATGGAAAATTTCTACCGTTACAGTCTCCAATAATACAGTGGAATGGGCAGGACCTATCCTCTCCTACTGACATCGCAAATGCTTTAGCAGAGTCCTTCTATAATACTTCCGCCTCTACCAATTATGTGACTACTTTTCAGAGAATTAAAACTAATGAAGAACGAAAAAAATTAAGAATCCTTGAGTAAATCTCCAAATAGTGCAGCAGGACCAGACGGCATTCACTACAGAATGCTTAAACATCTGTGTGAAGCTGATCTGTACACACTATTGCTATTTTATAACAGGATCTTCTCAGAAAACACATATCCTCTCTCATGGCGTCATTCATATATTTGTGCAATACCAAAACCAGGCAAAGATACTTCTCAAGTTCAAAATTACAGACCAATATCATTGACAAGCTGTTTGGGCAAGATCTTCGAAAGAATGGTGCATAAGAGACTCACCTGGATTCTAGACTCCCAAAATCTGCTTTCTGACCACCAATATGGCTTCCGCAAAAACAGGTCCACCCTAGATTTACTTGTCAAAATTGAATCTAACATACGTAACGCCTTCATCAGGAGACAACATTTAGTTATGGTCAACCTGGATATTCAGAAAGCATTCGACACCACATGGCGTCATGGTGTTATCAAGGATATGCATCAATTAGGGTTGAGAGGCTATCTACCTCAAATTATTCAGAACTTTTTAAAGTTACGTACCTTTCAAGTCAGATATCAAAACTTCCTATCAATATCTCATATTCAAGAAGAGGGTGTCCCACAGGGTTCCATACTGAGTCCAACGCTATTTGCAATTAGGGTCAACAATATATTGGAAGATCTTCCAAAAACTATTGATGTATATATGTATGCAGATGACCTCACGATATCGTGCCAATCACAAAATATGAATTCTATCGAAAGACAGTTACAAATTACTCTAAACAGAATAGAATCGTGGACTTTACGCAATGGATACCATCTTGCTGAACAGAAATCCACTACCACTCATTTCTGCAAACTCCGGTCATTTCATCCTGATCCTGAGTTAAAGATAAAAAATATGTCAGTTCCTCTGGTAAACGCTGTCCGCTTTCTTGGCCTGATACTAGATAGAAAACTGAACTTTCAAGCACATGTGGCCTATCTCCGAACCATCTGCTTGAAGAAATTGAATATCCTTCGGTGTGTGTCATCTATGTCATGGGGCGCTGATCGGCATACTCTTATCCATATTTATAGAGCTCTCATCAGGTCCCGCTTGGACTACGGTTCTCCAGTGTATGACTCTGCAAGGAAGAGTACCTTAGAGCGATTAAATACCATCCAGCACAGTGCCCTTCGAGTTTCTCTAGGGGCTTTCAGAACCTCTCCAGTCCAGAGTCTTTACATTGAAGCCCACGAACCTCCCTTACATCTTTGGAGGAAAACTTTGCTTTTGATATATGCCGCAAAAATCCGCAGTCTTCCCTCTCACCCGAATTGGAGATGTCTGTACAATACCGAATGGGAGTCATTTTACAACAGTAAACCAAATGAAAACAGACCTGCTGCACTTAGACTTAAAGAACTAACTCAAACGTGGAATATTGAAATCGGCAATATATATCAGGACATAACACCGCCTGATCCACCGTGGACAAATATCCGTGCAATTTATGATGATTATTTCCAACAGCGGGGAAAGAACACCTTGTGTCCCTTCAATATTGCACAATTACATGAAACTCACTCTGCTTCCAATTCACAGGTCTGTAAGATCTATACAGACGGATCTAAAACTGAGACCCAAGTAGGCGCTGCGGCTATCTTTCCATCATTCACCACTTCTGTCTCATTACCCATAGGATGCAGTATCTTCACTGCTGAGCTTTATGCTATTAACATGGCTCTAGGTCACATTACTCAACTTCTAATTTCGTCTGCCTTAATATACACTGACTCACTCAGTGCTGTCTCTGCCATAAATAGTAATACCAACTCCTCTCACCCTGTAATAAAACAAATCGATTCGAAATTACTTGTGTGTAAAGAATCAAACCAAACTGTCACTTTCTGCTGGATTCCAGGTCATTCTGGGATTGCAGGAAATGAAAGAGCAGATCTTGCAGCCAAACAACCAGATAATACTCTTCTGCAAACTTTTCAAATTCCATATACTGATTATAAACATATTATCCGTAAAGCATGTTATAATAGCTGGTCATTAATCTGGAAAGGCCATCCAGGAAATAAATTGTACCAAATAAAACCAGAACCAAAGCTGTGGCACTCCAGCTTCCAGAAAAGCAGACGAGAAGAAACAATTTTAGTAAGGCTCAGGATTGGGCATACTCATCTCACTCACCTCTATCTATTAACTAATGACAGCGCTCCCCAATGTACATCATGTCAAGTACAACTGACCATTCGCCATTTGTTAGTGGACTGTCCCCGATTTCAAAACATCCGCTTAGACACTTTTCAATCAATTACTAATATGCAGAGATCAATAAATTTAATGCAGATTCTAGGAGATGATCCTAATAAAAAAGAACTATTTACTTTCCTAAACCGGATAGGATTATATCATAAAATATAGTTTTTATTGAATGTTCACCATTAGAAAGACACAATATGGCCCAAGTAGCCTTTGTGTCGTTAAACACAACAACAACAACAACAACATCTAACTCCTGTATCGATGATTTTGGTAAATCACTTCCTACATTAACAACCACACTCCACTCAATGCCTTCCTTGGTCTTCCGACAGAAGGATATTAGAGGAATTCTGAACAACCTTGTGTCAAAAAAGCTCCTCTAGGTCCTGATGATATTTCTCCACTTGGCCTCAAAACCTGTGTTAATGAGCTTGTTCCTGTTCTATATCATTTCTTATATCCTTTTTAACTGGTGATTTTCCTTCTGCATGGTAAAAAGGTTGACAAATCCCTCGTTTTTAGTTGTCCCATTGTCCTTCCCTCTACTCTTTATAAAGGAATGGAGAAAAACAGGAGCCACCAAGTTTAAAACTCTCTTGAAACCTTCCATCATTATTCTCCAGTTTAATTTCTATTAGTATAAATCCACTGGTGGTATTGGCTTATGTTACTCATCTTTTGAGAAATTTAGTGAAACTGGAGCAGTTGTCCTTGACATTTCCAACGCTTTTGATCGTGTTTGGCATAAATCTGTTCTAAATATGTTACCATCTTATGGATTTCAGCCTGTTTTTTGCAGATGATAGTTATAGCTCTCTGTCTTCTAACTTCTCAACTAATGCTAGTGTTCTTCAGGGTTCAGTTCTTTCTCCCACCGCTTATCTCTTGTATATTAAAGACCTTTTTCATCTGATTCGAAATTCTGTCCATAGTTTTATAACAGCCAACAATCTACCTTTCAGTTTGAGAGACCTTGTCTTGCATAAACAGCTTCTCAAACATCCACCCACCAATTCCTGAAATGCTGATATTTAGGTAATTCTCCAGTGGGACGTAGAAAACGTAGTTAATTTCAGTCCTTCTAAAACTCAGTCCTTTCTTGTTTCTCGAAAGAAAAGTGTATGCTGCTCTCATGATCATCTTCAATGGCACCTAGCTTTTTAGACAAGGTCACAGATTAAAAGTCGGGGGATTACCCTCGCTTTTAATCTGTCTTGGCATAAACACATTACAAATATTGCTTTCTCTGCATTCAAAGAACTAAGTTTCCTTTTTCTCCTCTAGGCATTACTTTTCTTCTAAAAAGCCGCTGACTTCCATGGTTGGGCGGATTTGAGATTTATCTCAAATCCGCCCAACCATGGAATATTGTTACTGCATTTGGGCGATTCCCCCAAAACCTCTCTCCAATTCCTACACTGAATATATACAAAGGATTAATTAATGACCCGTCCCTTACGAACTCTCTCCAATCTGTCTCATAGACGTTCAGTTTCTGTTGCTTGTATTTTGAACTGAACTGACATCGATAAATCCATTGCTCTCTTTCAAACTAGTCTTCAAACCAAGCGACATCTATCTATTCACTGTTCAAATTCAAACTCACAGAACTAACTTTGCCCTTTCCTCAATTTCTCCTACTTCCGTTCTCCAGAGCAACGTTTCTTCATATGTATTTCCTGAAAGTTACAGTCTACAGAAATTCAAGTCTAATGTCAAAAAGTATTTTCTGCGTTCTCATTCTTCCACATGGTAATAAGTATTATAAGTTGTGCACTTTTCTTATTTGGAGTTTACATTAAAAAAAAAAATCCATATCTTTGAAATACATCCCATCCCCATGCATTTTCTTCTTAATAATTGTTGGCTGGTAGGCATATTACAGTTTTTTTTTTCCAATTTTGAAACCAGTTACACTTAGTGCATCTTTTAATTTTCTCTAAAGCCCTCTGAGGGCTGGTGATGGTGATGGAGAAATTATGGGTATGTGCATGCAGTGTATTGCATGTAGTGATGCGAGTAGAGAATATCAACTTCTCCGCTCACATCGTATTCTACTCCACAAAGAAAAAAAAATTAGACGAAAAAGAAAAAAAAAAGTATTTCGAAAGTACTTCGCAAACTTTCCGGTTATTTCACACACACTGTAAAAATACTGTTACCTCATAGTTATTGCGAAGCACTTTAGTAAGCTCTTTTCCCTAAATAATTAAACTGATATTTAAAAAAAAAAAAAAAAAAACATAATTGTTACTACCTATTATGTTGTTGGTATCATTATTTACGAAAGAAAGATAACAATTTTCGCCATCTGTTTCGATACCGACTACAACACAATGTAAATTTATTTTTCGTTACATCCCTTTGTGACTACAGTGGGTTAGAGGGAAAAGAAAAGATTATATAATTTTGAATAATTATAGAAAGCTGCCTTACTCTTTCTCTTGTTCTGGATTTAGAGTATGACCGGGTAGTAAAACATGTTAGCTAAGCGAGGAAAGGGAAGGCAATTTGTATTTAAATTATAATAATAATATTCATTGTTATGCTTTGTAATACTGTATGGAATTATCCTAGCATAAAATGTTATTCTTGTAACTGCTTTGAAATTTTTCCGCCCCAAAGAAACATTAAAATTAAATATGAAAAACACACTGTCTACTTAAAACATTATATGGTCGCCTATTATATGACCGCCTACCTACCGAATACTGGGTATTTCCTCCTCTTGCTGCAGTACCTCCACCATATGGCGAGACATGGACTCAGTAAGGCCCCTGAACGTTGCAGGTGTGTTGTGCCGTATCGCCAGGACTGACTTCAGTAGATCTGCAATAGTCAGTGGTGGAGGATCCAAACGCTGGATATGTCAATCCACGTCAACTCAAACATGTTTCAAGGGATTCATGTTTGTAGAAAACTGTGGACAAGGTAGCACTGGGAAGTCACGTTCGTGTTCGGTGACCCACTCTCGAACAATACCGACATCATGGATCACACCTGTGCAATCCGGGAAGACAGTCACCGTGAAAGAGTGTACCTGATCAGCCACAGTGGATAGGCAGTTTTTAGTATTCAGAGTGTGGTCTACGGATGAGGGCTCCAAGAAATTCCCAGGAAAATACCCACTATACCAAAACTCTGTTGCCACCTGCCTGTTTCTGTTGGACCAGGACATCGGAATGATTCCTCCCACAGGTTTTCGCCGCACCCTCCATTTACCATCCACCCGGCATGGCAGGAAATGTGATTCATCGGAAAAGGCAACTTTTTTTTCCAGTCATCAATGATCCAAAGGACGCCGTTCAGTCCTCGCGTGTAGCACAATTGATATAATCACTGTACTCCCCACACCGGATGGAAAAACTAGTGTTCGAATTCCGTCAATGAAGCAAGCAATTTTTATGGGCCATTTACACAACGTGTCTGAGTTAGTCTCAGGGGAGGGCAGCATGGTTTTTTTCCTCTGAATTCGGATATTTCGTCCAGCAAACAGGCAAATCGGCCACAGAACACAGAATTTGCAGACATAATATATGTGACATAATATGGTCTCAATCGCTGATGTGCCTAAAACCCTTCTACAGCAATGGCGATGCCGTTTGAATGCAGACATTAAGTGTCGTCGGAGATGGGTGCCCGTAAGCATGGATACCTTGACCGGGCGCCTACTCCGATGGACCATGCATAGGGATCTGATTATCTATATCTTTCCACGGTCAGGTCGCATGTTTGTGTCCTCCCAGTTTAGTTACTATGTTCTTGAATTAGCTTCACCAAACTGATCCATATTTGACATCTACGGAATCCAGGAAGTGTAAGCTGTACGTCAATCCTTTCCATTTAATTCCACAAGTAACAGGTTCAGTGCAGTTTTCAATTTTAAAATTAATATTAGACGGCCGATAATGTTACTGCTGATTGCCAGAATTCTGGAACAATAGGCTTCCAAGGTCAAAAGTGCTAGTATCGACCCTGCTGTTGGGATAATCCAATCAATTCCCTTAGAAATTTTCCCCCAATTCAAATTCCTACTCCTTATAGATCTACCCTACAAGTATCCTTAGGGCTTTGTAAACAATTGTCTGGAAATTTCCATTTGGCCTAACAATGAAGAAATCTAAATCTTCTACCTGCCCACGAAAGGAATGTGCACAATTAAAACGTCTAAGTGACAGGCCAATACGTGCCTCCGGTGTCCAGTCCAGCCAACTAAATGTAGCTCTAGCGTTTCTAGGAATAATTCCCCGTCCGGCACTTTCAGATTTCCCTACAGGAAAATCACAATGAAGAAAACACTTAGAAAAGCAAAGAATACGCGAAATAACATTACAATTATTGGACCGCCTGATTCGGACGGCATACCTGAACCGAGGACGTCCGGAGCAGTAACCCACACAGAAGACCATAAACCACAATCTGTTGCGATCTTTGAACCCGGTAGCAAAAACAGAGCTATAAAAAGAAAAAATTCAGAATTTCATGCCACTTGTATTAGCGAGATAAATAATTTAAAAAAATATATCTCGGCAATGGGAAAAAACTAGAAAACTGGGTACAACGTCTCGATAAAATTGAGGATTTAATATTGCACAGAGAAGGGCAAGAAACAAAGAGCTTTGAGATGATACTTGAAGGCATTAACAGAATAGCCGATACTCTTGAAACGTACCTAAGAACCCCGAATAGCTCAACAAAAGAAAAGGAAGCCATACTCAAAAGGGAAATGGGTACTCAAACATCAGATCCTGTCTCTTCCGCGCCTAGTGAGACTGTACCGCAGCAACCTAACGTGCCGATTAATAATAATAATAAACCTGCTCTTGAGGTCTCTAGTCCTCTTGAAGAAATGCTAAGGAATTCTGACTATTTAGAATTTATCAAAAAAATCACACAAAGACAAACTCCAGATTCCTTATTAAAAGGTGACAGATCCTCTCAGCTAAACAGACCGAACCAGACTACACACCAGTTACCAGCTGCACAAGGAGAAATAATGCATCAGAACAACAGAAGATCAACTAAAGCGGCCATCAGAGGTTCAGAACTGAACTACAAAAATTCCAAAGAGCCCAAACCGAGCTATCTGCAGCAAAACATACAACAGCATTACTTCCGACCAACAATGAACAGTAATGCAACAAATACAACTGATGGTCACAACATGCCGTTTGAAAGTAGCTCCAAGAAGACAGTTGAACCAAGAGCATGGCGAATGAAATCAGCACCTATCAACAGTAACGTTACTTCCAAGCAAGACAAGATCTTCTTCACCCAAGCAGCTCAGAATCGTGATGCAGTTATTGGCTCTAACCCTAACACACTGGGTATTAAAACGGTGCAACGTACAGGAAGGAGGGCAAGGCCCTCCAGCATTTTTATAAGTCGACTATGCCCGGAAACAACAGTAGAACAAATTGAAACCCTTCTGAAGCAGCTCAACATACCCGGTACCCCCATAAAGATCCATACTAAGCATCCATCCTATTCCTCTTTCCGGATTAAGATCAAAAGTCCCAACATAGAAAGATATTTAAACACAGATATCTGGCCCGCAGGTGTCTTGGTAATGCCATCGTTTGGCTATCATAATGAACAACCAGCGGTACAAGCGATCTCGAGACCAAAGACGGACAGTGTGCCTCTCTCTGCATAGCTAGGCAGCGAACCGGACTGTCCTTTCCAACTTACAATCATGCAGATCAATGCACAACACTCTAGATGTGTTGCTGATGAGATCAGGCTCATTGCAACAAAAACTTTATTTGATATTATATGCATTCAGGAACCTTATGTCTCTAAGCACATTTATGGACAATCTTCCAAAGTTATGGAATATCCCATGACTACAAGAATCATCCAGTCCTCTGGAACAGATCCTAAATCTGCTATCGTCATATTCAACAACAAGCTGGATATCACTGTTATCTCTGGCTTGTGTAATCAAAATTCAACCTGTATTTTAGTCTCTACATCAACTTTCTTGTTCTACTTACTGTCACTACATTGTCCACCATCAGCAGATATTAATTTATCACAAAGATATCTAGAACAGGTGTTTGCTATTTTAAATCCCACATATTTAATAATTACAACTGATTCAAACGCAAAATCTTTCTTATGGTTCAGCAGTGTCTTGGACAACAGAGGTAGGATTTTCGAGGAATTTTTATTCACCTACAACTTAAATCTGCACAGCTTACCCAACCAACCGCACACCTTCTCAAACGTCCACGGAGAATCAAACATTGATTTAACCATTTCAACGTCCGCCATGTCCTCGAGGATCTCTGATTGTACCATACATACTGACTACACAAACAGTGACCACCGAGCAATCACTTTTAAGGTATCTCCCTTCCAAATACTACAGGTCCCCATCCTTCTCCTCCTCTAAAAGATCTTAGAAGATTTTCTATCAAAACCATCAAATGGCCTTTATTTATGTCTTCAATTCACCAGGATTTTAACGTTGACACTCGCCGGTCTTTGAACCAGTTCAATGCCTCAGAATATGCATTCTATGTACAGGCTGCCTTGCTTCGTGCTACAGAACGCTCGGCTAAGAAGAAAATTAGCAAGCATACTCCAGTTCCATGGTGGACAGCTGAACTTTCCACTCTGCGCAAAAAAGTACACAAAGCACGCAGAGACTTTCAACGGAGAAGGTACTGGCCTGAACCAGAAGTCACCAGACTAAAAAATATCTATAAAGGCCAGCGGAACGAATACATAAATACAATTGCAAAACAAAAACTTGCCTCCTGGCAACACTTAGTTCACTCCACAGGAAATTCTGATCCCTGGGGTCTATTATATAAAATTAGCAACAACAGGTATCACTCTCATGAAGTGTGCAACACTGTAGTGAACAAAAACACAGAAACTCAGTTAACGCCATCCTGGATCGCTTGCTTCCCCTGGACGATCTCACCACAGAAACTCCAGAACAAATATCTATCAGGAACAGCAACTCAACCTACCACTCCTCATATGAAACGAATCTCTTCATTCTTCCCGAGCTAAAGCTGGCCCTAAGCAAAATAAATATCCATAAATGTCCGGGTTTAGATCTTGTGGAAAATGTTGTAATTATCAAATTTGCCGAAATACTTCTATGTACAACAAATGTCTTACTGAGAGGATATTTCCTAATCTCTGGAAGGTAGCTCTGATCAAAATTATTCACAAGCCAGACAAAAATAAATCAGATCCCAAAGCATACTGACGCATCTCTCTTTTGGCAAACCTTGGCAAACTATTTGAAAGATTGTTAGCACCCAGAGTAGCAGATTTAATTTAAGGTCAAAACTTAATGTCTCCATCCCAATTTGGCTTCAAGAAGGGAAAATCCTGTGAAGGATTTCCACATTTCCACATATTAACCACATATCAGCTTCGAGGGCTAAATATGAAATGGCCATATTCATTGACTTCGAGGGAGCTTTCGATTCCCTCTGGTGGGAGAGCGCTCTCAATCATCTTACCAAAGCCAAGTGCTCTCGGCAACTGTTCCAAGTTATTAGAAGCTACTTCCAAAATAGACTCATCCAAGTAATCTCGAAACAGCAGTCTCTCTCAAGGATAATCTCAATAGGATGCCCTCAGGGATCAGTTCTGGAACCCCTCTTCTGGAACATAGTTTTGGACAGCTGGCTCACGCAAAAACTTGACAATATCTCTGCCTTCGCCTACGCCGATGATTTGGTTCTAATTCCAGGTCGATCGCGTCTTCAGCTAGAACAATCAGCCAATATAACTCTTTCTGAGCTAATCAAGTGGTTAAGTATACATAAACTGCGAATATCTACCACGAAAACAAAACTGATGGTTTTTAAGGGCAAGTTAGATTATAGAAGACCTCCAAATATAAAGATAGACGGAAAGGAAATCCCTTTTGTTCCTGAATTAAAACATCTTGGCGTAATTTTAGCTGACAGGTTAACCTTCTCCTCTCATATTAATCACCTCGCCTCGAAGATTAAGAAGTTCACTGCAGCAGTTATCCGAATTTCCAAATCGGACTGGGGACTAAATAGGAAGACTCTCTTACTATATTATACAGCAGTATTCGTACCAATAACAACATATGCTTCGGGAGTCTGGTTTCATAGAGCCGTTAATGTTAAACTCCGTTCCAAGCTCATCTCCATTCAACGGATTACGCTGCTTGCCATGCTCCGGGCCTGCAGGACAGTGTCCTCTGCTGCTCTGCAGGTCGTCCTTGCTGGAGTCTTACCACTAGACCTGCATGTAATCTTCAAAGGACTATGTTATCGTCTAAAGCAGGGAGCTCCCGGCGAGATTCTCGGCATCTCATGCAACTTAACTGCTAACATCAAAGACGAGAAACGGAAAATCTGGAATGAACTTATCAGTGTGTGGCAATCACGATGGGATTCCAGTACTACTGGTCAAGTCACCCGCTCTTTTGTTACTGCAGTTACCTTCCCTCTCAACAAGAACGTCCGCCAATGGTTTTCTCCCAGCCTAACAACATCGTATATACTTACTGGGTCACTGGAATCATGGCTCCATCAACTCCAAACTATTTCAATTTGGCTTGTCTGACACGAATCTGCTTGTGTGGTGTTGAGGAAACCTGGACGCACATTCTATATCGCTGCAGCCTGTACCACGATGACAGATCTACACTACAGGCTGCTGTCAGCAACTTCTCTGAAGGAAATGAAGTGGCGCTGACTGAAAATTCTCAATCGGTCCCAGCACTACAACAATTCTGCTCTGCTGTTTTCACCAAAAGAAAGCAACTCTTCTCAAGTTTATCAACATATCAACAACAAGGAACCAACCCAACACCTGCAATGTCTGTCGATATTTCTTAAAACTGATATCGCCGGCCATCTACTTTTTTTTTTTTTTTTTTAAGCTGCTACCCCAGTTTGGGCAGCTGTGGATACAGGAGTAGCTAACACCCATTGGTATAGCACTACCTCCAGTGGGTGCGGTTTTCGTTCTTCCTAGGACAGAAAAAGTATTAATTGTGGTTCCTGTGCCACAATTAATATTTCTGATTAGTTGCGTGATGTGATTTGCTGTGTGAACATGTTACATGTTCATTACACTTATAACATTGTAATTAACACGATTATATGTATATATCATTGTATGTATCATCATATATTGTATCATTATATGTATCATATATATATCTATGTATGTACATAGCGGATTTGCCAGTTTCTGGCTAGGGGCCGCTGGTTGTTTTGTTAATAAAGGATAAAGAATAAAGGACCATGCACAGGGTCTGCACAGGTAGCACAGTGGTATTGTCACCTTCCTCTCCACACCGGGTGGAAAAGGCTCGAGTTCGAATCCCGTCGATGACGCGAGGAACTTTTATGGGCTTTTTTCACTCCGTGGCTAAGTTAGTCGGTCTCAGGCGTAGATAGCAAGGTTTTTTCCCGAGAAAATTGGGTGTTTCGCCCAGAAAAACAGGCAAATCGACTAGAAAACGCATGCAATTTACAGACATAATACACATGGGTATATGTAATAACTTACCGGGTGACCCTAATATAATAGTTTGGACCATGCAGAGGAGGGTTCGTTGAATCGTGGTCTTGGAAAATTCTCAGGTCTTCCCCTGGTTAAAGTCCATGGTCAGGCCATTTCACCGTTTTCCGTCTATCGGTTCGCACAAGGCGGACAGCCTACGTTCATCACGACCATCGTTGACACATAGCCGACCATCGTTGACACGTGGGCACCCGTCATTGACCCAGAGACTGCTGCTCTCACGACTGCCCTTCCGCTCTTGGAATACCTTAACTACAACAGCCCACAAGATTCGCAATTTCTGTAATACTGCCAACCTTCAACCGGTACTCGACAATCATCCCTCTTTAGATGTCTGCCAGATCACGTCCCTTTCCCATATCGATCAAGTACCGCTTATGGACCGCATGGCGTGAACCTGCAGTATTACATTTACCGGTTCTCATCGAGGAGGAACAGCCGATAGCTAGAACATGGAATGGTCATAATGGTCATAATTTTTTGGACAATGTATTTCACGATACTGCATTGTCAATCATATGAACACTTCAAATCACAAACGTTTTGAAGATTGAAAATTACCTTTGATCTTCATTTGATTGTAAGAAAATTATAGATCTATTCAAAATATTGTATGCATTTCATGTTATTTTGTTTTATATTATGTATCAAAGTAATATATATTTTTAATGCGCACCTGGCTGGTTTAACCAGCCAGGTGCGCATCCAGAACAATTTATCTGAGGAATTTACCATCCAAACTGGAGTCCGCCAAGGGGATGTAGCCTCCCCGTTGCTTTTCAACATCGTGATCGACGCCATTATGAGGCAAGCATTCAGAAACAGACAGGGCATACAATATGACAAGGATCACTATGTGACTGACCTGATGTTTGCTGATGATAGTGCTATCCTTGCCGGTAACGACGCTGAAGCCACGGACATCCTCTACGACATTGCCCGCATTGCCCGGCCATACGGTTTGAAGATCAATGCTGGTAAGACAAAGGCCCTGACAACAGATGGGTCGCAAGCCACCATCTATCTCGAAGGCGTCCAGATCGAGCAAGTGCAGGACTTTAAATACCTTGGGTCGCTGGTCCAGGAGAAGAAAGTTGCATCCACCATGGAAATCCGCAGCAGAATTGGACAGGCGGCCACTGCGTTCGCCTCGCTCAAATGGTGTCTGTGGAAGAGAACCAACATTTCCACAAAGACTAAAATCCGACTCTTCCGGACTTTGATCCTGCCCATTCTTCTTTACGGATCGGAAACATGGATTTGTCTCAAGTTAGATTTGAACAAACTTGAGGTATTCCAAATGCGATGCCTGCGGCAGATCTTGGGCATCTCTCTTCGCAACCGCATCACTAATGATACCATCCGCGCCAGATGCCAACAGCAACCAACCATTGCCGACCAAATCCAGAAGCGAAGGCTTAGATGGTTTGGCCACGTATGTAGAATGGGCACGAACAGAATACCATCCACACTCCTTTGGAGACAACGACCCACCCAATGGAGCATCCAACGGACCGCGCCTAGGAAAACGTGGGCCAAGCAAGTGGAAAATGACTTTAAGAGCCGACGTCTCGACCTTAACCAGGCCAGGACTGACGCCATGGATCGTAAGGTATGGAAGAACATCACAGAGCAAGTCCGAAACCCTGCGGCACCTACAGCAGCATACTGGTTGCGTGGCCAACCGCCTCCCCCAGCTGCCAGCTAAGGACCAAAGAAGAAGAAGAAGAAGAAGAATATATTTTTTTAATAGTTTGATTTAGAAGTAGCAACCTTGTGGCTGTGATGCTCACTTTATTGTTCAGTAAATCGACTCAAATAAACATTGTACACCGATACACCGAATATATTTACTTCTCACGATGGATCTGAGATCGGAATTATATTTTTAATTTTACGAAAAATTTCGAATTTGCCCCACCCCCAAGTTTCAAAACTGTTAATCAGAAGTGAAGTAAAGTTTATCAACCCTGTGATCGCAGTTACTATTTTACAATCGCTGTTCCTTTTTCACATCCTGTGGAAAAGGCATAAGTTTGAATCATTTGTGAACGGGATGAATTTTTATGGGCTTTTACGGACTTAGTCCGTAAAAACCCATAAAAATTAGGCCGACTTCCAGTTAGTCGGCCTAAAGCAAGGGTTTCGAGGTTTTTCATCATACAGATGGACCCGAATTCACATAAATAATACATTGAAATTCTTCCTTTCACACACCACCTTAAAAGCTCGTCCTTTATCTAGTCGTAGTAGGGTTTTAGGAGCGTCAGCGACTAAGGCCATGTTGCTCTGTATATACTGTCTGTAAATCGCGTGTGTTCTGTGGCCGATTTTCTGGACGAAAAACCCGAGTATCCGGGAGGAAAAATCCTGCTACCCTTGCCTGAAACAGACTAATTCAGCCACGTTGTGAAAAGGCCCATAAAAATTCCTCGCATCATCGACGGGACTCAAATTCAGATCTTTTCTACCCAGTGTGGCGAGGACGGCGATTCTACCAACTCTGCTACCCACGAGGGCGTCCTTTATCTAACTCTTGGTTTTCCAATAAACGTGCTAAGGCTGCTCAAGATAAGAATGTTGCATGTCGCGATTGGCATGTATCCAAATCTCCAGGTTCATTTTCTGTCTACATCAAAGCTCGCAACAATTGTAAAGCAATTATTAATAGTCTAACTAGATTTCGAACAGCTAAGAGTAGAAAACTTGATTCTTGTCCAAGCGGTTGAGCATTCTGGTTTCTTGCCAAAGCTGTTGGCTCCAACTTTTTCCCATCTCTTTTAAAACCCGATGGTTCTGTTGCCACTTCAGCTAAAGATAAAGCTGACCTGCTAGCACCCTACTTTTTTTTTCTACGTTTTGTATTGATGATTTTGGAAATTCACTTCCTGCCATTCCCAATATGCTTCATTCAGTGCCTCTTGCGGTCTTCAATGAAAAAGGATGTCAGAAGAATTATGAACAGCCTTGATGCCAAGAAAGCACCAGGTCTTGATGGATTTCTCCACATGTTCTCAAAACCTATGTTCCTGAGCTTACTTGTGTTCTTTGTTGCCTTTTTACATTTTTTTTAAATTTCACTGGCGTTTTCCTTCTGCTTGAAAACTTACTCATATCCAGCCAGTTCCTAAAAAGGGTGACAAATACCTCCCATCCAATTATCGTCCCATTGCAATTACTTCTAATCTTTCTAAAGTAATGGAGAAATCGATTAACCGCCAACTCCTAAACTAACTAGAAATCTTTCGTATGATCAATGATCGCCAGTATGGATTCCTTCAGTGTCGATCCTCTGGTGATATACCGGCTTATGATACCCCTCTATGGACAAATTCAATGGAAAAGTGTGATGAAACTCAAGCAGATGCTCTTGACATTTCAAAGGCTTTTGATCGTGTTTGGCTTAAAGGTCTTCTAAATAAGGTCCCATCTTATGGTTTTCCAACCGTTTTTTGTAATAGGGTACCCAGTTTTCTTTCTGACCGCTCACTGCGGATGATGGTAGATGGCTCTCTGCCTTATAACTTCTCCACTAAGGCTGGTGTTCGCCAAATTTCAGTTCTTTTTCTCACTCTTTTCCTCTTCTCTATTAATGACTTTCTTCTATTGACTAGTAATCCTATCTATAGTTTTTCTGATGATAGCACATTGCATTCTACCTTCCAGTTTGATAAACCTTGCCCTGCACAAACTTCAACTTGTGGAATATCCACTACCAATTTCTTAAGTGATCGCCAAGTAATTCTCCAGTGGGGCAAAGACAACTTAGTTGATTTCAATCTTACTAAAACTAAGTCCTGCCTTATATCTCGCAGAAAGGTTTCTTCTGCTCCTCTGCTTATCTTCTGCGACATTCAGATTTCTAGATAAGGTTGCGTATCTCAATTAGGGATTACCTCGACTTCTAATCTCTCTTGGTATAAGTACATCACAAGTATTGCTTCCTATGCATCTAAAAAACTAGGTTTTCTCTTTCGCTTTCTCCTTTTCTTCTAAACAGTTACTCACTCTATACAAATGACAAATCCGCCCTACCATGGAATATTGTTTCTACATCTGGGGCGGTGCCCCCCTATAACCTCTCCCAGGCTTCAGACTCGATTCAAAAGAGGGCAGTTAAGTTAATTGATGACACATCTCTTACGAAGTCTCTCCGCTCTCTGTCTCATAGACGTTCTGTTTCTTCTACATGCCTTTTCTCTAGATACTTCCATGGGCCCTGTTCTTTTGAATTGGCTTTTAGTTCCCACCTCTCTCTCTTTCTCTCTTCCAAACTAGTCCCAACACGTGCTGAAACCAGTCAGCATCATTTTACTGTCCAACTTCAAACTCACAGTACCAATTTTTCTTCTTCCTCATTTATTCCTTCAGCCTGTTTTCTGGAACAGCCTCCCTTCTCACGTATTTCCTGAAAATTACAATCTAGAGAAATCAAGTATAATGTCAACAAGTATCTTCTTTCATCTTCTCATCCTTCAAACCACGCACAGTACTATAGGTTCTAATACCTTTCGTGTTTGGAGTTTTCATAAGAAAAAAAAAAAAAAAAAAAAACATTGACGCTTTACTTGAGTGTAAATGGACATAGACTTAAAGCACTGATAATCATTGCAATGAATTACAATTGTGGATATCGGTGAGGAGCAAGTTACCCATGAGGAATTAAAATTCAATGAAAGTCTGTGTGTTCGGCTTCTCTCTCAAAAGCAAAAGCTGTGCTGTTCTGATTAACGGCAACAAAGCTTCATTGATAATGGCAATCGGAAATCACTCTTGTATATGGAAGCCAAATAGGTAGACATTAATTCCTCTGAATTAATCACAAAGTTTGATACTTTTATAATGCGAACCGAAAGGTAGCACAGCTCAACCAGTGTTGACCAAAATCATTTGAATAGTTCCTTTAATGAATTCATATTTCTCAACGAATTTAGGACAAAGGCGTAAAAACAGCTATAAAGCATTATTGTAGAAGTAGGGTATAAAAGTCTCAGTTTGTAAGTAACATGGAGTGAACTAAGTATGCTGCTGAGTGCATCAATCTCACATTGTCCATGAGTTGTCTTGTTATTGAACTGAGGCGCCTCCGTAGCCAGGTGGGAAGGAGCAGCAGTGCGTAGCACACGCTTCTTGATTAGACCGGGGTTCGAACCCGTCACCACCGAATGCGGAAAGGTCAGGGAATGACCATCGCATATCCCGGAGCAATATGGCCTTAGTTGCTAATGCTCCTAAAAACCAAAACAACAACTAGTTATTGAACTACTCACTTTAAATAAAAGCACTGCTCTATTGGAAAAGTATATTGGCGCCTTTGTTTTAAATGTACCATTTCACATAAAGCTGTTTTAATTTAGGGAAAAAAACTGAAAATAGGTCTCTGATTGGGAATAGAAAATAACAGCTTGCAGCCAGGAAAGAGAAATAAATATTTCTCTAAACGTTTAAGAGTAAATGCGGCCTAAAAGTGAAGAGGCCAAACTCTCTATCACTTTCAATATCAGTTTGTCTTCTAACAATGTTTCAGTCGAATTTCGGCCGTTTCTGGGTGATAGGTCAGGTTATTTAAGGTTATGTGCGTGTTCAGCGCCAACGCAACTAAGGCAATGAGGCATTAGTATGTTGTTTCTGTAACTGCGTGCATTCTTCGGTTCGTTTGCTTGTTTGCTTGACAAAAAAATCGCCTGAAACTAAAGCAGGTATGTTGAGAAAAAAAGTCATAAAAATTCCTCGCGTTATTGACGGGATTCGAACTCAGGCCTTTTCCATCGTGTGTGGGAGGGCGATGATTATAACTACTGGTTACCCGCGAGGGCCTTTTGCGGCTTGTCGGTGGGGAAGTAAACAGCATGAGTGAACGACCTGACTACCCGGTGATGAAAATATCCATGATATGTAAGATGCTGATGGTGAAGAAGTATTTAAATATATATATAATAATAATTTTCTCTTTATACTTTGAGATGACCACACAGTCAGAGGAGTTCACAAGATAGAGAGAATACAAGAAACAGCACCATATTTAGCAGTCACGGGCTTGAACCCCGGTCACTTAAGGCACACGTACTTATGTATCCTCGGGCTGACCACTCGGCTAAACGCCAGTGCATTTAGCATCACAAATGAGATGCTTGTTGGTTCAGAAGTTTTAAAAGCTTAATGAATTTAGCATCATAGATGAGATGTTTGATGGCGCAGAAGTTCCATATTTACACACGACAAAACAAAAATAAAATTCAGAGTTCCGATTTCCACACATGTATATATGATACTCTTATACAGAAATTTGTAGGAGTGGGGAGTGCTGCTGATCATGCCCGTACTGGTCAACCAACACATTTGTAGGTGGCTGCTGAGATGTGACAGGCAGCAGCTGAGAAAGTTCGAGTCTCTTATACGGAGCATCTAACACGAGAGAGGTGGTACGGAGACTGGTTTGCCGATGTCAACAGCACATCATGTGAGTGCTGGAGAGAAAGAGAGCGAGAGAGAGCATTGAAGACGTACCTCCTGTTTCTGTGTGATCTGCTGCATGTCAGAACTTCATCCTGGAGACGACAAATGGCTCTTAACCTTCAGTTTGGTAGTGCTCTCACAAATATAGGCAAAACAATCCTCAGGACAGTTGAGACTCTTTGCCCCCCCCCCTGCCTGCAGTGGGGACGGACTGGCCATGTGGAAAATATGACGAATGCCACATGGACCGCTATAATTGAGTCAGTTTTCAAAGCAATATTTTAAAAATACTAAAAGGAGGTTGCCAGTAAAAAGCAGTTTTAAAATTTTCCACACGCAAAAACTGTTAACTGTAATACAGTAATTTAAATGCTTATCAGGAATACGATTCAGTTTATTTTTAATCAAGTTTCTGAAAAGGCCATTTCGCATATGTGTAACCAAAGAACGCCTTGGTGTTTTTGTCGCATGGCAAAATTTGAATCATTCATTAATTTTAAAGAACAGATGTTCCACATTACGCAGGGTAGTCCCTCACATTTACCATATTGCATTTAATCATGCATGATTATCATTTATAATATTTCATCCAGTATACGCTGGTGGACAAAAGTTTAAAAACAAAAGCATAAATTAAAATGCAAGCCTGCAAAAGTAACTGTTGCAGGATGAAATTTGGTATGATAGTACATTACGTACTTCTTTTACACAGAGTGAAACTACAAATTCTGGCCCCCTGTGCTCTTTAATAATTATACCGAACACTAATGCGGAGTCTCCTGACTCCCTACGCTACGATGCAGCGGACTTGATGGTATGGTAGTTTCGCCACCGCTTTGACGCTGCACTG
Organism: Mastigoproctus giganteus; assembly: GCF_048544385.1. Taxonomy (NCBI): domain Eukaryota; kingdom Metazoa; phylum Arthropoda; class Arachnida; order Uropygi; family Thelyphonidae; genus Mastigoproctus; species Mastigoproctus giganteus. The sequence continues at coordinate 50,437,962 of NC_143577.1, forward strand.
CATTGAGATTTGAAATAAATTTCAAAAAGCACTTAAGGAAGTATGAGAAGTTTATTGAGATAGTTTTGTCTCCTGTAGCTAGTGATTTCAAAGGTTGCAAGATTTGTAGATTAAAATAAAATACAGTTATACCCTCACTAATTCCGACTAAAGAGGGGAAAGGAGTAATCCGAATTATAGACTATATATATATATGCAAAAATTTTTAATGACAAGTCGTTGTCATTAAAAACAATGCAAATTTATTCTCAATCCAACAGTATTACCACCTAAATTAATAAGTTAATTTAGATGGCATTAAGACATAAATAGAATGAAAAAAATAAATAAATTTTGATATCAAATGTTTATATACAAAACAAAAGCAGAGCGAACAGACTTGTGTCCTATGGTGCCTAAAAACAGCTAGGCGTGGAATTCGAACCGACGCTCATAATCGTAAATCAGACAAATATTCAGATGGAAGCTGCAGCGTCATGTGTCAGTAAGTTGCAATCGGTTAACTCGCACTTATCTACACGTCAACCGCGAGTTTGATCTTTTGACCCCAATGTTACCTGGGTTTGGCGCCTTTGTGCTTGTATTATTCATATACATATTGTATATTATAAAGAATATTATGTTACGACGCAACAATACATTTTTGCCATAATCTAATTTTTGTGTATTTTGTGCTTAGAGCATGTAATTTTTGAAGCATGCAAATTAGATCATGCGTATTCCTGGAAGGAGGCCTATATCCTCTCTGGGATATTCGTGGACGTATGATTACCCCTGACAATCAGGCACCATTTACAAGGGCTTTCTTGTTTATGTTCCGACACGACCAACTAGCTGATGAATTCCAGGGTACATGGGTACACTCATTAACCGTATTTAGCAGTCACATGAACTCAAACCACAGTCAATTCAAACGCGCGTGCTGCTGCGCTCCTGATGTGACTACTCAGCTGCGTGTTATTGAAGTCCACTCTTCTGGGAGATCAATTCGTAACTCGTGTTTACACGAGTTACAAATTGATACTAGAGACCCGCGGATAATTCAGTTTTTATAGTCGAACTCAGGCCATTTTCACACTGAGTGGAAATAGTTTCGATTTCGGGCCTCTGTTGAAGTTGACGGATACTTCTTATCGGGACCGAGATGATCAATTTTTGGCCAATTTTACTCCATAACCGAGTTAGATGGTCTCGTGAGAAGGGCTACATGACTGCCTATCCTCCGAAAACTCAGGGTTTTCGTTCAGAAACAGAAAACTGACCAAAGAACGTGGTACAGAAAAAGTGCGGGGGGGATTCACAACGAGTCCAGTTTTGTAGTCCGAATTTAGGGGTTATTCCCAACCTTATGAAGGTCCATCTAAGGTCCTAGGAATATCAATGATTAGAAATCTCTCTCATCAGAGCATTTGTTAACCTGCTCATTGGAATTGAAGTCTGCAGACCACGGTGTCCACTTCAGTTAGGAAATATCTTTACTCTGAATGAAATCCTACACCAGTTATTTGCATAAAATGTGCATATTCGTTGGTAGTCCAATGATTACTATAATGTAACATAGTGGAAACATGATTGAGGATGCAATGCAATTTGTGGGTATCAGCACGAAGGGAAACTAAGTCTTTCATTTAGGATATCAAAAAATAATACTAAATTTTGTTTTTGTACTACATAATGACAATTTGCAATGTCATTAATACAGTTTATTCTAAGTTCCCAACGTTTCACCTCTCCACGTTACTAAAGCATCCTGTATTTCACCAACGTTTTATGTTTAGGATTGTTATTAAGTAAAAATAAAATTAATTAAATAATATTGAATGGATGGTAAAATTCTTTCTTTCTTCATATAATTTAAATTAAAATTTCCAATTACGTAATTTCCAATTTAGCCATTGACTCATTAATGTTCTGTACATCATGTTGGTATTTTCCTTTATATCTCTTTGCGCATGCATACGATATATTCAACGGACTCGTCTGCTTAATCTTGCACGTATGTTTCTAGAGGATGGACGCGACAACTGAATGGCGTCTGCCAACTAATTAACTTAATCAGATATCAAAAGTAGCAGTCACATTCCGAACAGTGTTAAGATCTATATCAGACTCGGTAGCGCTACAGCACTGTTAACAACTATCAGTCAGCCAAGAGTTAAGTAACTAGCGCAGATTTGAGAAGTGTGTCAGTAGGTTAAGAGATAAAATAAACGCTACTAATCGACCTTGTCAAGTGATACAGTTTTCTTCAAATAAGTAGGATTAACAACACAGTCACAGAGTTGCGAAAGTTTGAATTTATGTGTTCGTTGGAAAGAGAGGGATAGGACACTGCAATCAGAAAAATAAAAAAATAAATAAATAAAATAAAATAAAATAAAAAATACTGGGGCTTTGTGATTATGCGACATTATTCATGATAATCGTTCAAACAAACAAAAAAACTGAATTTGTTAATGGAGATTAGCTATGAAAGTTTTTATGTAAATAGTTTTCAAGAATTAAAGAAACTTGATTTTTGGTTTTCGAAATAATCGCAGAATTTTCTGAGATTAAAAAATACGGTAAGTAAATGCGTAAAAATGTGTATAATGATTTTTTTAGATATAAAATTGCACCTCATATTTGAATTGTGTGTTGTACTTTAACTTGACCATTAAAGAGAAAAAAATTTCAGTTAACCAGTTAATGTGTTTCATTAAAAAAAAAACAAAAAACATAGTAGCTGCCTCCTGAAAATCGGCATCATTGATGTTCTGTGTCTTATTTCGAAATTCAGGAAAATTTTGAAAAACAATTTATGAATCATAGCACTATTTGTCATCTTAAAAGTGCAGAGTTATGTACATTGGATATTTAAATTAACGTGATGTTATTACAAAATATGCCACATTCTTCCAAAGCTTACAAGCAACTGTTCAAAAGTATACCAATTTACTATGTATGGCAAAAGAGTAAACAGAAATACAAAACACAAATGAACGTTCGAGTAAAGTTACAAACTTTACATCTGATAATTTTACATTAGAGTATTTACAAAAGGAAATGCAATTTACATGTATTTAAGCCAACTGCAATAAATTTATTTAATAATAATAATAATAATAATAATTAAATATTTACGGAGATAGTGGCATAGATAATCTCCTCTTTAGCAGCACCAATAGCTACTTTGTTGGAAAGTAGAACACAGTTGTAAAAGGACATTCGTCTAGCCCAGTATCATGGTTAAAGGTGTCCCCCAAGAATCATCATTGCCTCCTCCCCTTCTTCTTTTATGTCTACAGCAATGAAAATCTGTGCCACCCTCAAGGTTCGTTCCCTAAACTACACGGATGAGATTAGATTAGTACGCTACTACCCTGAATGATCAGTATCCTCTTGATCTGCTTGATCACTTGGCGATCTAGCAGAACCTTCAGCTAAATGTGTAAAAATGTCACGTCTTCTTCTTCAGAGCCAGACACATCATTGCTCTAATTCTCCATTAAATATAACCTGTTATTCAATACTGTTGATTTTGTTTGCGGATGGAAACAACTCTTCGCTCCTGGGATTCTTTTAGATATCCTAAACTCAATGAAAACAATATTTTAGAGCGATTGGTCAACTTCAGTGTCTGGTTGAATAAACAGAAAACCTCAAAAAAAAAAAAAAAAAAAATAATAATAATAACAATAACAATGACAATAAAATGCCTATGCTACAGAAATGGAATTACTTTTAATAACAGCATCCATGCTGAGTCCCACAAACTCTTCAAATCATGCCCCTCTGTACGGAGAAATTACTCAGCCATTCTTGCTCCTTGAACTTCGAAATTGACTATAAGGAAATACTATAAACGTGGTGAGTATTTCGTATTTTGGCATGATCCAGTAAAATTTATTCATTATGCAATAAAATTTATCCAGTATGAAAAACTTCGCATTTCTCCACTTCGACCTTTTATCTCTCCACTCATTTCGAGCCAAACTCATCAGTGTCATAAGAGGTTCCTTGTTGCACCTCTGAATCTTAGCAACATAAATAGCAACTATTATTACAATTAATTTTTTTTTTTTTGTTGCATATTACTTTTGCTATATGGAAGCGGTGATGTTTTTGTTGGGGTTTAAGCGTTTCAGCAACTTAGACCATATTGCACCAGCCATATGGAAGGAGTTTAGCACTTAGACAAGTACACTACACACTGGATCAATCCGGCAGTAGTTTAGCAATTTCATAATTACTATCATTTGTATATTATTGGTATACGGTACGATAGGTGAGCCAAAGAAGGCCCGTCATTGATTCTGTAAGGAGTACGCATGTTGGCCGATAGGTGTCAGCAGTGGTTTGATCATCTATTAGTAGATAGTTACTATCGCACGTGCTGGTGCTTCCGTTTTGTTCAAGCGTCAGTCTATTGTTTAATTTGTGTATATATGTACGTAATAAGGTACTTAATATTGTGTGTACTGTTCCTCCTCATGTCGTATAGTGGTTTTTAAAGAAATCGGAAATGCTTTGTTGAGAAGTCTTTTTGTATTGCCGTTTAATAATGTGCAATTTAACTTTTTCTTCACTTCCAAGTTCACCTAGAGATTCCCCTCCCCCCCCGAAATGCTGTTGCTATTTCATCTTCTAGGTAAATTCTTAGTATTTCTTACACCACTCTAACTAATATACTTTTCGCTACTGTTGTTCAACATATTTTGGCACCTATCATCAACAAATGAATACATCAACAAAAATGACTAATAACATTGTCCATATACTATGAACAGATTTTAAAAAATGTTACGTGGCCACATAGAAGGAAAAGTGTGCGCAAACCAGGGGGCTTCATTTGTATAAGGCCGAAATATTAGTTTTTTGCAATCCAAAAAAGTTAACTTCAGTTTATGGTGCTTACCCATGGATCTGTACGACAATAGTGCTTACCCATGGATCTGTACGACAATAGTGCTGGACACGTGTAGCTTCGCCCACTGCTTCTGGGTGATTGGTAGATTTACTACTGTAAATAATTAGCGACTTTAATAAGAATGGGAACCTAAAATTTCGGAACTTACCTTACAAACACAGCATCACACCACAGAACTTGTGTGTTTGTAATAGTTGTCATAGTTGTTCCTCAAATCATCAACCCAAGATCGATTCTGCAATAATACTCGATAAACTAACGTCTAAGAAGAATACTAGAATACTAAAGAAAGGCGGTATCAGAAAATACGTTCCTAAGCTGCCTAGCTAATTATGATACGGAAGAACAATTATTTAATTAATTAATTTTTTTGTGGTGAACTGTTTTTTGGTGGTTGATTACTGAGTGTATTTTTAACTTCTTGTATAGTGTTTTGAATAAAACTATATGGATATTTTCTTTTTAGGAAGGCTTTTGTTAGCCTTCGTAAGAAGCTCTGTTTGCTGAATACGAGAATAGAGCTTCCTAAGAAGCTCTATTCTCGTATTCAGCAAAATAAGCGAGAATTCAGCAAAATAAGCGAGAATAGAGCTTCCTAAGAAGCTCTATTCTCGTAATAAACAGTAATTTATTGCGTTGTAAAATTGAGTGAATAAAACTGATTTTTTTACACTGTATGGGTGATGCGAATAAAAATGTAGAAACTGCCCGATGTCTGTTTTTCCAAAAATGCAAGTATTCATGTGGTTATTGTCTTTTATAATCCTTAAATAAGAAGTTTATGGTGTTGTGTCCGAGTTCTAGTGTGTATTTTAATCTCTAGTGAACGTTATTAAATTTTGAGAATGGTGTGTCGATGGTTTGTTTATTAGAAATGATATGTCGTCTGCTTAACGGGTAAAAAGTTTATGGTGGGGGGGGGGGGGAATTAAGAATGCTTCTATGGAAGTTAGGTAGATTTCTGAGAGTGGGGCTGAAATACCTAAACCCATTGGAAGTCTATATATCATTCATAAATGTCTGTATTGATAATTGTAATGGCTGTATTGGTTATTGTAAACAGCGCACTACACTCTCCGTTAAAAACATTGTTACACTTACCTCCCTACTTATTCAAGTCAGACATTTTAGAATCAATGAGTCGAGATAGGGGGAACTCCTGGTGCCGCTAGACATCAATACACTTTACTTTACTTCACTTTCACTTTACTCCCAATTGTCCTGTGATTTGATGAGTATAATACTTTATATAATTAAGAATGTTTATTTTCATGACTATTTCTGCTGTATCCAGGTACCGCCTCACAGGAGACACAAAGTAGAACTTTAAAACAGTCGCAGACAGAGGTGTAAGTGTCTTACTCTGCTTTTATTAGAACATGCAGCAGCCTGGTAAGCAAGGTGTTTGGGAATTTCAAGTCCTGTTGGGAGTGCTCATGGATGAAGCAAATAGGAAGTGTTAGGATAATTAAACAGAAAAAAACAGGTGTATGAACATTAATAAATTTCATGAATTACAAGTATCGGTTAGGTCATCAAAGGGACATTGTAGGGATATCGGAGACTTGGGGTCCCTCAGATATAAGAGATTCAGAATTTGAACATGGGGAGTAACAATGTGTGCAGAAAGGACAAATATAAAAAAAAAAACCCAACAAAACTGCCACATTAGGGCCACCCGAATCTATGTGTAATATGTACACAAATTGCATGTGTTCTTTGGTCGATTTGTTTGTTTTGTTGAACGAAATGCTATATAAGCTTGCTTTTTTGCATCACATGCCTCTACTAATGTAGAGAGGAAGTGGTGTTGGCAAGACTCAAAATTGGATACACTCATCTTACATATTTCTTCCTACTATTTGGGAGAAAATCCACCTCAGTGTTCGTCCTGTCTGACGCAACTTACGGTCCGTCATTTTCTGGTTGATTGTCCCTTACATTCAACCATCCGCTCTAACACTTTTCAGTCGTTCTCCACATTGAACATCTCTCATGATTTATCTCACTTCATAGGAAATGAAGCAAACGTAGAAGAACTTTTGATGTACCTAAAATATATTGACCTGTACAGAAGCATATAATTTAACATATATAGCTATATGTTGCATGAAAAATAAAAAAATGAACAGACACAATTTGGCCTCAGTAGCCCTTGTGTCGTTCAAGTCCATTAACAACAACCTCTACTAATGCTAAAAGCATTTTTGGCAGGAATTTCTTGCTATCCACGCCTGAGACCAACTAACTCAGCGACAGTGTGAAAAACGTCCATAAAAATTTTCTGGCATCATTGATAGGATTCGAACTCGGGCCTTTTCCACCCAGTATTGTTATGTCGGTAATTATAACCGCTGTTGCTACTCGCGTAGACTGTACAGACAGGACAGTGTTATGCTCTTTGTTAAGATTTGTTAGGGTTATGCTCTTTGTTAAGAAGCATGTTAAATCTAAGGCACTGCATCCACTGGACATGAATGACCAGTGCAATATTGAGTTTTGGTATGACATAAGGACTCCTAAAAACCTAACATTAGGTTTTTAGGAGCATCGGCAACGAAGGCCATTTTGCGCCCGCCGTGTGTATTGTCTGTAAACTACATATGTTCTGAGGTCGATTTTCTGTTTGCTGGACGAAAACAGTCATCCAATAAATCCACAAAAGTCGTGCTAGTGTGTTAGGGACCAACCAAAACGTATATATAAACTAGTCTACAATCAAATCACAGACGAGGTTAGGCAAGCTAAGGCAGATTGTGAGAAGTCTTTCGCAAGGAATATAATGAAAGAGAGCAAAGGCTTCTTCACTTAAGTAAACAGAAAAGGAAGGGGGTTGAATCACATTGGTCCACTAGACATGAATTAAGCGTTGATGAACCTGCTCAGGTTGCTGACACTGAATAAGTATGTTTAGCATTAAAATTTTTTTTTTTTTTTTTTCAGTAAACAGCATTCGAACTTATTGAGTTCGAATCCCGTAAAACGGCGCGAGGAATTTTTATGGGGCCTTTTTCACAACGAGATTGAATTCTTTGGTCTTAGGCGAGGGTTGTATGGTTTTCTCCTGGGAAGTCGGGTTTGTCATCCAGCAAACCAACCGAAAAATACACGCAATTATAGACACATTATATTGTTGCCTCATAGGCTTAGTTGTTTTGGCAATTATTACAACCCGGTATTCAATATCCGTGGAATTAGGAATTAAACTGGAACCAATAAGACATTTTTGATGTTAGGTGTGTGTGTGCCTAAGCAACTAAAGCTATGAGGCAACAATATATTATGTTTTGGCAATTATTACAACCCGGTATTCAATATCCGTGGAATTAGGAATTAAACTGGAACCAATAAGACATTTTTGATGTTAGGTGTGTGTGTGCCTAAGCAACTAAAACTATGAGGCAACAATATATTATGTTTGAAATTTTATTATTGTTTTTCGGCTAGTTATCTGTTTGTTGTAAACTAAACGAAAAATAAAACCATACAGCCCCCTTATAAGACCGACTAACTCAGCCTCGTGAAAGTAGCCCATAAAATTCCTTGCGTAATTGATGTAACCCAGTATTCAATATCCGTGGAATTAGGAATTAAACTGGAACCAATGAGACATTTTTGATGTTAAGTGTGTGCCTAAGCAACTAAAGCTATGAGGCAACAATATATTATGTTTAAAATTTTATTATTGTTTTTAGGCAAGTTATCTGTTTGTTGTAAACCAAACGAAAAATGAAACCATACAACCTTCTTATAAGACCGACTAACTCAGCCTCGTGAAAGCAGCCCATAAAATTCCTTGCGTAATTGACGGATTCGAACCCATGCCTTTTCCATCCCGTGTGGTAGAAGGATGATTACATACGCACTTGCTACCTGCGAGGGCATTTTTTGTGTATTCTGTGCATCTTTAAGACATTTGCCTATTTGAAATAATGACTACAGTTACCAGTAGAGTTAATTCTAAGCGTCGTTTCTTCAGTGTTTTGGTTGTAGTAGTCGATTTTCGCCCTCCTATTTGTCTCTGCTTTTTATTGTTTTACTGGATCCGGAAAACAATAAAAAACAGAGAGAAATGGGAGGGCGAAAATCGACTACTACAACCAAAACAACGAAGAAACGACGCTTAGAATTAACTCTACTGGTAACTCCATGCAAAAATTACTTACCAGGTTACAATTACGTTGCAACAGATGAAACAGATGGAAAGCGAAGTTCTCCCACGAATGAGTACCGTAGTTCATGTTGTTCAAGTGTTTCGCATAGTTCCACGAAAGCTCACTGTTTGCTGATGGCGAAAATGTCAGATTTCTGTATGAAGTTTGTTTAGATCAGCGTTCCTCAAACTGATCCACGGATTTCTGGAGATTCACGGTGTGCGAATAATATCCGAAATTTCCTAAAAATATTTAAAACTGAAAGAATTTATCGCCGAGAAGTAATTTGTTCAAATTTTCCAGGAAACTTCGGAAAATTTTTCAAGATGAAAGGTATCCTTAGGTCACTAAAAGTCTGAGAATCACTAGTCCAGAAGGCTGAAAGAAATACTTGGTACTTTTGAATGTCACATTACCTATTAAATTATTCTCTCCCTCAATTTCTATCAAATTACAGAATATTTCTTGTATTGTTTTAAATATTCGTAAAAGTATTTTTGAGCAGACTTTCACTATTTTGTCACTTTTACCGGTTTTTTTTTTTTTTTTTAATTTTTCATTTTAAACGGAAATTTTAATCAATTTACACAAAAAAGGCTCCAGAAATAACCTAACAACTACAGAGGGATAAAACTGCTATCAACTGCTTCAAAGCTATACTCAAATATACTAAAGAATAAACTTAATAAATACAGTGAACAATTCTTAGAAGAAGAACAATGTGGGTTCAGAAAAGGGAGAAGCATAATAGATGCCATTTTCTCATTACAACAAATTTTGGAGAAAAGAAGAGAATTCAACCTACCAACATTTCTGCTGTTTATTGATTATGCAAAAGCATATGATAATGTAAACCGGGAAAACTTTGACAGATTCTACATGGAGAAAATATCCCAACCCAACTCCGGACAGCGATGCAAAGCCAATATAAAAACTCAAAATTCTGCATAAAATATTCTAATGGCCAACTATCAGACCCAATTAACACCAATAAAGGAGTCAAACAAGGATGTGGACTATCACCAAATTTATTTAATGTCTACATCAATAAAATTCTTAAAGAATGGAAACAAACAATTAACAACGGAATACAGTTGAACAACAGGAATAAAATCCAAACTATATTATATGCTGATGATCAAGTTATAATTGCAAAATCCAAAGATGAACTACAGATAGCAGCAAATGAACTTAATAAAATAGGAAAAAAGTACGAGATGAAAATCTCCACCTCAAAAACAAAATCAATGGGATTATGTGGAAAAAACATACAAAGAGTCAAAATTGTTATTGTGATAAAATAATAGAACAAATATCTGATTTCACCTATTTGGGAAATTTAATATCAAATGAAGGGAAAGACATCCACACTAAACTACAAAAAATATAATAAAAGGAACGGAAGGATTAAACGCCACTTCGGAAAACAAATGACAACTGAAACAAAATTACGAATGCACAACATCACTTCAAAATCAGCCCTCTTCTACAGCTGTGAGACTTGGGTCATAAATAAGAAAGATGCACACAAACGAGAAGCAGCACAAATGAGATTTTTAAGACCATTATTAGGCTTTACAAGACTAGACCACCAAAGAAATTTAGATATCCATGAGAAATTAAAAGTAGATAACATAGTAAATGACATAAAATGGTATCAGAAAAAATGGATCAGTCACATAGAAAGAATGAACCCAGACCAGATCCCAAAATTAGCCTTTAACTACAAACCTACAGGCAAGAGAGATGTGGGTCGACCAAGACAACGATGGCGAGATCAAGACCACCTCCAAGAGCTACAACGGAACAGGTTTAAAAGACCTAAGCCAAGTTCATGATGATGATGAACGGAAATTTTCTGATTTCATAAGATGTTTTCAGAAAATTTCACTTTTAAGGAGATTCGAATTATTAATATTATAATGACCAAATGGCGCAAGGAACAGCAGGCTTTTAATGCATCTGCAAAAAGAAAAATAATTCAATAATTCTGTCAATCATGCCTTCCAATTTCGCTTCAAACTTCACCAAACTATGCAAACTCGACCACTGTGGCAGATAATTCATCAGTTATCTCTATGAGTATAACAAATTGCCTAAACTTAATGAGATCCAGACTTTTATTATTGCCCAAAAAGTTTTGTATTTATGCACCCCAGTTCTCTTTTTTGCCAGTGAAAATTTGCCTTCCATGTTAACTTTACTGATTTCATTCAGGGTCTTATATAATTCTATCATATCTCCTTTAAGATATTTAGTTGCCAAGCTTTACAGTCCGCAACCTCTAAGCTGTGCTTTATATGCACATCAATTAGCACCACTTATCAATCAGGTTGCCCATCTCGGAACCTTTTCTAGAAGTGCTATATACTTCTTCAAGTGTGGCTTCCAGACCTGAAGGCAGAATTCTAAATGCGGCCTCATTGTCTTGAGGGATAATGGCATCTTTTTTCCTTCTTGCTAAGTTTCTGTATATCATTGGCAGGACACTATGTACCTTCTTCGTCGCCGTTTACATTGCTTGGAAAATTTCATAACTGATTAAATCGTAACTCCCTAAGTATTTTTTTTATCTTGGACCACTTTTAACTCTACTCCCCTTCTCCCTTCCCCAGCTTGATTTGGGGAAGGGAGAATACCACGCTGTATTTTCGAGAACAGAATTAAATATTAATTCTGTTTCCAGAAATATGGTGAGGATATGAATTGGTTGTTTCGGGATGGTTGGTGGGTATGATTTGGTTGTTATAAAGACCCTAAAGATATACCACGATGTATTTTCGAGAACAGAATCAAATATTAATTCTGTTTCCAGAATTAACTCCTGGATTTCTGTTCTCCAAGTACTGAACCATACGTATAGAAGAATTAATCTTCAGTTGCCATTTTACAGACAATTTTTGCAATGGATCTAACTCATTTCGTAGCAAAATGGCCTGGTTCTGGTGGCTAACCACTCTTCCTACCTTTAAATCATCAGCAAACTTCGATAACTTTCCCTGCACTCCCTCATCAATTCCATAAGGTAAAAATAAAACAGAAGCGGACCACACTAATCACCCAAGGCATGGTCCACCCTTAGGTATGTCCATATACTGTATAACTACACTCTGTCTTCTATCTTTTAGTAAGCCCTTAACCTGTAGAAGGATCGTGCCATTAATCTCAGTTTGTTACAGTTTACGTAAAAGCCTTTCATGGGTAATCATATCAAAAACTTCACTGAAGTCAAGGAAATTAATATCAAAATTGTTCCTTGAATCCAACTGTTTTATATCTTCTTCATAATAATTAACTAGATTGGCCAGGCAAGACTTCCCCTTCATGAACTCTTGCTGTGATCCAAAAGGATACTGTTTCTATCGAGATCGTCCTGTATTGTATCCCTAATCAAAGACCCCATGATCTTATCCACCACCGAAATCCACCTCATTAGTCTATAGCTGCTCGTCACGTCTTGTGCACCTTTGCACCTCCCTTTGTGATTAGGAGACGTTAGATGAAGGCATTTTTTTTATAATTTTTATTCTGTTTTGTATAATGCAAAATCTTTATTTCTCTTTCGCCTTTGACTTTTTGTTGTGAGTGAAAAAGAACAGGAAAACGATATTTGGGACGTACCCATACGCGATTTAATTAAATAATATATCGGAACACAGAAACAGTTGAGTTTATTCGAGTTTTTATTTCTTGCGTTCATTCCAAACAACTCTCCCCGGTAACTACTACCACAATAACTTAACTTTCTGAACATTTACTGTAGAAGTAACGTCGACCCAGTCTCTATTGTCGACTGCGTGTTATGTTTTACATTATTTAAATGTAAGCGTTGGAAGGATTGTATTGTTTAGCTAGTGACGTATGAACTGTTGATTAGATGATGTCTGAAATTATAAGAATAACATTTACAATATGTATTTTCTGTTTATTGTTGTCGTCTGCTTTCCAAAACTTTTTTGAGAAACCTACGCGCTCTGTGACAGTACAGTGTTTTTTCATTTGTCACTTTGGAGAGGTGTGGATTCGAGTCCATTACAGACTAGGGAATTATTCGAAACTTCTTCAGTCGGAACTGCTGGTTTTCGGCGTTAGCACCTTAGGTCATTTGCGCCAGTGTGCAAGTGTGTGTTCAAAGTCCAACTTACATGTTGTACGAAAGAAAAACCCGGAATAACTGCTCCTTAAAAACGGCTTACTGTGTTCCCGATTGAAGAAACTTTTTCGAACCTGGATACCTCTAAAGCGAGGAATACACTATACTTTCAGTAGAGTACATCAGTCATGGTGCCGTAACCGATCCGAGGCGGTAGGAGTGGTCTTTTTTCCCCCGGTTGTTTCACTTGCAAAACACGATTCAGCGTGTATATAAACTGGCGCAGTGTTGCTGTTGCGCAGTCCAACCAACAAACTAGCCAGGTTTCTTACGAGATTGGTTTAAATGACTTTTATAATCTTTCGAAGTGTTCAGGAAATTAAAGATTATAGTGTCAAAGAATCTCGTGGGTTGGGTTGGGAGTGTGGTTTAGATGTGAGTTGGTTGTTTGGGGGTGGTTGGTGGGTATAAAGATCATAATGATATACCATGTTGTATATTAGGAAACAAATGAGTTGGCTGTTTGGGGGTGGTTGGTGGGTATGATTTGGTTGTTATAAAGACCCTAAAGATATACCACGCTGTATTTTCGAGAACAGAATTAAATATTAATTCTGTTCCCAGAAATATGGTGAGGATATGAGTTGGTTGTTTGGGAGGTATGATTTAGTTGTTATAAAGATCATAAAGATATACCACGCTGTATATTTATATTTCTGGGTGGTATAACATTTACAATAGAATGTTCTGTTCCCTTTAAATAAATATACCAATTATCAATTTATTTAAAGAAATGAATTTAACCAATAATCAATTTATTTCAAGAAATGAAATTTTAGTCGTATGAATCATTTCTAATGTAATTCAATTATAAAATTATTATCAAATTACAATGTATAGAGTCAGCTTGACTGTGTCCTGAATTCTCTGACACTATTTTTGTAGACACCAGGATTTAAACTGCTTAGTGCTCATAATGCTCAGCGCACAGAAACCTTCAGAGTATCGCACTGTTCTCCAACAAATGCATTTAAATCTAGTCAAAATGGAAATTTTAACGAAACTGAATGCTCTTTAATAAAGTATCTCATTTTCATTACTCATTATACGAATTACGACCCGGAACGTAATTCTGATGCGCACCGATCCATTTAGAGCCCAGGTTAAATCCTGGCCAGTTGGTTTTCAATTTTTGTACCAAGTGTGTAATGCTTTTAGAATTAAACTACTGTATTAGTAAAAGAAAAAATTAGTGGAATCTCGCTTTAATTTATAACGCCGTATATTGCAGCATCCACTGTTAGCTTAGCTTCTGTTCCAAGAAAAATGGAGTTACTCGTTAAAGAAGTAACGCAGTAGCATCTAGACAGAAATTCAGTTATATTGCAGTTACGCATCGATTTGATAAGGGGCGATCTTATCTGACTAATCGGATTAGATATATGATGCAGTAACAAAGGAATTGGATGCAAAAAATAATTTTCTTATCATATACTGTACTTGAATTTCAGGAAAGCTTTTGATACTGTTGCACATAAAAGACTCTATACACATTGGAGCAGTGTGGCAGTAGGAGCAAGTTTACTGCTGTAGATAATGGGGCACTTATCATTTGGCTGTTGTTGGAAAGGCATATCAGGCGTCTGGATACACCAATCACCTCCATACTTGCATTGCTGACCGTCTTAAACACAACTTGGTTGGCCATACCCCCCGAACCTTCCGACATCTTGTTGAATCAATGCCACGTCGGATAGCTGCTGTACTGAGGGCAAAAGTAGGACCTACGAAGTATTAGGTAGGTGGTCATAATTCAGTGATCACTCAGTGTATATCTGCTGGAGCGGGTGCAGAGAAGAGCAACAGGATGAGGGGAGCAAAAGGGTGCTCATACTATGGAAGGTTTCAGTTTTGGAAATTGCAGTGTCTTGAGATTAGGTACCTGCGGGGTGATCTGATTGAGGTGTTTAATTCGTTAAATTGATTCAGTAAGCTCAATACTAATGATATTAAAAGCCTTGCTCAGACTACTCAGATGCGGGGGCATAACTTCAAAGTAAGGAACGACGGGATTGCCCGTCGGATGTGGGTGCAAATATGCCTTCAGCTGGAGATTTTTGGAGCAAACTCTCATCTAGTGTTGTCATAGGTGCGTAGTTTAAATAAATAAATTCAAGGAAGAACTAAGTAACTTGTATAGGGGATGGACAGATGAAATGGGAAATGTTGGCTTTTTCTTTGTTGATGCTGTATAAGCTTGCTTTCTTGCCATTAATATTACTACTACTACTACTACTACTACTACTAATAATAATAATAATAATAATAATATTCTGCAGATTACATTACGAACTCTCTCTGAAATGGTCAAGATTATATATTTGCATATCACTACTATGGCTGCATTAATGTAAACGTCAGTGGTGGCAAATGAGTATGGCAAATGTGATATCTATGTGATTTAAAAAATGAATTGTAATTACTGAATTTATTTTTTGAAAATATAACTGCATTTCTTTTTATTTAAATTGGTTTTTATATTAGTTTTTATATTTTTATAATTTTAATAATTATTATGGAAGAGTTTTATATAAAAGCTACAGTTTTAGATAATAATTATAAATAAAACATTAACTTTCGTTTCACCACAAGTCAAACAAAAGTCGTGTTCTTTGGTTGATTGATATTGTTAACATCTCCAGCCTTTTTATGCAACAGGCTGTTTGTATACATTTTACCAGTTTATTTGTCCTGTATTGTATTGTCTATTAATATTGCCCTCCGTCAGATATTAACTTCCATCTCCAATATGTGGAAAGGGACATCGGTGCTATTCTAACTACTCGACTCATTATCCTGAACAACAAATTTTGGATCGTATCTTGCTAGATGAAAGTACGTTTACTTTATAGATTTCGGGGTGCTAAACACGGAAATAGTGCTTAAAATGGCAGATTGGCTCTTGTTTTCGAAAAAAGTAGTTTTTTTTTTATTTATAGAAGATATTTTTATTTATATAGCAGCTAGATGTAACGACGACCATACCTGTATCAAACGCGGGACCTTTTCGCCTTTCGCTTGTATTCAGCTTTGGGAGCATCCCGTTTCACCATCCAGCAATAATCGGCTAACATGACGGCACTCCATTTGCTTTTGTATCTTTGTTCCATAGCTGCGATGTCGTGATGGAAGCGCTCACTATGTTCGTCGCTGACGGACCACAGTTTGGCGGAAAGAAATCCAGGTGTGAGTGCAAGAAATGCATCTTAATGATATGTTTCACCCCAGTTTTTCGTAAGAAGTAAAGTATGTCTAATGGCACCAGGGGTTTGCCCCATCTCCGCGTTGTATGCATTGTAAGTGTAACGCAGAGGTGTGTGAAAGCCAGAGATTTATAAAAAGTATATGGCTAGTGTCCTGTTGTGTAGTGTCATGGTATGTTGTTTCTCTGACCATTTAGCCGTTGGGCCCCTAGTGGGACTCCCCGTTGCCCACACTTTGCCCGTGGAGGCAAGTCAGGGTACCCAGTAGCTTTATATTCAGCATTCTGGCAGGCCCTGCCACCTAGTTTCCGGAGATTTTAGTGGCTAGAGCCTAAAAAAAAAAATTATTCTTGGGGCATTATCGCTTTAGTAATGCTATTCCAAAAGGATTAAAGGATGATTGAATTTTGGATTCGAGTTAAATTTAGTCCGAGGTCTGATGTACAGGGTTAGAAAAGTTAGAGTGGGGGGAGAGATTGAAGCCACAGGAGTGTGACAGGTAGAAGTATGGGGCTACAGGGAAGACGTCCCCAAGTTTAGCAGTGGTATGAACCACCAAAGGGAGAATGGGGTAGCAGGAGGGCGAGGCGACGAGTCGTCTTGTTCCTCTGCCAGGAAAGGGAGTTAAAGACAAGAGCCGGACAAGAGTGCTTGGTTCAGGCCGCGAAAGTCGGCCACTGTTTGTCTTTATTCAGCTCTTTTGTCCATCGTCATGGTTACTCGGCGGGGGACAAAGAAGTCGTCCTCCACCCGCCAGGGGAGAGGAAAGGAAGTGGGCCGGCTAGGGTTCTCGGCTCAATTTGCAAAACACGGGAGGCAGATGCCTCATTAGAAGCTTCACCGCAGTAACTTTCTCTCTCATAGGTGCAGACTCGGTCTGTCTTCTGGGGGCTTCCTTCTCATTTTTATGAGAAGGAAGATGTGGAGTCCTCTATGAGCACAACATCCATTTTTATGGCTGTTGTAGGTAGCTGAGCTGTTGTGCAATCAGGTTACGTCTTCGCTTGTAGAGATCTTTTGCAAATTTAGAGAAAGCTATATATTCCTGTTTGCTGTCAAGAAGATGGTTTCCCCAGTCTCTAGGCAGGAAGGTGATCCTAGTGATAAGCTGGCAGCGGAGGTCATCGTAGAGCTGATATTTATACATAAGATGGTGACAGCTCTTCCAATTCTCCACAGCAGCAGGCAGGATCGTCAGTGATGCCCAGGGCTGTGAGTTTGGCTCTGAAGGCTCCGTGTCCGGTGAGTAGGAAAGTTGAATGTAGTCCAGGTTGAGAACCATGGCGGTGCTTTCGGGAATAATTTGTCCACATTTGGGAGGAATTTTTTAGTGATTTCTCCTTTGGGGTTGTTGTCCCATCTGGATTGCCAAATTTTTGCAAGATGGGCAGTAAGTCTTTTCTTTTCCATCGAGCGACTGGTGGCAGGGTCTGCATTGAAGCCCACGAAAGAGCATGCCTTACATTGGGATAGCTCGTAGAGGACTCCACATTTTGCCACTTCGAGATCGAGTGGAAGGGGTCCTGCCAGCACCTGGAAAGCATTGGGTGCTTACTGTTCTGCAGGCCCGGGTAATAGCTAGTAGTGTGACTCTTTGGGTGGATTCTAATGTTCTATGGTTGACTGCCATGGTGACTTTGGAGTATCATGCACCTGAAGCGTGTGTAACTATTGGAATGAAGGCAGCTTTGTAGAAGAGCTTGAGTGTTTTGCAGTCCAGTCCCCACTCCTTCCTAGGAACCCTGATGACTAGGGCTGTGTAGCATCTAATTTTTATCCTACTGTACTGGAGGTGCGCCTTGAAGGAGAGCGTAGTGTTGAGCATCACTCCCAGGTAGAGTTCTTTAGATAGCTGCAGTCTGGTTGTGCTGATCTTGATTTGAGGGAGTCTTCTGTAATCAAGGGTTCCCCGAAGGTGGATGGAGTCTGTTTTGGTCTCCGAAATCTTGAGGTGCGTCTTGGCTCATGTTTGCAGGATTTGAAGGGCGTGGTTTGCCTTCACTTCAGGTTGTGATCTACTGTTTGCAGCGACTGTAACGATAAGGTCGTCTGCAAAGGCTTGTTTCCTCACGTCTCGCGACTCCACAGAGGCTGCCCCCATAACTATGTTCCCCAATGTTGGTCCCAGTACAGAGCTCTGGGGGCAGCCTCTGTGGAGTCGTCTCGCGAGCACTCTGTACGGGGCGTTTATCTTGATGCTTCTGTCTGATAGATAACTTTTGATTGTGTTGTAATGATTTTCCGGTATGCCAGTCATCCGAAGTCGAGCCAGGATGCTCGGCCACCAGAGGGTGTTGAACGCTCCAGAAAAGTCAACGGAAATTGCCAAGAAGTATTTTTGATCAGTGGCTGCAGCCTGTGTCAAGAGATTTTGCAGAGAGTAAACCGTTGACATTCTCTACCGGAAGCCAAATTGTTTTGGCGATGCCAGGTTTGCTTGGAGGTAGTAGTTTTGAATTCTATTCAGAGGAGCTTTTCAAGAAGTTTACTGCATACAGATAGCAGGGCTATAGTACTGGAAGACTGGTTGTTCTGGGGGCTTGTTGGGATTTTTGATGAATAGCTTGACATTGGCTGTCTTCCTTTCTCTAGGGAAGGTTCCAGTTCTAAGGCATAGGTTATAGAGGTTTAGGAGACGATCAGGGGCCATGTCGACTACTTTCTTCACAATCTCCGGTTCCAATAGATCCGGACCCGGGCATTTTTTTCCTTTGATGAGGCATGCGGCTGCTTGGAGTTCGTCCAGTTGCAAAGGCTCGTTCTCTGTATCCGGTATTTGTCGTTTTCCTCACAGATAATGATTCGTTCTGGCGTTTGTGGGTTTACGTGTGGGTGGAATATCACGTCCGATATGTTGTTAATTGATTCCTCTCATGACTTCCCCCTCTGAGGAGCTTGTTAGTGGTCACCTTATAGACCATCCCCCAGGGGTCGGAATTTCCCGTAGGTGTGATGAGATTTTCCCAGGATTGGTATCTGTGTTTCTTGCCTCCTTGTAAGATTCACGAAGCACATCTACTTCTGGGGCAGGCCATGAGCGTCTGGCTCTCTGGAACACCTTCCTTTTGTTTTGTACTTCTTTCCGAAGTCTTTGAAGTTCGGGGTTCCACAAAGGGACGACGCCTGGGGTAGGCTTCCTTCTTTTGATTGCGGCGTTTGCCGCTTTGGTGATGATTGCAGTAACTGTTTTTTGCGGTTCGTCCGGGTTCTGGGTTGCATCCATATCTGGTTTGCGGACATTAGTTTCAGTGGTGATGATGTTTTGGAAAAAAATTCCAGTCAGCTATGTGTATGGCATATCTATGAAGCATTTTTCCTGTAGAGCAGCGGTTCACAACCTTTTTTTGTCTCGCGAACCCCTTTCAATGTAATATTTTTTTTTATCGCGAACCGTTTTCAACATAAAATTTTTAATGCATACCACTAAGCCTGAAATCTATATTCTCTGAAATCGTATAATATTTCTGAATTTTTATTATAAAATATTTCCAGTACTATGTTTTTATAAGCGACATTGCGTAATAATAAAAATTATTATTAAGTATTATTTATACTTCGTAAAGCAGTTATTAATAAATCCAAACTAGATTTCGAACAGGCTAAGAGTAGAAAACTTGCTTTTAGCGAGTTTTGTACTCTTAGCCCACTCCAAATGGTAGCTGAGCATTCTGATCTCTTGCCCATACACCTATACCTAAACATCATTGCTGACCAGGTACACCCTTTCATGGCAACGGTCTTCCCCTCTGGCAGTGCAGTCTTTCAGCAGGATAATGCGCCATGCCATACCGCCCGGATTTTTCGAGACTCGTTCGCGGAACATGAGGAAGACCTCCAGGTATTGCCCTGGCCTCCAAATTCCGCAGATATCAATCCCATCGAGCATCTATGGTTTGTGTTGGAACAGCAACTCCGATCTGCGGCGTCTCGACCACGGACCCTACACAAGTTGAAGGATCTGCTGGTTAGGTGTTGGTACCAGATACCACAAGACACATTTAGAAATCTTGTACCATCCATGCCTCTCAGGGTACGAGCTGTGTTGGCTGCACGTGGAGGACCAACACAATATTAAGTAGGTGGTCATAATGTTTTGGCTCATTGGTGTATCTGCCATTCATACTTCTGATAGTGTACACCTAAGAGGATTTTCTCCATATTTGCGTATGTTTCTTTTTTGTGGACGGCATACGCAAGAGGTATTGAAGGCAGCATATTTCCATTGTATAATAACACAGCCTTAAGGCTAACCTTAGAAGCATCTATAAATAGTCGCCATTCTTGGAGATCATGCCTCATGTTTATTGCTGCCATTGGACCATCAACATCCTTACAAACAGCATCAAAACATCTCTTTCGATTCGCCCACGCGTTGAGTTTTGATGAACATTACTATTACTATATTAGGGTTACCCGTAAATGATTACATTAACCCGTATTCGTGTCTGTAAATTGCGTGTGTTCTCTGGTCGATTTGCCTGTTTTGCTGGACAAAAAAACCCCAGTTTCTGAGGGAAAAACCTTGCTATCTACGCCTGAGACCGACTAACTCAGCCACGGAGTGAAAAAATCCCACTAAAGTTCCTCGCGTCATCGACGGGATTTGAACCCGGGCCTTTTCCACCCGGTGTGGGGAGGACGGTGACGATACCACTGCGCTACGTGCGCAGACAGTTTTGATGAACAAAATTAAAAAAAAATTATTATTTTAGGGTTGCCCGTAATTAAATACATTAACCCGTATTTGTGTCTGTAAATTGCGTATGTTCTATGGTTGATTTGCCTGTTTTGCTGGACAAAAAAACCTCAGTTACTGGGGAGAAAAACCTTGCTATTTACGCCTGAGACCAACTAACTCAGCCACGGAGTGAAAAAAGCCCATTAAAGTTCCTCGCGTCATCAACGGGATTCGAACCCAGGCCTTTTCCACCCAGTGTGGGGAAGGACAGTGACGATACCACTGTGCTACCTGCGCAGACAGTTTTGATGAACAAAGTATTCAAAGTATTTTATTATTTTCTGCGGGCTCCAGGGTTTCCCCTATCCGCCACTGAAAAGTAACTCTACATTATTTACAATTTGTGGTTTAGCAAAACATCTTCTGATCCAGGATCTTCACAGGAATGATTACAAACATACTGTATATCCATAACACTTGCAACTAAGTTATTACAATTTGTTGAAGGCACCAATTTCTATATTAACCTTCACAATTTATACAACTATACAGATAGTTAGGACCTACCAGTTCGGTTACAGTGAGGTCCAATATATATCTTACAATTAATACAATTTATGATTTATAATTTATACAATGTAAGATTTACAATTTATACAATTTATGATTTACAATTTATACAATTTAAGATTTACAATTTATGTACCTTATTACAGGCCAAAGTCCCAGGACACCGTCCACCCAACAGTGATCCTGGCACCCCGACATATATATTCTGAACGCTAATGTTGCCTTCCGGCAATAAATACAGATAAATTTCCTCATCAGAGGTCCTGTAACAATACGATTAATACCAAGGAGGCAACTATATACAGTGGTAGTACACTTATTACATATTTATTCTCAGTCGGCAACTCCTTTCCTTCTGCGGAAAGCCTTGTCTGCAAAGTTAGCCAGTGCCTGATAATTTTCTTTACATTCTAAAAACTTGGTGAAGTTATTTACATCGTAAACGTCGGTCAATGCCTGAAGTTCAAATCGAATGTCTACATAATATCGACATTCTAAGATTATATGTTGGACTGTCTCCTCTGAGCCACATTTACAAAGAGGAGACGCAGCCAAACCCAAAGTAAATAACTTTGAGTTTAGGCTGCCATGCCCAGAGTTTTGATGAACAAAGTAATTTTGTACATTACTGGCTTACTTTGTTCATCAAAACTCTGCCTGAAGGTCAATGCCTGAAGTTCAAATCGAATGTCTACATAATATCGACATTCTAAGATTATATGTTGGACATCCTCCTCTGAGCCACATTTACAAAGAGGAGACGCAGCCAAACCCAAAGTAAATAACTTTGAGTTTAGGCTGCCATGCCCGGAGTTTTGATGAACAGGTAGTACAGCATATATGGCCGACTGGGCTAGCCAGGTGGGTAAAGTGCCTGCCCGCCAACCCAAAGGTCGCGGGTTCGAATCCCGCCTCGGGCTTGGATCACAGTAAAAAATGCAAAAACATTATGGCCATAGAAGCTTATGCGCTCAACAACTAACAAAAAAACCAGCATATATGTTGAGCCCAGGTATTGTCCTGGTTGCCCACTTTACACCCAAAGTACAAGAAATAGGTATTCTTTATGGCTCGAGTTAAAGGACGCTTTCATGAAGCTAACGTGACTTCACCACATATGTAACAGAAGTCATTCCGGACTATTCATACAATTACGGGGCATATTAATCTTACATAACACAAATACTACACAAAAAATAGCAATCGCACAGAGAACAACCGCTAACTGAGAACATTTCATTCAGTTCCTGGGTGATTCGAGGATTACTGCAACAGAGTTGAAGACGCATTTAAGGCGACAACAACTTATCACATGATGCAGAGTGAGGCGACAGTTGCCGATCACGCGATAAGGGCGTGTGGTACTGAATCTGCGGTGTTGTCATGCGTTTTGCCAAGAGCCGTAGTAACTAGCTAATATGAGGCCCCAACTGTAATTCGAAAACAAGAGGCAATCGACAAATTTTAATGTGATTTTTGTGTTCATCAGCATAAAATTAGTCAAGATTGGGTATTGTGGGGGGGGGAGTTTTTTCTTTGGCGTCTTTACTTTATTTATAATTATATTTCTTACATTATATTTTATTATATTTTAACCCCTTTTTAATATATATCCTCCCTCATTTATTCTTACCTAATAAAGGTACTTTGCAATTCCCCACTTTGCAATCTGACTCGTATGTCTATCAGGAGCTTTGAGGTTCTAAGGGGTTTTCTATATTATTATGTTCCTCCATTGGGTTTGGCTGTATGTTCAAAATGACTAAACAAAGACTTTGTTTAAAATATACACAAGATTTTATTACATATATTTACATAAATGAAATTGTTCAATGATCCAGTACATATTATAATTGGTATTGTTCTATTACCGTACAAGCATAAAATGATTGGTTAAGTTTAGTTATATTCTTGTACAACTTCTTCCTTTATATCACAAGGCTAACAACATCTTTCTTATGCCACTCTTTTTATACATTTCTTAGTAAAACATTCTCTGAGTAGATAATTTTTTACTCTAATAGATCAGGCTTGTCTCTCACATTCCAATCTTCCCCTTTTAACAATAAGATTTCTCTGTTAGCAACATTAAGGGTAATCTCTTTCTAATTAAATTATTTATCTTTTCTAATACATTAGCATTTATCTTTTAAATCAATGTTTACCTCAATCTCTAAATTATGCTAGCAACCTTACTTCTGACTTGTCAGCTGATGACAGTTCAGTGTATCACATATATATATAACACTCTTTCTATAATCCCTCTGAATTATCCCACTTCCAAACTGTTACCTTACTTTATGTTACTCAAGAAAATTTTCTACATCTATGAATCTCCCCCTCTTTACCTTTATCTAGGGAACCTTATCTTAATTGCGCATTTTTTAAAGTACACATCTCTTATTATATATGTTAATGTCCCTCTTATAATTCCTAACTCTTCTTTAGAGTCCTATAATTTACAAGTGAATACTCATGTTAATTAGACACTTACTTCTGATACTGAACAGGATCTTTTGTTAATGCCTTCCGTTTCTCAATGGGCTGTTGTCTTCGACTGGATAGGGCATCAACTGAGTCTCTTAGGAATATATGGGCTGGTCTTCGATACTGCTACTTAGCCTTCGGTTCAGCTGTTCTGGCGGGCTCGGGACTACAACTTTACCTTCTCAGCTCACTTATCTGCGCATTGGCCTTTATCACTGCCTTCAGATGACAGACTAGGGTTATTTCTCTCCTTACACAACACTTATTTTCACACTGGCCACTTTCACTACCTTCCGATTACGGACTAGGCTTATTTCGCCTTACACTTCACTCGTTTACATACGGGCCACTTTCACACCCTTCCGATGACAGACTAGGCTTATTTCTCCTTACACTTCACTCGTTTACACACGGCCACTTTCACTGCCTTCCAATGATGGACTAGGCTTATTTCTCCTTACACTTCACTCATTTACATACGGGCCACTTTCACTACCTTCTGATTACGGACTAGGCTTATTTCTCTCTACTATATTTCACTACCATCCAATTACGGACTAGGCTTATTTCTCTCTACTATATTTCTTCCATCACCAACCATATGACCAACTACTCTACTGTTCTCTTTTATCATGAAACTCATCTAACCCTTCTTAACCCACTGACGGTTTATCTAACCCTCCACAACTTACTACTCCATCTTAACTTTGTCAACTGGCTGACAGGACAGGACAGAACCCTTGGCTATGCGCGCCCTCTTTTTGTTCTCTAAATTTGGGTACCGCCCTTTTTTGTTGGCCCTCCTTCGCTCAGAAATTTATCCACTTGTACTTCAATATTTAAATTTACATCCCAACTATTCATTAGTGTTGGTTTCCCATGCTATCTCCATCCCCGCTAGATTCAACCTCCCATTTTAATATCAATATTCCTTTTTCAGGCCGTCTGTTCTCTTTTGAAGTCGGCCGAGTCACAGACACCTGTTACTACATTTGCACCTACCCTAAATTTCTGCGGAACAAGCTATTCCAGACAACCAGACGCTAGCCCTATTGTTTTGGACACGATATTAGTCGTGTACTTACTTCCTGTTTGTCTCCCAGAGTCTCTGATCAAAGGGATGCTCCAACTAATCTGGCTCACCTTTGTAAAAAGGCAAATATTTTCATTTTTTAGCCCTTTTACTTGCTTTCAAGAAGTAATTTCACCTCATAGTGCCGAATACTTTTTCAGTGACCTGTACAACTAAAGGATATCGCGATAGCGTCACTTGATGGAGCTTAAGTTTTACTTTCGTTTTCAATCACCCCAGGGGTGCGGTCGCCGTAATACTACACTCAGTGACGTCACCTGTTCTCCTGTGTTGGGAGCGTCGATCACGCAGGGCCCTAAGAACAGAGTAGATTGTTATACGAGTAAAAATTAGAGAACAAGACACAGCACGTCTTGAATAATCAGAACTCTATAAACACATTAATATAATATATCATTTTATAGGTGTTAAATCCCACGAGTTGGCAGTCACAAGTGTAGTGCTTTTCCCCACATTGTTGACGCGTGAGATCAGTAAAAGGTCATGAGAGATTTCAGTTGGGGGGATGCAGAGATGTATATATTTGAGAAGGGGAAAAATAAGGACACACACAGTTAACTTTGTGCGAGACATGACAGGAAGAAAAGAGCAGTGAGAGTTTTGGCCGATTTTTCTCATGGTGTGAAGAAGAAGTCAAATAATAATTACTAGGGAAAAGATGAGAAAAGAACCATATTGATGTCTGATACAGAGTTCTCCCCCCCCGCGGAGGCGGTGCAGAATATTTTCGGGTAAGTCAACCCTTATTGTTTAATAACAAACTGTATTAAATTACCCAAAGGCAGAACCTACCATATGCATACGTTTTAATGCATTTATAAGACATCTTTCCTCACATATATATAAATATACCCAGACAATTGTATTATTTTCTTAGTATTCAGTTTTAATAGAGAATGCGACTTATTAATTTAATTGTCAAATACTAATTCCACTATTAAGTTAATATAATTCCCTGTTCTAGTATTTGAACAGTGTTATGTTATGTCGAACACAAATTATTTTGTTCTTGCTAGAGAATTAATGTAAAAGCCACATGAAGAACATTACAAAATTATAATATTGCTAAAGCAAGATACTGATTGTATCCAGTTAGTTTATCTAACAATTACATACCAATTAATCTAACTTATGTACCAGTTATATTGTACTCATTTGTATACATATATGTTAAATAAACCTTGTTTGTTTGTTAATATTTATGTCATGACCATTCTTTCTAATTACATGCAATCCACTGAACATAGGAGAACCATTAAATGCGGGGCTCAAAGGCCAATACACAAAAAACCTTTGAGTTGAACACAACGCAATTCTGTTGCTGCGAGTACGCTCACTGTGACACGTTGAGTGAGACTTGAGGGCACAGGATTTTGTCCTAATTTAAACTGCTAGAGAGATCATTTAAAACCCAGGTTTTTCTGGATTCACATGATGTTGTGCGGTCTTGCTGAAGCGAGTGATTCACAAGTACATTGATAGGCAAGCACATAATATGACGGAAAACTCTGTGGAACACTGTTGCTAATCGTGACCAGGATTAAATGTGCTTTTGCGGGATGAAAAACCACTTTTTTATATGAAAGCTTGTGAGTTATGAGGATTACTGTAAACTGAAGAGCAGAGTCACACCAGGAGAAACTAATGAATAGAAGACAAAATAAAAGGGATTACTGTTGTGATAGAAAGGAAGGGAAAACGTCCCATTAGTGATTTTGTGTGTATACAGAGAATGGTCAGAGGCATTTTAATCAATTTTCATTTTCTTTTTCAGCAATACAAATAACACAGTCCTCAAGTACATACATAGTAGTAACACTTAGCAACCAGAAGCATTTAGAAGTAGTTAATTGATGTGTCAGAACAGATAATAATAATAAATTAAAAAAAAAAAAAAATTCTAGTTGCTATATGTTAGAAACTCATTTTGTTTGTAGCATTGCTCAGTACTAACAGTTTAGTTCTGTTTCAGCTACGTAAAGGTAAGTACACTATTTTGGAGGGACCTTTCCACAACAAATTTTACTCAAATATTAATAGAGTCATCTAATATAACATACACACTTATAAAAAAAACATGGAAGAGCAAATCCCACAAACTTCAACCGACCTTTCTGCTGCATTGTTTGATACGCAACAAACGCAATCCCTCCCGAATCTGACAGGCCGCATGTGGCTAATATCGCAGGTTAATTGGGTCTTGTGCCTACATTTTTTGGTACAGATGAAGGCCCATCTGTCGAATATTTTTTTGAAACTTTAGAAAGCGTAGGGAAATTAGCGGCTTGGCGAAATCCTGAAATCATAGCCATTTCAAGATCAAAATTTCGTTCTTTGGCAGCGGAATTTCTAGCACAATCCACTGAATTACGTAAGGAAAAAAATTATAACGTGTTCAAAAATGCTTTCTTAGCTCAGTATGAAAAAATGGAACCTGTAGTCACATGCTTAAGCGAATTCGCTAATACTGTGCAAAAACCTACAGAAAATGTGGCTAGTTTTGGCGCCAGAATTACGAATTTGGCAAGAAAGGCATTCAACATACAGAATGAAACTTCCGAGGCAAAAATGATTTTAGATCAGGCAATGTTAGCCCAGTTTCTTAGGGGTGTTTCAAATAAAATTAAAAGGATGGTCCTGTCACAAAATCCATTAACTTTCCAACAAGCAATTATTATCTCGAAACGTGAGGAGATAAATGAACTTCTTACAGAAACAAAACATAGATCCGTTAACACCCTTTGCGGACAAACTAACAGTGACCTACAACAATAATACGAGACCTACAACAATCGTTATATACTCTATCAGTAAATAACGTTATGCAAAATAAGTTAGAAACGCAAGGTACTACTAATAATGGAATTAAACCATGTCAAAATCATGGTTTAATTCCATTATCTTTTTCCACACAGAGTTACAGAGCGTCCCATATTTGGAATTCGCCGTCTGACGAACGAAGAGATGATATGCCTTCAGGCGTCAAGTACAAGCAAATCAATGGTTCAGAGAGACGCGATTTTGCTCCGTGCTATGCTGGGAAGCATGTATACTATAAACCTACGTACGAAGCAAGACAGTCGGAAGGACGCTCTGCGGCTGCCGGTCGCTGCAGAAGCTGCCGACCGATGCCAATTTATCCTAACCATCCGTGCCCAAGTCGCGGAGCATGCGAATACACTGCGTTACCAAAATATCGGTCACCCTATGTTAACAGACAAAGTTGTAATTTTGATGGAAATGGGTTTAGAAATGCAAATAAAATGTATTATAATAATCGAAATAGGACTAATATGAACTCTTACACAGGGGTAAGAAAAGAAATACCTAGAAATGAGTTTAATCAGGGACAAACTCACCCTAAAGCGATTTTTGGTAGGTCAATGAACCAGGTAGACAATGTAAGTTACAGACAAGATAGAGATAGGTATTTCTGACATAAACGAGTGTTTGAAGGAAATAGAAGGGACTATCAGCGTCATAGAACTGTTTTACCAGGTCAAAATTATTATAGAGGAGATAAATCTTATGCCACCCACAAAAATGTACAACATGGAGTTTATATTTTAGATAACGATTCTCAATTGCCATTGATCATGGGATCAATTCAAAATGTTGAGGCTAAATATTTGGTAGATTCAGGCGCTAGAGGAACATTAATAAGTACAGACTTATTTAATAAAATTAAACATGATAAATCTCTAAATCCAAGAGCCCCAAACTTGACTGTAACTGGTGTTTCTGGATATGTAGTACACGATCCATACTGAAGTTACAGTAAACATTAAGCTGGACAGTGCAAGTTTTCAAGATAATGTTTTGGTAGCTAATGGAAATTTCACAGGACAGTATGACATTATATTAGGGTTGAATGTTTTAAGACGTTTTTCTTTTATAATAGACCTAGGTAAAAGAATCATATGGTCAATCCCATTGAATATTTGTTTAAGAGAAGTAGGTGTTAGGGAACGAATTATGAGTTCTAAACCTGTGGTAGCTAAGCTCACATGTAAACATGTGCTATCAGGATTGTCCAAAAGGGTTGTGACAGCATATTGTAACCAGCTTGCTGTTTCCACAGAACAACTGGTGTTAACAGAGCCTAATTATAACCTAGGTCGTGAGGACTTAGCTGTCTGTTGTTCAGTGGACCAAGTACAGTCCGATGGATTGGTATCAGTTCTGGTGGCAAATTTGTCGACTGAGCCTTTATATCTTCCAAAGGGGATGGGAATTGCTAGTTTGGAAAGGGTTGAAAATAATCCAGTTACTTTTGCAGGCAAGGAAGTAGAAGAAAATAAGACATCTCGTGTGACTTTAAAAGATTTTAATCTTGATCATTTGACTGGTGATGAGAAACGTAAACTTTCAAGACTTGTTGTATGAATATAGAGATGTTTTTGCCAAGTGTCCAGCTCAGCTAGGAAATTCAAAGGTATTTAAACATAGAATTAAACTGACGGACAATATACCAGTTAAGCAGTCAGCTTATAGAGTTCCTTTCTTGTTGAAAGATGAAGTTCGAAGGCAGGTGAATGAACTTTTGGAGGCAAACATCATTCAACCCAGCAACTCCCCATATTCAGCGCCAATTGTTTTGATGCACAAAAAGGACCAATCATATAGGCTTTGTATTGATTTTCGGAGATTAAATTCTAAAACTGTTTCAGATGCATATCCTGTCCCAGATTTGAATGAAATTCTTCAACTTCTAGGGAAAGCGCGCTATTTCACTTCGCTCGATTTGCACAGTGGTTTCCACCAAATTGAAGTGCACCCCGCCGATCGTCACAAAACCGCTTTCACCACTGGTGAATCCTTATTTGAATTTTGGAGAATGCCTTTTGGCCTTCGTAATGGAGTAGCATCGTTTGTGAGAACTATGTCATTGGTGCTTTCTGGCCTGGAAAATCAATCGATATTTGCTTACCTCGATGACGTAATCATCGCTTCATCCGATCTTGATTCACATTTTTTGAAGTTGCAAAAGGTTTTCCAGCGTCTGAGAGAATACGACCTTAAGCTAAAACCTAAGAAATGCGAGTTCCCGAAAGAACAGTTAAAATATCTTGGCCACCTGGTGAGCAGCGAAGGCATTCGTCCCGATCCAGAAAACTTAGTCGCCGTTCGAGACGCTCGTCCCCCGCGGAACGTAAAACAAGTGCGATCTTTTCTCGGAATGGTGGGATTCTACAGGAAATTCATTCCCAATTATGCGGAGATAGCGAGACCTCTCACTTCGCTAACAAAAAAAGAAACACCTTTTGTTTGGGACTGTTCCACGCAGCAAGCTTTCGATCAATTGAAAACTGCCTTGACAACTGAACTCTGTTGTTTTTTCCTGACTTTACAGACCCATTTCTCTTATCAACTGATTCCTCGGTGTACTGCGTAGGGGCCTGTCTCGAGCTTCAGATGGATGAAGATTCAAGACAGCCAGTTGCCTATGCTTCTAGACTATTAAAGAAGTCAGAATTGAATTATAGTACGACGGAGAAAGAGGCTTTAGCTATTATTTTCGCAGTAACAAAGTTCAGACCTTTTTTAGTGTCCAATCATTTCACCCTGATAACAGATCACCAACCCTTGAGTTATTTGCTCAATTTGAAGAATCCATCCCCCCGCTTAGCGAGATGGAGCATGCTTTTACAAGAGTACGATTTTCAAATCGTGTACCGTCCTGGTAAGGTGCATTCAAATACAGATTTTCTTTCAAGGCCAGTGTTAGAAGAGGATGAAAAAAAAGGCCGAGGAAGGCTAAAACAACTGAGTTAGTTGCTCCAATATCAGCTGATTTCACCATGGAGTCACTGGTGATGCCCCAGCAACAAACCAGAAATTTAATTAAAACCCTGCAAAGAGAAGATCCAGTTTTACAAAAGTTAATTGAACAGTTGGAAGGAAAACCCCAGGCATCAGCAAAAATCCCAGATTCCTTCTATTTATCTAAAGAGGGAATACTATATCACTACACTTTATCTGACCCTGGAGCGACAAGAGAAGAGCCAACAGAACAATTAGTAGTCCCCGTTGGCTTGGAGACAGAGGTATTGAAAGCATGTCACGACAGTGCTCTTAGTGGAGGACATTTAGCTCTACAGAAGACATTAGAGAAGGTAAAAAAGAATTTTTTTTGGATTGGGATCTACAGCGACATTAACTATATTGAGTCATGTCCATCGTGTATGGAACGTAAAGGGTACAATCCTAAAGCCAAAGCAGCTCTGAGGAGAGTTCCCAGCGAAAATTCACCTTGGGTGCGAGTGTCATTAGATATCCTAGGACCACTTCCTAGGTCCTTGAGAGGACACAAATATTTATTGTTAGCAGTGGATAATTTCACTCGTTATGTTGAAGCAATTCCACTCCAAACTCAGAAGGCAGATGAGGTAGCCACAGCATTTATAAACAATGTGATTGCGAGACATGGAATACCTAAATACATTCTCACTGATCAAGGTACAAACTTCATGTCCTCATTGTTGCGACAAGTGTGTGAGAAATTGAACATCCATCAACTCCGTACGTCTAGCTTCCACCCACAAGCAAACGCAAAAGTTGAACGTTTGAATCGCACTTTAGCTAACATTTTATCCCATGTCGTAAATCAGACTCAGACGGATTGGGATCAGATGGTTCCATTGGCTGTGGCTGTATATCATGCTGCAACTCACAGTTCTACTCAAGAAATACCCAACTTTTTAATCTATGGCAGAGATTTAGTGTTACCTTCAGATTTATGGCATGCAAAATTAAGGCAAAGTTATGCGTCATTGGAGAACTATTCAGAAGAAATGTGTGTATGACTTAGGAGAGCTTATGAAATTGTTTCTGAACATTTGGAAGAAGCAGTGCAGAAGCAAGAACAACGTAGAGCAGCAGTGGCTGTGAATAAGAATATTCAAGTAGGAAGTCTTGTTTACCTTTTCACTCCTAAGGTGAAAGTCGGTACCACGAAGAAACTGGCTCGCTTGAGTACAGGACCTTACAGGGTAATCAGTCAACCTTCATTAGTAAACTATGAAATACAGAATATAAATAAGCCTAAGGACAAGCAGATTGTACATGTTGATAGATTGACAAAGGTAGTAAATAGAAAAGTGTTTCCTGAACTTAGAGTAGAAGAGCCAGAAGATTCCGAAGATAGTGAACTACAAGATCAATCTGGTACAGAGACAGTGCCAAAAGAAACATGGATCTTTGATGAACCCATTGTAAAAGAATGTGCTTTAATCTCACCCATAGACCCCCAACCTGTGTATTTTCAGCCAACTAGAACTGCACCTATTCCAGAACCATTGAAGAAGTCTCCCAATGAGAGCCAGAATAGGCCATCAGTGATAAAACAGTCTGAAGAGACAGTTGAATCCACCCATAGGCCAGCACAGACACATGACTATAATTTGCGCAGTCGTAGTCGTGTAACTCGCACACCATATGTGGTAACCCTTAATCCACCGTCACAAAATGGAGCCAGAATTCCCGAATCAGCTTCTAACAGTAGAGTGGAAACAGAACAGGGAAGCTCTTCTAATGAAACAGAGATGCAGAAAGATCAACCAGCAGATCAAAATACTGAAGAACAAGGAACTGCAGATCAAGCAGAACAATCGAGTGGTATAGATAGGACTATTCAGTGGATGCTAGGTCCACTTGCTTCGAGACTGGATTCACAGAATAGTGATAAGGGCTTTGATGTGGCAGGTCTTATCAGAGATGCCTGGAAAGATTAAAAAAAAAGTAAAATTGAAATTTGTGAGAAAGAGAAAACAGTATGAGGAAAAGTTTTGTTATTATGTTCATCCGTCTTTAAAGTAAAGGAGCCAGTTCTTAGAAAGGGAAAGTTACACAAGAATGATGATTCCAGTATCATGATAAATTGATTCATAGTGTCGTGAGATGAATATTGCATTCGGCTAGAGATGATTTGATTATAAAGTTAAGAGATGCATTAAATGAGGCTTCGGATTAATTAAAGTGTCAGACCCATGTAATTTATACTTCCTAGGGGAAAAGAAAGGTTAGTTTTCATCAAACTCTATCATTGTGTTTATCAGCAGTTTTGTTATGGATGATACAGTGAGCAAAGAGGATTAAAGGATGAAGGTGAAAGCACGGAAAAAGAATATGGATTTCAAATAAAGGCAAGAGTTATTTCCAGGAGTTTTTTAAAAAAAAAATGAAGGGTAAAAGAAGATAAGTATCAGAACTCCTATTCAAATTTTCCATTGAGAAAATATTTTCTTATGGAACCTATATTATCACCCTCTTCCCACAAAACATGTTACAATTATAGGCCAATGTAGAGAGGAAGGTTGCAGTTGGGACTAGGGCCTTATGGGTGCGCCCCCTAGTTTCTTTTTGTTTTCTCTCTCTCTCATTGCATGGCAAAAATTACAGTCCAAGAGAAATGATCCGGGAAAAAAAAAATCTATATATATTTCGGTGTTTTCTTTTGAAGAACGGATGAAATAAGTGGCCTGAGGATGGCTGGTTCCGCCCAGTCACTGCTTGTTTTGTTGTTCCTCTGAAGAGAAAAGTAGAGTTAAAGAAATAGTAACACCCGTATTTCTAGATGAAGATAAGAGGACCTTTCCTTGTACCATTTTGAAAAGAATACTCAGCCTCTTCCTGAGTTAAAGTTTTGAAACAATATAAATCAGAGTAGTAGTTCCATAAATAATCATTTTTTTTGTAAAGAAGTATATCCACTAATTGCAGTTTTATCACATGTGACGTTAAAAGGGTAAGTGATATTGTATTAAAGTAAAAAGGGTTTAGACAGTACGCATATTGAGTCTACATCAACAATAATAAAAAGAAAACAGAAATCAAACTGTTGAAATATCGCTCTTGTGCTCTTGCCTTGGAGAATCCAAACAGTTGATAATTAAAACCGTGTGCTGATTGAGCAGATCAGAGCTCACTTTTTTCAAGTTTAGAGAATGGGTTCCAATTCTTTTTATGGGAATCTTGTTAGTCTGTCATGAGTGACTTGTGTGTTTCTGTTTCGCAAATAAAAAGAGAGATCCAAATTTTGAAAAGAAAGGAAAGGAAATAGGAAAGTGACAGTTTTGGAATGTGAACAAGTACAAGAAGAGTGAGGGAAAGTGTATAGATGAAGTGTAAATGACTTGACACCTCACCCCCTCTCCTTTAAGTCGAAACAAAAAGTGAAAAGACGAATAAAGGTTGTGAACATGTTATTTGAACATATTGAACATAGGGTAAATGTGAAGAGGGTAAATGTGATCCACTTAACATTTTACCCTCTT
Source organism: Mastigoproctus giganteus (assembly GCF_048544385.1). Classification (NCBI taxonomy): domain Eukaryota; kingdom Metazoa; phylum Arthropoda; class Arachnida; order Uropygi; family Thelyphonidae; genus Mastigoproctus; species Mastigoproctus giganteus. The sequence continues at coordinate 50,472,484 of NC_143577.1, forward strand.
CTTGCTCAGCTGCTTCGATGAGATTTTTCAGGATGTCTTAGTTTTTTTTTGTGCACGACGGTTGATTTTCTTCAGAATGCAAGAAGTTCTCCCATTCAGAACTGTAGTGAACATTTAATCTTTCTCCTGCCCCGACATGGTGTTCCAGCCAATAGTGAAGGACTATCTCCATGAAATCACTCAAGGAACATTATGTTATCTTCACAGCTGACAAGTTTACTCAGTGGCCTTAAAGTTTAAGGATTTGTGAAGCCAAGAACTCTCTCTGTCTGGAGAGTTAGTGAGATATCCACCATCAGAAAGTGCTGAACAGTTAAACTATGTAATTGGTCAGTTGATATAACTGCCTAAATTTTTACAGTTCAATTTGTAGTCTTATAACATTGCAAGTATAAGTTGGAACTTGCAGCCATATTTATTCAATGTATTCTTTGATTTTTTTGTTCTTCTTGCAAATAATATATAGAATTTGCAATTATATTTGAGGATTTATATTATATAATCTCTTAGTTTTTGATGTTTTCTATATTTTCCTTTTAAAAAAAATTAAATAAGAAAGAATAAGTGAGAAATGTTCACGTGTTAGAAGAATTTTTTTTTTGCTGTTTGCTTGATATATTTACAAATGCATTCATTATAAAAGAATGTCTAGTGTATTGTATACTTGTATTGTCTCAATTATTAAATGTCACAATGAATAGTATGTCTAGTTTTATATTATACTAATTATGCTAAAACAAGAATAGATATTGATTCTTTGATTTTTCTATTGCATGTAATGCTATTGTGTCAAGTCAATAATACGATTAAGGAATTGTGTCCAGAGAATTCTTTGAGAAGAAGTTCCAGTATTTTCCCTAACCAACAATGAACAATCCTATCAGTATTCCAGTGCTTCAATTGTCCAGTTCGTAGAGAACATTCAGTGCAATGATATCAAAACAATATGTTAAAAAAAAAAACGGAAATAAATGAATAAAATAAACATTATTACAATATAGACATTGCATATATGATAAACACCTCGTAACTCCTCTTGTGAAAATAGACTTTCTAGTATGTGATGTTTGTTTAACGTCTGTGGAGACCAGTTTGTCGGTTCAACCAAAGTAGGATTGTTGGATGTGAAAATTTATATAAAATTATTGTTGTTTGTTATTAGGAGACTCAGAAGATTTTAAAAAAATTGTTGTTAGACACATTATTTCTGTTTTTTTGGGGTACCATTTATCATAGTTAATTCAAATTCTGTAAGAGGAGAGATGTCTGTGACTTCTGTTTTTTTTTAATACCGGAAGATTTCGTGTTTCAAAATTACTTCATAGAAACTCATAAATTTTGAGCATGTAAAATTATTTTTTTTTTGTGCACAAAATTTATCGCGGTAGGATAAAGGAGTGTAAAAAGGCAAATATTTTCATTTTTTTAGCCCTTTTACTTGCTTTCAAGAAGTAATTTCGCCTCATAGTGCCGAATACTTTTTTTCAGTGACCTGTACAACTAAAGGATATCGCGATAGCGTCACTTGATGGAGCTTAAGCTTTTACTTTCATTTCTATCACACCAGGGGTGCGGTCGCCGTAATACTACACTCAGTGACGTCACCTGTTCTCCTGTGTAACGGGAGCGTTGATCACGCAGGGTCCTAAGAACAGAGTAGATTGTTATACGAGTAGAAATTAGAGAACAAGACACAGTATGTCTTGAATAATCAGAACTCTATAAACACATTAATATAACATATCATTTTATAGGTGTTAAATCCCACGAGTTGGCAGTCACAAGTGTAGTGCTTTTCCCCACATTGTTGATGCGTGAGATCAGTAAAAGGTCATGAGAGATTTCAGTTGGGGGGATGCAGAGATGTATATATTTGAGAAGGGGAAAAATAAGGACACACACAGTTAACTTTGTGCGAGACATGACAGGAAGAAAAGAGCAGTGAGAGTTTTGGCCGATTTTTGTCATGGTGTGAAGAAAAAGTCAAATAATAATTACTAGGGAAAAGATGAGAAAAGAACCATATTGATGTCTGATACAGATTTCCCCCCCCCACCGAGGCAGTGCAGAATATTTTCGGGTAAGTCAACCCTTATTGTTTAATAACAAACTGTATTAAATTACCCAAAGGCAGAACCTACCATATGCATACGTTTTAATGCATTTATAAGACATCTTTCCTCACATATATATAAATATACCCAGACAATTGTATTATTTTCTTAGTATTCAGTTTTAATAGAGAATGCGACTTATTAATTTAATTGTCAAATACTAATTCCACTATTAAGTTAATATAATTCCCTGTTCTAGTATTTGAACAGTGTTATGTTATGTCGAACACAAATTATTTTGTTCTTGCTAGAGAATTAATGTAAAAGCCACATGAAGAACATTACAAAATTATAATATTGCTAAAGCAAGATACTGATTGTATCCAGTTAGTTTATCTAACAATTACATACCAATTAATCTAACTTATGTACCAGTTATATTGTACTCATTTGTATACATATATGTTAAATAAACCTTGTTTTTTGTTAATATTTATGTCATGACCATTCTTTCTAATTACATGCAATTCACTGAACATAGGAGAACCATTAAATGCGGGGCTCAAAGGCCAATACACAAAAAACCTTTGAGTTGAACACAACGCAATTCTGTTGCTGCGAGTACGCTCACTGTGACATGTTGAGTGAGACTTGAGGGCACAGGATTTTGTCCTAATTTAAACTGCTAGAGAGATCATTTAAAACCCAGGTTTTTCTGGATTCACATGATGTTATGCGGGCTTGCTGAAGCGAGTGATTCACGAGTACATTGATAGGCAAGCGCATAATATGACGGAAAACTCTGTGGAACACCTTTCTATTGTTCTCGAGCGACCCTTTTTCTCTCCTATTTACTGACGACTCTGCTACCTGTTTTAGACCTTCAGATTTGTTTACGGTACTTGTAGCTGAGGGTTTATCCATCTGTTGGTAGAAATTTGTGCGCAGTAATTCCCACGACTCTCCCTTCCCTTCGATTAGCCCTCTCCTTAATTTAATTTTCCCCCTTTTTTAACGATCCACTTTATTCAATTTATTTGATTTGTCATATTTTATTTTACAATATAACTATTCCTGACGTATCCTTTCTTATTAAATTTCTCAGTTTGGGAACGACAATCTGTTATCTTTATATACAATTTCCTTGTAAGATTTTATATATTACAGTATTTTCGTTTTCATAATATTTTACTTGTTGACCGGTGTTATCATGACCAACCCGAATGCAGTCTGTCCTATGACATTCTAACTCTTTGGATAAACTTTCCATTCAGTGAATATTTGCTGAATTGATTGATGACGTTGAGTTGATTTTCTTTATGCAAATCAACTCGTAAAAGAATAAGAGAAGTTTACCTCAATATGATATGTAGAATACTTCCGTATGATACTCTTCAGAAATTAAAACGAAAACAATTAAAAAATCGAAAATTGCAATTTTGCAATTTTTTCGTTAAATTCATTTTTAATTGTATTCATTTCATTTTTGACTATTTTTAATTATTTCTTACTGTAATGTAAGATTTTCGTTTTTTTAATTGTTTTCGTTTTAATTTCTGGAGAGTATCATACGGAAGTGTTCTACGTATCATATTGAGGTAAACTTCTCTTATTCTTTTACAATTATTGATATCAACGTAGAACGTATTGAACATTATAGCTCTGGTTCATACTAGCAAATCAGCTCGGTATCATCTATCAACCAAACATTATCTTTGCATTTAGCTTCTTAAACGATGAACCTAATATTAAAATTACAGCTGTATCTTATTCTACATCCATTTTAATAACTGTTTGGTGTGTGGTGGCAATATTTATTCCAATGATCATCAGGTAATTACTTTCTCAATTAATCTCGTTCTTCCTGTTTGCTCACCGCCACTTCTGAAATTCAGAAGAGACTCGCTTAATCGCATTTCCAGGGAACGATTTACTGTTTCCATTGTCAAAGATTTTCCAAGTGTCAACACAATTGAAGTTCTCTCTGCAAATGAACTTTTTTCTTCTATAATGTTTAAACCGCATGTTGCGCACATTATGTTGATCAAATCAAATCACCTGAAATAAAAATACTTCACCTGTGTAGAGTTTAGCTATTCTTTGCTAATAGAGCCTAACAATCGTACTTTTCGCGGATGTTTTCTCCACCGCTTCTTCAGTGATCCTGCAGTATTAAAGAGTACCATAGAGTATCATCCATCAACCAAACAATTCTCTTTTTGTTCTCCGAATTTGTGTACCGCCCTTTTTTTTTGTTGGCCCACCTTCGCTCAGAAATTAAACCACTTGTACTTCAATATTTAAATTTACATCCCGACTATTCGGGAAGAGTTCTTCAGTTTGGTTGTTTGGTGTTTTTGTAAGAATTACTGAAGAAAACATCCGCGAAATGTATGGCTGCTAGACTTTATTAGTAATTAATAGATTCGAAACCCTAGTAATTAATAGATTCGAAACCCTTAATGGGTGAAGTGCTTTATTTTCAAGTGATCTTCTCGTCAAGTTTGTCTGCGCGGTAGCACAGTGGTATCGTCACCGTGCTCCCCACACTGGGTGGAAAAGGCCCGGATTCGAATCCCGTTGATGATGATGCGAGGAACTTTTATGAGCCTTTTTCACTCCATGGCTGAGTTAGTCGGTCTCAGGCGTAGAGAGCAAGGTCCCCCTGTAAAACTGGGGTTTTTCGTCCAGCAAAGCAGGCAAATCGACCACAGAACACACCCAATTTACAGTCATAATACCCATGGGGAGTTGAAAGTGAATTTCCAGGTGACCCTAATATAATAATTTTTTTAGTTCTCGTAAAGGTTGCGTGGTAATTATAATCACCGTCCTCACCACACCAAGTGGAAAAGGTCCCGCGGTTCGAATTCTGTAAATGACGCGAAAATATTTCATGGGCTTTTTTTCACTCCATGACTCAGATAGTCTGCCCAGCCGTGGCTAGTGTCCTCGTGGGCAGAACAGTTCGTACAATCACCGGCTCCCCTCACCGGGTGGTAAGGACATGAATTCATATCCCGTCGATGACGAGGAATTTTTACGGGTCTTTATCATAACGTGGCTGAGTTAGTCGGTCTCAGACGTGAGTAGCATGGTTTTTCTCGCGGAAACTTGGGTTTTTTGTTCAGCAAACTGCAAATCGATCACAGAATACACGGTGTGATAGGAAGAGGTTATTGGTCCTTATTGTTTTCGTAAATATCTGAGGGAATAGAAATTATTTAGGACTAGATTTTCTCCAATGGGATATTGAAATTCTCAATTTCAAAGTGATGCATTTTACTAATGAGCAGGATATCGACTTATTCACCAATATCACTAAGATGAAGAAAGAAACTGTGAGTCTAAGACTAAGGAATATATATATATATATTTTTTTTTCAATTTTATTTAATTAATTAATTATGTCAGCGCATCCAGTTATACAGTGAAAATATAGTCATTGCCTAAAAATTAATGTGTTTTGAATTGTTTACGCTTTCGCAGTTATATTACCCTATACTGTTATCTTAAGTGTACATTTATTAACTCTTTTGTATCGCGATCGTATTTTTTGCGTATTGCCTGTATAATGATGCTTATCTGTGCTTTTCTGTTGAAAGCTATGGTCTTTATGTGATGCTTATGTTCCTTGTGTGATTAGTTCATATTTTTTATTTCTCTACGTATGTAATTTTTTAAATCTTATCACGTGAACGTCCTATTTATCGATTATATTCAAAAAAATTAATGGAAACCTTTTTGGTAATAATTTATTTCTCCTTTCTGCTGTAGTTTATATGAATCTAGGAAAAAAAATATCTGGGAGGGAAAAAGTCCAATTTTTTTTTTCGCTAAAATCTATATATGATCACTGAAACCGAAAAACATAATTAACTCAAATACTGGCCTTCTGTGGCAGCCTAGTCGATGCGATACAACTCCCTCTGCGACTCATTTTGGGAGGTCCAGGTTCAATTCTTGTCAACCACTGGAGGAACTGCTGAAGTACTCTTTATTCGATGCTGTAGTTAACCGATGCTTTTTATCCCGGCAAAGTTGTTTGTACAGGCAAAGGGATAACCCGGATATTTTTATCCTATTACAAGTTTATATGGATAGACGTCAAAAGTGACACATCAAAAGTTTAAAATTAACTAATTAATTGTATGCCATATGTTCAATTTTATTTGCGTTATAGTAACGAATCTACAAAATAAACATGCTTCTTTTGGGAAATTTATGAACTTTTAATGTGTTATTTACCGAATTATTCCTGTGTTCGAATTTTCCAACACTGTAGCAAAGTGGTATAGGCAGTGAGTCTGGCTAAGTTCAAAGTGGAATTGGATGGTTACTCTGTCCTTTAGGAATGGGAATAGTATTAATATTCTGTTTTATTATTGTTATATCTTTTTATTGAAGATTTTCTTTATTTTATTTTTAACTTTATTATTATTTTTTATTTTGGCTGATTTAGAAAAATTCCACTTGTATCAGTATTCAATGAAAGCAAAGCCTTTCATTTCAGGATTTAAAATAAGAAAAAGTAGTCAGATTACTTTAATTATTTTACTACTTTTGATCATAGCGCTCATCTATTTTCTTATCAACAGTTCCCAACACGAATGGTTAATTAGTATTTTAAACGCAGTTTCGCAGAATACCAAATCACGCCTTTGTTTTTACCATAAAAAACAGTAAAAAGAAAGACTATCTTTACTTTTTAATAGCATATTTTATAACGTGTTTATTAAGACGTCGATATCAGATCTCCTATCAGATTTTGTTTTCCGCTTGGGCCCAAAAAAATTTCACGACAAATCAGATTTACTTTCTAATTAAATAAATTAACATAACTAGCGGTTATAGTTTAATGTCTGTCCCTGAAATTAAGTCGCATGTGAGTCATTCAGAGGATATTTGTCAAACAGCTCCCATTTGGTCTGTCACCTAGATGATGCCGATAACTAGATAAACTTATTTACCATACTAGAAGAACAGGTCAAACAAATCCACCTTGGATACTAAAAGAGAAACTGCCTTCCGAAAAACGAGATTGAAACTACTGTATATGCATGTTTAGCACATGGGTTGATCACCGAGCAACATTTATTTTGGTTTTTGTTTTGTTGTGCTGCTACTGATTTCAATGATTAATGATCACTTTTTATGACAAGTGCTGTTAATTATATATATAAAAAAAAAAAAAAAAAAAAAAAAACGCTTCACGGAACAAACTGGGATACGTTAATTTTGTGTAATTTGTTATATACACCACATTGTGTTTATAATAAAATAAAATAAGCCCATCACTTTGTTAGTGTAATATTCTTCCTTTTTAATAAGAAATTTACTACGTAGGGCGAAATTATTCCCTCCTTTTGGTTGTGAAGCCAGATTGCATCCTGCTCAAAATCTCTCAGTGAATAATCTTTGGACGTCTTGTCAGGAATACATCACTATTCTTTTTTCGAAGTAATACCCATTTTATGAAAAGTTCATTATAGTTGTCGTGGAACTTGAAGCTGATCCACAGTTCACAAACTTTAAAGTGGATTTTTTTCACAGGCCATTCTTGCATGCCTGAATGTCCCCGTTATTCGGTTGTTTTTCTGTTGAACCAAACAGAGAATGACTTCAACGAACCCATTGAGAATATGGATTTCTGCTGTGTCCAAAAATGTCGCAATAACTGTAGCAAGTGGCAGGTCCTTGGGAAAATCTAAGCTATACAGGGTGACTCAAAAATACACGGCATAACTTCAGGAATGAGTTCCTCATATGTAGACAATAAAAATATTTTATATCAACATAGTTCCGGAAATGCTTGGTTTCCGAGTTTTGAAGGTCTGTCTATGACACTTAACTGTTCACATCACCTTATAGTAATTGTTTAAAATGTCCACCTTCTTCCTGAATACAGGCCTCACATCGACGTCTCATGGACTCGCGAAGACGATGTCAAATTCCTGGCATGTTTCGTATTGTCTCACAACCTGCCACAATTCGATTGCGGAGAGTTTCCACATCAGCTACTGGAGTCGAATACACCCATGACTTTAAATGGCCCCACAATAAGAAATCTAGTGTGTTTAAATCAGTGAGTGTGGAGGCCAGGCAGTTGGTCCACCCCCTCTACTTGAGGAGTCGTAGATCTTGGTCGTCCTCTGTCGGCAGCACAAGATGTAAAGGTCCCATGTTCACAAAAGCGGCGATGGATACCTTCAAACGTTTTCCTGTCATCTTCGTTCTGGGAACCTTTCGTGGTACAAACGACGAGCTCCAGAGCATTGCCGTCGGCCAAACCATACATAAAGTGCATATCCGCTTGCTCCTGATTTGAGTACATGGTTGGAATGGAAAACCACCAGATTCTGTCAGTACCTTGTGATGAAGGAAATCACCTGCGGGAGATAAGAAATTCCGATTAATAACTCGGGAACCAATCATTTCCGGAACTATGTTGATATAAAATATTTTTATTGTCTACATATGAGGAACTCATTCCTGAAGTTATGCCGTGTATTTTTGAGACACCCTGTATAAGAAGACAGATCGCTATACTATAAATATTGAGTTGGTTAACGCTAAATACTACACAATTAATTGGCTACAGTAACGTTAAGCATTCATTATTTTGCATTATAAATTATCGTAATTCGAAGAAATGCAGAGAATATCAACCTGAATTGAGTTGGAGAAAAATCCTGAAAATGCCTGGTTCCTCCAATAACACTAATCCAAAGTAACCAGATACTCGTATGCGCTTTAATAAAAGATTATTAATTTCCGTTAATATTTTGGTAGCTTCCACGGAACGTTAATATCTTCCAAAGCAGTAATAATTAACAATAAATAAATCAGAAACAGTAAACATGTCTACAAATTAAATAAAAAAATAATAATATAAAAAAATTACTGATGAAAATTATTATTATTATTATTATTATTATCTGTTTATTTCTCTTTCGAGTGAAAGAGAAAATTAATGGAAGACTTCCTGGAATCCCAGGAAGTGTATTCCGATGAACCCCAGAATCCCTTTCTGGAATTTCAGGGTTCCTTGGAATACACTTTTAAAATTACTAAGTTAAATCAAAGAAATACTAAAAGGATAGGATGAGCAAAAAGTTATGCGTTCATTGGTTGGTTATTGTTGTACGGTTTTAGCTTATTAGCAACTTAGGCCATATTGCGTCGTATATAATGTCTATAAATTGATGTGTTCTGTGGTTGATTTGCTGCTTTCAGGAAGGAAACCCCGAGTTTCTGGGAGAAAAAAACAATACTGCCCTCGCCCGATTAACTCAGCCACGTTGTAAAAAAGATACATAAAAATTCCTGGCGGTATTGGGGGATTCGAACTTAGGGCTTGCAACCTGGTGTAGGGGGTACGGTGATTATACCATCTCTGCTACCGAGGGCTTGAGAGTTTATAATAGAGTGCTTACATTTTATATGGACAGTTGCGTTTTGACTCCAGCTGACAGCCTCCAGCAGCAAGCACGGTAGTTGCAATTGGTATCCTTCCACTCTGTGTAGCAACAGCTTGGTTTGAGTCTCATCTAACTCGGAAGAATACTTATGGGGGTTCAAACCGTGGCCGAGATCGATAGTCTCAGGCGAGGATTGCATGGTTTCTCGTTGAAAAATAGATTTTCATCCCGCAGAAATAGACAAACCGAACACGGGATGCACACAATTTACAGACAGTATGTTGACACTTCATGACCTTGCCTCAGTATAAAAATCTCAGTCAATTATTTTCCAGTTAATGCAATCGTTTCATTTTTTTACTGGCCATTAATCAAAAGACTTACTTGATATCAAATCAAAAGGTATAATCAAAGCTGTATAACCTTCTGTTGTGATAATCTATTCTAACCTTTTTTAACCAAAGGTTACTTATAAGGTTAGTTTTTCATAGTATTTAATGGGTATAGAAGGCTATAGTAATAAAGCCAGCATATAACTGTAGCTGTCACTCGTTTAAAGACGTTAATACCATAAACAATGAACATAAAAAGCTATTGTAGAAAATCTTGAATAAGGAGTTGTCACTTGATAACTGACAGATACTAACCACACCCAAAAGTCCAATTTCATCCACAAATTAACCATAGTAATAAGCTGACTATAAGGTTTCCAGAACATTGCGTTCCCACTTACTCTTGATTTCTATGGCCTTTCCCCCAGTTATTTTTTAGTAATAAGTCATACTTTGGATATCAATTAATCAATTGCTTCCCTAACAAACTATAACAAACATTAACAGACATGACTTGGAACACCTTACTAATTTGTAAATACTCGAATAATTTAGAGCAAACGCATCATGTTACGAAAGCTATAAAACACAATTGTACAAGTAGAGCCTCATTGTGTACGTAGCAATACGAAAGGTAGATTTGCTGTTTAGTGCATCGATCTTATACGAGGGGCGTTTGAAAAGTTCGGGCCAGAGTGTGGAGGGTTTATTTGAGGAATCTGGTAACATCCTACTTTTCAATCGATGTCCCATTTGGAGTCAATACACTTTTGCTGCAATGCGTTGATTCCAGCGGCGAAAAAAAAAAAATTCTATTGGGCCTCCTGGAATACATTCACTGCAACAATGACCTTACTTTTGGTGGAAAAATGGATGCCAGCCAGGCATTTTTTCAAATTAGGGAATAGATGAAAGTCCGATGGTGCTAGATCTGGTAAATATGGTTAGGGGTGGTCCAAGATTTCAAAGCCGCACACATGAAGTGCAGCCATGGCAATGACAGGCTTATGAGGAGGTGCTTTGTCCTGTTGGAACGAGACTCCTCTGCTGACTTTTCCTCGGCGTTTGCATTTGATGTACATATGCAAATGCCTGACAAGGTCTGCGTAATATGCTTTGTGACTGCCTGGCTTTTATGAAGGTAATTCACTAGCAACACTCCACCAGAATCCCAAAAACAGATACCATCACCTTGCCAGCAGAAGGAGTCTCGACTTCCACCAGAATCCCAATAATAATTGCAATAATAAATTAAATAAATGGTTCTATCCTTCTATGGAAGCCTCGTACTTGATTACTGGGCATGGGTCTCTTAAAAGTAAGCTGCTCCAATTTGGCCTCGAGCAGTGGTCACCAACCGGTGGTTCGCGAAACCCTATGGGTTCGCGAAAGTGTTCCAGGAGGTTCGCAATAAAAATTCTGTAATGGCGTCTGCTTAGATTTACATAGGTATGTTATAGTTATTTTGTAAACTACAAAATATAACTAATAGTAAACAATAAAGTAAAATAAAATTAAATAAAAAGTAAAAATTGCCAAAGAAAGAAACCACATCTCCCATAATTCCTTATAATCAGTTTACTATCTTACAGTATATCATGTTAAATAAATGTTTTTCCTACTACTAATTTTTTTTTAACTCAAGGATCATTATTATGTATAGGTACTTTTTTTTAGAACCTATAGTACTTAGTATCGTGAATGGGTTAAAAAGTTGAAAGAAAATAGTTGTTGACATTGAACTTAAACTTCTGTAGATTGTAATTTTCAGTAAATACGTATGAAGGAAGGTGGCTCCAGAAAACAGAAGTTGAATGAATAAATGAGGAAGAGGAAAAGTTGATTCTGTGAGTTTGAACTTGGACAGCAAAATGATGTTGACTGGTTGCGGCACGTGTTCGGACTGCTCTGAAAGAGAGAACTGGAATTATAGAAGCCAATTTAGAAGAACAGTGCAATGCAAGTATCTATAGAAAAGGCATGCAACAGAAACAGAAAGTCTATGAGACAGAGAGTGGAAATACTCTGTTAGAGATGAGACAGTTAGCCTAATTGCCCTCTTTTGAATGGAATCTGGAAGCCTGAGAGAGGTTTTGGGGGCACCGCCCCAGATGTGGGAACCATATTCCATGGTAGGGCGGATTCGCGATTTCTACAGAGTCAACAGCTGTTTGGAAGAAAAGTAACGCCGAGAGCAAAAGAGAAAACCCAGTTTATTAGATGCAGAGGAAGCAATATTTGTAATATGCTTTATTCCAAGAGAGATTAGACGTCAGGGTAATCCCCAAGATCTTGCCTAGAAATCTGAGCGTCATTGAAGATAAGCATAGGAGCAGAAAAATCCTTTTTGTGAGATATAAGGCAGGACTGAGTTTTAGAAGCATTGAAATCAAGTTATCTTTGCCCCACTGGGGATCAGCATTTAAGGATTTGGCAGTGGATACTCGAAAGTTAAAGTTGTTTGAGCAGGGCAAGGTTTCTCAAACTGGAAGGTAAATGCAATGTGCTATCGTCAGAAAAACTATGGATACGATTTCCGGTAAATGGAAGAAGGCCATTAATATACAAGAGGAAAAGAGTGGGAGAAAGAACGGAACCTTGAGGAACACCAGCATTAGTGGACAAGTTAGAAGACAGAGCGTTGTCTACCATCACCTGCAGTGAGCGGTTAGAGAGAAAACTGGATATCCCGTTACAAAGAACAGCTGGCAAATCATAGGTTGGAAGCTTATTTAGAAGAGCTTTAAAGCCAAACCCGACCAAAAGCCTTTGAAATGTCAAGAGAAATGGCGTGAGTTTCACTAAACTTTTCCATTGAATTTGTCTATAGATGGGTAACATAAGCCAGAATATTACCAGTGGAACGACAGTGACGGAATCCGTACTGGCGATCGTTGATCAGATGAAATATTTCCAGATATGTTTAAGAGTTAGCGGTTAATTGATTCTCCATTAATTTGGAAAGAGTAGAAATAATTGAAATGGGACGATAATTGGATGGAAAGTATTTTTAGGAACATTTTTAGTAACTGGCTGGATATGAGCAAATTTCCAAGCAGAATAAAAAAAACACCTTTGGAATAAGAATGTGAAAAAAGACGACACAAAACAGGAGTAAGCTCAGGAGCGCAGGTTTAGAGAACAAGTGGAGAAATATCATTAGGACCTGGAATTTTCTTAGCATCAGATTCATCAAAATCTTTCTGACATCCTTTTGACGGAAGTCCACAGGAGGCATTGAATGGAATGTGCTGGGAATGGTTTGAGGTGATTTACCAAGATCATCAATACACGAGTTGGAAGAAAAATAGGATGCTAGCAGGTCAGCTTTATCTTTGGCTGATGTGGTAACGGAACTATCTGGTTTTGCCAGAAGTGAGAACAGAGATGAGCAAAAATTGCGGCCAATAGCTTTGGCAAAAGACCAGAATGCTCAGCTACCATTTGGACTAAAAGCAAGTTTTCTACTCTTAGCCTGTTTGAAATCTAGTTTCTACTCTTAGGTACCCTAAGAGTAGAAACTAGATTTCTACAGCAGCACGTTAGAGAGGCAACAAGAGGGATGAATACTCTTGATCTGATTATCAGCAGTGATTATTCATGCAGTAAGCATCTGCAGATAAATGAACCATAGGTGCCAGTGATCACAGTGTATTGATTTAGGATTTACTTAAAGTTGTAACTACCGTCTAGGGTGAAGGAAGGGGTTTTTGGTTTCGTAAAGGTGGCTACATTAGTCTCAGGCAGTTTTAAATTCTATACCGTGGGACCAACTGATAATGTTACCATCACTAAATTCTAAATGGGAAGCGTTCAAGGAATTAATCATAAAAGCTACTAGGCTTTTCATACTAACTATGAAATACTCTTCAAGGTATAGGCCTAAGTGGATATCAAGTGAACTGATCAAACTCGTGGCAGAGAAGAAAAGTGCATGGGATGCATATAAATTATCAGGCGACACAGAAGCCTGTGGCAGATATAAGCTAGCCTGTAATCAAGTCACAAAGGAGGTCAGGCAAGCGAAGGCAGATTATGAGAAGTCTTTGCCGAAGGATCCGGAAAACTTTTGATACTGTTGCATACAAAAGACTGCTGTACAAATTGGAGCAGTGTAGTATTAAGGGCAGATTGCTGCCATGGCTAAAGAGATGGTTGAGTGGGAGAAGACAGAGTGTGGTAATCAATGGAAACTGCTACTTCATGGACTAAGATTATAGAAAACAACAATGGACCCAACACCGAACCTCCCCCGAAAGGGTTCGGTGTTGGGCCCATTGTTCTTTTCTATATTTATCAATGATATTGATGAAGGCATATCAAGCGTAATGTCCAAGTCTGCTGAAAATACAAAGATTGGCAGGGTGGTTAATGACAGTATGCTACTGCAGCATGATTTAGAAAAGTTAGGCAGATGGGTTGAGAAATGGCAATTTAAGTTTAACATCGATAAATACATAGTACTGCATATGCGTGGCAGGAACCCCAGAGTAACGTACGAACTATGTATTAACTACACTCAGGATAGTGAAAAATGAAAAAGACTTGGGGTAATTGAAGTCAGATATGAAGTTCTCTGTCCAATGCAGTCACGCTGCCGGTACAACTCATGGTGTTTTATCACTGATGTACAGGAATTTTGCTAGCAGGGATAAGTAAGTGATTGTCCCGTTGTATAAGGCAATAGTCAGGCCACATCTTGAGTACTGCGTGCAGGTCTGGAGGGCTTCATTTTAAGAAGGATGTGGATGTGCTGGAATGAGTACATATATTGAGAAGGACAACGAGGTTGGTAAGTGGAACAAAGGGGTGCTCTTACCAAGAAAGGCTTCAGCTCTACAAAACGTAGCGTTTGGAGACTTGGCATCTACGAGTCGATCTGATTGAGATGTTTGAGACTTTGAGTGACTTGAGCGAGCTAAATGGTGATGAGATTCTTCCTCTTGCTCGGACCACACACATTAGGGGTACAAAATCAAATTGAAGTAGGAAGGTTGCAGAATAGATGTGCGGAAATTTGTCTTTAGTCAGCGCGTGGTTGATTGCTGAAACAAACTTCCATCTGTTGTTGTGGAAGTTCATAATTTAAATAAATTCAAGGAAGATCTAGATAAACTATTGGAGGGAATGAATAGGTGAAATTGGAGAGGTCTTTTTTTGGCTGATACTATATAAACTTGCTTTCTTGCATCATTTGCCACTGCTATTGCTAAGTACAAAAATTTTTAACACTGTGCCACTAACCTTTCATGCAAAAGCCACGAAGTCTTCAAACGCACCTCATATTGATATCAGTTTACCAAATAAATTCAAGGAAGATCTAGATAAACTATTGGAGGGAATGAATAGGTGAAATTGTCTTGCTATTACATTACTCTAAATAAAAAATACTTCTCCAGTGGTTTGTTGTTATTTATTTAAGGAAGATCTAGATAAACTATTGGAGGGAATGAATAGGTGAAATTGGAGAGGTCTTTTTTTTTTGGCTGATACTATATAAACTTGCTTACCATAGTTTCGCCCTTGACTGGGATCTCCTTGGTGGATAGCGGGTACCGTGAAGACCTGAACAACCCAGTGACGAGATGTATCCACAATATGTAGCAACTCGTTGCAATAAATGCAATATACTTCTCTATTAAAAAAAAAAGAAGTGCTTTTTATTTAGATTAACGAAATACTGAGGACACTCATATAGAAGTGCTCACAATATGAGATCAATGTACTAAGTAGAAAATAATTTAATAGATTGTAAACTGAATTTATATGGTAATCGTAATTAATTCTCCTATGTATACATGTTCAAACCTGTTTTCTCCCTCTTGTAAATATATATATATATATATATACAGTATATATATTTATACTATGCCAACTCCAGAAAGTGCATTGTCAAACATTATCTATTGTCCTTTTAATGTATGTATTTTTCTATGTACAACCCTTCTAGCCAACCAGTTGTACAAGCGGTGAAATAAAGCATAGCATCATTATGTACATAATGATGCTATGCTTTAATTATATAATGGTGTTTTGTAAGTACTGAAAATAGGAAACGAAATATATAAGTATTGGTCAGATTTATTTCTGTTCATTGATTCACTCTTAGTGGACAGTTATTGGTTATTGTGAAAGTTAATAAAAACCTAAATACAAAACCTGGTTGTATCCAAAAATAAAAGCAACGCCGTCCCTCTTAACAGTCTGTAAGCATGAACCACACCACAATTATTAGCGATATAGGTTTTTGTTAACTCATAACTTTCTCTAAGATTTAGAATCAGTAAACCACATCCATGTTTTTATCCTTCCCTTTATAATTATACCTCTTTGGTTTCAAACTTAGATATACTTAACCTTTAGGGCGGATTTGTTAGCAGCACTTAACGCTGGTCAGATAGTTTTTGCAGTCTCCAGTGTCGTAAGGTCAATGTGTCATGTACTATTTGCGCCATACATATGTGGAAACTAACCATAAAGGAAGGGATGTACATCTCTATCCTGCAGAAATGAATAATTTCCTATTTCAGGAAAAGTCAAGTTACTCTTTCGTGAGTCATAAATCAAAAGAATTCACTACTGTGCTGTACTAGAGCAGCAGCAGATAATAAAAGAGACAATAACCAGGCCTGTTTCAGATTGTCTACAGTTTTTCATATAAAAATTAAGCGATGCATGCCCTTAGAGCAATTGGCGTCCTTGACGTTTCAACGAAAAATGGGTCAAGCGAATGGTGCCCGCGGGGATATAACTGCAAACCCACCTGACTTTCATACACGTCGTCTCAAGCAGTAATTAAGGACAATAGTAATAAACCTTAACCTCCTCTTGTCACTCATATCATCGGAGTGGACCCTAAAGCTAACCAGCGGTGTTACCTTAATTCCGGTGAACTGAATATAGCCCGAGGGATCATGTTTAAGGAATATTTTATCTGTATCAATCTAGTGTAACTTACAATCGTAAAAAAAGAAAAAAATCTTTGCCACTAATCAATTTAATTAGCCATGCAATCATGTTTCATTTTCAAGGGAACCAAAACACCGTTAAATATGGTAACTGAGCAGGTAGCCAAAAATATTAAAAAGAGGACGTGCGATTTTAGACCCTGAAATGTTCATTCTTTCCCTCCATCTTCCTCCTCATCGGCAAGGGCAACTGCCTTTTTGCTAGTCACAAATTTCACCTATGTACTTTGAAGACTATAAGTTACCCTCGCGGCAGCTCAGTGAATCTTCTCTTCACATTCAGTGGAATAGCGTTGGTTCGAGTTCCATTGCCAGCCGAAGTAGATCAGCTGGCGATGGAACGCGGGAGAGAGTCTCTCTCTCTCTCTCTCTCTCATGCTACCCTCGACAGAGACCGACTAACTCTGCCACGTTGTGCAAAAAGTCGAGGAGAACGTTGAAGTGCAAAAAGTCATCACTCAATTGTGAGTGGGCCATAAGTATACCACCTTTCATAATATCTTAATAAAAGTTCACATTTGTCCAAGATACAACGGGTACAAGTTAACATCACCACCAGAACTTCCAAAACGTTACGACCATACAAATTGAATGCCATCTAGAGTTACAGATGAAGACGGCTTCGGTATGATCCAGTAAAACGGAGACCAATTCACATTCACTGGTGCTGTGAATATCCACAAATGCTCTGTATTTGAGTTTTGAAAGGTGGTATACTTATGCTGTACTCACAATCCAGTGATGACTTTGGTTCGTATTTTTTTGAAGAGATGACACTGCAGGAAATACCAATGTGCACAGTAATTAGTGCATGGTATCTGCTCTTGTAGGAATTTGTCGTGCCACACCTCCACAAATGTAACCCACTGAACAAAACGGTTACATTCGAAGCATACTCACACATTCATTGTGTTACCGTAGGATTCCTATGTACGAGCAGGTTATTGACTATGCAGTTATTATAACTGAGTGCCCTCGCGGGTAGCACAATGGTACCTTTCCTACCCACACTGGGTAGGAAAGGCCTGAGTTCGAATCCGTGGATGACGCGAGGAATGTTTATTGGCTTTTTTGATAATGTGAATGGATCAGTCTCAGGGGATGATTGCGGTTTTCCTCCTGGAAACACTGGTCTTTCGTTCAGTAAAGAGGAAAATTGACCACAAGAGCCCACGCAATTTATAGATATGATATGTATGGTGAGCAATATGTACTAAGTCGCAGATGTATCTAAAGCACTACTACAACAAGTTTAACTAACTTATAACTCGGTATAACCTGTCGTGTTACTGAAGAAAAATAAATGAAATCAATAAAACAGTATAATTATCTAGTGTATTTTTAATAAAACACACTTTGTAAAAATTATTCTATGCCTTCTGTCGAAAGTCTTAGAAAAATTTCCCTTACGGAGTTGTTGCAATAGGGTTTTAGGAGCATCAGCAACTAAGGTCATATTGCCGTGTGTATATTGTCTGTAAATTGCGTGTTATATGGTCAATTTTTTGTTTTGATGGACGAAAAACCCGAGTTTCCGGGATAGAAAAACCATGCTACCCTCCCCTGAGACCGACTAACTCAGCCACGTTGTGAAAAAACCCCATACAAATTTTTCACGCCATACGGGGTGTGGATAATAGTTGTTATTATGTATAAATATAAGAAAAGAAATTAAAGATCTATTTTAAGGCAGTTTGCCTTTGCTAACTGGATACCGATATGAAAAGGGAGTGGTTTCTGAAATTATTTCACGTACGACATTTTAAGCCGATTGCACGAATCGATACGGTGTTTAAATTGCAATAACGTGTCGTAACAAACGACCCTAGCAAAATATTTTATCAGCTGATCCAGGCCTGCCTGTCTCTTCCGGGATAACTCAGCCTAGGTCTGCTATTGCCTCGGGAACTAATATTTATGCAGTTTAAAACTAGAATGCTGAAAGCCAGAAGGCAAGACTGAATGAAACTCTTAGGCAAACAATTGTACAGAAGGGCAATAGAAGCAATTTTAATCAAGGAAATTGTTCGAACTAAACAAAATCAATTCAACATTTTGTGAATACAAATTGTAAATTAGTGCTCCATAGTAAAAGGTCATATTTAGTCCTAGATGAACTAAATTTATTATTTAGTTTTTATAGGTTTAAATATAAAAAATAATAATCATATAAATTGCTGCTATCTTCTTGTTGTTCTTAAATATAATTATATATATCATTATAGAAGCGATTTTAGCACTAATTTTAGTCCTATCAGCCAGCAAGCTAGTTAATGAGTGTGTTTGTATATTGGAAATGTACTTTCTGTATCTATATATATTTTCTTTGATTGGTTATACGGGTTTATTATAAAGTAGCTTAAAAATCGTATGATGATAGCAGTGTTGTACAAAAATTGAATGGGTCTTTGGTGGTACTGATAGACAGCCACAACAGTGAAAAAAAATTTTTCTTTTGAAACAGTAGTTGTGTCCCCACTAGAGGCACTGAAGTAGTACACAACATGGCGGATTTTACTGGTGCCGAAATAGCGCAGTGTGTCTTTTGGTTTGAGGAAACAAAGTCAGCAACTACAGTTCAGACACGATTTCGCATTCGTTTTATGAAGAATCCTTTTAGCAGAAATTCCGTGTATTAGTGGCTCAGAAATGCGGTGAATAGGGGATGTTGTGTGAATCATGCAATGAAAACTGGCAGACCAAGTGTGAGTGATAAAACAGCGGAGGAAGTGAGACGTAGGTTCCTTAGAAGACCGATAAAATCAATATATGCAAGTTATTTGGCATTTGCAGTGGCAAATGATGCAAGAAAGCAAGGCATACACTGGTGTTCAAAGAAAGTGCATCACCTAGGAATTTCACATTTCTAATCATTTTTCTCAATGGTATGTTACATTAATGACTAGCATCACAAATAGAAATATAAACAAAAGATATTTATTAATAGTTAAGGCAAAGCTAAGTAATATTTGACAGGTGCTCTCAAAATATCCCAAAATGAGCATTTGCAACCCTTTCTGTACAACAGTTTTGGTAAACATGACAATTATGGCTGGAATGTTATCAGAAGCCCTAGGTTTGTTTCAGTTTATCATTTTAAATGGAAAACAAAATGAAAAGTTCACCAAGTGCAAACTAATATTTAGTTGAACCTCTGGCCCAGATGACAGCAGCACACCGTCGAGGCACTGACAAGATTAATTTCTGAAGATAATCAACTGATAGTTCTTGGTTCCAAACACGAATTATGGCTTCCTGAAGTTCACGAAGGGTCTTTGGTTTCTTTCTGGCAACTGCAGATTCCACACGATTCCAACAGTTCTCTATAGGATTCAGGTCCTCAAGAATTGTAATGGACCGTTCTTCCAGCCATTTTTTCACCTGTAACAAGTGTAAACACATTACTGTCGCACCTCTAATGCAGAAATGAAGCTAAAGTAACTACAGAAGTGCCCACTTACACTTTTTTTCCCGATGACAAGGAGCAGAGTCGTCCTGAAAGATGCAATCACTTGGCAGGTTGAAATAGTCTCTAATGATTGGCAGCAATTTGCCTTCCAATATAGCCAGGTATCCACTGGCATTTACGGAACCTTTTATAAACTGCAGGTGACCTACTCCGCGATACGAAATGCACCCACATATCATTTGGCTGGTAGGGAATTTCACTGTAGACACCATACAGTCTGGATGGTATTCTTCACCACTTCTCGTTTGTCTCCCATCAGAGACATTCAGGTTGAATTTCTTCTCATCCGAGAAAATAACTGACTTCCACTGCTCGGGGGTCCATTTGACATGCTCCTTACACCAAATTAATCGGGCCTTTTTCATTTTTTGTGTGAGGAGGGGCTTCTTAGGACGACGGGCTACAAGTCCATTTTTGAAGAGGAGTCTTCTGACTGTTACTGCACTTGCTACGACTTCCGTATGTTCTCCCCATTCTGTTTTCAGCTCAGACGAAAAAGCTTTAAGGTTTTTAAGGCATAAGCGCTTCAAAACGCAGTCCTTTTTTCGGCGTAGAGACTCGTTTGCGTCCAGTTCCTTTTTTGCTATCAGCAGAACGAGTATTTTGAGTTTGGAAATAAATCTACTCACTGTCGACTGATTATAAGACACTCTATAAGCAATATGACGAGAGGAACATCCTTCCTCACGTAAAGCAACAATAGCCCTCTTTCTTTGTGGCGTCAACTGCACGTAACTCGCCATCCTGACACAAGCAAAGAATGACTGCAACTCTTGCAGAGCGTGCTTATATAGCAGAAAGTAACAGCTGATGCAATATTACGTCATCACCTACGCGTTTTTTTTTTTTTCGCAACGTAGCTGACTTAAGTTGTTTCGGGCGAGAATTACATGGTTTTATCTCCTGGAAATGAGAGTTACTGTTTAGCAAACAGGCAAACTGGCCGAAAATTAACTTTGTTACAGACGCACTATACTGACGTGTCATAGCCATTGTTGCTTTGCCGCTTAAGTTCACTATCTCTTGTCTTATAAGTGGAAAACGTGAAACTTTCTTAGCTTTCGCATTTGTACGTGTGTGTGTGAGGTATGATCCATAGTTTGAAAACAACTAATATTTGGGAAGTAATGAAATTTACCGACTATTCAGATAGTTGTCCTTCGAAGTAGTCATACTAACAGTGCAACTTCTGGAAGCATTGCTGATAGGCTTCTTCTGGAACGGCTAATAGTTCCTATGTCGCGTTCCGAATATTTCCTCAATCGTGTCATATATGTGACCATCACAGAGAGCTAAATCTAATGCGAATGGAAGGGGTGGGTGGTACAGTGATGGAGTGCTTCCCAAGAAATTCTTGAATGAAAAGCGCCTAGTGTGTAATAGCTCTGTCATGATGCATGTGCTAATCCCCGGAAGCTCACTTTTTCTGACGTTTTCTCCGACCAGCATCGCGCAATTGCTGTAGAAATGTTTTGTAAGATCCGTTGTTCACTGTTTGTTCACGCTGGACAAGTTCATAACGAACAGTGCCTTATGATTAAAAAATATCATAAGTATGATCAAATTTGATTTCTTTTTTGGCCCTTGGAGAAAACGGAGTCCCCCATTGAGAGGACTAGGCTTTTCTTTCCGGGTGATAGCCACACATCCACGATTCAGCACTAGTAGTAATGACGGAAGAAACAAAGTGTGGGTTTGCAACAACAACAACAGCACGTTAACGAAGATCCTAACATGCGAGAATTCGCCATTCTCTGCAATCGTCAGTGAAGATGCGAGACACAAACTTAGCTGAAATGCGTCGTTCTCAAATGTTGTGATAAAATTGATTAACATGGTTTATATGATATACCAATTTCACTAGCAACTTTGCGGATAGTTAAAAGTCGATTGCCCTTGATCAAATCACGAACTCGAGAAATTGAATTATTGATGTTTAAAGTTGAAGGGGCTGTTTGCTTTTCATTCCTTCGCAGCCGGAGCCTTACAACTTACCGTTTTTCACCTTTCGACGGATAACGACCCGCTTTCAACTTCTTCAACCACTGAAACGTGTTCGAATGATGCATAGCATCTTTTATGAAATGTTTTATTATTTTGTGGGTTTCTGTTGCACTTTTATTCTAATAGAAATAAAATTTGATGCAAACTCGTTGCTCAGTAAAATTTTAAAATGCGAAGAAACACGAATACTAGCCATGCAACGTGCGCTGTTCGCGCTGACTGTAGATAAATGAGTGATCATGCGTTGCTGTGTAGATGAATGATCGAATATGTTGCGAAAAGTTGCAACTCGCTATGATGCCGCAATTTCAAAATAATAAAGTGAATTATCGAACCTTTTTTGACCATACCTGATATATATCTATATTTTCTTTGGACATAATTCCAAAATTTTCAGATTTTTAGTTCCAATCCGATCCATTATGATAAAATGCAAGCGTTTTACTGTTGGCTCGGATTAGATTACCGGAATGAATTTTATCGTGGGGACTGTTTGCTTTTTACTTCCTTCTCTTTCTTTCCTTCTTTGTAATAAAGTATAGTTAGAGTTTAGCGAGGTATTTTTGGATATTATTGATATAAAAGCAAATATTTCTATGTATCATGCATGGTACTGTGCCAACTGTTGATGGCAACAGGAATTTGGCTCTGAATGGTGTAAACGTCAGGTTACGTTCTGTCGTTCGAAGATTTCTTCTTCTCAGTACGCGAAGTACTTGCTTATGGCATGCATTATGCATTCTACGTGCTATAGATTCAAATAAAGCTTGAACTGTTTTAAAAGGAATATTGGACTATTCTTCTTGGAGAAACGTTTCAAGCTCCCTTGAGTGATGAAGATGGAGGAAATCTGCTTCTCACTCTCCTCTTCAAATATGTTCACAACGGCTTAATAATGTTTAAGTATGGTGATTCTGCAGGCCATGAGAGACACCTAGCCTCACTTTCGTGCTCCTCAAACCAAGATTGTACACATCTGGCTGTGTGTGTATTGGAGCATTATCATCTTGAAACATGGCATAGTTTGTGGGAAGCAATGTTTGCACCATCGGATGAACCTTGTCACTCAGAATGTCAAGGTCATCAGTGGCAGTAATTCGCCCTTTCAGGGTTATGATAGCACCTAAAGAATGCCAAGACATTGCTGCCCAAACTATTGTTGATCTTTCTCCATGTTTGACGGTTGGTACAGGATAGTAAGGACGATGCGCTTTCTTTGGCATTCGCCAAACATAAACTTTCCCTGTTGTTGGAAGAAGTGTGAATGACGATTCAACCTGAAAAGATGACATGTTTGCAATCATCAAGTGTCAGTTTTTCTGCTCCTTACACCATTGCATTCTATTTCTAGCATTACCATCAATAATGAGTGACTTGGCAATAGCGGCTCTGCCATAAATTTGAGCTTTCGAAGTTCTCGCCGAACTCTTTCGCTAGAACTGGATGGCTGAGACTCACATTAAGTTCTACAGTTGTTTTTGAAGCAGTAGTTTTATGTTTTCGGGCTACAATCCTTTTCGCTGTCCGGCGATCTCTCTCAATCAGCTTCGATTTTCTGTCACAATTCATCCTATCAGATTTTGATTTTTCCATACTGGGCGAATGCAGACATTACTTTCGATACAGTTGCTCTGGATAGAACATCAGATTTTATTGTCTTTCTTTCAAGTACCACCAGCAAGAAACAAAACAAAAAAAAAAAAAAAAAAATCATCACTGCATAATCCTAAATACGTCATACAGCCATTACAAAACCATTAGCGTTAGCATCAGTAAAGGCACATGATGCAAGAAAGCAAGCTTATATAGCATCAGTCAAAAAAAATCAAATTTCATTCATCTACTCGCTCCAAATGTTTGTCTAGTTCTGCCTTGAATTTATTTAAGCTATCGACAGATGTAAGTTTTTTCCAGCAATCAACCACACGCTGGCTAAAGGCAAACTTCCGCACTTCTATCCTACAACTGCCTTTCCTCAATTTGAATTTGTGCCCTCTCAGGCAATTATTCTTAGCGGAAGAATCCCATCAACATTGAGCATGCTCAAACCATTCAAGGCTTTATACATCTCAATCAGATCACCTCGCAGGTGCCTAGTCTCCAGACACTGTAATTTGCAAAACTTAAGCCTTTCTTCGTAAGAGCAACCCTTTGTTCCATTCACTAATCTTATTGCTCTTCTCTGCACTCGCGCCAGCAGCTCTATATCCTTCCTAAAATGAGTCCTCCAGACCTGTATACAGTACTCAAGATGTGGCCTGACCATTGCCTTATGCAAGGGGATAATCAGATTCTTATCCCTTCTAGAAGGAGGTGATTATCCTCTTGTATAAGGCAAAGGTCAGGCCACACCTTGACTTTTATGTTAGTTGTTTACATTATTTTGTCCACACCCCCCGTACATAATTTATCCCTTCATTATATGACTGTTTGTATACTATTAAAGATTACAATCGAAGGCAGTTCATTTTCATAATAATATGCATGACATGGTAAATGAAGCCAGATATTCAGCGAGAAAAAGCAATGTTGGCATTCTTATTGCTGTTAGCTCTTTCGCTAAAGCAACTAAGGGGATGAGGTGTCGTGTATTAAGTATGCAAATTTCTTGTATTCTGTGGTCGGTTTGCCTTCTTTTCTCGATGAAAAAGCCCTTGCAAACCTTGCCGGCGATTGACTAAGATTTCTTATGGCATTTGAAAGTATACTGCGATACTTCCGGGTACAGTAACCTGGTAATGTGCGACGTAAGAGAAGAAGCTCAACGTGCGTCGCGACCGTAATGAATCTTTAAACATTCCTACTTGGTAACCTGATCACTTAGTGTCTAGGGAAACTTCTGCCAAGAGATCATTAGCAATTCTAATTTACGACCACAGTTTTGAATTTGTTTTCCTTGAAATGAAAGATAGATGTAATGTTATAAATGTGCAAATCTCTTCCGCTTTAAAACAATAGCTGTTTTTTTTTTCTGGCTGAAAAGTTTATAAGTTGCAGATAAGTTCTTTTCATAAGAACTTATTCATTATTCCTAAGTTCTTTTCACTGAATTTACAAACAAAATTTCTGCTTGTCTTCATTGTTCTTTTTAGAAAATGGAATTTTTAATGAAACCTTGTAGAAAATGAATTTTATATCATATTTCTTATCTTCCACGTTAACACAGTGTTTATATGCAAAGACTACCAAAGCGATACTTTTTTTTTTTTTTTTCTAATTTTTCTTTTGAGTAGTTAAGGCAATTGAGACGTCAATGTATTGTGTCCATAAATTTGACGTTTTGCCTGTTATGATGGATGATACATACCTGAATTTCACAAATAAACAAATTTGACAAATAAATACCCGAATTTCAACTATCTGCTGGCCTTTAGCCAGCGGGTAGTTGATTGCTGGAACAGACTTCCATCTGTTGTGGAGGTTGATAGCTTAAATAAATTTAAGGCTGAACTAGACAAACATTTGGAGTGAGCGGATGGGTGAAATGGGAAGGTTTTTTTTTTTTTTTTTTGGCTGATGCTGTATAAGCTTGCTTTCTCGCATCATAAGCCTCAGCTAATAAGAGAGCGATTAGCCCCTGATTGGTAAATCTGAGAGACCCGGTAATCTATCCTACTCTTTAAAATTCCATTGTTTTGCAATTATGTACCCTTGATTTTAAACCCCTGTTCATATTTCTGTTTATTGACTTAAGAGTATCTTCAGATTTTGTTGTATATATAGCTTCTTTAATAAAATTTCATAAAATTCCTTCCCGATGATTTTCCTTTCACTCCGATATAAGAAAATTTAAAGATAAGACAATAAAGAGAAATGTGGGGAGGGATATAGATGCATTATGGGTGTATCTATTCGGCAACAGAATATAAATTTATAATTTTTTTTTTTTACTCGGCGCTTAAAAAAACAATGTACATTGTACAGCAGATCGGATCTTTGGAAGGTAGGATAATTGCCGATTGACGAATCGGTCGAAATCGCTCTCCTATAACATCAGCTGCATTCTCTTACTAGCCTGGACATCCTAATCACCTAGAGGAGTTGTGCATGTGATCAAGGAACCCTTATGTTCCGAAACGTTGATGCTTTCTTTATAAAGGTAAGTATCGCTGTGAAAATGGGTTAAATTTTGGTTACCTCTTAATGGAAATAACCCGCGAAGTTAATGGCTCGTTTAAAGTTATTATTAAGGAACTTTTATGGGATTATTTTTCATCCCATTAGTAATGCCTTCTTCATAGTCTAAATAATCGATTCTGTTCACTCGATATGCTTGCATAAAATTATATTTAATCAAATGAACTGAAATGTAGTAAAATATCACAATAAAATATACTTTGTTAACATTTTCTGTAATATAGGTTGGACCTTGAAAAGGCTGTGGATATTCTTTTGGACGCCGCTTGGGAGGCGTGTGCACGCGCGGCTTAGTGCCAACCTGGACTCCCACCTGGAAGAAAACAAGCGTTGATGAATCTAATAGCTGCTCTGTTCAGTATTCCAGGAAAATCCTGTCGATTTATGCCAAAAATGAAAAAAAAAAAAAGTCATCTATACTTATACACTGCTCTACCAAAAATATTTGGACACTCCTCCCAGTGTAGTAACTGTGCCAGCGAGATGTATGCACAGCGTAAGAAGGTATAAAAGAGCGCAGGCAATTGCTGATATTGCAAACAAGCAGAATGAATGATTACAGAGTTTTAAAGAGATATAATAATCGGATGCCATATTAAGACAAACAAAAAAAAAAAAAAAAAAAAAAAAAAGGACAGATTACGAATCGATCAGTTTCTTTTGGCGAAGAAAGTGATGAAAACGAACCGAATTACGTCCTTGGAAATCATTACACGTTGGTACCCCCAGATGTCCCCCGAGTATTCGTAAATGTGTCCTCGGTTAGTAGGGAGCATCATATATATCTGGGGTTTAATGCTAGAGCTGCTGTTTACAAGCCTCACATCATACCAACGAACTTCAGATGTCGCTTGTAATGGCGCCTAGCCTGGTTCTTGAACCATAGAACAGTGAAAGCAAGTCGTATGGAGTGAAAGCAAACCGTATGGAGCGGGTCTTCAGTATGTAGATTGCCTCGGGTGCGCCATCTACAATGTCTTTTGTCCATAATAGTTATGATTCAGATCCATAATGAAGTCTGGAGGAGAGAGGCCATAGTGTGAAGCTTCTTTTGGTTAAAACTCGATGATAAATTGGTTTACTGGAATGATAAAGTTGATGGTTTAACGAATGTTTAACACCCTTTCTCTATCGGTTCTTGAGTGCAAGCATCCACTGAATCCCTCGTTTTGCGTAGCCTTGTTACATTCAGATACTATATCGTAAAATGTGTTTTTCTCTTACAGCATTTTTTTCTGCAGTTCACGATTAATAAATCTACATTTAATTGCAGAGTTCAATCCACTTCACATCTTATTGTAATCAGCATCAACAAACGTTCCTGTCATTGAACTTCGAATATAACTTAAAATAATTGTAATTTTGAGCACGACTTTTCCTCACTTGAAACTGTCACTGGAAGAGTTTAACTCTTTAATAACATTTCAACGCCCACTGAGTAATAGAATATGAATCATAGGTATGAAAAACTCGGCACCTCATAATTAATTAACAAATTACCATATGATGAATTTTGCCAGTTCAAATTTGAAAAAGAAAATCACAGCGTACTAAGTGCGATAAATTTTCCTAAATTAACCAAAACCCAGCTAAGGGACCAACGCCATACTTGGCAGCCATTGCATTGTGGGGACTATCACCATGGCGCTGATCACAAACCAGATTACCATCAAACTCACCAGAAGGGTGCCCCCCTCGTCTGAGGCATGATCTACATTTAATTGCAGAGCTCGATCCACTTCACATCTTATTGTAATCAGCATCTGCTGACACTAGCTACAGCTGGCCTGGCCAGTGTAGGATTAGAACAGAAGTACTGTACGCCTACAGTGCGACCTCCTCCCCCACATAGGGTGCCACAGCCCTATGACTGTACTCCCCTTCTATACCTGTTTCCCTCTCCACTTCCAATCCAAGCTTTTCGCCTGGTGGACCCCACCAACACAAAACCTTCCTAATTTCTGTCACTCTTTTCCTCAGCTGTACTATTATTTGAAATCTGGTTTTAACACTCACTTCTGGGTACACCACTGAAACCAGGAAATGCAAGCATGGAAATGGAAGCCATTGCTCACCATTCTTCTTCATTTAGGTAAACTTTGGATGATTTTCAAAGGTTTGGGATGGCTGTAGTAATGGAATAACGTATGCCCATACGCTTACACGCATTGCGAATTGTAATGAAGAGTCCCCTCTATGACGTGAATTTGTTGTGAATAGGGACAAGACCATACCTGGGGGATCCTGCACTGTGGTAACTATCACATTTCCCCACAATGCAGGGAGCGCAAGCAACTAAAGCTGAGGCATCATCATATTTTGTCTGTAATAGCTGTATTCTTTAGGTTGATCTGCCTGTCTGATAGACGAAAGGTTCGTGTTTCTGAGAAATTAAACCATCCAACCCTTTCCCGAGACGACTAACTTGTCCAATTTTTCGAAAAAGTGAGGGAAAGTTCCGTCGAGAGGGACTGGAACTTAGGCTTTTTCCCATATTTTTTCCAAGGATGGTTATCGTAAGCACTATGTTATTCGCGAGGACCTGCTATATGCAGTGAAGAGAATGAATACAGCATTCATAACTGTATCGTCATTCTTCAAGTTGTTACCAACTGATGCAGTTTTACTTTAAATGTCAAGCTTCACTTGTAAGAAAATTATTCTTTGTTTGTTAATCAAACTAATATAATACTAATTTCTAGTTATAATTTAATTTAAGCATTATGTATACAGCATTTACGATTTGTAAATCGTGGATTACATTTCAGGTCGTCAGTTGTACGCGTGTTGCACATGTGTGCATGTGCAACACGCGTATCTGCCATAAAAAAAAAGAAAAAAGAAGAGTCGTGGCTCGTTGTTTTAAATGAGCGTTGTTGTACTGATTGCCATAACAATGAAGTTGTAAGTTCAAGAGCTCACCTCATAATTCTAGGAAGGCGCGTTTGGATCTGATTAGTTTTTGTGGTTGTGTACCCACCCAAATGAAGTGTTCACCATTATTGATCTGCAAGTTGGAGAACAACCGAAACAACCGTTCTGCTTGGCGGTGATCATTAACTACTCTACCAATCTTTACATCATCTGCAAATTTAGACATCGTGCCCTCTACCCCCTTCATCGATGTCATTCGATGAAAGGATAGAGGGCACGAAATCAAAAACAACAGTAATCCTAATACTGATCCTTGGGGAACCCCACTTCTTACATCAACCCAATCTGAGGAATAACCATTTATCACAACCCTCTGCTTCCTGCCCTGAAGCCATCCTTTTATCCATCTAAGGATTTTCCCTGTGAGTCCAACCTGTTCCAGCTTATAAAGTAACCGCTCATGTGGGACTGCAATTTGCTGGCTTTGGTGAAATCCAAATAAACAATGTCGAAATTATCCCCTAAATCCAGCTCTTGAGTGGCCCTGCCAAAATAGCTAACCAGATTAGTTAAACATGATTTTCCCGTTACAAAACCGTGCTGAGTATCCACAGAATTCCTTTTCTATCTAAATGATCCTGAATTCCATTGCCTCCATGATTTTCCCTACTACTAAAGTTAGACTGACCGGCCGGTAATTTCCCACTTCACTCTTAGAACCGCCCTTATGTATTGGAGATACATTAGCACTACTTTTTTTTTTGGCTGGTGCAGCATAAGCCATAGGTTTCCTTGCACCACGTGGCTTTTGATTATACTAATACTAACAATCGACAATGTTTACATAATGCTTATAAGTAAAATAAAATAATATTTACCCTATCAAAAGATGTATTCAGAATTTCGTTTATATATTGTCAATTATATCAATGCACAGGGATTTTTTTTAACTGCGCTGTTGCCTGCTTATAACCAGCTGGCATAGCATATCACACCTATTATGTTCTAGTTGAACTGTTCTGTCAATAACTTTTTGTTGCGTTATGTATCTGTCAAGAATGAGGAGGAGAGAGAATAGATATAACTGGTCGATACTACTGAATAATTCCAAAATTGTGAAAATAAAATTAAACTTAATATTGAAAGTACTTTATTAACACTAGCGCCATCTAGTGCTTACAACTATAGCATTGAAAATACTTACCAAGTAATTGCAACTTACAGGTACAGTATAATTCCCCGAAAAGACGAAGCACTGTCATGGAATCAGAGCTGCAGTTCTACAGGAGGTGGGGGGGGGAGATAAAAACCCAGTTTGAAAGAATACGAATACAGTACTTAAATACATGCAGTTCAAAATAAAAGCCTGGAGCACTTCCTGCTTTGAAAAAGAAATGGTTTGGCGCCACCTTGACTGGCTCGCTTCAGCCCTTCTTAGAATGACGAAATATACTGTATTAGAAATTAATGAAATGTGATATTTCCCTTCTAGGCAGGGTGCTGAATGGCAACGTCCATATTTCTAAATGGAAGTGAATGAGGAATAAGTGAAAATTTATGTTTTCTTTATAAGGGCAATGAGTAAAATTTGGAATAAGAAATCTTGAAACTCGTGATATGATTTTTACAGTGCTCAGATTGGAGTTGTAATGCGAAGTGAATGTAACTGTATCTAATAGATCAAATGTAATTCTTTAACCTTTTAATTTATAAGTGAGTTTGATATATCGGTTATTGTTATAACCAATAGTGATCAGGACTGCAAGTATACTTGTAGTTACGATCATTTTGTAGATCTCTGAGACGTTAATGTTTAAATCAGTGCAGAATGATTGATAAATCTGGCTCATTAACAAAACCAACATATACATCGATAAATTTAAGTAACAAATTCATAAACCCAATGGGATAATACATGTAATGTTATCAGTAAATAAAAGAGGTCGGATTAAAAAGTTATCGGACTGATTTTTTTTTCTTGACAAAACTAATGATCAAAACAGTTAATCAAATTTATCCACTTGAGAGGAGTCCTCTCATTTTCGGTGATCCTGCCATTTGTTGATTTGGTATATTCTTTCATGATAGTTCCTGTGCTAGCTAGCACCTATTGAAATTTCTTTCGTTTTTATGGTATGTTTTAATATGAGGAATAGTTTTTTATTTGGTGCCAAAACCAGCGAATATTGTGGGCGAGGAATAGTGGTGTGTGACGGATAGTCCCTCAAATCTCACATTGTGAGGGCCCGTATGTGAAGGAGGAGGATCGAATAGTTTCATAAAGATGGGTCGAGGTCGAGGGTTTCCTGTGCGGACGTGCCTTTCTGCCGCTCTTGGAATAGAGAAGTTTTTTCTGATTTATTTTCTTCTTTATTAGTTTAAATTGACATATTAACTTATTTCTAGAGTAGCTTTATATTCCTATTTACGGTACTTAAAGTTAAAATAACTTAGATAGAGATTTTGTAGGTATTACTTAGTATCGGAAAGGGTATCAAATCCACGTGTTTACCGTTCATAAACGGCCGCCATTGTTACGTGAAAATTAATCAGTAAAATCTATTAATCTTGTCGAACTTCATTGGCAATTAAATTGTAATTTTAACTATACATATAACCACTTAGGTTACGGAACATAAATAATTAGTAAAAATAAATAATTAATACATAACTTGATACAGAAGTAATATAAAGGGATTTCGTAGATAACACTCGTTACTGAAGCGCGATACAGCATATCCGGAATTCGATAGCATTAGCTTTGTATAGTATAGTGCATAATATAATATTGTCATTTAATCAGTACATCTATTAATCTTGTTAAACTTCATTGTAAATTAAATTGTACTTTTAACTATATATATATAACGACTTAGAGTACAAACGTAACAAATAATTAATACATACTTGATACGGAAGTTATATAAAGGGAACTCGTAGATAACACTCGATACCGAAAAATAAACATAGCGTTATAACTGTGTTAAGATACAAGTTTAAGGTTTTAATTTTGTTCTGAAATTGTAATTTTATTGACATTTAAATCGAAATCATGACTCTGACCAGAGCAGCAAAGCAAAAGGCTCAAGCTAATGGGAGTGCTGTGACTCAGGGGAGAACTGAGGGGGGCGGTTGCCCCCTGAATCACGGCCTTTTAAGATGCACTGTTTGCTTGATGTTTGCGGAGCAATCGGGTACGGGACATGATACTCCCATGGGGGATGTCTTTGTGTGTGCACGATGCAAGGAGTGCAAGGAAATTAGGCGACAACTCGGCGTTGTTATGGGCCTATATGAGACCTTGAAGGACAGGGTGGATGCCCTCGAAGGAAATAAATTGAGGGGCCCATCAAGCTCTCAGCTGCCCACATCAACACCAGAGCTTGGACTTGGTCATCTTGCAACACAGAGGCAGCCCCCAAGGCAGAATGCGCTGGTCCAACAGGAACTAGTAGTTGTTGGTGACTCAATTGTCAGGGAAACGGGGAACATGCTTTGTAAAAAGGATAGGTGGAACAGGACCAGGGTATGTCTGCCAGGGGCAAAGGTTGATGACGTTGTAGAGCAGATATCATCTTTTAAGGGCACAAAAGGTGATATAGTTGTACACGTTGGCACTAATGATATTAAGAGTAGGAGACCAGCGGAATTACTTAACAAGTACAGGTCACTGTTGAAAAAAAGCCGTGAAGTAGGGTTGAATTTGAAAGTGTCTGCAATTCTGCCCAGACACGATAGGAGGGAGTATATGATGAGATCCTTGTCGATCAATTCGGCCCTGGAAAGATTGTGCAAGGCTGAAGGGGTAGAATTTTTTTCAGCCTGGACTGTACTTGTTAACAGGAGAGATTGCTTCTACAGGGATGGGATACACTTAAATAGAAAGGGTGCAAGAATATTTGCTGATGCTATCGAGGCAGTGTTAGGTGGGTCGGAAAACTGCTAGCTTGGGGGGAGACAAAGACTAATGGATTAACAGTAGCCACTGGCAGAGGTGAAAGAGATTCTTGCACTGCTTCTATTGGAATGAGCAGAAGCCTGAAAAACAAGATGCAGGATATTTCAGAGACTGCTGGAAGTCATTGCGGTACAAGTAAACACATGGGTTGTGTTAGGGTAGCTAAGAATAGAAACAGGTGCATGTATACTTGCGTGTACACTAATGCTAGGAGTTTAGTAAATAAATTTGATGAATTTGAGGTATTACTCAAAACATCAAAGGCAGATATTGTTGGGATATCAAAGACGTGGTGTCACACAGATATAAGGAATGCAGAACTGGAATTTGGGGAGTACAACGTCTACAGAAAGGATAGACAGGATAGGAAGGGAGGAGGGGTTATGCTATTAGTTAAAAAACACATAAAATCCAAGGAAGTGAAGCCAGTTGACATCGCTGGACAGTGCAGTGTTGAGTCAGTTTGGTGTGACATAAGCATTGGGAGATCAAAATTGAGAGTAGGAGTGTGCTATAGGCCTAATGACTCTGATGAGTATAACAAGATACTGTACAGGGAAATAGAATGGGCCAGTAAATCAGAGAGTCTTATAATGGGGGATTTTAATTTCCCAGATATTGACTGGAATTTGTGGGTTGGTCACTCACACACTAGCAAGGCTTTTGTGGATTTATTGGATGATTGTTTTCTACACCAGCATGTTCGGGAGGCAACTAGAGGGAGTAATACTCTTGATCTGATTATCAGTAGTGATTCTTCATGCATTAGGAATCTGCAGATAAATGAACCACTGGGTGGCAGTGATCACAGTGTGCTGAAGTGGGATTTACTCAAGGAGGTAACTACCATCAGAGGTAAAGGGAAGGGTTTTTGCTTTCGTAAAGGCGACTATGATGGTCTGAGACAGTATTTAAATTCTATACAGTGGGACCAACTGATGATGTTACCAACAGCAAATTCAAAATGGGAAGCATTCAAGGAACTAATCTTGGAAGCTACCAGGCTTTACATACCAACCAAGAAATATTGTTCAAGGTTCAGGCCTAAATGGTTGTCAGATGAACTAAGGAGACATATGGCAGAGAAGAAAAATGCATGGGACACATACAAATTAATGGGTGACGTGGAAGCCTATGATAGATATAAGTTGGTCTGTAACCAAGTCACAAAGGAGATTAGGCAGGCAAAGGCAGATTATGAGAAATCCTTGGCAAAGGATGCAAAGAAAAACAGAAAAGAGTTCTTTACCTATTTAAACTCAAGAAGGAAAGGGATGAATCAGATTGGTCCACTGGATGTTGATGGTTCAACAGTTGAGGATCCAGCTCAGGTGGCTAACAATCTAAACGAGTATTTTGCATCTACATTCACACATGAGGAGTTATTCAGGAAGGGGAATGTCGTAGGTGAAGTAAACATTGGCAGTGAGCTAGATGATTTTCTAATAACTGAGAGGAAAGTGGAGGAGAAATTGTTGAGGATAAACATAAAAAAGGCACCCGGGGTGGATGGTATCTATCCAGTTATATTAAAGGAGGCAGCAAAGGAAGTAAGCAAACCCCTAGCCATAATTATGAGAGCTTCTTTGGACTCAGGGGAGGTACCCATGGACTGGAGATGTGCAAATGTAACCCCAATTCACAAAGGAGGATCAAAGGCTGACACAAGTAATTATAGACCTGTTAGTTTAACTTCGGTTCCAGGAAAATTAATGGAGGCACTGGTTAAAGAAGCACTGCAGGATCATCTGGACAAGAATTCAGTTATAGCTCACACACAGCATGGGTTTGTTAAGGGCAGGTCTTGTCTGACCAATTTGATTGGATACTATGATGTAGTCACAAAAGAACTGGATGCAGGGAATAACTTTGATATTATATATTTGGATCTTAGAAAGGCTTTTGATACTGTTGCGCATGGAAGACTGCTGCACAAATTGGAGAAGTGTGGCATTCGAGGCAAATTGCTGCTATGGATAAAGGGATGGTTGAGTGGCAGAAGACAGAGAGTGGTAATCAATGGACACTGCTCAACGTGGACTAATGTTATTAGTGGAGTTCCTCAGGGTTCAGTGTTGGGTCCATTGTTGTTTTCTGTATTTATAAATGATATTGATGATGGTGTATCAGGCTTAATGTCCAAGTTTGCAGACGATACAAAGGTTGGCAGGGTTGTTAAGGACACTACTGATACTATGCTGCTGCAACAGGATCTGGAAAGGTTGAGCAGATGGGCTGAGAGGTGGCAAATGAAGTTTAACATTGACAAATGTAAAGTACTACATATGGGAAACAGTAACCCCAGATCAACGTATCAACTCTGTGGTACTACGCTGACAGTGGTAGAGAATGAAAAGGACCTGGGGGTAATTGTGCAGGCAGATATGAAGTTCTCTGAGCAGTGCAGACGAGCTGCAAGAGTAGCCCATGGTGTCTTGTCAATGATATACAGGAATTTTTCTAGCAGGGACAGGGATGTGATTATTCCCTTGTATAAGGCATTGGTCAGGCCACACCTTGAGTACTGTATACAGGTCTGGAGGCCTCATTTCAAGAAGGATGTAGAGCTGCTGGAACGAGTACAGAGAAGGGCAACAAGATTAGTGAATGGAACAAAGGGTTGCTCTCACGAAGAAAGGCTTAAGTTTTGCAAATTACAGAGCCTGGAGACTAGGCATCGCCGAGGTGATCTGATAGAGGTGTACAAGGCTTTGAATGGCTTGAGCATGCTCAATGCCGATGGGATTCTTCCTCTTGCTCAGAATAATCACCTGAGAGGGCATAAATTCAAATTGAGGAAGGACGGATGTCGGATAGATGTGCGGAAATTCGCCTTTAGCCAGCGGGCAGTTGGTTTGTGGAATAGACTTCCATCGCTTGTTGTTGAAGTTGATAGCCTAAACAAATTTAAGGCTCAGCTGGACAGGTATTTCGAACGAATTGAGGGGTGAAATGGGAGTAGTGGTTTTTTTTTTTTTTTTTTTGGCTGATGCTGAATAAGCTTGCTTTCTTGCATCATATGCCTCTACTAATGCTAATGCTAATGCTAAGATAGAAAAAAAAGTATCTTGAAAATTTCATGTAATTGTGTTAAAACCACCACCAATGCGCAGCAGCAGCTTAGGCAGTAGCTTAGCTACACTTTTTCGGGCCCGGATGCAAAGAACATGTTCGGGCCCCAACTTAATTAATGAAAATTGCAAAAAGAGGAGACAGCCAAAGACGCCGAGTCCCTAAAGGGCCCGGGCCCGGGGCCTGCCTACATGGTAGCTACGCAACTGAGTTTAGGTCATATTGCATGGTGCATATTATGTCTGTACTGTATTCACAGGCCAATTTGCATGCTGTGCGGACTGATAAACCCAGAATATCTCAGGGGCAAATTCTGCTTCATATTCCTGAGAACGTATAATTACAGCCCCAGTTGAAGAGACCATTAAGAATATTTTCAATCGACAACGGGATTCGAATCTAGACCTTTCCAAAGAGAGATATGTGGGGGAACTACTCTCACGGAGGACAGATGTGGTGAAATATAAATTATAGGATCTATTTTAAATATAAGAATTAAAATTTTTTTTTCTAGAGAGGGTCCCCCGGGAGCAGAGGGGACTCTCGATATTCGGCTACGCTGGTAGATAATCGCTACAACGTAACGATTTTCTGCTATCAATGGATGATTGGAGTGTGCATCCCCTTCCACAGTAGCTCAGCCATTTTTCAACCTCATGCAAATGTTTTCGAATGGTTGAGATTCTTACCTCCAAACACAGTTATTATTTTTCAGACTCCCGTTGCTCTCTTCACAAGTTTTTAAACAGAATTTTATGTTCGTACGTTGCTCCCTCACGTAAAAGATTTCACAAAGAGACAACTCGCAAATGTTTACACAGCCGTGACTAGTGGGTTCTAAGTGGTGTACACCTGCTGTCGGCAGGTGAGGCAGCCGAAAACAGAGTAACTATTTATTGGGTGGCCTTAGGGGTATCCTACAGGCTGGTAACAATTATTTTGTTATTCGCAGAAGAAAAAATTACCATATAGCTGCAGTACCATAAAAATTGCAAAGTAAGCATGATACTGTATACCAAGTCGATCTCGATTGTGTTGCTTAGGGGAAAAAAAAATAATTATTATTCTCTATAAATAACTATTCTAAAAAATAATAATAATTATTCTCTATAAATAACTATTCTAAAAAAAATAATAATTATTATTCTCTATAAATAACTATTCTAAATAATATTTTAAACTTCTAGCATTACTGCACTCATGGTCATTGCATCTGTCTTCAATGTAACTACATATTGCTACTGATCGCAATAAAGATATACACTGCCCTACCATTAATATCCGGACACCTGCCTTAGACAGAAAAATAATTTTTATTGTGTCATTTAATATTTTGTGCTGAAACCTTTTGCATTTATGACGGTCTTCAGTTTTCGCGGCATACTCTCAACCAGCTTTTTATAAATGTCAGGTGACATGTTTCTCTACTTGGCCTTTGACGCAGCCACTAGTTCGGCCTTGTTCTTTGAGCGATCTCGATGTGCACGTACCCGACGATCCAATACATCCCAAAGATGCTCGATAGGTTTCAGATCAGTACTCTGGGCTAGCCAATCCAACTTTTCCACACCCATGTCCTCAAACCACTCTGTTACGCCCCGGGCAGTATGGCATGGCGTGTTGTCTTGCTGGTATGGGTCTTCCTCAAAGTATTGCCATAATGTTGGAAGTGCATAATTGTCCTGGTATTGCACAGCATTCGTGGTTTTTTCGATAACGACTAATGGGCTCAAGCCAAACCATGAAACGAGCCCCATACCATGATTGTTTGTTTGTTTGTTATTTGGTTTTTAGGAGCATTAGCAACTAAGACCATATTGCTCCGGGGACATGCGGTGGTCATTCCCCGACCTTTCCGCAAC
This sequence comes from Mastigoproctus giganteus, assembly GCF_048544385.1. Classification (NCBI taxonomy): domain Eukaryota; kingdom Metazoa; phylum Arthropoda; class Arachnida; order Uropygi; family Thelyphonidae; genus Mastigoproctus; species Mastigoproctus giganteus. Next base: position 50,510,635 of record NC_143577.1, read on the forward strand.
CTCCGTATTTGGTGGTCACGGGCTCGAACCGCGGTCTAATCAAGAAGCGTGTGTGTGTGCTACACACTGCTGCTCCTGCCCCTGCCCACCTGGCCACGGAGGCGTCCCATACTATGACACTGCCTCCACCAAACGTCATTGTTGGGAGGATACAATCAGGAAGGAACTGTTCTCCTGGCTCTTACCACACCCAGGAACGGCCATCAGACTGTTAAAGTGCGAATCTCGACTCGTCTGTCAATAGGACTGTTTTCCACTGCTCTACAGTCCGGGGTTCGCGCTCCTTACACCATGTTAATCGGCGTCTGGCATTTGTTCAGGTGATCAATTCTGTTGAACGTGAAACCTTGCATGCCCACTTTTGGAATTGTCTGCTCAAAGCCCAGTGTGCATATTCATAGCAGGTTCTGTGACGTGTTGCATGCAATGAGACCTGTTTCCCCCCATGGAGGGTGGGGTCTCCGGATATTAATGTAGGGCAGTGTATATGTACTATTTTACACATAGCGTATGCATATATTTTCACAGTCGTTATTGCCCACAATGTCCTCTTACTCTTGTTTTTTACTCTCTGAAGTTAGTTGTCGCTTTTTTCACTCCGTGGCTGAGTTAGTTGGTCTCAGACGTAGATAGCAAGGTTTATCCCCCAGAAACGGGTTTTTCGTCCAGCAAAACAACCAGAATCGACCAGAAAACACGCAATTTACAGACACAATACACATAGGTATATGTAAAAAATTACCGGGTAACCTAATACTGTATAATAGTTTTTTTTTTTTTTAAGAGGTTAACCATCTCAGGCGTAGATAACAAGTCCCCCCCCCCCCGAACACGTGGATTTTCGTCCAGCAAAGCAGACAAATCGACCAGAGAACACATACCCAGGGTCTTGAGCTGGATATCATCAGTCTTCTCTTTCTTGGTGATTTCCTTCTACTCTCTTTCTCTCTCTCTCTCAGGGTAACTCAATTTTTTTTTTTTTTTTTTTGGCTGGTGCAGCATAAGCCTCCTGCTTCCTTGCACATATGGCTAATAATAATAATAATAATAATAATAATAATAATATCATTTACAGACTTAATACACGTGGGTAGATGAAATAACTTTCCGTGTGACCCTAATAAATTGTGTTTTTTTTTTTTTTTTTTTTCTTAAAGGTTCATCAATAATGCGAGTACTGTTATCCTGTAGTGGATCAGTATGTTTCAATTTTTTCTTTATTCGTTTATACGAGAGGGTATCATAAAGTTCGTACCCTAACCTAGATTAAACATAGGTAGGAAGATGCCGTTTTTAACATGTCTACAACTAACGTGAAATTTCATTCTCGTAGGTGATCGTACGCCAGAGGTGGAGCCCAGAATCTGAGGAAGGACGCTATGGTTGACAAAGTGGAGTATCGAGCAGTGATTGAGTTCTTGCATTTGCAGGGCAAGAAAGCTCAGGAAATTGACGAAGAAATGAAAGCTGTGTATGGGCAGAATTGTCCATCCTATGACACTGTAAAAAAAAAGTGGAAACGGCAGTTCCAGTGCGGTCGTACAAGTGTCTTTGACGATCCAAGAGAAGGAGGGCCAACAAAACATCCACAGACAGTGAGATGGTTGCAAAGGTTGAGCAGCTAGTGCTGAGTGACAGACGTGTGACAATTCATTTCATCGCAAATGCAGTGGGAATTAGTTATGGGTCTACCCACAGCATTTTACATGACCAAAAAAACCAAACTATTATATTTAGGCCAACTGAATAATTAAATTCATCTGCCGTGCTGTGTGTCTTATGTCTGTTAATTGCGTGTGTTCTATGGTCGATCGTCTGTTTTGCTGGACGAAAAACCACAGTTTCTGGGGAGAAAACCTTGCTATCTACGCCTCAGACCGACTAACTCAGCCAGCCACGGAGCGAAAAAAAAACTATTAAAGTTCCTCACGTCATCGACGGGATTCGAACCCGGGCGTTTTTCACCCGGTGTGGGGAGGACGGTGACGATACCACTGTGCTACACGCGCAGACATATGTGCAAGACTTCAGATAGTTTCCAGTTGTAACAACAATTGGAACAAATGCAACAGCACTTCTATCAGAGAACTAGGAATACTGCATGCCTACGAGACGCCCTTTTGTAAAGTCTTACCGATACCCCTACAAAAAAAATAATAATAATAAATAAATAAATAACTGTAGACAGTTATTATTATTATTATTATTAGTAGTAGTAGTAGTAGTAGTAGTAGCTATGATGCAAGAAAGCAAGCTTATAAAGCATCAGTCAAATTAAAAAAAAAACAAAAAAACTCCCACATTACCTGTTTGTCCTCTCCAACAATTTGTCTAGTACTTTGTTAGTACAAAACTTTGTAATTACTTTGTACTAGTAATTTATTCAAACTACCCACTTCCACAACAGCAGATGGAAGTTTGTTCCAACATTCAAATGAATTTTGAATTTATGACCTCACTGTATAGTCTGAGCAAGAGGAAGAATTTCATCAGCACTGAACTTGCTCAATCCATTCAAAGCCTTAAACACCTCAATCAGATCACATCGCAGGTGCATAGTGTCAAGACGCTGTAGGTTCCAAAACTCAAGCCTGTCTTGGAAAGACTTCCTTTTCGTTCCCTTCGCCAATCTCATCGAACTTCTCTGCACCTGTTCCAGCAGTCTACATCCTGAAATGCAGCCTCCAGACCTCTATGCAGTACTAAAGGTGCGCCCTAACTGTTTTCTCACACAAGGGGATAATCACTTCTTTATCCCTGCTAGCAAAGTTCCTAAATATCATAGTCAAAAACCCCATGAGCAGTCGTTACCCTCATTTCTGTCATTAACTACCCTGCCCACATTTATATCATCTGTTAACTTCATCAATATCATTAATAAATATAGAAAAGAACAATGGGCCCAATACTGAACCGTGGGGAACTCCACTAATACCTTAGTACACGAAGAGCAGTGTCCATTAATAACCATTCTCTGCCTTCTCTAACTCAACCATTCCTTTATTCAGGGCAGTAACTTGCCCTTAATGCCATCCTGCTCTAATTTGTACTGCAGTATTTTATGTGCAACAGTATCGAAAGCTTTCCTGAAATCCAAGTACATTATTTTTTCCATCCAGTTCCTTTGGTACTGCATCTTAAAATCCAATCACACTGATCATACAAGATCGCCCTTTAACAAATCCATGTTTTAATCAAAAAAGTGATCAATTAACACGAAACAAAATTAATTCAGAACTAAAACCATGTTATGGCACTTTACAGCAATGAAAAAGGCTTTTATCGCAATGGTTATGGCTCTGTGTCTTATAATTTAAGGTCGAAATCAAATTTTATATGATAATGTAATGGGGCTGGTAACTTTTTAGTGATGCTTGAAGAAGAGTACAAACAAAAATGAGGATAATCATCGGCTTTTTTAATTTTAATTTTAATTTAAAAATTTTTAAACTATTATACTTCGAATGGCGCCCAAGCACCTTTGTGCGATGTATACCCACATATTGTGCCTTGCAGAGAATGCAAGCATTCCTAGCAAACCATTGCAGATACACAGCGCTATTAGTAACCACCTCCACTATCTAAACAATGCATATTTGGTCTATTGTCTCATTTTTTTACCACCCATATAATCTAACATCCTGGTTCGAAAGGAAACCTACCTTTTTCCAATCGCAATGTTCCTAGTCCCACGCTTCGTAACTGCCTGTGACGTAGTTTTAGCCATAGCTATCAAATTGGAGGTCCTAAGCTATACCAATAGGCACATTATTCAATTCAATAACCAATAGAAATACGGAGTATGCGGAAAGGTCAGGGAATGACCACCGCATATCCCGGAGCAATATGGCCTTAGTTGCTAATGCTCTTAAAAACCAAATAACAAACAAACCAATAGATGGCACATTATTCAGGTCTGTGCTATATTTTGTATTTGGAAACAAGCGTTTTCATTGATACTGGCCCGTTGGCAAGGTGTTAAACATTTTGCCTTACTTGAACGCCAATTTTTTGTTTCCCATCACACTGCTGGTTGCATTGACTAGTCTTTTTCCAAGTTTGCTAATCCATGAACATCTCAACAAAAGTGAGAACAACCCAGTAGATGCACGAGATGTGGCGATAAAGTTCTCGAAGTCGTGCAATAGAATGAACGCAAAGTGAAGGAGCTCAAAAATGGTTTTATTTTTATTCAAAGTAATCACCGACTGGAATTTCTTTCCTTTGACGACAGTGTTCCACTTGAGAAAGACGCAGAAGTTCACTGGTGCTAGATCAGAAGAATAGGATGGATAACTGATCTTTACAATGGCATGTTTCGTCAGACATGTCTTCACAGCAAGTGCGGAATGGGCGTGGATATTTTCGTGCAACAAGAACCAGCTTCCATTCTCTTGAAATTGCGACCTCATCTGGAAAATGCGCTTCAATAGTCTTTGAAGCACCCGTACATAGATCGCAGCGTTGACACTCTCTCTCTCTCTCTCTCTCTCTCTCTCAATTTAGGCACAAATTCCTTGTGAATCACACCGTTTGTCGAAAAAAATTATCAGCATTGTCTATAAACATCGATTTATATAAACGAAACATTTTGGGTGGTGATGATTTTTAAGTCCACTGCACGTTCTAACGATTCGTCTCTGGGTCGTAGTGAAACACCCAGCACCCATCTCCTGTGATAATACAGTCGAGAAAATTAGGATTGTTTTGACAATTACGAATGAAGTCTTTACATAATGACACTCTTCGGTGCTTCTGCTCATCAGTGTTGCTGTGTGGCACGAATTTTGCACAGACCTTCCTTTTCCCTAAATCGTCGTACAGAATTTGACGTATCGTCTCTTTCATATCCATTTCATTAGCCATCATTCTGAGGGTCAAGCGACCATCTCTTCTTGCCAGCTTTTTCCTAAATTTTGCAACTCTGTTCTCATTTCAAGGGGTTGACGGACGCCCACTTCATTGCGGTCATTGCGAAAATCCTCACGTCCGTCTTTGAACCGCTTATACCATTCAAATACACTGGTATGACTAAACGTTTCATCACTATCAACGGTTGTTAACGTTTCACACTTTTCTGTTGCAGATTTTCCTAGTTTAAAGGAAATTTTGGTTTTCTTTCATTAATCTATTGCCAAATCATGACATGGAACGTTAACGCTACTAACAAAACCGGTTTATACTTGCAACCTGTCAGCCTACTGAACGATCTGTGTACTATCATCTGTTGGAGGAAGTTTGAACTACAACATACCACTTCCGTTTATTTTCAAACTCATCGAACATGACCACAACGCCATCAGTCTGGAAACATTATTGCCATACCTTGTATATTCTCTAAAGAGAATGCAGTACCTAGTTTTTCTGACACCAATAATCATCCTTCAACTCCGGTATTTTTTCATTATCAGTACACGTTTCATCACATTTTGTTATATAACGAATATTACACTGGTGTGCAAAATTTAAGACCAGTCGGTTTTCGCCTGTAGCTTCTCATAGGAGTGGTCTGGATATGGGAAAAGCATACCAAAGGAACCTCGTGAGGTACAAAAATGATGAAGGAAACAAAACGGTACAGAAGTACTTTATTCAAAAATGGCAACATAGCACTGGCTGCCATGATACAGATGCTTCACTGCCAAAGATGGAACAAAGGGAAGAGGTGATCCTCAGTAGGAGATATGGCTACCCCTAATGTCGATGCAGGCTTTGCACCGCCTGCCCATACTTAGAACAATGTTTTGATAAGTTCTTGCGGTAACATCGTCCGTTCCTCTGTCAGCGCCATCTTCATTCAGCTGGTGAACATTTTCTGGTGGGTGTGGACTTGCCGCTAGACGTCTCCCCAGAGCGTCCCATATGTGTTCGATGGAATTTAGATCGTGGAACGGGCAGGCCAATCCATACGAACAATGTCCTCACTTTCCAAAAGCATAATAACAGCTGCAGTGCGATGGGGTGTGGTTATTATCCATAAACACGAACTCAGGGCCAATGGCAGCCAGAATCAGAACAGACGCACATGGGAAAGGATTACCTCACCTCAGTACAGTAGCGCCTGGTTACAGTACCGCCTTCCAGAATCTGGAGTTGTTTACTCCATCCAAGAAAACGCCTCCCCAGACGAGAACACCTCAACCGCCGTATCGATCCCTTTCAGCGATGTTTGCGGGGTGATACTGTGTGCCAACCTCTCGCCAGATTAGCTGACGTCCAGAATCTCTGCTGCTGAGACTGAATCTGTTCTCATCAGTAAAGAGTACCTTAAGTAAAGGTTTTGTGGTTGTAACCTTTAGAAATAGTGTTGGTCCTTAGGTTTTGCACACCAGTGTACAACCGATATATCAACTATCATCTTCATTATTGTTGGGTGGTAAGGCAGCGATATTTCAGAGCTCTGAGTATCAATATACAAAGTTACGTTAATAAATGCGGCGAATGTCGGAATAGTTTCACAACTAGCAGCTGCTAATGGAAAATTTTCAGCATGATTACTTCCTCTCTATTCATATTTATTTTTGCAGAAGAAGGTTTTGGTTCCATATCAAACGGCAGTGTTTTGTGAAGTGTAAAAGCAATTTTAAATAATTTTTGAAACCTCTTCGTTATCATTGATCTTATAGTCTCGAAGTGCTTGTTCATCTCTAGTATGTTAAAATTAGATGCTTCAACATCACAATTGTGGAAATTCAAAAACTTCTTAGATACATTCTCGATGCCTTCTGGTATAGTTCATCTGCTGTAGATGCTGCTCTAATTGAATTATGCTTTCTTTTACCAAATTTCTGAGTAACATTCAATTTATGATTAAGTTTGAAAATTTAAACACTGATCCTTCTGATTCGGTCAAAGAAACAATTCCATCAGAACAGGTGATGCTATTATATCGGACTGCATCCAAGAAGTTTTTATTTTTCTACACAGTCCTGAATTCATCTTAAGGGTAATGCTTACATTTACTGCTAAGTAGGTAGTTAGGTGTTAGTGTTGGTAAATACGGTAGGTGAGTAGATATTGGTAAATGTGCTATTCAGGAAAAGTATAAAGTTAATCATGGATTGTTGTTTAAGCCCAGGAAATGTTTTGAGAGGTGACTGAAAACTTTTTAAATTACAAGTAGGAGCCCTCACCTATCGCAGAGGTTACAAACTATCAAAACCACGACGCCACTTACATTAAAGTAAACGGAAAAAGAAGTTATGTTCCTGAAGTGTTGGAAAATAACAAAAGCGCACATTTAAAACAATGAAAATATGAAAAGTTAGTAATGCAAATTATATCTTTATAAACCTGTGTTTAACTTACCAGTAATTCAAAAGAGAACGCATATGAGGCTTGACACATTTATTTGAAAATTAGATGAGTGGGTAGATAAAGCTTGATGCAGTTGAGGTAAAAATCGAATTCAAAAATTGTGGGATCGAGAGATGTATATTTAGCTTTTTAATTTCTTTATTGATTTCTTTATAAAGCAATATAGGATCTGCGGCTTTTTCAGTTCCCATAATGGGCAAATTGGCCTGTTAACACATTTGTATGCAGACACGATAAACCATTAGAACCAGTGTACTATGCAGGGGGACTTTGGCCTAGGCAGACTAGGCAACTGCCTAGGACCTGTAATTTTTTGGGGACCGTAAAACGGTTTTATTATATATATTTTTATAGCATAAATTTTTATGGGCAGAGTGCTCTTTTTAGCTTTCAACATAATACAAGACCTGTATGTTTATATTTAGTAATAGAAGACCTTTTTTAACCTATTCAACTGTGTCCTCCACTACAATTTCTGAAAGATGGCGACCCTAGGTGGGGCCCGAAATGAGAACCTTGCCTAGGGCCCGATTTTTCCTTAGTCCGCCACTGGCATTATGTCAAAAACAGTCGATGCACAAAAAAAAGAACTCCCAAAAATGAAATGGAAACTCCCAATGGCCGAAAATGGAAGGTGACAGAGGTGCTTGACGTCTGAAACAGGTTTTCGAGTATAATTGTCGCCAAGAGACGGAATAATTAATATCATATCTAATGTTTTAATATTACAACACATCAGAATTCACAACATGCAAGCCCTCATGAGTAGCACAGTTTGTAGAATCGCCATCCTACCCACACTACGTGGAAAAGACCTCGGTCCGAGTACCGTCGATGAGAAGAATTTTTATGGGCCCTTTTCACAACGTGACTTGAGTTAGTCGGTCTCAGGCGAGGGTAGCATGGGTTTTCTCTAGGAAACTCAGGTTTCTCTTTTAGCAAAAAGAAAATAGACCACAGAACACATGCAATTTACAGACAGTATATACACAGCAATATGGCCCAGTCACGAATGCTCCTAAAACCCAATAACAGCAGCAACAATATGCAAATAAATCTATACAGAATATCCTATGCAACAGAATATCTTCACAGAAGCCATTGATCTCAGAACCACCGAAAATTTGATCCCAGACATCCAATGGAAAACGCGGCTGCATTATGGCTAAGAACTTACTCAAGATAAATGAGGCAATTCACGTGG